>NC_056743.1:893925502-894580613 GCF_019279795.1 Protopterus annectens
TCTGGTAATGTTAAATTTGGGTTATCAATGTCCTCCCCGCAGTCAAGTGGCCTCCGAAAGCCATGCATGAATGGGCATGCCTTTGCTGAAGGTTGGGCATCGGGCTGGCAACTCGGCACCATAAAAATTGACTGCCAATCATTAGCGGACCGGAGTTGTACTGTGGCGACCCCTAATCGGGAAAAGCCGAAAAGACAAACAACAACAACTGAGTAGTTAGATACAAATTTGCACATTTTTTGTATGTTGCAGGCTGGCTAAGTACATGACAAAATTATAGAATTTAGATCAGAGTGGGTTTATATCAAGTAGAAAGACCAGTGACATTGTGCTAAGAACCATTTGAATACAACAGGAATTTCAGAGGAGAAAGGAGCTTTTATGATTAGTCTGAATAATGAAAAAAATCACTGGGGGGGGGGGGTGTTGAGAAAATTTAGACTGCTGGTAGAATAGAAAGCCTTGATCAAGCAGATTTATGAAGATGCCAAAACACATGAAAAGGTGGGAAGGGTTTTATGGATAGTACTGAATTAGAGAGAGTTATAAGGAAGAAATGCCTGCTCTCCCCATTGTTGTTTGCCCTTTATTTTGAACCTTTAACCCAAAAGCTAAGGCAGAGGCCTGTTCTGGGTTTCAAATGGGAGGGACAACAGGAAAAAAAACATTGCTATGTGCAGATAATATTATAGTGCATTTAGCTGACTCAGAAAAAGGGGTCTATATTACATCTACGAACGCTTAAATGTTTGAATCTCTAAAGGTCGACCTTTAGAGATCGAACAGTTAAGCGTTCAAATTACTTTAAAAATTAAAAAAAAAAATCAGAAGTAAAAAAAAACAAAAACCTAAAGGTTTAAGATGGGGGGCAAGCCCCCCTGCACCCCCGCTACTTAAATATACCAACTCCAAGATCATGCTACAGTGTAGGGAATGGGAAATTTCCCATTTCTGCACTGTAGTTCACTGAAGTGTGATCTTGAAGTTGGTATATTTAAGTAGCGGGCAGTGTGGGGGGTGCAGTGGGGCTTGCCCCCCTGCTACAACCCTTTTATTTTATTTTTTTTTAATTTATTATTTTACAACTTCTAACATTTAACTGTTCAATCTGTTAAAATTGACCTTTACAGATTCGAACATTTAAGCGTTCATCGTTGTAATATAGACCCAGAAAATGGAATTTTTATTCAGTATTTTGAAAAAAAATGCACAAATATCAGGATGCAAGATAAATGGGAGCAAAGCAAAGACAATCACAGTGAACTATGTCCAATCTCACAACTGGTCCAACAGTAACCTTATATGTGAGGATATTATAAGATGAAATATTTAGGAATGTGGATCACTACAGTGGTGAAGCTAGCACCAGTAGAAGCATGGAATGAGGTGACAGCTAAAATAGAGTCGTATAAGAAAATGGGAGCTATTAACTTTAGATCTGGATAACAAAATTCAAGCAAAAAAAAAGTTTATAGTCCCATTGATTTTGTATGCCGGACAAGTGTAATTGTATATGCCTGATGTTAGTTGGTGGTAAGGGGTGCAGGAAGAAATCCAAACATTTATGTGGGATGGCAAGAAAGCGAGAGAACTGTGGGACAAAATGGATTTACTGGTTGTCCAAGGTAGGGCTACCCTTTCCAAAGTTAAAGGCTTATCACAATGCTACATAGTTAAGGGTAGTTTATCTCATGCAGGACAAGAATTATGCCAGGGAAGGATAGCCCCCTTGCCATGGTAACAGAATTAAACATTTTGGTAGGGCTTTTACAAAGGCAGTAGGAGATGGTGGTACTGAACAGTATACTAGGGATATCAAGAAAAGTAATGAACACAAATTATTATAGATTTTGTAAGGAAGGTATCTTTTCCCATAGGATTAAGAGATAAAAGAAAAGAAATGCCATGAGATACTGAGGGGAGATCAGAAGTGATAAACCAAGTAAATAGATAAAAAACATGTGAACTAAGCGCTTTCCCCCTTATATGGCTTCTTCAGAGTCAACGTGTTAAACAAACATTCATCAAGTTCCAACGGGTTTGCGCCTTTGGAAGTATCCAAATGGGAAAGTAAATGGGTCGCAGATGCACAAGGAATTAATGGTGCTATATGACAACACTGGGTTGAAACTCATGAGAATCATCACTCGGGAGAACGACCATAAGTTGATTGATTTGCAAAAAGGTATTTTGGAATTACATGAAAGTATTACCAGTGACTTGTTATTTGAACAGAGGGTTGAACAGTTTAAAAAGGTATTCATTGATTTGGACAAATATGTCACTGACAACATCAGTAGAAAACTTAATAAATTTGATAGAGATGCCAAGGAATATGCTGAGCACGTGGCATATCCTATCACCCCCCCCCCCCGACAAGATATTGATTCTGGAATACAAACTGAGGCCATGCAACATGTTAATCATAATGGAAGGGAGAATGCAGGTCTGAATGAATTAGAAAGTAGGAATGCTGGCAATGGCGAACATTTTTTAGTGAATTTACCCCAAGTGCGTTGATCAGAGCGACTGAGGAACAGAGGCCAGCAGTCTTGGAGAAGGCAGAACAATTAGCCGGTGCAGGGACCGAGATGGAGTGGGAGATGGAACTGAAGCTTGAAAGTAATCAAGCAGTTGTTCTTGGACATTTCAGCACTGATAATAACTCTACTCAAGAACGTACCAAATGTTTTATGGATATGACAAATGATGAAATGTAGATTCTAATGTGGTAGACAATCATGTTTCCACTGTCAGTGTATCAACATATCAGGGTTTTACATTGTATAACCTGAGTGATCTTGACACTAGTGAAACACATTTAAGAGTGCTGTGCAAGGGTCTTAATTATGTAACAAGCTTTAAAACTGATATAAAGAGAATTATATTCAACTTGAAATTGTACACCAGACAGTTGAATATGAGATTGTACTTAAGAGGTACATGACACGCAACGGACCAAACAAGTCTAAAGAGAAAAAGCAGAGTCATTCCCCCTAGTAATCCAATGGTGGTTGCATTTGAAAGCTTATGTGAGGGGAAGATAAGGAGGATCTGTAAAGCTGGAAATATGACACAAGATAATTTGACAACAGAAGAGAGAAAATGTTTGAGTGACTTAGTGCAAAATAAGCACTATAGGGTCATGAAGCCTGACAAGTGATGGGGTCTGGTTATAATGAGTCAGTTAGATTACACTATTAAGATGTTTGATATTCTGAATGACAGCACTACATATGAAAGGGTATCCTGAAATGAAATCTACATGGCTTATGTAAAAGTTGATCTGTTTTTAAAATATTCCTGTTTTCAAGGAATTATTAGTAATGCGGAACTGGATTATTTACAAGTAGAGGCACCTATAATTCCAGCCATGTTCGGAATACCCAAGATTCACAAAAAACAGAATGACCCCCCCCCTTAGACCCATAATCTTGGCTAGGAAATCAAAAACAGAACCTCTGGTTGCATACATAGATTTTTGGTCCAAACAGGTAGTGCAGGAACAGAAACAGATCTTGAGAGACTCATGGCACTGCCTAGAGGTACTGAGGGAAATCAACACACATGATGACTACATTTTCTTGGGAGGAATGTGGTAAATTTATTTGGTGTCATCCCTCATCATGAAGGTCTGGAACATTATAGACAGATATTAACCCAATCCAGAAAATATGAACCTACTAAGGTGATTTTTTTGGTTGAAGTAATGGAGGTGGTACTAACTAATAATAATTTTGCATTCTTTGAGGGAGCATTCTTCCGCCAAAAGACAGGAGTTGCCATGGGTGCCACGTGTGCACCAGTTTTTGCAAACTGGGTGATGGCAGGCTGGGAAGCACAGCATGTACTAGATTCCACATACAAGGACAAAATAAAGTGTTATTTACACTTTTTGGATGACGTCCTAATATTGTGGAAAGGGTTTGTAGGAGAAGCACTACAGTTTGTGGATTATCTAAATAGTACAGTGGGGTACCTTAAATTTACATCCAGAACAAGTGAAATTAAAATAGATTTTCTGGATACTTTGATCAGGAAAGAGCTGTTAAGCAGCAAAATTACATCTACCATCTTCAGAAAGAAAATATATTTGAATTCTCTATTGAGGTTTTGACAGTTGCCATCCTATTCAGCATAAAAAAGTGTTGTGAAAGGGCAGATGGTGAGATTAAGTAGGCTCATTACTGAGGATGAAAATTTTGTAGAGGAAACGAATATACTAATAGACATGTTAATGGACAGAGGTTATCCTTTGGAATTTCTGGTAAAAATAAAAAGGGAAGTGGCAAGGAAAAGAAATTTAAGATTCAAACCTATACTGAGAATGCAAGGAGCATGAGTGACACTAGTTTAAATGTGGCAACACATTTGGGACAGGAAGTCATGGTTGTAGAATACAATGGCTGTTCTCGGATGATAATCTTGGGACTGAATAAATTTAAGATAATAAGTATATTGCCTATATACCAGCAAACAAGAGATTTAGAGAATGAGAAAGAAAATCAACCAGAACATTTGAAGAGAAAACACTGGCTGGGAAGAAACCACCAGCTGTTCAGCAAAAAGCAGTTCAAGCTGCAGTTTTGGTACAGGAGATGGCTTTCAATAATATATATAGAGAAAAAAATAAACCAGATGTACTCAGAGGTGATTAAAATAATGAAACACAGAAGGAATAAATCAACTCAAATGACAAAAGGCTGAAAAAATAGAAGAAACTTTAAGTAGCTGTTCAGATGAACTGATAAAATTGCAAAAATCCGAGGCTGAAGTGATGAAAAGGCTGGCTGAGTATGAGTCTTTTAAGAGGGGCTCTTTCAAAAAACAGTAGAGTCAGAAGACAGAGAAAACCTTAGATTTTCTGCTGTACCATAGAAAATTAAAGGAACAGACTATTGATTTTATGAAAGTACAAATAAGCTGCTGGACTGGTAATCCACTGCAGAATTTGAAAGGGTACATCAAAGGGTTGCTCCAAACCTGGCCAAGAGAAAGCCAATAACTATATTAGTAAAGATGCAATTATACCAGCAGAAAGAGCTGATCCTGACAAAACTGTGACAGAAGGGAAAAGTGTTAAAAATTGGGGACAGCAGAGCTTGTGGAAAATGATTATTTGCTGCACATCAGGCAGAAGAGAAGAAAAAAATTACCAGCAATCTTGGAATGTCGCGAGGCAGGTGTGAGATTCAAGTGCTGTATCCAACTGTCTTCAGAATACTTTTCCTGGAAGATCAAAGACATATTCAGATGCACAATAGACTAAGGAGGAAATAAAAAAGTGTATCCAACCAAAAGTGAGCCAACAAACAGAAGGGGACTTTACTTCTTCTGACAATACAGCTCAAAGAGAGACTTTTTTTGCTAGTGAAACCTTTTCCAATACTCCAAAGGAAAATGCTTGAGAGACAGAAAAAGCACAGACACTGACTAGAAGAATCAGGAGTTGTTCAGGTACCAAATATCTTTCACATGAGACATTTCAGTAGAGAATAACAATCTCTTTTATTGCACAGAAAGACATGTATGAGACTACGAAATCAAGATCATGTCTCCTAGTACTACAAGAATTAACATATTTTCGTATGGTAATAATTATGAAACTTCCAACGACCAATTAGAAAAAAACACTACAGTGTTAATTTTGCTAACAAGATCTCATGACTGCTTGTTTATGACATTCCATACTAGGCACAACTTCCAAATTCCATGATAGAACTTTCTATTCATAACGAATCTTATATTTTTCAAACCCTGTCAGAACTTAGTAATATTAGGTAGGAATAAAGCTAATAGATACATACTAAAGGACACTCTGAATTTTCATTCTGTTATGAAAGCATATTAGAAATTAAATAGACACTAACATTTTTCAGTACTTTTCCATTATCGGGGCAACACTTTAAACGCAGTAGTTGTGCTCGGAATCCTTGCACAGCTGTTATCTTCCCTATGTCTCTTGTCTCTTTTGCCAACCACTTCTGTCTAGCCTTCAGATGTCACATCTCCTTATTAAAGTTTTATCACCGAAAACATTATCACATACTCTATTTCTTCAGATGCTCGGAATCCTCGCTATTTATTGATGGAAGCAGTGATTTGCTGGCAACAGTTACTGCAGGGGGGGGGGGATTAACAGGAACTACATCACTTTTCTTTTTTTTTTGTCAATTGCAGTTGTAATATGGATTTCCACCACCTAATCTCTCCCTAATTTAAGCATTTAAAAATAGGTACAGGAATACTTTAATCATGGCAGCTGCAGACCTAGGTATTGTTTCTCTATACCTATAAAAATGATATGATATTAGCATGGAAAGTTTGGTTTGCTGACAACATTTACTGTAAGGGGGATTGACAGGAGCAGCATCACTTGTCAGTTTTTTTTATTGTTAATAACTTTTGTAAAAGGGACAGTCACCCACTCACTTCTTCCTAATGTAAACCTTTTATGACCAGTTTTAGAGATGGAAGATGTGGTTTGCTGGCAATACTTACTGTTGGGGGGATTGACAGGGGCTGCATTGCTTTTCTGTGTTTTTTTTTGTAATACAATTTGTAATAGGGACTAGCACCCCTTCACCTCTCTGTAATGTAAGCCTTTAAAAATATGTAACAAAGACTTTAAAAGCAGTAGATGGCACTCGGAATCCTCATACAGCTGTTAGCCCTAAAGCAGTTTTTTTTAAATGCATACAAAAGCATTATTAATGTGCAGCACTGTTTGTTTTAACATAACAAAAAAGACATAATTCTTTCCAATTTATCAACAGGTATGATTTAGCTTACACTACACTACTATAATACACAAAATAAGCAGCTGTGTGATGATTTCAACCACCAGCTACCGCGTTTAAAGTGTTGCCCGATAATGGAAAAGTACACATTTTTCCTTTCCTGTACTCACCCTTCACATTCCCCCATCTGATGCTGTAAAGCATCACCCAATTCATAATTATTACTTATGACTGGACAATGAATCTACAATTTTCAGATGAATGGACACTTCTTCATTTGTTATCAGACATTTTTCACATGCTGTTTCTTTCTGTGCTGACAAGTACAATCTTTGCACAATTGTTTCAAAGATATAGTCTTATTTGAAGTGAAAACATGCCTATGTCTAGATGGATCAAAAATGCAATCTGAATACTGTAAATATGTAAATAATCATCAGTAATACATTTTCACATTCCCCAAATCCTTATACAGATCACTGTATATTTTACCAAAATTTTGCAACTATTTATTTTCATCTTCTGCTGTACTGTAATCTTGATTAATAATGGTCAATGGCAGAGTTTCAATCAAATTCAAATTAACATCTTTTCTGGATCCTAATAGTTTTAACGTGCATACTTATGTATAAGGAGAAGTAGACCCAATGTGATTATTATTAATGGCTATAAGCATGAAAAACTTTAAAATCCCTCTTCCTTGTCTAGAGCAAATGTTGGTTAACCATGCCGTTGGTAAATATCAGTCTTTTGGCATGTGGATTTTCATCAACTTTTTGAATTATTTCTAGGTGACTATGGATAGCACCAATATTATTGGGAATAAAAGAGCAATACTCCTTTGCATGCTCATGTGTGTACCCCTTTAGAAGCAAGGGTAAAATCAAGTGCCATGTGGTTCTGTAGCACCACAATACACATTGCAGTCAAATTTACAAATTCAGAAGTGGAATTACTTAAAATCTGCAAGAGCTTAGATAATTTCCTGAGTTCCTAGACTGACTTCATTGCCCCATAAGCAGGTATAATGCCTGCCCAAGAAATGATCCCATCACCAAGATCCATGTGAGCCATCCCTTTAAAAGCAGTTTATCGTACAATATTATGATATACCCAGGAAACATCTATTTTACCAAGTGGGTTAGCAATGTTTTTAGTGTCTCTCTTGAGACGAGCATTGAGAATTTTTCCTTCTGGTATGGCAGCTGTATGCTGAATAGCTGGAATAACACAACCAATATAACAACAACCAGACCAGTCTGCAGTAACTAGAGATAAACTTGATTTTCACAAATGTAATAATATTGTCATAATGCTGCTATGTCCTGCCCTCCAACCCCATTATAAATGTTCCAAGTAAATTTGCAAGTACTAAAAATGACAAAAAGTGTTCCATTTTTACAATGACAAACAAATCCTTTAGCAGTCATTGCTAGCTGAAGCGGCATTACAGTAAAGGAAGTATAAATATGTTTACTCTTCAGATTTTTAGCAAGAAAAATAAGATGAAATGCAGTATGAAGCTCAGAATCACTCACTTGGATAGGAATCACAATGGAACACCCCCATCATGTGCAGTAGGAATATGCTCACAAACCCAGCAATTGCAAATGTTGAGGGCCTGTGCATAAGTATGCAAGGCAGCAGTAAAAATACTAAATTGAGTATGCCATTTAGGTACTCTCAGTTTAATTCTAACCAAATGCGTGTCTCTCCATTTTTAGCAAAGTGTGGATGTCTAATAATGAATAATTCAGTAATTACAGTTCTGATGGTTGCAGAGCATGATGCACTCACAGCTGCAGATGGCAAAAGTAGGTGAAACAAAAAGATAATGAAAAGCACAGTAATTGTAGTGATGATTGATCCACAGGAAAGGTAAGCATGTTGGGGCTGGAGAGAACTGAAAAGAAATTGTAAACAAGGATTTTGGGCAGGCTGTTCATTGTGCTAAGGAATTGATCACCAAAACGTTGTTGACCAAGGAAATTAAATGCAAATGATTTTGAAAGGAATGTTGTCTGGATAAAGCAATGTTCAAATTAATATCCAAAAGATTGGATGAATCAGTAATGCTGAAATTTGAAGCGAGGACAAATGTTGTCAAACTTGAAGAAGAAAAATCGCTGAAAGCTGAATTAGACCAGATCAGGTAGCGCAGTCATGCTATTTAACTTCCTGGTCAGGCAACAAGGTTAACTTAATGCATTCAGTTCCAGATGTGAAGTGGATTTCAGATGTGGAACCTGGTTATATGACACACTGTTCCCAAGCAGCTCCAAATTTGGTTTGGATAGAAAAATATCATGTGCTGTCACTTCCTGATGAAATGATATCTCTGGTTTGCTGTCTGTTCCTGCTGGTGATACATTCTGTTGGTTCAAGTGATCTGACGTCAGTAGTATTTCAGTTATACTCATCACAAGGTAGCATCTTTTTAACATGCAACACTTGGATTCAGGTGAGGAGTCCCTCACAACTGATGGAAGTAGCAGTTGTAAACAAAACCAAGTATGACCCTTTCCATCTGGGACTAAGTGAGTTTCTTCAGAAATGGAGTTTGACATACATCTGGTCACCTGCAGGTTGTGGTGGTCTGTTTCTCTCTTGGCCATTGGGCTGCATGCAGAATGACACTATGGTATTTCTGCAAAAGAGAATACATGGATTTACAATAGGAAGGCAAAATCTCATCAATATGTTGTAACTTTAAATTCCTAGAGTGGTGGGAGGCAGGCATTCTTGTTGGTCTTCCCATGCATATTTTATGAGGGAATAACTTTCTAGGGCTACTAAATGCACTTCTAATACTAAACAAAACTAAAGGCAATGCTTGGGACCACTTAAGATCACATGTTAGCTAGTCTAAGCTTGACAGTTGATTAGCTCTTTCTACTCTTCCAGTAGCTTGTGGTCTATAGAGAGAGTGAAAATTTAGTTTGACACCTAATGGCCTACAAAGGTGTACTATTACTTAACTAGTGAAATGTGATTATTGGTCTGACTGGATACTACAGGGAACACCAAACCCAAGTATCAACTCAATTAACAGCTTCTGGCTAGTGTGCGCATTATTCTTCACACACAGATAACTTTCTACCCATCCAGAAAAGACATCAGTTATTACCAACACACAATGACATTTCTGACTTGAGAAGGCTCAATAAAGTCCCACTGAAGGGAACAAAGATGTACCCAAGACTTTTGTATTGCTTGAAAAGGTGCAGGAACTGATTTAGATACATTATGCTCTAAACAAATTAAACAAGTATTTACAAAATGTTGAGAGCCATCTGAGAGATGAGGTGCATACCAATCAGTGGAAATTTGTTTTATTAATGCAGTTTTTCCCAAATGATAAGGCAAGTGATAGGTCTTAATCAACTGATTTAGAAAATTTATTAGGGTTACTTGTCAACATTCTGGATGGCGCCACAAAAGGTCCGGACAGTGACTACAGCCATTGCTTATCCATATGTTTCTCCCAGAGTCTTCTGTCTGGTCTTGAAAAGACAGTAACTCCAGTAAAGAAAAGTTATTTTTCATTCAGTTGCTGCAAAAATATAGCCTAAGCAGGATAAGACAATGCAATCTGTTTTGCTTCCATATCAGCAAAAGTGCTACCTTTGGTAACACAGGAACTAACAGCCTTATTTGTGGCACATTTCACTACAGCTATCTCTCTTGGTAATAATAAAGCTTCTAAAAGTTCATTTACAATAATAGCATTTTAATAACTGTCCCTGCTGATGTTAAATAACCCCTTTTTTCCAAAAGGTACAAAAATTGTGCACAACACAGTAGGTATAACAAGAATCGGTGTAAATGGTTACTGACTGATCTTTGCCACATTTACTTGAGCAGATACATTTCCATTCAATTGTCCAATTAGTAAAATGTTATTTTGTGCGCAAATAGAAACGGTTGCTATGAGTTCCCCATCATCTCTTCGAACACAGGCGACATCTGTGAAAAGGATGACATTTAGATTCTGCAAAGAAACGTCTTTTAAATCTAATCTATGAGGAAGCACAGTGTTAGTAACAAATGCACAGTTGTGGGGTTCTCCATCCACTGTACAGATTAAAGAAACAGAGTTAAGTGATGGAAATCAAACAAGCTGTAAAGACAAGTTATTGAGTAAAGACAAATTATATTTAAACAATTGTGCTGCAATTAAATACTGCATTTTAATCTTCAGTAACAGAGCTTCTACAGAATGTAGAGCTGCCACATAAGTCTCTTGCCCGAGAGTCAGTGCATCCACCAAGTTCACAATGTGAGCTATCACAGGCACTGCCCTAAGGCAGCAGATGAAAGCTGCAACTACAGGATCAAGATTTTTACTGAAATAAGCAGAGGTCTAAAACAATCATTTCTCCTTTTGCTAACCATCATCATGCTATTTTATTTGTTTCACTATAGAACAGAAAAAAAAAATCTTAGCATAATCTGGTAACTCAAGCATAGGAGAATTTAAAAGCAATGTTTTCAATTGTACAAAAGCTTGTTCACAATAATTCTATCAAGGTAAAGGTTCAAGGGTATCTTTCTTTAGCAATTATAACAAAGGTCTTACCACTTCTGCACAGTTAGAAATGCAGTGTTGACAGTAACATGTTAAACCCAGAAAAGCTTGCAGTTGTTCATAGGTGAATACTAGACTAACTGCCCTAAAGAGTCATTTTAGGCCCAGCCGATAACCTCAGGTCAGAAGCAAACTTTGTCCCTTGTGTCTATGAGGTGAAGCCCTTAACAATTATGCCAAACCCAGTGTAGTAGAGTGTGGAGCAGTTTGGAATGCAGCAATTTGTGAAGGCAGAATCTGTCTAGCACTCGCTGAAATAAGATGTCCCAAGTATTGAACCTCTGACTTCCATAACTGTAATTTGCTTTTCTTAACTTTAAATCCTAATTCTGCTGAGTAAAAAGAAAAACAGTATCTTGTTTACAATCATGTAAAATTCTTGAAGCTAAGAGCAAATAATCCATGTGTTGAATCAAAGTAGACCCACAAAGAAATTTAATCTTAACTAATTGCTTCTTCATTTCTCTAGAGAAAGAGTGGAAGATTCTACATACATATGGTAACCTAGTCCATGTATACTGCTGACCTTTAGAAGTAAAAGCAAACAAGTATTAACTATCTGGATGTATACGGATAGAAAAGAAGGCAGACCTATCACTGAAAAGGTGGTGGAATCTGAAGGGAATAGAATTCAGTACTGTTACAGGATATGAACAACTGGAAATGTTGGTACTACTACAGCTTTCACTGCATGTAAATCTTCTACAAACTTATATGTATTTTTCCTGGTTTCTTAACTGGCAAAATAGGAGTATTAGAAGGACTGTGAGTTGGGACAATAATATATTGTTGTAACAAGGCAGAAATAACAGGTTCAGTTCTTTTTTCAGCATCTACTGACAAAGGATACTGAACTACCATAGGCATGAAGGTGCTCACGGGGTTTTAATATTATATGGACAGGTTCCGCGTCCTGTATTTGCCCTACCTCATTGTCATGGGCAGTCCAGAGCTGTGGAAGGATAGCAGGCAATTCCTCCATATTAACATTTTCTACTCTCTGCCCTCTTGTTATGAAAACAAAATAACCATCTTCATTGAAATAGAGTTACAATATACTTCTAAAGATTCATTAGGAATGTCTAAAAATATACCATCTGGTGTACAATACCGAACAGATTTAAAGGGGATGAATTTTCTACAATGAAAGTATGCTGTTCTTTTAACAGACCAATTTGAAAAGGGTTAGGTTTAGTTTCTGGATAATCTATAGGAACTCTGGACACACCCAAGCCCCAAACTGTGTGTTTTGAAAGTGGAAGGTGTTTGGCATTTGCTGAAGTAATCACAGATCAAGTAGCTCCTGTATCTACAAGAACTGTTTCAAATGTATTTTGCACTGTAATACTGACAAAGGTACAGTCTTGATCAATCAGTACCAAGGGAAGGAATTGTATTTTCTTTTCATGGCTTTCCTAGTGAGTTTGCTGCCACCTTGGTGACTGACAAGTAATGTTCCATACAAGAGGGTCTCTATCAGACTGCTGTGGTGTTTGAATGTATGTCGAAGTTACTTTATGTCCAGCTAATGGACATTCAATTTGCTAATGTCCTATCTGACCACAGTTAAGACAAGTATTTAATTATGGTGCACCCTGTGGTGCCTGTGATGAATCTGGGAGATAATAATTTTGCTGATACTATCCTGGGGGTTACTGAAAGAATTAGACTCTTCCCCCACAATTTGTACTTCTCTGTCCCCACCTTTGGAAGTCGGTACTGAATTGCTGAAGTTGAATAACTACTAATGTCTTCTTTTGTTCTGTTTCTTCCCTACCAACTGTCCTCTTTTGTTCTGTTTCCTCCCTAAGACTACTGTCTGCTACATATTGTGCCTGATTTACAACCTCATGAATGCCTAAACATGACCAATTAAAACAAACCTTTTTAAACTTTTCTTGTATAGGTGGTAGTAAGCCCTGTAAAAAAGCTGCTGATAACTCGCTGGCTGTAGCACCTTCTCTATGTTCTGGAAGTCCAGAGAAGGTTTCAAATGCATCTATCATGCATTGTAAATAAAGATCAGTACTTTAACCTCTCTCTTTACACAATAGCTTTTATGTTTCCCCAGTTAGGGGCAGGGGGACACACTGTGGTAATTGTTATTTCTAGCAGCCAGAAATCCATCATCTCTGTGTTTTGGAATGTTATCACTTAGGTTAGATTTTTCCCACATTTTCTTAAAAATATTGGGAGGTATCGAGACTTTTTAGTATGGCTCTCAAGTCTTTGATGGTAGGGTTTTGCAACTGAACATGTCCTTCTAAGACTTTTGCATATTTTGCTGTGCATGTTCAAATGGGAAGGAGAGAATCTACAATAGTTTGAAAATCCATTGCAGTTCATATCCATACCACTCTTATAGTATGTTCAGCCTCACTATCTCTAGCTGTTGTGGAGTTTATTACTTCTTACAAAGGGTACATCTGTGTTGAAGTATATCAAAATCAGTAGAAGAGTCAGAATCTCTACGTTCTTATGCAGGCTGACTGGAAGGGGGAATACCCACTGATATTCCTCCCAGTCAATAATGATTGATAATTGAGTAATAATGTGCTTAACCTTACCCAAAGTGTTAGTTTTTGCTGTCTGATTTTTATTAGAAAATCTTTTTAACTTTCCCCATATTTATGTTTGTAATACAATTGTTTCCCTTTATTCGCTATACACATTAACATTTTGTCTGAGAGTATTACAGGTTGACATTGCTAAAAATCTAGTGTTACAACCTGACCCAGTGGGGAGAATGAAAGAGCTGGCAGTACCTTGGGCTGTATGTGGGGAAGTGGTAGTTGTTTTTGCCAAACTCACCTCCACCTGCACTCTTGGATTGGGAGAACTGTCAGCTTCTTGAGGCTCGGGTAGATCATAACATGGGGGGGGGGGGGTGGTGGTGGTGCAAAAGGTAATGCAGGCCAGTCATCATCAGATGATTCTGGCTGCATCAGTGATAATTTCTCTAACTGTCTTAAAAGGATACATACTCTAGGAATGGGACTTTCCTTCCGCACATTTTTGTAAAGTGTTAACTGCTCTATTAGCTGCCTCCAGCTGTGACTTTAATCTAGCTGAGTTACATTTTAGCTCCTAACTACAGATTCCTTTTCCTCATTATTAGATTCTTCTTACCAGTCATTAAAAGCTGACTGACAAGAACTTTGTTACCCTTGTGTTTCAGTTTATTTTTTTAGATTTTCTAAAATTGTTTTATGAAAAGAACTTTTTTCCGGACAATGTAAAATGGTATAATTTCTCATGAGCTGAGACTGCTTTACCAAATAATTACAACTGCCCCTACCATACACCTGCATGGAGTCCCATTCTCCTGCTCCTTAAAACTGCTATTACTGGTGCCCATTATAAAAATCCAGTCTCATACCAAATGGATAGATCTGTGACTATAATTAGAGTCACTCATATAACCAATAAAGGAATCCTCCATTCCTTTTTCTTTATATTTTTGATTAGAACCTGCTCTCTCTCTTGAGAAGGCATTTCAAGTCCTTTAATATATTGATTAAAACCCCTCTAGCACACAATAATACCTAAAGCATGTTAGTATAAGGGATTATTTCCTTGATTTATACACTTTACTTGCTCACATGCAATTAAAACTATATTTATTTATTGACATTTGCTGACGGGGATAGTCCACTTGGCCCAATGACCCATTTTCAGTGGAGGCCCGGGGAGAAAAGCTCCATACAGTTACAGAAATTTTTGCATAACATCAGCTTAAGTAAAATGTTTTAGTAAGGCTTACTTGTAGAGGGTCTATATCACAACGTCAAACTTACAAAAGTTCGATCGTTGTAATATCAAACCCTAAAGTCCAAAACCCAACAAAACCAAACCCCCCATACTTAAATATACCAACTCTGAGATCGCATCACAGTGGAGGAATCAGCAAAGCCCCAAAAATGGCCCACCAATTTTTTTCACTGGGGAAAAAAGTTGATGTGCCGTGGCTTTGCTATTTTCAACTTTTGGACTTTAGGGTTTGATATTACAATGTTTAAACTTGTTTTAGTTTGACTTTGTACTATAGACCCACTTGTAGAGACTTTGGGCTCTGTTGAGATTTAAAAAATTGTGCACTGTTACACCAAAAACTTGCCTGACAGGAAAACTGTCTCTCTTTTGGGCCCAGTGCCAATTTCTAATGTAGCAGCACACAAATGGCTCAGAACTCTGAGTAGCATTGGATCAAATCATTAAGTTACCAAATAACATTCACACAAGACAGTTCAGTAGATAGTAGTCTCCTTTACTGCACAGAAAGACATGTATGTGGGAGACTATGAAATCAAGATCCTGTCTCGAGCTACAAGAATCAACATATTTTATAATTGTTTTTCATTAAAAGCAACATTATTGTAACTATTATAAAACTGCCAATGACCAATTAGAAATGAACATTACAGCATTCATTTTCCTAAGATCTCATGACTGTTTTATGACATTCCATATTAGGCACAAGTTTCAAACTCCATGATAGAACCTTCCACACAGAACAAATCTTATAATTTTCTATCCCTGTCAGCACTTGCTAACATTAGGTAGAAAGCTAACAGATACATACTGAAGGACACTTTGAACTTTCATTCTGCTATGAAAGCATATTAGAAATGAAATGCATGCACTAACACTTTTCCCTTCTCTTTATTTTTCACCCTTCACAGAGTACCTTGAATTTGAACCAGAGTCCATTGTTGCAAATTGGAGATGAACAGGATGTAGACCAATAACACTAAAATTATTGACTAAGATGGAGACTATAAAGCATCAGCTACATTTGTGAAATACGGCTTTGCAAGAAAAAGTAGCTGAGGAAGACTGGACTTTTGCTGATGTTGTCAAACTTGTGAGTAGACTGTAATGCATATACCCCACTTTATGACAAGGTTTAGATGGACACTAAAATAGATAAAATAAATGTAAGTAAACAATTTTCATTCTTATTAGTATTTGTATAAAACATTTGATGATATAAACTGTATGTTATACAGTAAAGAAATTTTGTATTGTGTGTGTGTGTGTGTATCAGATGTATGGAAGTCTCTCCAGTGACTGCTGTATGTAGTAAATATACTACAGTAAACAAATACATTTTTCAGTTGTAAAAAAATACAGGCTTTACAGTATAACACCAAAAAAAAAAGGCTAGAGAGAAACAAGATTAAGTTAATATGCTGTGAGTGGGCTGTAAAAATGTATTGATTATACTATATGTAGAATTAAGATAATTTATCTTATTTTTACAAGGGTGGATGTCTAGAATAATGCCCTTGGTTTAAGCTATAAAAATTTTTGGTAAGAAATTAGGCTTGAAAAATAAGACAACATGCTGAAAGCCATGAAAATGCCAAGTTCCTTGCAACTGCGAAGATATTTGCTTGTTGTTTTTTTTTCCATTAGCAAATGATCTCAGTGGGAGCCAAGAAGTTTGCAGCAGCTGTACATTATGTTCTGAGTGAAATTTACAAAAGATTCCTTCATGCATCTACATAGATGTTAGCTCTTTTTTCATTGCTGATTACTTTTACATGGAGAAGAGCTGTGAGCGTGTGCAATCATTTGATCTTGATAGTTCTGAAGATTTTTTGCTGAAGGAAATTAAAATTCTAAAGGAAGAATTACAAGCAGTTCAGTATAAAATAAAGATGGAAATTATGGGAAGTGAATTGGTGACAATAGCCCCCCAGCATCCTGAATACTTTAATGCATTTAATAGATCGGTGTACAGTTTCATTTTATTTAAAGATAGCCAATGATTTTTTCTTAGAGCTAAAAGTTAGTTTTCTGAATGCATACAAAGTGTTCTTTCATATCTGTGAAGGGAACAGAGATAAGAAAAAAAAGACACCAATCATGTAAATGGGAACACATGTTGTAATATGCACTTTATAATGGGTAACCTTAATTTTAGATTAGGTAATGCCTGTGGGTGCAGATGTTGATTTGGGGCAGTTGTTTGTACCTGGAGGATCAAACTTCATTTTAAGATATACATAGTTTTGTATGTTTGCTCTAAGTTAACAGGGGGTAGGGGTGTCCTGTAACTGTATTTAGTTCTTTTTGTTTGAGGGTTTTCATTAAAACAAAAAGTCTTGAGAAATGTTTTATGGTTCAAATGGAAAGAAGAACAACTGTATGAAAGATCAGCCTGCCAATCATTCATGTGTGCATGTAAGGCAAAAGTTGGAAATACACATTAAAAAAAAGATGTTACGCATATTAAGTGGGAACAATAGCTTTTTATCATAATGGCTACACTATCCACATTATCTTAGAATGTAAATGGCATTCCAAGTATAGACAAAAAAGAAATAGTCTTAAATCATATCAAGGAATGCAGATTGTAAACAACAATGCTTCAGAAAACACATTTGGAAAGAAATGAGCATGTGCATTTGAATAAAGAAAGGATTTCAGGATGGATATTCAGTAGATTATCAGGGACAAAGGAACAAGGGAGTAATAACAGTGATTGCTAGAGGGACTCCAATAGTGATATAAGAGGAAAATAAACAATGATGGTAGAGTTGTGCTAGCATGGGGCTACTGGCAAGGAAGGGGGCAAACTGGCATAAATTGTTATTCCAACAAAAATGCTATTATGGAGCTTAAGAAAAAATTGGCAGAAATTATCAGCTTTCAGCAGGGAATATTATTTATTAGTGTGGAAATTAACTTGATTTCCAATACTGGTGATATAATCAGGGGGACCAAGAAGGGAAAATATAACAAAGGAGGGTAGGTTTCTGAACAAATTAAAAATATATATATTTGGTATGGAAGACATGAATTCCCTAGTAAGAACTAAGACATAATTTACATATTATTCTCCAAGATATAATAACTGGGATAGACTGGAGAGAAATGATATTTTCAGAAACATCTGCTTTTGACTGAAAGATTTGACCACCATCCAATAACCTGTTTCAGATCATGCACCAATAAAATTAAGATACAAATGCCAGGTAATGTAGTAAAACTAAGACACTGGCACTTTCCCAACTACCTGTTAAAAAGAAAGGAGTTTACGTAATGGGTAGTGGAAATTATTCAAGAGTTGTTAAAGTGACAGACATTTGTTCAGAAGTAATAGCTAGTGAGTGGGATAAAATTAAATGGAGTTTAAAAATAGGATAGAAATGAAAGAGAAAGTGATATATTGTTCAGAAGTAATAGGAATAATTAATGGGGCTGACAAAGGTTAAAGTATTGCAGAATAAAGGGAATCTCACAGAATAAGAACAGGTGCAGCTGGAGAGTGCAAAAGAGAAAATAAGGGAGTATCTGGATAACGTGCATGTGTCTGGAAAGATTGCTGTTAAGCGACTATTTTTGATAACAACTCCAGAACACAAAAACTTTTAGCACAACTTTTTAGGCAACAGAAAGTAGAAATGGTTGTCACCAAATTTAGGGAGCCTAAGAAAAATAAGAAGAGATCATGTAGAGATATTATAGACAGGGAATTTTATTAAAATATAAATGTGGAAATCAAGAAAGAGCACAAATGGAAGTATTTATGGAAGACTTAATTATGTCAAGGTTAGAAGCAGGTGAGGATTAGCAACTATTAGTTAAAATAGGAGGAGAGGAGATAAAAATTGTGATTTTATGACCAATCAACAGGAAAGTCTCCAGGGACAGATGGTATTCTGGTGGAAGTTTGGATGGAAAAAAGTGATAAATATCTGAAGAGATTGTTTAACAACATTTTAAAAGGAGGGGGAGTACCAACATCTTGAAAGAAAGCTGTGGAAGCTTATTATCCAAAGAAGGTAAAGACCTGTCAGACCCAGTTTCATACAGAACTATTTCAATTTTAAACCATAATTATAAAGTGTTTAGGTTTATACTAACTAAAAGAATGGCAAATGTGCTGCCAAAACTGACAGATATAGATCAATGTGGTTTTCTGGAGGGGAGGCAAACATTTGACAACATTAAAAGAACAAAGATGACCCAAGGGAAGCAGAATGTAAAAATTACCACAGTTGGTGGTGGTTCTTGATGCAGAGAAAGCATTCAATAGAGTAAAATGGGAGTTTATGAGTAGGGCAATGGAAGCATTTGCATTCTCTGATACAATAATAAGGTTAATTAGAAAGATATATGAAGTGCTGTAGGCAAGAATTAAAGTGGGAGGGTACCTCTCTGATATGTTGTGTTTGAACAGAAGAACCAGGCAGGGGTGTCCTCTTTCCCCTTTATTTGTTTTATATTTAGTGCTATTAGCAAAGAAATTAAGGGACTCAGAAATTCAAGGATATAATTGGTATGATAATCAAGAAAAGTTGGCTTTATCTGCAGATGATGTTACTTTGACCTGATAAATCTTGAAGAGAACATCTCAGTGTTGTAGAACATTTTGAGACAGTTTCAAGTCTTTTCAGGGAATAAATTCATTGAAGATAAAAAATGAAGTTATGTACTTACCATAACGTTCCATCTGTGTTTCCCATTTTCATTTATTCTTGACATATGGGTTCAGTTCCAATTATCGGGACTACAGATTACATGGGCCAAAAACTCTCGAGCTTCACCTCTACCCAAAATCCATCTCTCCTAATTACCTCAGATCGAGTTTGCAGATTAGATATATAGGTCATAGACAGAGATGCCTCAATGAAAGTCATAACTGCTATGTCTTAATGATCAGAAAAAAATTATGCGTACATTTTTCATTCCACCAAAGGGTCTTTAAAGGCCAGGGGATGCAGGGAGGGGAGTCAAGGATAAATTAAAATGGACAACACAGATGGAACGTTATAGTAAGTACACAACTTCTTTATCTGATGTTATCAATTTTCATTTTATCCCTGACATAAGGGGCAGAGTCCCCAGCTATATTAGACCTTGGGAGCATTAATGGAAGAACACTCCTGAGCACTATTAAACCAAAGGATACTCTTCTCCTAGAGACCAAATCCAAGTTGTAATGAGTGATAAAGGTATGGGGAGAGGCCCAAATTGCTGCTGCACTTGTATCATCCATTGAAGCTCTGGACAGGAAAACTGCTGATGTGGCTACAGATCTTGTAGAATGTGCATTAACAGGCCTAGGCAAACCAATTTTATTCTTGTCATAGATAAAGGATATACAATCCTTAAGCCATCTGGCCAAGGTTACCTTGCTGACTGATTTACCAGATGTTGCACTTGAAAAGATTACAAAAAGTTGGTCAGACTTTCTTATGTCTTTCGTTCTGTGTAGATAAAATGTAATTGTCTGTGAACATCCAACAAATGCAAACAATATTCATCTTTGTTTGTAAGCCTGGGAAAGAATACTCGTAAATGAATAATCTGATTGATATTAGACTCTGACACTACCTTAGGTAGAAAGCTGGGTTTATCCTTAAGGATACTCTGTCTTTGTGAAAAAATCAGATAAGATGTTCTACATGACAATGCTTGAATTTCTGAAATCCTTCTGCCAGAGGTTATCACCACCAAAAATAAAGTTTTCTATGACAAATACTTTAGATAACAGTGTACAGGTGGTTTGAAGGGGGACTGTACAATGGTTTGTAACACTTAATTTAGATCCAAGGTGGAATAGGATCCTTAAAAGGTGGTTTCAACAACAGTGTCCCTTTTAAAAAGGATTTGCAAAGTTCATGAAAAGTCAAGGGGCACTCTTCCAAACCATTATGGAAATTTGAAACTGCTGCTAGTTGAATTTTAATGGTAGATGGGGAAGCTCCTGTATTGAAAAGAGAAGCTAAGAAATCTAAAATATGATCAATAGAAGCTGGAAGGGGATTGAAGTTACCTACACGTAGTAAATCTTTTCCATTTACTAGTATAGAGTATATGGGTAGAAGGCTTATGAGAATTTGACATACTGGGGAAGAAAGGTTAACTCGCCAGGCAATCAGTGGAACTGAAGGAACCATGGTGTCAGTTTGAGGTTCAGAATGTTTGGATGAACTACTCCCTCTGGATGGGACAGAAGGTCTGGACCCAGTTTCAGAGTCCAAGGTAGTTGAATCAGATAAGGCCAAAGCAAGGGAACCATATCTGTCAAGGCCAATAAGGTGCAATGACGATTACTTTGCTCTTCAGCTTGAGTGCTTTCTGTAAGAATTTTGGGATTTGCGGTATCGGGTGAAAGGCATATAGGAGAACAGCATCTCTTGGTGACTTCTCCAGATGGGGGATCAGGGTAAAGTAGTTGCTGCACTTGTTGTTTAGGGAAGAGGCAAACAGATCGCAGCAAGGCTGGCCCCATTGACAGAAAATGCTTTCCATCACTTTTGGATTTTAAGATCACTCGTGAGGCAGGAAAATACATCTGCTCAGTTTGTCTGCTATCACATTGGAACTCCCTGGAATGTGTGTTGCTATCAGAAAGTGGTTGGAAGAGATCATCCACTGCCACACTCTCAGAGCTTTTCAAAAAAGGGGGTAAGATTTAGTTCTTCCTTGTTTGTTGATGCACCAAACTACTGAAATATTATTTATTTGAATTGCAATTGTTCCCACAGAAGAGGAGCTTGAAAGGCTTGCAATGCTAAAAGCACTGCTCTTAGCTCCAGGACATTGATATGCAAGTTGGCCTCTGTAGGGGACCAAGTGCCTTGGACAGTCTCACCCAGATAATGCCTCCCACCCTATCTGGCAGACATCCGTGGTCACAACACCCTTGGGTTCTGGAAGGACGAAGGGGCAGAACAGGAAACTTTCTTTGGAATGTATCCACCAAGCTAAATCTTTTCTGCAATGATTGGTGATCAAAACCTGATCTGACATTGGTTGGTATAGTACAGACCATTGAGATGCCAGCAGCCATTGTAGGATTCTCATGTGATATCTTGCTATGGGAACTAGAGTTATCACCACTGCCATGGAACCTAGAGCCTGTAAAAGGAGATGATCAGGTACTCTCTTGCTATAAAAAATGTTTGAACCTGTGCTCTGATTTTCTGAAGTATCACAGGTGGAAGGGATACTACGGTCTTTGTTGTATCTAGTAGAGCTCCTATAGACTCTAAACTTTGAGTTGGAGTCAACTTGGATTTTTCATAATTTATTGTTATTGATACACATGTGCAGGTCTGGAGAACATAATCCCTTGTTTCTATCAGTCAATGCCTGGTCGGAGTAGTAATGAGCCAGATGTCTAAGTATGGAAACACCCAGAATCCTTGCAGTCTCAAGTGAGCTGCTACTGCTGCCATACATTTGGTGAACACCCTGGGGGCTGTGGTGAGATAAAGGGCAGTACCCTGAATTGGTAATGACTGACTCTCAGCCAGAAGCAGAGGAATGTTCTGAACCACTTGTTCATTTTTATGTGATAATATGCATCCTGAAGATCTATTGAGCACATCCAGTCATCCTTTCCCAAAAATGTAAGAATGCACTGTACCTTGACCATCCAAAATTTTATTTGTCAAACTGATTTGTTCAACACACAGAGATCCAAAACTGGTCTCCAGTCCCTTGTCTTTTTTGGCACTAAAAAGAATCTTGAGTAAATCCCGGATCCTCTCTGGTCTGGTGGGACTTCTTGAATGAGTGTTTTGTCTAGCAGTTTTTTAATTTCTAGAACTGATGGTTCCCTCTGACTGGGTGGAACATCAGGGATTTTTTTTGCATACGTGGGGATGAAGGGAAAAGGGTATGCTATAACCTCTGGAAATAATCCATTGCACCCAAGAATCTGTTGTCATATTTAGCCAAGCATTTTGGTGCAAGGATAAGCATTCCCTGAGTGCCTGCAGTGGAAGACAATCAGGCCTCCTTTCAGGAACACTGAAAAGACTTACCCAGGAAGGAATCCCTGAAGCCCTGGTTCTGCGGTCCACCTCTGTCATGTAGACGGCGTCTTCCATTGTAGTTCCCCCTCTGCCCTTGGGGGAACTGACTCCATGTGTGTCCTGAAAAGGGCCTTGGGATTTTTTGAACCACATCTTTCTACCGCTCCTCTGATTCCTGGAAAAGGATCTTTGGGGATTGTAAAAATGTACATTCACAGCAGAAAGGGTCTTACCATCCTTCTCACACCTGGATACTGTCTCTCTAAAATTTAGGGCAAAAAGAGACGATCTGTCAAAGGGTGCATTGACAGATGAAGACTTAAATGGTTCCACAAAATTGCATAGATGCATCCTGGTGTGTCGTCTTATGGCTATGCCTGAACTCGCAGCTCTGGTGGTCCCTTAAACTGCATGCGCAATGAACCTTATGGACAAGTTTGACACAGACTCCAGGGTGGTCAACTGGGAATCAATTTTTTCTTGGGCTCCCTCAGTAACAGCTCCTTGATCAGATCCCTTTGAAGTCTGGTGAAATGTGCCAGGAAATTCAAAGACCTTAAAGTGAAGGTTAATGAAGCATAAACCCACTTCACAAATCTATCTATCACCTGAGACTCTCTATTGGGTGGATGGACAGATGAACTCTCCTCAGTGAGTTCTTTTTTTGGTGGTAGCCACAGCATCTACTGCTAATCTTTTGGCCCAGAATTGTTTATCCTCAGGGGCAGATACAATTTTGTCTGGTCTCTTGGGGATGGGTTAAATGATGTCTGGTGCCTTTCATGCCTGCTGAAAGATCAACTGAATGAGCTTGTTAGTGGGTGGAGTCACCCAAGAGGTAGATGGGAGAGTACTGAAAGCCTGCAGGTAAACTGATTCTTCCAAGGAAGGATTTTGGAACTTCCAGTCACCCCTCTGTTTCAAAATTTCTAGGATGTCTCCAAAGGAGACATTATCAGGGGGTGACCTTGGTAACCCTTCATCAAAATCAGTGTCTGATGTGACCGATTTTTGTGGAGAATCTAAGTGCTTCCTCTTGTACTACTTCTTCTGAGGAATCTCCTCAGTGGGATAGTCTGGTAAGGTATCAGAAGATGACAGAATCTGTATCTGAGGTTCCTGAGGTTTCAGCACTCGCTGCCCCAGTGGAGACACAAGTTGAATAACTGAGCATGAGGAAGATATTTGCTCTGGGGAGGAAGGAGCCATATGAGTGACTGCAATAGACAATGCCCTCTCCATTGCCTCAAAGGCTGGGCCCCTCCAAAAAGTGGTCACTCCCCACTCCAATGAGACAGCCCCGAGGCAGAAGCCAGAGCTGAACTAAATCGTGTCAATACTCCAAGGTGTAGGAATGGCTCTGAAAAAATTTGGAGTCAACTCCTGCCCCTCAAAGCCGACAGGGCAGATACAGCCCCAGGAGGTCTCCAGATCTGAAAGGCCTGAAGAACTCAGGGCAACAACCAGTTCTGAAGGAAGGGAAATCTCTGGAACTGATACAGTTGGTGCCGGACAACTCGGAGCTGGAAATTCTAACACCTCAGAGGAGGTCAGAGGAGTAGTTAAAGGGGTGTAAGAAGGTTCAGCTCTTAAATCCATGGGGGTCAGAGCTGAAGGGAGTCCTTAAATCCTCTCCCCCACAAACTTTTATTTACCAGTCTCTCCTCGACTTCTGTAAGACTTTTGGTGCAATGGACAGACATAAGAGAGGATGATTTAGGTCTTTCTAGGAAATGTTTCACTCACAAAAGGATCGACTGATGGTGAGTTGTCCTAGGTAAAATTTCTTTCTGTATTGTATCAATACTTTTTACTGATGCAGTCGGTGTCGAGGAAGAACTAGGAAGCAATACTTCTTGCACCAAAGACTGAATTTGCTGGCATGCCGAAGACTTTGGCATCAAGGCTTTAGAATCCGCTGTAGTAGTTGGTGCTGATGATTTTACTGGTACCAAAGTGTTAGACCCAGAATCCATCAGATCGGAAGAACTTTTAGGAACTGAGGATGTTGTTTTTTTCTGTCAGTGGCAAAGGAGAAGATGGTACCGACATACTTCTCTTTTTGGCCTTCTCCATGGAAGATGAGGAGGAAGGCGAAGAAATATCAGTTTTACTTTTGTTGTGAGCAGCTATGGCCTCTCCAAAGACGGAAGGAATCAAACCTTTCAGGATTAATTTATTTTTTTCTTTCAAGCAGGGCCTTATGACTAAAGCCATGGCAAGTACTACAATCTTTCTGTAAGTGGACAGGACCCAAACAATAAACACACAACAAGTGCAAGTCTAAGAGAGGGAACTTATGACTGCACTTCTGGCATTTCTTGAAGCCAGAGGGACCCTTAGGTTTTTCAGCCATAATAAAAAGGCTAGAAAGGAACACACCACATTTACACCAGAAAAGGAGGGGACAGGACATGCACTCAAGCAAAGATACTAAACAAGAAATATTTTACAATGTAACTTTGTACACAAAGGTTTTTCTTTTTTTATAGAGGAAAGAGAAGAGAGATAGTGAAAGTGACAGCCAACAATGATAGTACAGGGTACACAAATATGTATGGAAAGGAGGCTATCAACAGTGATAGCAAACGGTATACAGAAGTGTAAGGAAAAGGGAAATTGACTAAACTATAAGGGTAGAAAGGTACATATATAGGAAAAAATAGCAAAAGATACAGTAATTACAAGACAATAAAGCAAAAAAGGGAAAAAGTGAAGAAAAATGATTAGAAAAATTTACTTCGCTCAAGAGCTGTGGTGAATGCATCTATCTGGAAAAGTGGCAAACAAGATCTGAGGTAACTGGAAGAGACAGGTTGTGGGTAGAGGTGAAGCTTGAGAGTTTTTGGCCCTCGCGAGCTGTAGTAACGGACAAGTCAGTCCTGATAATCGGAACTGAATCCATATGTCAAGGATAAAATGAAAATTGACAACATCAGATCAAAAGCTATAACCATAAATTATGTATTCACGCACAGACTGGTTCAGGAATACCCACATTTCTGGGGACATGAGAAGATAAAGTACTTATGTGTATGGATTGGAAATGTTTATGTTATAGCAGCTAAGGATATGTGGGAAGAGACTAAACAAAAGATGATTAAAAAAATGTGAAACTGGAAGCTGTTGTTTATGGATATGGATAGTAAAATACAAGCAATGAAAATGTTTTTAGTCCCTTTTCTTTTATATATGGGTCAGACATATTTTTATCAACCAGAAGAGAAGTTGTGGATGATAATTTATAAACAATTGAGGGAATTTATCTGAGAGGGGAAGAGGGCAAGAGTTAAATAGGGCTCAGCTGATGAAAGGGATACTTATGAAGTAAATGTTAGTGAAGGAAATTAAGCATAACCATTATATAGAGAAAAGGGTAAGGAAAATAACATTGTGACAAGGAGCCAAATAAGCAGAAAAAAAGCAAAGTTTATTTGATGTTAATATTATTGAATGAAGTAAGATGGCTTACATTTCTAACATCTTGTAAAACATTTGCTGCAGATATTAATTACCTTTTAAATATTAGAGCACTAAATGTCTTTAACAGACACAGGCAGCCTGTAAATGGTTCATCTCCCAGGCCTCTGCTTGTAAATTTTTCATCTCTCAAGCATTTGCTCACACTACCAAGGGTAACAGAACTTGTCAGAAATTTGGGATGCATAGCAAGGCTTAAAAAGTCTCCAGTGATCATTAGCCTAGTAGATACCTATAAGCCTATGAACTTATAAGTTGATCCTTCAATAGAATGAGGTGGTTTATGATTACCTGATTTGAAGGGATATTTTAGAGCTACACAGTTAAAGCTAATATATAGAATACAAGCAGAAGGTTAGAAATGAATGTGGAAAGGAATGATGTGGCAACAGGGGTGGGTCAACAAATAAGAGGAGGGTAGGATTACGGATGGAAATCCTTAACTACAATAATAACAACCATACAGAATATTATTCCAAATGGAGAGATGAAAACTCAGCAAGCAAAGGAGAGTAGTAGTGCTGAAACTGAATTCATCCACAAGTCTTGGTGAGTACCTTCGCGAGGTGGACCTTGTTTTCACAAAATCTCACCAAGATGACACTGATATATAGAGTGTATTTATATAGTATACATCATAGAGAGAAGTAGGTGAAAAATTAAAAGAGATAGCTGGGTGCACAAGACCCAGGATAAAAAAGTACCCAATCCTGGTAGGCACACTGGTGCCAGGACTGGAAAAAATAACAGTGTAGAATCCTCAAAATACTAAAACATTCCTACAATGGGGCCAGGCCCAGCGGAAGGAAGTAGCAGTCCACAAAAACTGATAGGTCAAAGAAGACCAATAAAGACACAAGAGAGTGGACTATTGAGGATAAGAAATAAATTATGCATTGTTAGTATTATGCAAAAAGCCCAGAATTTCCAGACACAAGATATACAAAACGATTAAGAGAGAAATTAGAGGAAAGAAAAAACTTCTGCAAGAAAAACTGTCAGAAGCCTCAAATGAAAATTTGCGTTCATTAATGCAACAGATTTGTGAAAAACAGTATATAGATCAAGAAACTTTGATCTATTTGGAAAAAGAAGCATCTGAGAAAGTGTGAAAATATAAACAACAAAACCTAGAGATATTTGAAAAATATAAAAAAGAAATATGGACATGTGAAGGAAAGAGAGATTTGATATGGTACAATATTTATGCAAAGGAGAAAACCAAATTAATCAATATAAGGAAGGCAGCTCCAAAGATATTCGAAGAGAAATACAGGCAAAGGCAACCGGATATGGAAAATTTCACAGTAAAAAAAAAAAATATCACAAAGATGCAATGTAGAAAAGAAGGTTAGTAAAGTAGAAGTAAATAAAATAGAAGTTGAAGTTATGGGGTGCCTGCGAAGTGAAGAATTTGGTGTAGAAGGTCTAACACAGGTTACATCACAGCATGATGGAGTGAGTCTCCAAAGTAAAGAGAAACAGGAAGATCAGGAGACATCTGAAGAAGAAATGTGGACATGGGTAAGAAAAAGAGATTTAATATGGTGTAATATTTATGCAAAGGAGAAAGCAAAACTAATCAATACAAAAAGAGCAGCACCAAAGATATTTGAAGAGAGATACAGGCAAAGGAATCCGGACATAGAAAACTTTTAGTTATGTACTTACCATAACTTTAGATGTTTGGGATCCATCTCGCCTACATTCTGTACTGATGGGCTCGGAGCCGATCCCTCGGCACCGACTCGGCACGCTATGCTATAGAGCGAGGCCTCTTATTGGCTGAGCTATTTCTTATCCCAGGATGCACCACCACTAACCCCCCAGATCTTGTTTGTCCGCATTCATGCACACATGCACAACCTGTTTATATAACATTGTTAGATGTTTCAAGATGAAACAACAGGATTCGGACCTTCTAATATCCTCTGATCTCCAAGGAAGGGGGAAGGAGGGTGGGTTATTAGGAATGTAGGCGAGATGGATCCCAAACATCTAAAGTTATGGTAAGTACATAACTAAAAGATGTTATGTGATCCTATCTCGCCTACATTCTGTACTGATGGGACAGCGTCCCTGGCACCTAAATCCTGGGTGGCTCATTGGAAAACACTCCTGAGCACTGTGGAACCAAATGAAGCTCATCCTCTAGATGCCACATCCAATTTGTAGTGGGAAATGAAAGTGTGCGGGGAAGACCATGTAGCCACAGCACAAATGTCACTAATGGCAAGCTTAGAATGAAATGCTATCGAAGTAGCCATAGCCCTTGTAGAATGAGCTTTGACAGAGGTGGTAAGCTCTTTGTTAGAATAAGAATAAGCTTGGGTAATACAGTCCCTGATCCATTTGGCAATAGTGACCTTTGTGACAGCTTTTCCCAATTTATTGTCTGCAAAGGATACAAACAATTGATCTGTTTTCCTTGTTTGTTTGGTCCTGTCTAAATAAAACGCAACTGCCTGTGGACATCTAATGTGTGGAATATGAATTCCGCTTTGTTAGAATATTTTGGAAAAAAGACTGGAAGTTCTAACGATTGCTGTAGGCAGAAACTGGAACAAACTTTAGGGACAAAGGAAGGATTTGGCCTGAGAGATACTCTGTCTTTGTGAAAAACCAAGTACGGGGGGTTTACAGACAAAGCTTGAAGCTCTGAAACTCTTCTGGCAGAAGTAATCGCCACCAGAAAAGCAGTCTTCCACGATAGAAATTTTAGATCACATGTAGCTGCCGGTTCGAAGGGGGAGGAAGTTAAGGTGCGTAACACCACATCGAGATCCCATGGAGGAGCAGGATGAGAAATCGGAGGTCTTAAAAGCGCAGCACCTTTCAAGAAGGTCTTACACAATCTGTTGCTCATTAAGGGTGGTTTTATAGATTCGTGAAAATTGGAAATCGCTGCCAATTGAACCCTGATGGTAGAGACTGAAGAGCCTTGATTGAAAAGAGAAGTTAAAAATTTTAGCACTTCTGCCACGGGAATAGAGATGGGATCCAGGCCCCGGAGTTGAGCCCAAATAGCAAATCTTTTCCATTTGCTATAATACAGTTTCTTTGTAGCAGACTTATGGGCCGAAGATAATATGTGTACAACCTCTGGATCCAATGTATGACTCCCGACTATAGTCGGAAGAGGAGGAGCCAAGCCGTCAATTTTAAGGTGTGCAAGGACTGGTGGAATAGTCCCGACTGATGAACCAAAAGGTCTGGGATCTGATTCAGGAACCATGGACCTTCCAGAGCATATTTCCGAAGATAGGGAAACCATACTTGATGAGGCCAGTAAGGAGCAATTAAGATCATTTTGCTCCCCAAGAGAGATGCCTTTTGGATCACTCTGGGAAGGAGAGGAACTGGGGGGAAGGCATAAAGCAATCCGGTGGGCCAAGGATGGGCTAGTGCGTCCATGGGGCTCTTCCCTGGAGCCGGGGTTAGGGAGAAGAATTTTTTGCACTTTGCATTTAGTGGAGTCGCGAAGAGGTCGCAACACGGAACTCCCCATCTGCTGAAAATCTGACTTGCAACTGTCATGTTCAGAGACCATTCGTGAGGAGAGAGGATGGTTCTGCTCAGTCTGTCGGCTATCACATTGGACTTGCCCGGGATATGAGTAGCCACTAGAAAGCGTTTGGTCGAGACTGCCCATTCCCAGACTCTCATGGCCTCTCTGCAAAGAGGATAGGATCTGGTCCCTCCCTGTTTGTTCAGGTACCAGACAACTGACATGTTGTCTGAGTGAACAGCAATTACGCCCTGAGGGAGGTAATCGTGAAGGGCTTGAAGGGACAGAAGCACCGCCCTCATTTCTAGGATGTTGATATGAAGTAGGGTCTCTTCTGGGTGCCATTTGCCTTGGACTGACCTGCCCAGGGAATGCCCCCCCACCCCATCTGGGAGGCGTCCGTTGTCAAAGTGGCCACAGGAGGAGGTGGAACAAAGGGTCGTCCCTGATCCAAATTGGAGGGCACTAGCCACCAGTGAAGGTCCCATTTGCATGTTTCCATGATCCATATGAGGTGACTGAGAGGGAGTTCCTAAAAGGACCACTGAGCTGAAAGAAGCCACTGGAGAATTCTCATGTGCAACCTTGCCAAGGGGACTAGAAGAACCGTGGCGGACATGGATCCCAATAGCTGCAGGACCATCCTGGCTGGGGCTTTGGACCTGGGAAGTAAGGCTCGAACTTGAGTCTGTATGGTTTGTATTCTGTCTGTAGGTAGATAGACCCGCATTTGGTTTGAGTCTATCTCTACCCCTATGAATCTTATTCGTTGAGATGGCAGCAACACAGACTTTGGCCAATTGAAGGTGATTCCAAGGGAATTGCCCAGTGATATAGTGGCTTGTAGGCTCCGCAGTAGTAGATGCTTGGAGGTGGCAGTTAGGAGCCAGTCGTCTAGATACGGAAACACCTGGAATCCTAGACTTCTCAGGTGAGCAGTCATGACTGCCAAGCACTTGGTGAACACCCTGGGGGCTGTGGTGAGACCAAAGGGCAGCGAGCGGAACTGAAAATGACTGCCTCCTAGGCTGAAGCGCAGATGTCTCCTGGACGCTTGATGCACCATGATATGGTAATAAGCGTCTTTGAGATCTATGGAGCACATCCAAACACCTTTCTCCAGCAATGGGAGAATGGTTTGTAGGGTGACCATTCGGAACTTGGACTTTCTGACTGAGCAGTTTAGGATGCTGAGGTCCAAAATGGGCCTCAAGTCCCCGGTCTTTTTTGGCACCAAAAAGAATCTTGAGTAAGTCCCTAATCCGATCTGGTCTGCGGGGACCGGTTGGATGACTCCTTTTTGCAGCAGCTTTGAAACTTCTGAGGCTGCAGTATCCCGTTGACTGGGTGGCGGGTCCGGGATTTTTTTGGACTGAGGTGGGGAGTGAGAGAAAGGGATGGTGTAACCTCTGGCGATAATTCGAAGCACCCATCGGTCCTGAGTGATACCTTCCCAGGCTTTCAGGTGCTTCGAAAAACGACCCCCGACTGGCTCCGGAGCTGCACAGTCGGGCAATCCCTCAGGGACTGTGAAAGGCTGAAGAGCCACAAAAGGACTCGCGGTCTCCAGTGTTGCGAGGGCCTCTGCCGCCTCTGGGACGGCGTCTTCCAGAAGAATTTCCCTCCCTGCCTCTGGAAGGGGATCATCCTGCTGAGAGGGGTAAGGCTTCTGAGATCTATGGAACCACATTTTCCCTCCTCTTTTAGCCTTGGGATAAGGCCGAAAGGGAGTGGAAAATCGTGCCCCTACGGCAGTCAGAGTCTTACCCTCCTGTTCGCAGCAGGTCAGTGTGTCCTTTACCTTGGGTCCAAACAGGGAGGACCCATCAAAGGCGTCGGCAAAGGAAGACTTAAAGGCCTCCGCTGAATGACACAGGCGGAGCCAGGCTTGTCTCCGTGAGCAATGCCTGTACCCTGCTCTACTCGCCTTCGGCCGCATAAGAAATGAGCCTCATGGACGAGTTTGAAATGGACGACAATGTAGCCAGCTGAGAGCCAACCGTCTGGGCCAGCTCCTCAGGCAGGTTACCCAAGAGGGTATCGGAAAGCTCTTTAATCAGATCCCTCTGAAATCTAGTAAAGTGCGTAAGGTAGTTCAAGGACCTTAATGTAAAGGCCGCTGAACTTAAGGTGTGCTTTCCGTACCGATCCATGCTCCTAGACTCCTTATTAGGAGGATGGACGGACGTCGAAGCCTCTGCTACATCTTGCTGGGTAGCAGATGCCACCACCAAAGCATCTACAGCCACACCTTTGGTTAGAAATTCTTTCTCAGGGGGTGCCAAGAGGAACTTATTCGGACGAGCAGGCACCGGTTCCACAGAGTCTGGGTGTTCCCACGCCCTTCGACAGATCAAGTCCAAGAGCTCGTCGAAGGGCGGAGACAACCAGGAGGCGGAGGGCTGAGCCCCGAAGGCCTTAAGGAACACCGACTCATCAGCAGAAGGGGGTTTGGACTGCCAGCCGCCTTGTTGTTTAAGGGCTTCCAGGATGTCTGCAAAGGAGACATCATCCAAGGACGACTTAGGGGACCCCTCTGCATCATCGAGATCAGTGTCTGATGTAAGAGACTCATCAGGGGAGTCAACGTGCTTCCTCTTGCATGATCTTTTCCTGGGGGGTTCTTCTGAAGAGGCTTCAGAAGGACCTCCAGGAGGGGGGGAAACCCCAGTGGGGGTAACCTCAGGCCCCGGGGCTCTGCTGTCTAAGGACAGGGGGACTGCCAAAGACCCAGTCTCAGTATGCAGGGAAGGAGCTGGGGAGACCGTGGAGGTAGCCAAAGAAGATTTGGCTAATGCATTCCTCATAGCCCTGAAGGCGGGACCACCATAATCCTGGGAGGGTCCCACCTCCGTGGCCACGACAGTAGATGGCACTCCCGCCGCCGATGCACCAAGAGGGAGACTTGGGACCGAAAACATCAATCCCGAAGCATCCCCCCTGGGGCCGACGGAAGAAGTCCGTGTACTGAACTCCGACCCAAGAGCCGGAGTTGGAGTAAGGGTCGGGCCCGACCCTAAAACCTCCACCGGTTCCACCAGCACCAGCTCCAACGGTGCCGAGGCTGTTGGAGGAGGAACCATAGAAGGAAGATGGACCATCGGCTCCGAAGCCGAATGGGCTGGAGCCGAAACTAGCTTTTGGAACACCGGAGACTGGAAAAGTCTTAGGAGCACCCTGTCGATGTCCGAATCAGACCTCTTGGATGATCTGGAGAATACTGATCGGGCCCGAACCGATTTCTCCATCGGCTCCAAAGGGCTAGGGGACCGGCTCCGAATAGATTCTACCACTATCGGCTCCGAGAGAGATCTCGAGGCAATTTCCCTTGGTGCCGATAAGGACTTCAGCTCCGAAGGGGAAGAGTCTGAGCTGGTAACCCTCATCGGCTCCAATATCAGTGGAGCCGATGAAGGTGACCCGCCTCTCGATGCCCCAGTTCTCGGCTCCGAAACCAGAGGGGTCGAGACTGGAGGCATCGAGGCAGACCATTCCGCCCTCGGCTCCGAAGTCTGTAGAGCCGATGGAGAAGTCTGCCTAGGTTTTTTGGCAGTCGGTTCCGACAGACTGGTCGGAGCCGACGCTTTCTTCTTTTTTGAAGGAGAGGGGGACGAAGATAAAGCCTCCTCGAAGGATGGCTTGATTAACCCCTTAAGGATTAATTTGTTTTTCCTCTCCTGGAGGACCCTTGATGAGAAGGCATGACACACGCTATATGATTCTTGTAGGTGCTTGGTGCCTAAACAGTAAACGCACGAGGAGTGGTCGTCCGTTATGGACATCTTAAAACCACACCTCGTGCATTTTTTAAACCCGGAGGGTTTATGCTCTTTGGACATGACTAAATTAGAAAAAGCACACCTGTCTAAAGAGAAACACCAAACTTAAAGTTTAGAACAGAAAATATAAAGTTTTTTTTTTTTTTTTTTACACAATACAGATGTACAAGAAAATATTCCACACAGAAATAGAGAGAGAGTCAAGACCCTCTAACTTAAACGGGTACTTGACCCACAAATAAAACGCTAAGATAGCAAAGGCAACAGGGGAAGGCCCCTCTAACTAAAACGGGAAACCTTCCCTTGACGAAAAACACAAATTCCTAAACAAAACTGTTCAATACACACTCAAATCACAACAATAGCTGTTAAAACAGCTTTTGGGTTCAAAGCAAGCAAATTCCTGACAGGAAAAGCCTAAATAAATTAGTACTTAGCCCAGCCAAGTTGAGACCACGTCTAAGCTTGTAAGCGGCAAACGAGATCTGGGGGATTAGTGGTGGTGCATCCTGGGATAAGAAATAGCTCAGCCAATAAGAGGCCTCGCTCTATAGCATAGCGTGCCGAGTCGGAGCCGAGGGATCGGCTCCGAGCCCATCAGTACAGAATGTAGGCGAGATAGTGTCACATAACATCTTTACAATACCTAAAAAAAAGAAGACAAACAGGAAAAGGAGATTAGTAATGGCGAAGTTAAAGAAATAGAAACTGAGGTTATGCAGTACCTGCAAAGTGAAGGATCCAGTGTAGAAAATTGAATGCAGAAAGCACCACAACAGGATAGAGCAATAGATATCCAAATTAAGGGGAAACCAGTGGAACAGGAAGAAACTGGTCAGGTGCCATATCAAGATATTTTGGAGCCTTCCACAGGAAACCAGTATAAACATTGGGTCTATATCAGAACACTGAAGTATTAAAACATCAAATGTTCTGATATCGAACACTATTCAGCAAACGCTAAGAATAGCAAAGCAGCATAACACCAATTCTTTCCTCGAGAAAGAATTCGGTTGGCCGTTTCTGTGGCTTCGCTATTCTTAGCGCTGTGGTGGAAAGTTACAGGTTGGGTTCAGGTAAGTGTGCAATTGTTTGTATGTTAGGGTTGGGGGCGGGTTAAGTGAGTTAGGGTTAGGGCGCAGGTTAGGTGTGTGTGTGATAGTGACAGACTTTAGGGTTAGGGGCAGTTTAAGTGAGTTAGGGTTAGGACGTGGGTTAGGTGAGTGTGCGATAGTGACAGACCTTAGGGTTAGGGTTTGGGTTAAGGTAAGTGGGTAGATAGTAGTGTATGTTTAGTTTAGTGTAGCATTAGCTGTAGGAATTTAAGTGCATGTGTGTGTTTGCTGTTTGTTTGATGTGCTTGTGTTGTGTGTATGTGTTTGTGATTCGGAGCAGCAAATTTTTTCCATGGGAAAAAATTCGCTGTTCTGAATGTTCGATATTTTCATGTTTAGATGTTTTGGAGCTGATGAAATAGCTTTCGCTGTTTTCATCTTTCGATAACGTGATATAAATGCTAAACATTCACTTGAAACTAGACAGCAAGGAAAGGAAAAGGAAACTGTGGAAACTCTGATGCAGTCAATGCTGAGGAGTGATAGGCCAGTGAGTTCCCATATGACAGAGCAACGGATGGCACAGGATGAAATTGAAGAGAAGGTACCACAGGAAGATGTTATAGAACTTTCTATAGAATGCCCGCAGGAAATGCAAAACAAGTTGGAAGAAAATGAGCTAAGAGAAGAGTTGCTTGATTTAATAGACATGGATAGATATATTAAGATCAATGAGAGAAAGAGACTGCGAAAGGTCAATAAAACCCAAAGAGTCAGAAGTCTGATAAAACAAATTAATGCAGTAATTAGGACTGTCCATAGAGATCCATGCACTATAACAGAAGTAAACAGGATATATTATTGTGCTGCTAAATTAATAACTGATAAAGTTCTACCACAAGAACACAGGGTAGCGAGGGAAAGAAGGGGAGAGATCAAATACCATCATGGAATTATTGAACATAGAAAACTATAAAGCAATTAAGACAAGAAGTATCACTGTTAGAAGACTATAGAAAAGGGAATAGATCAACAAAAATACTAAGAAAGACATATGTGATAAAAGCAATGTGCAGTATTAGAACATCTATCATGCACTATCGCAAATAAACTAAATATTTCAGCACAGGAGGAAAAACTTAGAAGATACACAGATAAATATAAAGGAAAAGTACAAAACAGGCAATTTATTAATGACCCAAAAATGTTTTATAAAGAACTGGGAAACAAGGTAAAAGGAATTGAAAGACCGCCAAAAAAAAGAGGAAATAGATACATTTTGGAGACGTATCTATGAAGATACCGTGGAACATAACAAAGATGCTAAATGGATAGAAGAAGTAAAAGAAAGAATAAGAAGTTTAAAGGTGCAAGATACGAAATGGGATGAATTAACAGCCAGAGAGAGTGAAACAAAGTTAAGAAAAGCCTCTAATTGGAAAACCCCAGGCCCAGATGCAGTACCAAACTTTTGGTTAAAAGTATTAACATCTTTGCACGAAGATTTAGCCATGAGTAAGAACTATTTATATGTACACCCTGAACAGACACCAACCTGGCTAACAACAGGCAAAACAATGCTCCTACTTAAGAGTGAACCTACAGGCTACCCTAAAAATTATAGACCGACCAATACAAAATATTTTGTGTGTGTTATCTGAAGAAGTCTCGCTAGCAGTGAGACGAAAAGCGCTTAATAAAAACTGTTTCAACTCATTTCCCTGCTGTTCGCTTGTGGTCAGGAATGGAAATCAAACCAGAAGTAGATAAAAATCAGGCAGCAACTGAATGTAAATGACAATGAAAAGGTGCACGTATGACCATTGCTCGGCTATGAAATACCAACTGACAAAAAAACAAAAAGCCAGCAAAAATGGTGGAATATACATTCATATAAATGTATTAATATAAAGACAAGAGGGAATAACCCCCCTGACCACAAATATCCAAACCAGTTTCAGCTACAAAAAAAGAGCCTTCTTCAGTGGTAAAAAACAGTAGAAACAACCAATAAGCAGTATATATATATATATATATATATATATATATATATATATATATATATATATACAGTGTAATATGAGAACCAATGAAAACAGATAATAGATGATTCAAAATTGGTCATTAAGACCAGGTGGAAATAGGGCTCCAAGTTTAACTATCCATTTCCTTTCTTTAAAATTAAGTAGCTCATGCCAACTGTGTTTATCCCTACATGTACCCTTAATACAATCAATAATAGCAAACTTAAAGGAAGCTGATGAATGCTTTAAAACATGTTAATATAAAGCATTATTTTGACGTTTGTTTCTGATGTCGCTAAGGTGTTTCACCAATTCTTAAACGGAAAGGTCTGTAGGTTTGCCCCACATAAAATATATGGGATTTTTTATGAGCCAAGAATTTGGAAGTTATTTATACATATTGCCATTCTGTGATTACTATGGTGTTTTTCCATAGTTTGGTTTATAATTAGCTGTCTTATTGCTGGTGGTTTTGTTGATATATGTGTGTTAAATATACACACATATTTTTCTATTTTGTTTAAGATTTGTGCTTTTTGGGGTTTAGCATGGCACTGTCACCATTGATCCAGGGGTTGGCATCGGATATGGATGATTTATCTGTTTTTGGTTTGGGGGCCCGAGGTTTGGAAGAAACATTGGATGGAACTAGTTCTGATTTAGATTTACAATGTGAAACACTTTTTAGCAGATTAAATAAAAGCATGAAGACTGTCCAGACTAATGTCTGGCATTTACGCCTTTTTAAGGCATATCAGCGCAAAAATATTACTCCACATGGCCTAAGGGTCAAGATGCAACCCTTGGTGTTTAATACTGATGATAAATTGATAGAGGACTGGGGCCATATTCAACAACTTAGCATCTTCCAAATTTGTTGATGCTTTGGCTGATTTCTATGAACACAAAGTACAGACAGGGGTTAAGGATTTGGAGACTGTCTGTTTGGAGGCTAATAAGTATGAAACTTGTGATTCTTTTTTATCACAAGTAAAACAATTAACTATGGATTTATCCAAGTTGGAACAGAGTCTAAAAGAAAGAAAGCTTAAAAAATTTTTAGGGATTTAGGCGACTATGAGAGAGGAAAACCTTTTGATACATCTAAAAATGTTTCCTTTAGATTACCTAATAACAAAAAATTTTCAACTCCCAAGAGAAAGAGACCAAAATCTATATTAAAGAAGAGCTTTGACTCTTCCAGTTTTACTTCTGGGGAGGACACATCCTCTAATACTGAAGGTGAGGGAAACCATTTTGATGTTTCACCTGACCCCCAAAAGGAAAAATTTGTCCCACCCTCTGGGTTCAGATTCAGACGAGGGGGGCAGAAACACAAAAAGAGACAAACCCAAACAGGGTCTGGAGGCTCTTTTGAAAATGATGACAGAACACTGATTACTAACTCTAATGTTCACATTTCCTCTGTGGAGCTTATCAATACACAAATTAAAATACTTAACAAAGGATTAAATTTTGTTCCTGTTTTTTTTTGTTTCTGAATATTCCTTGGCCCAGGATGTGTCTAATTTCTGTTGGTTGTTAAATTTGAAATTGTTTTATACTGACAGTGACTCTTCCGTACCTCAAGAATTCAAGTTCAAGAAATCAACCTTTAATCCGCCTATGACACATTTGGTAGGAGTTTTCAAAACAATGTGTTGAAGGATTTACATTGCTATTTAAGGGATTTTCCTGTATCATATAATAATTTGTCCAAGGATGAAGTGCAGAGTGTGGATGAGCTTATCAACAAAAAGAATTTAGTCATAACTCAGGCTGACAAGGATGGGGCAGTTGTGGTCCAAGATAAGGTCAAATATAATAAGGAGGCCATGAGACAATTGGGGGATAAAGAATATTATATGCATATGGCCCTGGACCCGTCCCCTCACCTTCAACTGAAGATTGAACAATTCTTGACACAAGCAGTAGAGGAGGGTATTATAACACAGGCTGTGAAAAACCAACTTATTGTTCCATTTCCTAAGAAACAATATTTTTATTTGTTGCCCAAGATACATAAGCATGCTATCAATCCACCAGGTAGACCTATTGTCTCAGGACATGGGTCCCTTACTGAACCATTGTCTGAATATCTTACTCATTTTTTAAAACCATTGCTCTCTTCCATCAGAGCGAGGATTCAAGACACCACTCAATTTTTGGATATAATTACTGATACACAACTTGAGCCCCATTGGCTATTATGTACTCTGGACATCACCTCTCTCTATACCAATATTCCACATTGGGCGGGCTTGCAAGCCTTGGATTATTGGTTGGCTAGATCTGGTCTCTATCGATCTGGATTTAACACGTTTTTGGTATGTTTGACAGAATATGTTCTGACCAGCAATGTTTTTTATTATCAGAATCAATGTTTTTGGCAGATAATAGGAACAGCTATGGGTGCGTCTTTTGCACCCATTTATGCGGACCTATTTATGGCCTACATTGAGGAGGTCATGATTTATGACCCCAATCATAATATCTACATATGCGAGATGGACATCTGGCGACGTTATCTGGATGATTGTTGGTTGGTGTGGAAGGCTGATGAGATTTATCTTCAGGAGTTTGTTGATTATCTTAATGATAATATATGGGGAATTGAATTCAAGATGAATTATCATAGATCTAGGATGTTATTTCTAGATGTGGAAATTAATAGGAATTTGGATGATACTTTGTCCACCACATTATTTAGAATATTTCCTGAGTACAATTCCCTGTTACATGCCACCAGCTTCCACCCACAACATATCATCCAGAACATACCAAAATCCCAATTTCTTAGAGCCAGAAGGATTTGCTCTAGTCAACATTCTTTTACAGTCATTCGGGATGATCTTGTTCGAAGATTTACTGAGAGAGGTTATCGTCCAGGTACGGTTAATTTTGCCAAAAACTGGGCTTCTAATCTTAATAGGCAGGATTTATTATGTTACAAAGATAAGAACAAAGATGTTTCTCAGCAGCCTTTATGGCTGGTTACCACTTATGGACGTAATTCCAGGGGCTTTATGAATATCATTCATAGACATTGGAATATTTTGATGGCAGATGAAAAGTTGTATCCCTTCTTAAGAGAAAGATGTTCTTTCTCTTTTAGAAGGGAACACACATTGGGTTCCATGTTTAGTCATTACAAGAGGGCCTTTTTTGATTCTACAGGTTCCACTCAACTATCCCTAACTGGTAGACCAGTTTTGGGCTGTATTCCCTGTGGTCACTGTTCATACTGTGCTCGGGTCCAAAATACTCAGGAATTTAGTAGTAGGAATACTCCTGAGATTTTTTTATATCAAATTTTGGGCCAATTGCAGCACTGATTGGGTTATCTATTTGGTTACTTATACTTGCTTTGCATTTTATGTGAGGCAAACCTCCAGACCTTTCCGTTTAAGAATTGGTGAACACCTTAGCGACATCAGAAACAAACGTCAAAATAATGCTTTATATAAACATGTTTTAAAGCATTCATCAGCTTCCTTTAAGTTTGCTATTATTGATTGTATTAAGGGTACATGTAGGGATAAACACAGTTGGCATGAGCTACTTAATTTTAAAGAAAGGAAATGGATAGTTAAACTTGGAGCCCTATTTCCACCTGGTCTTAATGACCAATTTTGAATCATCTATTATCTGTTTTCATTGGTTGTCATATTACACTATATATATATATATATATATATATATATATATATATATATATATATATATATGTGTATATACTGCTTATTGGTTGTTTCTACTGTTTTTTATCCACTGAAGAAGGCTCTTTTTTGTAGCCGAAACCGGTTTGGATATTTGTGGTCAGGGGGTTTATTCCCTCTTGTCTTTATATTAATAAATTTATATGAATGTATATTCCACCATTTTTGCTGGCTTTTCGTTTTTTTGTCAGCAACTGAATGTGCCAAAAAAAAAAAAAAGAATATAAGGTGAAGGATCAGATGAGAAGGCAAGAAATGTTGAAAATGCATAAATATAGTTGCAAATATAGAAAACTTCTGGAAGAACCTCATGTTGATCAGGAATTAATGCAGGAATGGTTAAGGAGAGGCGAATTCAAACCAAGAGATGAAAGTTTAATATTGGTAGTCCAAGATAGTGGGCTACGTACATGCTGGTTTACAAAGTCCATTGAACATGTGGGAGAAACAGACAAATGTAGGTTTTGAAAAAACAAACTGGAAACAGTCGCACACCTTGTTGCTGGTTGTGACATACTAATGGCAGAAGGACTGTATACTGGCATAATAATGTGGCAAGACTGTTGCACGGGGGATTGTGCAAACATTATGGCATTGAAGTGTCTGAAAAACACTGGAAACGAGCCACAAAGCGTCATAGAACATGATGAAGTTTATATCACATGGGATCACCCATTACCAACAGTTCAAAAGATAGATGCTAGAAAACCAGATATAGTGGTCCAAATAAAGAAGACAAAAGTAGCAGTGATTACTGAATTCGCTGCATCCAGTGACTACAGTGTCTTGCGTACAGAGAGACACAAAGTCATAAAATATCAGTATCTGCAGGCAGAAATGAGAGCACTGTGGAAGAAAGATACCCACACAGTTCCAATAGTAGTTGGAGCAATGGGTCTTATAAAAAAAGAATCTATAGTCGTATTTAGATATGTTACCAATCCATGTAACCCGTACGAATTGCAGAAGGAGTGATTACTGAGCACATTGCAAGTGCTGCAAAGAGCATTTTTGGCTGACATAAAAGACTGAAACAATACGAATTTCATGAACTTTAATAGTACTTTGACTTAGGAATGGGGTCCATTCCTGTCATAGTATTAAAAACCCAAAAGATTTGGAGAAATTAAAAGACTGATACAATATTATATTCATAAAGTAGCAGAAAGTATTCTAAGAACTAAGCCAACTCAAGAATGGAGAAAGAAGATTTTGCTAATAGAGATGACTGCAAGAAGAACTACAAAAAACGGGCAAGCAATGGCTGGAATTTACTGGAGAAAACTGGCAAATGAAGCAAGGCATTGGGAGAAAATAAATAGAGAAAGATAACAGAGTAACATGAGGCCAAGACAACATTTGGATTGGCGGCTAGAGACAGTCTTGTATACCAGGGATTAATGTCCAAGTACAGACAAACAGAAAGAGATAAGGGACTCTTAAGTGAAATACCTACTCTGGTAGAGTTTTTAGTTAAATCTAGAACAGAAGCTGCTGTTAAAAAGGTATAATTAGTAGGACATATAAAATATTGCATGATAACTTTAAGAATCAATCAGAGGAAGTTAGAAAAGATTGGGAAGAGAGATTAGAAAAGCAATTTATAAGGGAACAATGGGTGGACATATGTATCGCTTCCAAGTATGCAACAAAATCCAGGAGGTTTAGGATTTTTACTTGGAAGTGTTTGCATTGTTATTGCTATACCCCAGTTAGACTTCAAATAATTTTTCCTGAGGTAAAAAGCAAATGTTGGAGCTATGATAGGGAAGAAAGAGATAACCTGGAACACACATTTTGGGAGTATAATGAGTTGGCAGATTTGGTACTTTGTTAGAAATACTGGGTGAGCAAATGGCTATAACTAAGGAAATTATTATTTTGAGCTGGGACAGAGAATATGAATTGTCTAGACCTAGTAAGGCTTTGTTAAGTTTAATTTTGTTGGCTGCAAAAAAAGCAATTACTAGAAAATGGAAATCAAAGTCTAAACCTTTTGAAGTGTTGAATATTATAAAAAAAATAAAAGGCAAGGTGCAAATTACATACAAATAAATGGAAACTGTTGGAACTATACATGCAGAAGAATGTTCAGGAGGAGGAGTGAGGTTTAAGGGAAGACAAGAATTGAGCAAATTATGTAATGTTGGACTGATGATAGTAATAAAGAAAGAAACAATATGTGATACATAATGTGTGTAACAGGAAAATGTTAATATGGTTTGTGTTTTGTTAATGTATTTTGTTTATGTCTTAAGTAGTAATTTAATATAGGTGTTTAAAAAAAGAATGAATGGGAAAATAGACTACGATTAACACTGATACATGAAAATAGCAATAAATAAACAAAAGGTGCCACAAAATCCAGAAAATTTAGAATTTTTTGGCTGGAAGTGCTTGCAAAAAATACTTATACACTCCAGTCAGGCTACACAAAATAATTCCAGAGGTCAACCAGAATTGCTGGAGATGTGGGATGCTGCAAAAAGGAAAATAACAGCATATTTTCTGGCACTGCCAGAAGCTAGATGAATATAAGTTTTCTATACAGAGTATGATGGGTAAGATATTGGAAAGAGTTGTTTTTAGGAAAAAATGCATATACTTCTGTGTTGGTGCCCAGAAAACAATAGTAATACACAGTAGAGGAAGCTAAGAGAGTCGTTGCTGCTGGTTTCCAAGAAAGTAATAGCAAGGAACTGGAAGTCCTACAAACCCCCTCACTACACACGTGTATATATGGGTCTACCTGATAATGCTGAAAGCTTGAAATGCAGACGACGAGAAGATCGACAGCGAAGATGACCGACAGTTGAGAATCCCGACGCTGAGAACACCGCCAAGTCAAACAAGCTACACGCTCTAGGGACCTAAACTATGTCACCACAATAAACAGAACATGCCAGAGGAATAGATTCCTGTCCCAGAGACTTCCCATACTCTGGAATAAACTACCTATCTATATCAAACAAAGCTCCTTATTAGCGCTCTTCAAGAAAAATCTTGATTGGATGGGAAATAGGAAATTCACTCCGGGGATCACCTCTGTGGCTCTGCTTGACAGTGGCACAGGAAAATAATTTTCTTGGGTGGCAAAAGCCAGGGTACCTTTTTGTCTGGGCTTGTATAGGCCCCAGGGCCGATAGCCTAGTACCTACCTATGAACCTATGAACCTATGAGATGAGGCAATAGCTATTATGAATGCTATAAGAGATATGAAACAAAGGAAGATGTGGGAAAAACAGGTATGTGTGGAAGAGGGTGGTAGTTATGCTAGGAGCAAATATACAGAAAGGAGTAAAAGTAGAAGCAACAGAAGTTTTTCTTTAACCAAACTGTGTCAATACTTCTTCTACAAGCAATATTAGGGAAAGAATGGGATAAATTGATATGTAGCAAATAAGTATTCTAGTGTTGAAAAGATAAGCTATGTTTTGCTAATGGGTAGCAACCCAGCATAAGGGAAATGATTGCAGGCATATTACAAGGATATGTATGAAGAAGACATTGAATATGTAAAAGGGAGCCACCAAGCAAGTTATCTCTTAATTTGTATTCTATATATTAGAACTGCACTTTATGTAATATATATTGTTTGTGAATAAAATGATAGAGAGATACTGTGGAAAAAAATATTTTTTCTATGTTTAGATAAATCTGTACATCATATAACTGGAGTGCCCATTGGTGGTGCTATGGCACCACGTTATGCAAACTTGATCCTGACACATTTGGGGAAGGGAAGTTGTATATAATAGTAATAATTACTAGTAATAGGAATACGTTTAAACAAGTTAAATGCCGGTTATGTTTCACTGATTTATTTTTTTTTTACTTTGGAAAGTAGATGTCATTACACTTGATTTGCTCATTCAATTCTTGAACCATATTACTGATTTTTAAGGTCTGAGCATAGTTTGAGTGAGATAAGTATTTCCTTTTTAGAGTTGGATAGTTATAAAAAGGGTGACTCATATAAATTGGCAACAAGAATCAATTATAAAAATGTAACCAGTAACATTTTATTGCATTTTGACAGTATGCATGCTGCCAGTATAAAAAAAGGATTATATTTCATAACATCACTGAGCCACTAAATTGTCATACACAAGTTGACCACAAATGGTCAGGACCCAATTAATCACAGAGTACAGAGACAGGATGGTCTCTACCTAAGTCTGACAGATATACCATATACTATAGAGAAATAAAGTCTATTATTTATATTAAATGGAGAATTTTATAATCCTTAGGAAGTCTGGCTAGTAAACTAGATGAGAAGCCAGCATTTATAACCAAGAGATGTAACACGTTTAAACTTATTTTGAAAAAGAAGCTCCAATGTTATGTAACAACAATATTAAGATGGCTTCTAATAGATGTGGGCAGTGTAATTAGTGTAGATTAGTTGCACACGGTCCATTTTATTTTAATTCAAAAATGGGCAAATCTTTTGCAGCCCCTGGTTATTTTACTTCTGCGTTTGTGATTTACATTGTTGATTGCACTGATGATGACATGCAATGCATGAAAAGCACTTTGCATTTGTAAATAATGAGAAGAACATTTCATACAAAAATATATGAGCACTATTATGACTTCAAGAAGAGTAAGTTAAATACATTATTCAGATGCAAGGAAATATGTATCAAGTAGAAAATATTTATATTTTATGTAATTTTCCATCAGATAAAAGACTAGAGCTGGGGATACAGAAGATAAACATGGTAAAGAAGAATATTATGGGCAGGTGTTATTTGGAACTATAAACCCTCATGGGTTAACTGACACAGTTATTTTTAAGTGTGTTTTAAGAGAGAAACCCATGAAACACTTGTAATAGTTCCAATAATTTTCTTAAATATTACTGCATTTTTAACTATTACAATATTTAATTACTTTCTAAGTATTGGCTGTTTATAGTCAAATGATCATGATTGTTTCCTTATTTAAGACATTATTATAACTTGATGCCATTAGAACAATCTGACAACGCCCTTGTTGATTGTGACAAAAATACCCACTGTTTTTTGTTATTATTAAACAGTTTCATAGTAATTGTGTTTTCTGTGTTTTTCAGTGGATATTTTTTATTTTATATGTAAAATATTTCCATTCATCAAAAGCTTTAGCTCCATATGTCCTTAAAATGTTATTATGCCCTTCAGTCTTAGCTACAGTGTTTAGGACACAGATAATTTCAATACAATGTGGTGATTTTGTGGGCATTTTTTTAAAAACTGTTTAAAGGGAGAAATAATTCACATGTTAGATACAAGGAAGTGTTACATAAGACCAGGAAGCTTGCTTGGGAGACAGGGTTCTACAGTTTAATGGAAATGTAAAGAACTTTTGCACTACCTTACTTCGTCATTTTGGCATAAGAGCTGCCACTGAAGTGTTAAGTGATGAGGCCCAAGCATATTTTATTTTGCTCCTGTTGGACATTTTTCTAATATACAGTATTTTAAAGTTTGATAATTAGAAGATATGTGCTAACCATAACATTCCATGTTTGTTGTCCCTCTCGCCTACATTCTTGCTGGTTGGGTTCAGAGCCATTTACGGCTCCGACCTGGACGAATACTAAAGCTTGAAAGCTTCCACTGGCTCAAGGCTAACCCATATCCTATGATGCTCTGGGCCACATCCCCAGATCTTGTTTGCACGCAAAAGATTTAGACTAGCACAAATAACTACACAAGAAATATATATATATATATATATATATATATATATATATAATATATATATATATATATATATATATATATATATATATATGTAGATGTTTGGCATGAGACAAAAAACAGAGACTCCAAATCATCATAACTATGTACATAAGTATAGAATTGCCCACCAGTTCCTCCAGGAACACAGGATGGGGGTAGGAGCGTGGGACGCAAGAATGTAGGCGAGGTGGCCAACAAACATGGAACATTACGGTAAGTGCATAACTTCTTAATGTTATGTTGTCCTATCTCACCATAATTCTTGCTGGTTGGGACAGCGTCCCTAGCACCTTTATCCCAGGGGGGCTCAGGAAAAAAGACTCTTCAATACAGTGGATCCAAAGGAAGACCTGTTCCAGGAGGCCACATCTACTTTGTAATGAGTGATAAAGTTATGCGGTCTCACCCATGTGGCAGCTGCACAAATAGAATCACTAGAAAGTCTGGCCTGAAAGGCAGAGGATGTTGAGCCTGCTCTTGTGGAATGTCGTCTTATCTTCCCTGGTAGTTGTTTATTATTCTTACTGTAAGAGAAGGAAATGCAATTAGTAAGCCATTTTGACAAAGTTACTTTGGAAACTGGCAATACTTTCTTTTTGTCATAAAAGGACATAAAAAGCTGGTCAGATTTCCTGAGGTCTTTTGTCCTGTGCAGGTAAAAATGTAACTGCCTATGTACATCCAACTGATACAATTTATACTCTGCCTTGTCGCTGTAGTTTGGAAAAAACACTGGCAATTCAATGGGTTGGTTTATATTATACTCTGAACAGACTTTTGGAAGAAACGAGGGATTAGTTCTCAAGGATACCCTATCCTTGTGAAAAATGATATAAGGGGAATGAACAGAAAGAGCCTGTAATTCTGATACCCTTCTGGCAGAGGTTATGGCTACTAAAAAGAGAGTCTTCCATGACAAATACTTCAAATCACAAGATGATGCAGGCTCAAAGGGTGGTAAAATCAGCGAGGTTAGAACAAGACTTAGGTCCCAAGGGACTGGGGGTTCTCTGATCGGGGGGTCTGAGTAGGAAAGTACCTTTGAGGAAAGCTTTACATAACTTATGAGACATAATAGGAACTCCCATTTCTACAGTATGGAAATTAGAAATAGCTGCCAACTGAACTCTGATGGTAGCTGCTGCAGCTCCTTCATCAAAAAGTTTGGAAAGAAATTCTAGGATTGCAGTAAGTTGTAAAAGGTTCTATGTTCTGTCCTGCAGCCCAGCATGAAAATCTTTTCATTTACTGGAGTACAATCTCCTCGTGAATGGTTTATGGGAAGAGGCAAGAATATGACTCACGGCAGGGGAAAAGGAGTAACACCTGGCTAAGTGTGGAATTGGAGTAGCCATGCTGTCAAGTTGAAGGTTTGGATAGATGGATGGAACTCTCCTGAAGAGCGGGTCAACAGGTCTGGAATTGGATCCAGAATCCAAGGTTCCTCCAGCAGATGGGTCCAAAGAAAGGGGAACGAAACTTGTTGAGGCTAGTAAGGAGCAATGAGGATCATAGTGCTTTTCAACGAGCTGGCCTTCTGCAGTACTTTGGGAATTAGATGGAAAGGGGGAAAGGCATAGAGTAGTCCTAGGGACCAATCGTGGACCAGTGCATCCCTTGGTGACTTCCCCAGAGGAGGAATGAGGGCAAAGTAGTTGTTGCATTTGACATTTATGGAAGTGGCGAAAAGGTCACAGCAAGGCTGGCCCCATTTTTGGAATATCTTTTCCACAATATCTGTCTTCAGGGACCACTCGTGAGGCAACAGAATAGCTCTGCTGAGTTTGTCCGCTATCACGGTGGATTTCCCCAGCATGTGCGTTGCTATCAGAAAACATTGAGAAGCGATCACTCATTGCCAAACTCGTTGTGCCTCCCGACATAGTGGTAAGATTTGGTTCCTCCCTGCTTGTTTATGTACCACACTACTGACGTGTTGTTTGTCTGAATTGCAATTGTTCCTATTGGTAGAGAGTCCTGAAATGCCTGCAATGCATAGAGCACCACTCTCATCTCCAGAACGTTGATGTGCAAGTGGCTTTCGTGTTCTCACCATAGGCCTTGGACTGTCATCCCCAGATAATACCCCCCCACCCAATGTGGGAAGCACCCGTGGTCAGTACTGCAGTTGGTTGAGGAATGACAAAGAGGCAGCTCTAGTACAACTGGTCTGTCTGCAGCCACCAAAGGAAATCTTTTTTGCAAGATTCCGTGATGATAATCTGATGTGATAGAAGAAGATCTTGCATTGACCACTGAGCAAATAGCAACCACTGCAGAACCCTCATGTGTCATCATGCTAGGGTATCTAGAAGAATAGCAGCTGACACGGTACCCAGAACTTGCAGCATATGCCTGGCTTGAACCTTCTTCTTTGACATCAAAATCCTGATTTGCTGATGAAAAGACTGTATTCTGTCCAGGGTAAGTTTTTCAGTCATATTTCTTGAATCCATTTCTGCGCCTAAGAAGGTAATATGCTGAGACGGCGACAAGGCAGATTTTTTAAGTTTACTGTAATGCCCAGTCTGGTGCAAAGTGACATTGTTTCATCTCTTGTTCATAGTAGTAGATGCTTGGTGGTGGCAATGAGGAACCAGTCATCTAGGTATGGAAACACATGGAATCCCTGATGTCTCAAGTGAGCCGTGATGACTGCCATGCATTTGGTGAACACTCTCGGGGCTGTAGTGAGACCAAAGGGCAGGGCTCGAAATAGGTAATGACTGGCTCTCAGTTGAAAGCATGTCTCCTGGATTGCCTGTCCATCTTTGTATAGTAGTACACATCCTGGAGATCTGTTGAGCACATCCAATTGTCTTTCCCGATAAACAGGAATATTGACTGCAGAGTTACCATCTGGAACTTTGACTTCTTCACTGCTTTGTTTAGCTTGCTGAGATCTAGAATGGATCTCCAGTCTCCTGTCTTTTTTGGAACTAAAATGAATCTTGAGTAAGTTCTGGATCCCATTTGGTCTGCGGGGACCACTTGGATGACTCTTATTTCTAGCAACAAAAGTATCTGTTGTGTAGCATAGTCCTTTTGACCAGGTGGAATGTCTGGCAAGGACTGGTTTACCAGAGGGGGAATTTGGATATAATTGTTTGTACCCATTTGTCTTGGGAGATTTCTTGCCAGGCATATTGGGTACAGTGACAATCAATCCCCGATTGCCTCCAGAGAGGAACAGGTGGGCCTCCTTTCAGGAGCGCTGGAAGGGCCTGTCAGAGAACATATCTCTGTCACCCTGATTCTGCGGACCCCCTCTGCTGTGAGGTCAGCATCTTCCTTTATAACTTCCCTCTCTGCCCCTGGGGGAAGAGTCACCATGTGCATCAGAGAAACCTTTTTGGGACTTGTGGAACCACATCTTTACACCCTTTTGACCTTTGGGATAAGGTCTAGATGGGGCAGAAAAACGGACTCCAATGGCAGATAAGCTTTTCCCTTCCTGCTCGGACCTGGTGAAAATATCTTTCACTTTTGGTCCCAAAAGGGATGAACCATCAAAAGGGGCATTGGTGAGGAAGGCTTGAAGGGTTAGGTAAAATTGCAAAGGCGCATCCAGGAATGTCTCCTCAGGGAAATTCATGTTGCTGCTACTCTACTCGCTCCATCACACACATATGAAATCAGTCTCATGGAGGAGTTTATGATGGAATTGGGGGTGGAGAGTTGTGAGGATACTTTGTCTGCAGACCCTGAAACTATGGTACCCTGAAGGTTATCTCCAAGTTCTTTGAGGAGATCCCTTTGAAGTCTCTTAAAATGGATGAGGTAATTCAGCGACCATAGGGTGAAGGTTGCTGAAGAAAAGACATGCTTTCCATATCTGTCCATAGTCCCAGACTCTTTGTTATGAGGATGAACAGATGAGGAGTTCTCTCATAGTTCCTTCTTGGTGGCTGCCGCCACCACCATCACATCTACAGGGCACCCTTAGTCAAAACTTCCTTCTCTGAGGGAGCAGTAATAAATTTGTTAGGCCTTCTTGGAACAGTCTCCACCGTATCAGGCGATGTCCAGGCCTTACCAGATATAATGCCTAACAGTTGGTCATATGGGGGAGTTACCCAGGAGGTGGAAGGGCGAGACCCAAAAGCCTCCAGGTATACCTATTCATCCTCTGATGTTTTGGTGGGCTTCCAGCCAAGCCTCTCTTTCAGGATCTTAAGGATGTCCGCAAAGGAGACATCCTCAGAGGGGAACTGTGGGGACTCTTCCAACTCATCCAAATCAGTATCAGAAGTGACAGACTCAGGGGAGTCTATGTGCTTCCTCTTGCACAGTCTCTTCTGAGGGACTTCTTCAGAGGGGTACTCCAGAGAAGTTTAGAAGAGACAATGCCACGTGCAGGGGCTTCCTGAGGTTCTGGGTCTCTACGCTTGAGAGGGGGCGGTGGTGATTGATGGGATAGACAAGAAGTTGGCTCTGAGAGCGGGGCTGCCTCCATCTCCATCAGTTCAAAAGCCTCCCCAGCCCCGGTCCAAAGAGACCCTCTGCTCCAAAGAGACAGAAGGTCGACCATGAGGTGGAGCAGGTGGCTCTGAAACTGAGGTAGGAGCCGAGCTCAACCTAGCTGAGGTACCGAGGGGTAGAGTGGGATCGGATGACTGTCCACATCAACTCCCCTCCCCAGACCCGACTGGCGAACATTGGCTCCTAGACTCCTTGACGTCGGAAGGAGCTGAGGACATCAGAGCTGAAATCACAACTGAAGATTCCAAAAGTTGGTCTTGGTGCCGATGGTTCCACTACTATCGGATCCAAGCTCTCTGGCTCCAAAGACTCCAGGGTGATCGGAGGAGGAATCGATGAAGCAAGTGTCGAATGGGATGGCTCCGATTTCTTTGGATCCGGAAATGGCAAAATTTTATCCAGGGTCAGTATTCAAAGCAATCTCTTCACCCCCCACTCCACGTCTTCATCAGATAAACTCCTGGAAGAATGGGTGGACAAAGAAGGAAATCTGCCTCTATCCAGAATAGGAGATCTCAGCTTTGGAGATATTGGCTCCAATAAAGGAGACCATCTCCTCGATACTTCTGTCAGCTCCATAGACACTCCTGGTGCTGAAAAGGAAGTTCCAGGTCTATCGGAGTCAAGAGCCTTTGGTTCCGATAACACAATCTTTTTTTGGTGGCTCCGAAACTGGAGCTGTCATAGCCGGTCTTTTAGATGATTTAGACTGGGTTGAAGAAGGGGAGGAAGATTTGGAGCTCTGAGACTTGTCTAAAGCTTCCTGAAAAGAGGCCTTTTCAATAAACCCCTTGCCATCAGTTTATTTTTATGCTCATGGAGCACCCTGCTACTGAACCGATGAAATATGGTGCAGGGGTCCTGTAAATGGATAGCACCGAGGCAACAGATGCAACTCGTGTGCTCATCCATGAGAGACAACTTTTGTGTGCATTTATAACACTTTTTGAACCCTGACTGCCTGTGCTCCTTAGGTTCCTTTTCTCTATCCTTGTCTTTGGACATTATGCAACTCTGAAAAAAAAAGGCTGTATTGATAACTATACAAAGACAGCCAAACTAACTAGATTAACAGCAAACAACTATAAAGGGGGAAACTACCTTTTTTTTTTATATATAAATTAACAACAAGAAGCAGTAAGGAAGAAAGAAGAATCCTCTAACTTAAATGGATTCTAACCTCTACACAGACAAGACAAGGAAAACATGGGGGAAGTGGCCCTCTAACTTAAATGGGCCGCGAGAGCCCTCTAAGTTAAACCGAAACTCTCACCGGGTTGGGAATGGGATTTCTAACTAACTACGGTGACCTAACACAGACAACACAAAAACTAACACTCTAGAAAGATAAAGGGAGTATAAAGAGAGAAAACAGACTGAAAAAAACTATACTGAGCCAACGAGCCAGCAGGAACACTTCTCAATCGCTTGAGCGGCAAACGAGATCTGGGGATGTGTCCCAGAGCATCATGGGATAGAGGTTAGCCTCGAGCCAGTGGAAGCTCTCGAGCTTTAGTATTCAGCTGAGTCAGAGTCGTGAATGGCTCTGAACCCAACCAGCAAGAATTACGGCAAGATAGGACAACATAACATTTATTTTTACTTGAAGGGAAAAAAAAACAGCAAAGAGGATAGCATATGACTGTTCATATTTTACTTTGAAATTTCCTTGGACTGTCTATATCTGTTTTATGATTCAGTGTTACTACATTTGTATTAAATACATAAGAATTTTTATTTTTGTGGAAAGTGAGCATTTTGGATTTTGAAAAGTTTTCTGAATGATTAGGTTGAAATGAGATGGATTTTACTCCTTACATATTAGAAATCTAAATATATACTTTCTCTGGATGGTAACTATTCACTTTGTCAGCTGCTGACTTTGTCGACAAAGTGCACTAATGTGCTTTTTTTATCAACTTCATTTCTTGTTGAGGGATGAATTTATTAAGGAGAGGCATGTCAACTGTTTTGTATGTTTAAGATATGTGCTTTCAGTTCTGGTAAGTGGATGTATATGTTAATGCTAAAACCGGGATATACCAAAAATTTCATCTTTAGCTATGAGAGCATGTGTGACTGTTTGCAGGTTAGGGTTAGAACAGGGGTTAGGTAAGGAGATAGTTTAAGTGTTTTGTGTCTGTGCTATTGAATGGGAAGTGTGTCAGAGTGTCTTTTATAGTGGCAGGGAAAGGATTTTTTCATAAGGAAATGTGAAAAAGTAAGGCCATATAGGAATTTGCAAGAAACTTGAAGCCCACCAGCCCATCCTTATGCACGTCTGCTAACACTAACCTCAACTTTACACATTATTTTATAAAAAAAAAAAAAAAAAAAAAACATTCACTAACAATATCACAATTCAGACAAATTGTGTCTGGTGTTACTTTTACTTTTTTTCCTTGACCAATCAGGAAAAGAGAGTGGTTGTTTTTATTTTTCAGTCACTGCAATGTCAACAATTTTTATGATTGATCAAAGTGAGTATCGACATTCAAAAGTCGATTTAACGATTGTGGATGCTTCAGAATGCCAACACTTTTACATACATTCATCTATCTCTACATCTATATACGTATATATCTCCTTCACCTTCACCTGCAGCCATCAAACATCAGATTCCCATTCCCCATATCCATACGTACCATCCCCCCTGCAAACCAGTGTCCAGCCAAGCTGAGATAAGGAGGCAAAAGATGGGATTCTTTCTCTGTATCCAGTCAGGGTATGGTCACAGTGATGAGAATTTCTTTGAATCTCCCTTACAGCCCACCTTTTGTCCAGAAAGCATGCTGCTCTGTCTGTTCCAATAAGGTTAGTGTGGGTGCATGTTTTGCATACACCCTGGGGTATCTGTTGTAGTGCTGTGCAGTTTTGGATGGACTCATGCTTCTGTGGACCCCAAATACAAAATATGCAGTTCGAGCCTATTCATCCATTGGTGCTCTTGTGGCAGGACTCTGCCAACACCCTCCACATGAGAATGAGTAAGTTTGTATGAGATGCTCACTCCCACATCTCCTTGGTCATTAATCAAACTCGGGTCATTTGGGGTGTATGCTCAAGTGCCAGCAGCTTTATTAACAACTTTTTTTCTTGCACAACCATTTCTTTTACTTTTCTATGTCACCACAGATACAAACATTTGGGCTAGTGCTGAACCCACTTCCTGTAGATGAAGTCACAACCATGACTTCTTTATAGTTAAGATACGAGTGTATAAGGAAAAAGCCATCCTTTTGCCCCTCTTGACCACACATAATCCATTAAGTAGCAAGGTTCATTATTTATTGCACTAGGACTCCGGAAAACCACAAAATGTGGTATGTCCAGTGCAGAATGGGGATGATATATGCTCTCTTATAATGTATTTCTCTTTTTAAGTCCTATTTCTTGAATATAACAAAACATATATTAAACACTAGAAAATATATATTTGTTTTCAATAAACAATGAAGTGAAGTGCCCAGCTATAGGATATTGCAAAAGTACTTGCAAAAAAAAAATATCTTATGATATACAAGTTTGACACATCAATATTCATTAGTGAAAAGTTCAAACAGCAATGTATGTTTTCAGTTACAAAAGAGAGGACATGAAAAAAAAATCACTCTAATTTTATTAGTGTTCTTTGTATAGGCACTTCACCCCTTGTACCCACAGTATTGAAAGTGGAACCCCAATACCTGTGCGCTTACATAAAATAATGTTGAGATGGCTGCATCTTGGAGTAAAGGGATGTCTCCAAGCTATCACACTATTTGAATTACTATATTATCTAAGATACTTGCAAATTAGTGCTCTCACTTTACAGCATCGGGTATTAGTGTTTTGAAGTTCTACTGTGCTTTCACGGAAGAATTATGTCCACATTTCACTATAAGCAAAAATATATACCTGAGTGATGTACAGATAAAGGGAAGGCATCCCTTATATAATTAAACATGAAAACTGCTGCCCAAATATAGTTAAACATTTAAATTCCATGGGATTAAAACATACCTGTTTTTTTCTAAGCAGAATAAAGGAAAGTTTAACTAAACAAATCTATTTCAGCTTATAGATTATGAATATGAATATTCCACAGCCAAAGTCACTGACTACAATGTCTCTCTCTCTCTCTCTCTGCCCCACTTGACCACTATGGACTACACCCCTTACATTAGAGGTGCAAAAATGGATTCCATGAATTGTGAATGGTAATTGAACCTGTACCATTATAACAGATGGCTGGACAGTTAAGGCTTGTAGGTTTGTTGATGGAAAATGTATATGCAGTAAGATCTAGTGGACCCAACTAAGCCCACAATCGTCATTTTAAGCCAAATGTCAGCATCCAATAGACCCAATAAAACCTCTAACAGTCATGTTAAATAAAATATTATCATTTGTACACATCCATCATCAATGACCACAGACTGTATTGGCACCAGTTTACAAATGGGGGAGGGTCACATCAGACACAAACAATTTTAGGCCAATCATTCTGACCATTATTCTATGTATAATCCTGAGCAGTCATAATGAAACTTATTCAGTGTTGCAAAGGAAAGGCAATCATGCTAAAGCAAAAAGCTGCTGGATGGTGTTGATTAACTGGACCTGATTAAAACCTGGTCATCTGCATAGTAAAGAATGAGCTAGTAGTGAGTTTAGACCAGAGTTTTGAAAAAATGGAGACTAGAGGAGGGTCTAGGATGGAGTGATTTCATCTCCTCTCAGTACCTCATTAAAGAATCTATGCCAAGCCCCTAGCACTATACGGTCTGATGCTAGAGATTTCCCAACATTCTGTTTTTGCATGGGTTCTCATATTTTTTTTATAAAGTTATCTTGGCTAATAAACCTGTGCAGTCTGACTCTAATATTTTCCTTTGTTCTATCTCTATATTCTGCATATACCATTTTTGAAAATATTTTACCATAACCTTCCTTATTTAATTTTGTCTCCCTTGTCTGTCTGCTTGTTTCAAGATCTCTCAGCATTGTAATACTCCTTTCTACCTTCTGTTGCCTTAATTTCTGTGCCAGAAATGTATTTATTTTTGTAGTAGTTGCAAAATATTTTTATCGCACCACCTTTGCTCTACATTCATTGAGATTAACTATGAACGCCACCACTGAGTGCCTAGCTTTACTTGGTTGTTTCTCTTTACTTTCCACTCCCAATGTCCTTTGATGTTTCTGTAATTGTCTGACTAACTCTAGACTGAGTTCATTAAGTTTTTGACCATTGTAGTTTTGAGCTGATGCAGAAGATAATTACGTATAATGAATCATTTCTATGAATTTTAAGTAATGAATTGGAAAGCTGTAATCAAAAAATATTGAATAATTTGCTTTTTCTCGAATATAAAGCTTTTTATGAGAGAATTTTAAACAAAGCAGATAAAAGATGTAACAACATTTTTTAAAAAAAAAAGACAGAGAAAACTTGGGAGGGAATTAAAACAGTATCAGAATAAAAGGGCTTATACTGTTCCACAGGTGCATCCACCCAAGTCTTTCAAAAAGGTATGGTGTTTGATTCACAAGTATTTGCATCCTCAGGTACACATAGATATGATTTGGGAGAAAGGCAATATAGAAGTATGGGTGAGTTGGATTTTTTCACCACTGACAGCCAGGATTTTCAGCTACCAAGACACACGGACAGATTAGCGAGCCCATCCAAACAGGTAATAGATTCACAATATTCCCAGTACTGCACCCCCCCCAGAAGAATTACTACAACTGGGAAGGGGGGAAGAAGAGAAGATAACTACTTGCCACGATGGTGTTATTTCTACCTTTAAGGGCATCAACATTTACAATTACACACACTACTCAAGTTCAAAAGAATATTTCACTGTATTTTTAAAGGCCTTCAAATCAGTACTCGGAAGGGGTGTTGATACAGCTGATTCACTGGTACAGTTAAAACTTTTCAACAGAAAATTAAATTTCAACATAATTTTAAATTAAAAAAGAAATCATGCTACATCAGGTTTGTCACAAATTAGGAGCACACTTAAACTCAATTCCTCTAATCCCCCCTCCACCGCACTATCCAATTATTCGAAATGGCAGTTATGGAAGATTTGTACACCATGTACTCAGAAAATAAAAGTGTTTTATAACCTCACTAAAAAGGAGAAAGAACTTTTGTAAACACTCAGGAATGATAAGAATATCTGGATCATGAAACCAGATAAAGAGGGTAGGGTAGTATTATTTGGAGCTCAAGGTTATGTCAAACATTTTACATAACACTGATACCTACAGCCCTACTTCCAAAAATCAGATTGATATTGTGTATCAAAGAATTGATTCATATTTACAGGAATATGTGTTGGACCACCAGATAGATATGGAGATCTATAAATTCTTATCCAAACCTAAACCAATCATCCCCACCATTTTTGGGATTCCCAAAATTCATAAAGATGTGGTCACACTCTCTTTTCTGGCTATAGTGTCTGTATAGGGATTGAAAACTCATCCCATGACAGTTCTGGTACACAATGGGTAAAATATATGACCTTGGTAACCCCCACCCCCTTAACGATTCATGGGACTTTTTAGGACATTTAAAGAATAATTTATGGAAAAAAGACTTAATATTTTTAACAACCGATGTAGTTGATCTTTTTATGGTCATCCCTAAAAACGAAGGATTGGAATTGCTTCACACCACCCTCCACAAATATTCCTCTCTATCAAAGGACAGAATTTCCTTAATAGTCAAACTTATTATGCTGATACTTGATAACAATTTCATCTTTTTTAAGGGGGAATTTTTTCAACAGACTAGAGGTGTAGCCATGGATGCAGCTTGCCCCTGTTTTCACTAACATGGTTCTAGTAGGATAGGAGTACCAATGAACTCAGTAGTAGGTTTTCTAGGTACCTTCACCTCCATGTTCGGTTCCTGTATGACATCTTTATATTATGGGATGGCACAGAGGAGGATATCCATTCATTTGTAGAATATTTAAACAGTACCACTGAGTATTTTAAATTTAATTACAGCTACAATAAAGAAAGGATAAACTATTTGGATACTCTCATATCACATACAGCAGTTGGGTTTACGTATAACATCTATAAAAAAGAAACTTTTTGCAATGCCTATTTTTATTATTCTAGCTGTCATCCTTACACCCACAAGAAAAGTTTTGTAAAAAGCCAGGTAATCAGGGTTGCAAGGATGACATCACAATATGAGGAGCTGTGGGATGCACTATTGAAGCTTAGACTGATATTTATAGCAAAATGATACCCTGAGAAGCTAGTCCATGACCTGATTAAGAATGTGCATGATGGGTGGGGGAATATTACAAACCCCTACTTGGGTTAGGTTTCACCACAATACCAGATAACAAACACAATATTAAGTATCAAAAAACAGTTTTCTGGTGAGACAAGGGATATTGCAAGGTGCAAATTGGACATTTTCAAAGTCAGTAAGGACATTTACAAGATGGTGGAGACTAAACCCATTTTTATTTCTAAAACTGCAAGGAATTTCAAGCAATTATTTGAAAACAAAAAAACCTGCTACTTCTAATTTTGGTAGAGGGACCCATCTTTGGGGGCATTGTAGACAATGTTCCTAAATTATTAAAGCATGTTCTTTGATTCTTGAAAATAAACTTAATAGCAAGGTAGTTTTTTCAGAAAGGGAACTATGAAACTACAAGAGTGGTTTATTTGGTGAAGTGTGATCAGTACTCAGCTTATTACACTGGAAAAACAGAAAAAGCACTTAAAACACATACTTACGAACACTCATGATATAACTAATTGTTAAGAAACAAATGCCCTATACAAACACTCTGTAGGTTGCTCCAGTTTCTAAAAGTTTAATTTTGGGATCCTATAAATGATTAGCAATAAGCAAGGGGGGGGGGGGTGACTGGAAAAGATGACTTACAAACAGGCAACTCATGTGACAGCTTAGATGATATGAAGCCTTTCCCTGGTATAAATGAACATGTTTCTGTTTCCCCTGTATTAGATTGTAGGACAGACAAACTGTAAGAATCTACACACCTTTAAACACTTTTTAATCATTTTTAGTACATTTATATCAAACATTAAACTATATATTTGTGGTATTTTTTTAAGTAATGTGGAATCATTCTATTGTGTGTACCTTTAATAAGCTTTCAACCAATTTTAAAATTATTTAGTTATGCTTAGGAGAACCAATAGGAGAACTGCTTTATTTATATAAAAGTTTTTATGTGGTCATTATGTTATTCTGATGAAGTCTCCTTCAGTGGGACGAAAGCGCTCAGTTGTACATTAAATTTTATCTTCAACCATTGCTATATCCTCACTGGCATTATTATTATTATTTTTAACTCTAGCACTGCTAGATATCACTGTTAACTTTCTACCAATTTTTCTCTTGCTTTAGCTTTTACTTTCCCTTTAATTTTCTCTTTTACATCATCCCGTGTCTCCATTGAAGTCTGTCTTTCATTAATACATAATTCATTTCTGTTCTGATTATATCTTCAGCCCACTTGTTGAAGGGTTTATTATGTAGCAAGTAACTTGGGAACTGCCAGTGCGTTTCACCCCAAACTTCCTATCAAGATATTAAATCCATTAATGCAGGGATATGATCTGGCAGTTTTATAAGGTGAGTAGCTGTCCACTCCACAAGATGTCAGTATTCCTTTATTTTATAATCTCTATCTATCCTCTCCCATCCTTGGTATTTACTTGAGAAGAAACACATACACTATGCTTTCATGTGTTGTTCTCATGATGTCTGCCATCTCAAACAATCTCATAAACGTCTTCAAATACCTCCATTCGGGCTCCTATTATATAATCAAAGACACAATCCTTTGAATGCATCTTGATCAAACTTGAAAGCACGAAACAGCAAAATAGCAAAATGACATATAAGCGATTTCTTTCCCTGGGAAAGAAATCGCTTGGCCGCCTCCATTACTTTGTCATTTTCCTCACTGTAGTGTGATCTCGGAGTTGGTTTATTTAAGTAGGGGGTTGTGGGGGCAAACCCCCCACTTTATGTAATGTTTTGAAGTTTTTTTTTATTTTTATTTTTTGTGGAACAGCGATTTTTTCCCCTGGGAAAAATATTGTTGTTCCGAATTGTAAGCTTTCGCTTACATGAGGTCAATAAATCAGCATTCGCTTTTTTAAGCATACGCTGATTTAATATAGACCCCTCCATTCCTTTGGTACCTTCACTTGCCTTGGTTGTCCTGACACAACTGCATTGCTTCAGATCAAATTTCAAACCTCATATATTCTAACAATACCCTCTTTTATTGTCATCGTCTGCCGAAGTACTTGTACAGTTTCTTGAATTCATTATTATTAGCTGACATGTGCACACATTTTTGCACATGTATTGTGTCTATTTTACTTCCTTACCAATTCTTGTTTTCATCTTGTCCCCTTTTATCTCTAGGCTTCTTTTGTTCTTTTTAATAGGCCAACACATGCTGTTCAATGGGTCATCTGCTATTGCATCTAAAACAGTGGAAAAAAACTTCAAACAAAGGCTCTCCCTCTCCCCATCCTATTTATATACTATATACATGTCACAATATTTACTAATCACTTACTTGGTTTGAGTTAATGTTCACAAATTGATTTCTTCAAAACTTAATTTATAGTACTAGCAAGGAAAATGGGCATATGCTTTTTTAAATTTTTTATTTTCCCCTCTTTACTTCATTAACATACATTTGTACCAGTTGTCCCTGCTCCTTTGCCATTTCATATGCCCAGTTTCCTTGCTAGTACTATAAATTAAGTAACTTGTTCCTGTTAACCCAGTAATTGTTACTTTTTCATGCAATATTTACAATTTTTGTTATTTCACCATTACATCTCAAGCTGAAAAATTGTTGTGACCCACAGACCAATTCTCTTTTTACTTTGTGATATATTCAAGTTCACAAATCCAGCCAATAACCTTGATGCATTAATGTTGACTTTCTGGTTGAGCCAATCATATGATTTTTTTCATTATTTTATCTCTCCCTTTCCCTACTGGGCTTACTTAGACTCATTCAATTTGTTGGGCATCTACCATTTATACTAGAGAACTAGCTCACAACAGTCTTGCGCTATTATTGAAGTATAAGAATCTGGTTTGATTTATTTTACAGTATTTAAAAGATATTTATTTGATTACTGCAGCTTTACTATAACATCACCTTGTCAGTATGCCTAGAACAGTTATAGCAGTGCCACACACAGTTTCATATATCAAATCACATCTTCCCTTCTACTCTCTATTATAGCAGTAGTGGTCTTTACTTATTTTAAGTTGTTTAAGACTGTCACGGCAATTAACATGCACGTTATTAACCAAAAGACTGACATACATGCATGCTATACACCAAGTCTTTAATAACATATCCTTTACTTTTCATTCTGAACTGTACTGCTTCACTCCTAATTCTTCAAGATTGCTCATTGATCCATACTTCCTTATTCTCTTCATATATTTCTTCATCAGCACCATTTTTATCAGACATTTTCCATTGAAATAGATGTAAGAATTTCCCTGGCACTCTCTCAAGATTGTTCCTAGGCTGCCGTGTTTGTTGGCCTGTGAAGAAGATCCTTCCTCCACTGCTCCACTCACCAGCTCAGCTTCTTTCTCCCTCAGATGATCTATCTCCTCTCCAGGGTGCATGTATGTCCTTATGCTAAGGGGATAAAAATATTAAAAAGTAATTGGAATAACAGCTTGAATCTCAAGCATCTCCCTGCATTTTTTCATTGCTGGAATGAAGGCACTTCTTTTGACCCTTGCCCATATATATTCTATTTCATAATATGGAAGGATTTGCTCTTTTCTCACATATAGCCTACATTTCACCAGCATTGGTCTTGGTTGTTTCCTAGAGCCAGCATGCTACGAGTTAAAATTGTGTGCCTTCTCAATGTGGATGTTTGCTGATGTGTTTGTCCATTCTCCCAAACGCATTCTTATCAACTCCATACAGTTTTTTCCCTTCCAACTTTTCTGGAATGGCAGAAAACATATGTTGTGTCTTTGAGACTGATTCTCCATTTCCACAATCTTTTGTTGAACCTACTCTTGGAGCATCTCTAATCTGCTATCCATTCTTGGTGCAGACTTGCTATGGCACCTGATTGATCAGAAAGGGATTCCTCCATATGCTACATTTTTGCTATTTGTAATAATATAGTCTATCAGGGAGCCAACCATTTTCAAGATTTCAGCATGCATTTCATTTATTGTGGTCTCTAGCAATACAGCCAGTTCTTGCTGTCTTCAATTGCTGGAACAGATTCACATATTTCTTTTGCAAGTTCCTCATGGATTTCCTTTTTTCTATCTTATCAGGGACAACTTCTAGTCTTGGACGGACCCCTTTTTTTTTTTTACTTTGTCTGAAAACATTAGCTCATGCCCATGTTGGCTGGAAGCATGTATAGGAAGAATCACTGTTTTTAGGTATTTTTAACAATCTACCTTCAGTTTTATGCTTTACATTGCTGCTACCATACCAGAAGTTCTGGAAGATATGTTTTGCATCATCACATTACCTATTCTGTTTTTCATGTTTCTGAAAAAGGTAATTTTGAGCCATGGTGCCCGCTTTCTGCTCTAAAATTAAACAAACGAATCATATCTTGGAATTCAGAAATTTTATCACCAGGGGTAAACCACCTTTACTGATGGTGGTAGCTGTTTCCAATTCAGAGACAACCCTATATCAGTTCTTTACCATGAAGAGGTACAGTACCCCAATGGGCTGTCTCTCTGACCTATCACAAATATAAATGAGGCATTCTGGGGAAGTGGCATATGATAATTACCATGTGCTGTCCCCTGGAAATGCCTGTGTTAAGTGATTTTTGCAGATTAACATTTCATAGAACCGCTTAGTTGCATAAATAATCATTGTCAGCCATGTTAGTTAACTCTGTGAGAAGTTCAGTTTCACCCATCACTCTCAATGGGAGAGATCACATTAGAGGTAAGTGCCTGGGAGTGTAGCAGTTAGGTAGCCTTTAGGGGTGTGTGCATGTATGTGTTGTATATAAGTGTGCCTAGAGTGTTTGCATAGCCATGAGTGGATTCAGGTGTGTGTGTGTGTGTGTGTGTGTGTGTGTGTGTGTGTGTGTGTGTGTGTGTGTGTGTGTGTGTGTGTGTGTACATGTGTCTGTTTGTATGTGTGCAGGTGTGTTGGGGAGTGAATGAAGGGGTTGCATGTACTAATATAATGCATGAGCCACCAGCACTGCTTACTGCAGCAAAGTGCTTCTTAGTGCTTGTGGTAATTACCAAGCAATTCAGAGGCTTGCAAATTAGCCCATAATAAAATCTATTTAAATTGCAGCTAATGTGTCCCTGAATCATTGTTTTCCGTGATTGTGCTAAACAGCCCATTCTGCTGTAGCCTTAATGTTTGTGGTCTGGCCTGTTTTTGAATCCTGGCCAAAGACTTTGCAGAGGTCTACAAATACTAGCCCAGTTGCAGAACCTTCTTTCATCAATGAGATCAGAAAATGAAAGGCACTATTCTCTTTCTTGAAATCATGTTGTAATGCATGTAACATTTCAAAAGAGTTGAGATAATCTATAAGATGGCCAGAAGCATTTTATTTCAAAGCTGCAAGTAGTAGAGAAAGTGGCCAGACTAGAAACTGAGAAGATGACATATTCTGGTGAACTTTTAGAATATAAGGAAGAGCTAAAATGTGGGTAAAGAAGATCAATAAATAGGTATCACTGGCTTTAAGGAATATATGGTAGAGTCCATCTGCCTCAGGGTCACTGAATGTGGAAAGTTTCCTAAGAATTAATCAGCAGGAGCTGAACTGTAGAAAAAGAGTGGTTTGGGTGCCAAGTCCTTCATAGCTTTCATGTCAACTGAGAGAAGTAGGCTACAGCCCAGAAAAGTCAATACTAGAAAAATAAAAATAGAGGTCCCCAGACTGGTAACAAAATCATACAAAAATGAGGGGGGGGTGTAAGGAGGGAGTGGCTACTGCAACACTTATCATTCAAGCATTTACAGTTATGGTAAGTTTACTTATACAGTTGTACTATGCTCATCATTATGATCATTGCTGCAGTAGCCTTAGTTATATGGGTAGATTACCATAGCTTATACTGGTTGGGAGGAAGAAGGATGAGGGCCCAGAAGTCCCTGGAGAATGTTTGTAACAAAACATGTCCTAGACCTGGAGAAGAAATATAGTTTATAGTGCTTTACAAAAGCACATACAAAGGACCAAGATGCTGCTTCTAGAATACTTCTAGAATCCAACCCTTTCCAAAATGCCACAGACAAAGCCATGGCTCTAATAGAAAGAGTCCTAACCCTGCCTGGAATTGCCTTGCTGTGGTGGGTATAACAAAAGGCAACAGCATGACACAACCACTTGCAAACAGTCTGCTTTGACACAGGTTGTCCCTTTTTCTTACCTTTAGAAGAAGTGAACAACTCGTCAAAGTTTCTGAAAGATTTTGTTCTGTCAAGACAGTACCTGACTTGTCGGTGGATATCCAAGGTATGGAGAATCCTTTCTCCCTCATTTTTAGGTTTTGGAAAGAAGAAAGGGAGATGGACAGCTTGGCTTAAAGTAATCATGGATACCACTTTAGGCATAAATGATGAAGGATGAGTTCTCAAGGAAATACTATCTTTGTGGAAGATGAGATAAAAGTGACCCACCATAACAGCCTGCAGCTCAGATACACTTTCTGCAGAGGTCAGAGCAATTAGTAACAATGTTTTTCATGTTAAGAATCTCAAGTCAGCCTGATGATCTGGCTCAAATGGAGCAATAGTTATTATTTCCAAGATTCCAAGGAGGAAACACCGGTTTTCTTGGAAGATTCTTATGCAACATTACTTTCCAAAACATTTTCACATGAGCTCACATTGAAAGAGGGGGATCCAAGGCAGACATGCAGAAATGGCCAACAAATCTGCCTTGACTGAGGAGGCTACATTATTTGTGAGTTATCAACCAGAGGCTAATAACTCACACAAATAATGTAGAACCAGATAAATACTAACCTTGAAAGGCTGCTGATTCCTGTCTTGGCACCAACTAGAAAAACTTCCATTTACTAATATATGATTTCCTAGTAGCATGTTTTATTGTCCCCTTTAATACTTGCTGCACATCCTCAGAAAATAGATGCCTAAAAGGTACTAAGATTTTATCCACTAGGAAGTTAGTTGTAGATGTTTGGGGTCTAAATGTACAAGAAACATTCTCAAATAAAACCCTTTCTTTGTCGGAGAAAGAGAATCAGGCTCTATGACCCCCCTCCTGAATCAGCAAATACTGAATGACAGGAGGGAAAAAAGAAGCTTGATCTAGTGGATAAGGAGGGATCCACTGAAAAGGAGGGAGAGATTCTCATTGCCATCTGTACCCCTGATATTTAACTCTCAGAACTAATTTTTCTGAGATTATCTGTTGCCAGAAAGCCAGATTTTGGGTGGAGATTTATAAGCTTGCCAGAGTGGAAAGTGGAGGGGGGTTATCATTTGAAGATAGTTAATCAGACTTGTTGGACTTTCCTGGTTTCTGGGAGACTACCCCCTTCTTTTTGCAGTTTCCTTGCCATTGTTTTTTGAATGTCTTCTTGCCAGAAGTTTGTCAGGTCTTCTTGTTTTGCTTTTTATAAAGAGATCCTAAATTAGGAATAAAACTTTTAACAAATTTGGGTAAGGAAGTCTGAAAAATCTGAGTCACCCCCTGAATCAGTTTCCATCTGTCATTATATTTTTTGGCAGCAGATGGTCCAAAAGCAATCTCTCCATCAAGGGTAGAATTCAAAATTTTAGCTTTAACATCCTCGGGTAAATTTTGAGAATGTAACCATGCAAACTTCTCATTACAGATCCATTAGCAGTTGCTGTAGAAGAGGCACCAGCTGAGTCATAAACACACTTCAAAGAATGTTTGGTTACATGAGACACAGAAGCAATATACGTAATCAAAGATTTTCCTCCAGAAAAATGGAAAAGAAGCAATAATGTTTCTTATATTCTCAAATGAAGCAAGCAAAAACTTTAACATGGAAGTCTTAGAATTAAGAATCTTAGAACTAAGTGTGTCAGATGAATACACTCTTTTCCCAAATGTATCTAAGGCTTTCCCATCCTTATCGGTGGGGAAGGGATTAACATTTGCTAAATGTTTAGCTACAGAAGGACTTGCCACAGAAATCAGTGCAGGGTCAGATCTGGGATTAGAAAACAAAAACTTGTAAAACTGAGGAACTTAATACAATCTATCTAACCTTTTAGAGGCTGTAGGTTGGCTGTCAGATGTTGCAGGCTGTAACAAAAACATTCCACAAACCTGGAAGAACAAGAGGAACAGGAGTAGGTTGAGGAGATTTCAGTTGTAATAAATCATATTTTTTCTAAGAAACTGGAATGTCATTCTTTTCCTAATGAAACAAATAGTTTATCCTAAACATAGTTTCAGAAAAAGAAAAATGTTAGAACTGGCAATTAGAAGAAATCCCCTCCACAGAAGAAATACTGTCCTCAGAGTCAGAATCAGTTAATTGCAGAGAAAAAACAGAAGCTGTTCCCAAAAAATCATTTCACTGTTCATCATACTGTGAATCTTCAGCAAATTAAAAGTTCTTTTTTCTCTTACCAGTTAATCCAGAATGAGAAGGGTTAAGAGCCTGAACTAACCTCTGAGCTAAATCCAATAAATCATCCCTGTCCAAAGTAGCAGAGACAGAAGAAGATAAAGGTGTAAGGTTCTACTTCTTTTTAACAGGAATCTCCATAGAAGCAGCTCAACTCCTGTCAGGAACATCACCTCAGGGAACAGGCATCCCAGTCTGGCTAGGCAAAGAAGCATTCCCTTCTCCTTTCTCCAAGATAGACGAGTGGTTCTCCAATGCCCAACAAGGACACTCCAACAACCACAGAGGATGTGTCTAAGCCCCAGTCTATAATGGCTGAAGGGACTACACCAAGTGGAAAACAAAGAAGAGGAGTGGTATGAAGAACTAGAAATGGCCACTACAGTCACCCATATGTTGCTAAGGCAAAGTAGTGACCTGCTGAAGGGGAAAAGGCTGTCTGTGAATGTTCTTCTTTTTGTGACCACAGGATGGAAGAACCAAGGAACCAGTAAGTTTATACATGGTAAAGCTGAGAAGGAATCTGGAGGTCTGGGCAAAATGGACAGCAGCAGTCAGTAGAAACATAAGTTTCACCTTAATAAGACTGTGACAAGCAACACATATACTTCCACCAGCCCATGAACAAACTTTAAAGATGTTTTCTCACAAAAGTTTAGAGCAAATTTTAAAATAACAAAGTTTACACTAAAAGTAATATAAGAAGCACAATCTTCCAAATGACAGCAAAGTTGAATGACAGTCCAAGAAAAAAATCAAATTCCTAGCATAAAACAAACCATTTTACTCAAGAAGTACTTCCATAAAATAAATTATGGAAGTTTTTTTTTCCCCGAAGGAAACATACTTGTCCAGCAATGGATAAATGCTAACTGACATTCAATCCTTGAAAGCCTGCAAGAGAAGCACTCTTCAGCATCAATAAAGGCTTGGCACCCTGACCAACCACTAACTTTCTCCAGCTGTACTTGAGTTCTCAATGGACTGGTGCACAGAAAGTGTCTTTAAGCTTTGGAAGCTGGCAGGCTATTAAATCCTATGCAGGATAAAACCAATACAGCTAAGGCTAATGCAGCAGAGATCAAATGATGAACATCAACATCTTCATTCAGCAGCAGTCACAGAAACATGGTAGGTGGGAAAACATGACTGTAATGAAAATGGATCGATCATTCTATGCAGTTTACTGGACAGCTTGTGAGATAACACAAGAGGATATCTAGTTTTCTGTATAAAGAAAGAAATCAAAGAAGTAGAAAAAAATCTGTAAAGGAGGAGGAGGAGATGGGGCATCATAAGCCACAGGGTGGGAGGGTGGCCTAATGGTTAAGGTATTCGCCTTACGAACACAAGGTGCCGTGTTTGAGTCTCACAAGAGATAATTGGCTAGGCTTAAAATGGCTCGCAAGGGCAGTTAGCTTAGTACTAATCTATGAACTATGAACTAAAAGAAGTAGTTAAGGCACTACAGCTTGCAAATATCTTGTATACCTGCTGCACAGCAGTGGGGACTCCAGATGTTACCTACTGGGGAAAAGCGGTGTAGACCAACCATTTTAGGAATCAACTGTGCTGCGTAGCTAGCAGATAGGAGAATGTGGATCACAGACTGCACACCATATGAGGGCTAGCCACATGATGGTGTAAAAATTGGCTTTTTGTGATTTGCTTGCATTGACTAATGGCACCAAAAATGGGCATAGTTTCTTGTCAGTGATAAGTGAGATGAGGACCTGACCAACTCTGACCTATTCTAGGGGAGTATACTAACAGTAGGAGGGTTCTATGTGCCTCTGTTTGTTAGTGTGTGCATGCCATAAAGCCCAGCAGCTCCGGGTAAATATAAGTAAGTATTAAGCTGCCTAGTCTAGGTTACATGGGATAGCTCTGTTGAATGAAAGCTGGATGCAAAGCCAATCAACCTACCAAAAATAAATTAAGTATTACTACACTGACAAGATACAATTTGGAAGTGGATGCCATAATGATATGGAAAAGACTGGACGTCTTGTGTATCCAGGAGACACGGTGGAAGGACAGAGCAGTAAAACCATTTGTCTTGGAATGCAGAGTCTATTACTCAGGGGAAGGATAGACTAGAATTTATGTGAGAATTGTGGTGAGGGACAGCCTACTGAAGATTCTGAGGAGTGTTATCAGCATTAGTGATATACTCATGGAAATCAGACTCCAGTGTAAAAATAGGGTAGTATTCATAATCTCAGCCTAAGACACACAGAAGGGTTGTGATGGCAAGGAAAACAGTGCATTCAGGCAGCAGTTGCAGGACCTATTAGATAATGCAGGACATTAGTTGGTGATAATAATGGGGACCTGAATGCTCAGACTGGTTCAGACAGAACAGGATATAAGAACTGCCTGGGCCCACATGAGTGGGGCAACAGAAATAAAGAAGGAGAGGACATTCTAGACTTCTGCCTGGCAAATGGATTGATGGTGGCCACTGCCCAACACATTATTAACCAAAAACAGACAGTCACAATATTACATAAAGGAATAAGCCAGTATACAACTCAGGTAGACCTCATCCTAAAAAGGAAAGGGCATTGAGGTAAAACAAAGATTAAAAGCTATCCACAGTGAAACACACATCCCATAGCATAAAGCTCTTTTGGCCACAATTAGCTGAATCAATGCTCACAGAAACTCTAAGATCAACAGATACTGGGTTGAAAACATAGTTGTTAATCTGAGCAAAAGCATTCGAGTACTAGGAAATACTCATGTCTCTAGCACCTCGGGCAGGAATAAGAGGAACTAGATGGAGCTGGAGGAGAATGGCAACATCTCAAAACAGCATGTGTGAAGTTTATAGAATAGACATGTAAACTAGCCATATATTGGGAATAAGGTACATAAGGGCAGCTGGTGGTGAAATGCATAAGTCCATGACATTATCAAAGGAAAGGAGTACAGGAAAAAGTAGGAGCTAGAATAAACAGACCAGGCTAAGAGGGAATACTGCTTGGTTAACAAAGAGGCTAACAGAGAAGTTGCAATACCAAAGAAAAGCTATCACAGGCACTCTGTCAGCTTCTGATAAGTGAGTATCAGATGGCACAAAGAAACTCTATCAGGCTGTAAAGCAAAAACAGAAAAAAGGAGAAACATATTGACAGTTGTAACTGACCCACCAGGCTTTTGTGTGAAAAGATACACAAATAGGAATGATGCAAATATAATGTTTCTTAAATGGGGTAGCAACAGTAATAGAGGAAAGCATATATCTTTTACGAATTACAAGAAAAGACAAAAGGGGAAGGAACAGGACAGACAATACCAATTAAATTAGCAGGAAGAATGGTCAATATATCAAAGGTTCAAATTGAGGAAGGGATAGCTAATCAGTCATGAAAGGAGAGAAATACTTTTTGGAGACAATTAAAGAAACATAATTGAAAGTGGAAAGAAATGATGTGGAAGAGGGGGGTAGGGGTTCACGAATTAAGGACAGAGGGAGTGGGATTTTGATGTAAATCCTTAAGAAAAACAATAACAGCCATACAGAATATTATATTCATAAAGCAGCAGAAAGTGTTCTAAGAACTAAACGAACATGAGAATGGAGAAAGGAGATTTTGCCAATACAGATGACTGGAAGAAGGAATACAGCAAATAGGCAAGAGGGGTTGGAATTTACTGGAGAAAACTGTCAAAAGAACCAAGGTATTGGGTGCAAATAACTAGAGAGAGAGAGCGAGAGACAGATAGAGAGAAGTTAAGGTAATAGAGTGGAATGAGGACAAGAAGACATTTGGACTGTAGGCTAGAGACTGTCTTCCATACCAGGGACTGATATCACAGTATAGGCAAAGAGAAACAGATAAGGGAATCTTACATAAAAAACTACTCTAGCAGAGTTTTTAGTTGAATCTAGAACAGAAACTGTTGTTAAAAAGGGATAATTAGTAGGTTGTATAAAATATTGCACGATAACTGTAGGAATCAATCAGAGGAAGTTAGAAAAGACTGAGAAGAGGTACTTGAAAAGCAATTTACAAGGGAACAATGGCAGTACATATGCATAGCTCCCAATTATGCAAGAAATTCCAGAAGGTTTAGGATTTTTGCTTGTAAGTGCTTGTATAAGTATTTTTATACCCCAAATAGACTTAAAATATTTTTCTTCAAGTAGGTAGCAAATGTTGGAGGTGTGATGGGGAAGGAAATAGGTAACTTGGAACATATTTTTGGGAGTGTAATGACTAAAAAAATCCCTACAGAGTAATCTTTCAGAATTATTGGTTGAACAAATGGCTGTAGGTAAGGAAATTATTATTTTGAGCGGAAACAGGACCTGATTTGCCTTGACATAGTAAAGCCTTATTAAGCGTAATTCTACTGACTGCAAAAAAAGCAATTAATAGAAAATGGAAATCAAAATCTACACTGACTGTATTAGATGGAGTGAATATTGTAAATGAGGTAAAATAACTGGAAGAGAGATGTTTAGAAATGGGGAGGGACAAATTACATAGGAGCTACAGCTTTCTTTCAAGATGTTGGTGGTTCCCCTCCTTTTAAAATACTGTCAAGATCTTCCAAATCTTTATCACTTTTTCCCTCCTAACTTCCAAACTTCCATAGGAATACTATCTGTTCCTGATGACTTTCAAGAAGATTGATTATACATTACCATTTTTATCTCATATTGTCCTATCTTAACTACTAGTTTTTGAGTCTCAACTTCCTCTAATCTTGGCATAATTAAGTCTTCCATAAATATATACATCTGTGCTCTTTCTTGGTTTCCACATTACTCTGCTTTATACAAATTTTCATAATATTTCTGAAACAGCTCTAATACCGCTATAGGATCTCTGGTTATTTTTCTTGTCATAGACTCCCTATGTCTGGCAACAACACTTTCCACATTCTGTTGCCTAAGTCACTGCACTAAAAGTTTTTTGTGCTATGGAGTAGTTATCAAAAACAGCTGCTTAACAGTAATCATTCTAAACTCATGCATATAATCAAAATATTTATGTATTTTCTGTTTAGCATTCTGCAGTTGTTTGTTTTTTGTCTTCTTGTTCTGTGATAGTCCCCTTATTCTGCAATACTTTAACCTCTGTCAGCCCTCCTCTAAATAATCCCTATTACTTCTTAACCATATCTCTCTCTTTATTTCTACCCTATTTTTAAACTCAATTTTCATTTTATCCGACTCACTAACCATCACTTGTGATGACATTTCTCTCTCTCTCTCTCTAATAACTCTTGAATAATTTCTACTACCCATTCCTTAAATTCCTCTCTTTTTAACAGGTGGGTGGGAAAGCACCAGTATCTCATTTTTACTTCATTACTCTGAATTTTTATCTTAGTTTTTATCGGTGCATGATCTGAAATGATTATTGGATATATGTCAATGCTTTTAATGAAATGCACATGTGACTGTGAAATATAATTTCTATCTAGTCTAGGACAGCTATTGCACCTTGGGGAATAATATGTAAATCCTGTCCAAGCTCCTATTAGTGAATTCATATCTTCCATGCCAAATATTTTCATATATTTCTTAAGAAATCTATGCTGTTTTGCTATATTTTCCCTTCTAGTATCCCTGATACCCTCTCACTGTTGCAAATGAAATTCCACCCCACCTATAGTTATACTCCTTGCTGAAAGCTGATTATTTCTCAGAAAATGTTCTTAAGCTCCTTATTAACAGTTTTTGGTGGAATATAAATACATACCAGTGTTATCCTCTTCCCTTGCCAATAGCCCCTTAGTACCACAAATCTACCGTTATTGTCTTTTTTACTCTTCTATGATTATTGGAGTCCCTCTAACAATCAGTATTATTATTATTCCTCTTTTCCTTCGTTCTAGATATTCTGTTGAATATTTATCCTGAAATCCTATTTTTTTTGTCAAATTAACATGTTCATTTCTTTCCAAATGTTCCTCCTGCAGCATTGTTATTTGCGCTTTGTATTTCTAAATATAAATTCAAAACTGTTTCCTTTTTGTCTATACCTGTAAGGTAGTTTAAATTGCAAGAAACTATGGATTTAGTAGCATTATGATAAAAAGCTACTGTAGCCATAGTATAGAAAAAGAAGTTATGTACTCACCAGAACATTCCATGTGAGTTGTTCATCTCGCCTTAATTCTTACAGATAGGTTCAGAGCCAATCCTCGGCTCCGAGTTGGCCTACTACAAAGCTCGAGGTCTTCAGACAGCTTGAGGCCAAGTCCCTATCCCATGATGTACCTTGAGTTACCTCAGATCTTGTTTACTGCGTCTAAATACCATGTGCCATTCTATCACTCTTTAGGATAAAACTCATAGAAAGACTGAGCACCCAGGATAAAACTAGTATCTCGGTCCTCGATAAAAAACCCTGGAGGGGGTAGGAGGGTGGGAAGTAAGAATGAAGGTGAGATGAACAATTCACATGGAACGTTATGGTGAATACATAACTTATTTATGTGACGTTGTTCTATCTCGCCATTCATTCTTACAGATGGGTAGCGTCCCAAGCACCATCTTTCTTGGGTGGCTCACGGGAGTATGTTTTTCAGGACAGTAGAACCAAAGGAGGCCCTGTCCCTGGAGGCCTTGTCAACTTTGTAATGAGTGATAAAGGTATGAGGTCTTGACCAAGTGGCTGCTGCACAAATGTTGTCTATAGGAAGCCTAGCAAAAAAGGCAGAAGATGTGTAGACTGCTCTGGTAGAATAAGCCTTAATTTTGTGTTGTAAAGGTAAGCTGGCAGCTGAATAATTTAAGGTGATGCAATCAGATAACCATCTAGATAGTGTTGTTTTTGCCACTGGCATACCTTTCCTAGAATCTGAAAAGGAAACGAAAAGTTGTTCTGATTTTCTGAACTCTTGTTCTATCGAGGTAAAATCTGAGCTGTCTATGAACATCAAGTTTGTGCAACATATACTCTAAGTTGTTGGTGTGTTTGGGGAAAAACACTGGTAAATCTATGATCTGGTTAAGGTTAGCTTCAGTACAAACTTTAGGTAAAAAAGAAGGATTCATTCACAGGGACACTCTGTCAGCATGGAAAATCAAATAAGGAGGCTTTATGGACAAGGCTTGTAGCTCTGATACTCTATGGGCAGACGTGATAGCTACTAAAAAGATAGTCTTCCAAGACAAATATTTCAAATCACATGAAGAAGCTGGCTTGAAAGGTGGGAGAATAATGCGTGAAAGCATAAAATTTAGGTTCCATGGGGTATAAGGGGATTTCACAGGTGGTCTGAGATGGAAAGTCCCTTTGAGAAAAGCTTTGGATAGCTTGTGTGACATTATGTTCATTCCTTCAAAGCCAAGGTGAAAATTAGAGATGGCGACAAGCTGTACCAGAACTGTAGCTGCTACAGCTCCTTTACTGAAAAGCATAGTCAAAAATTCTAATATGGAGGAAATGGGGGATTTATAGGGATCAATGTTATTTTGAGAAGCCCATATAGAAAATCTTCTCCATTTGCTAAGGTATAACTTTCTAGTAGAAGACTTCTGAGAAGATATCAAAATATGCTGCCTTTCATTTGAGAGGTTATGGAACCTGGCTATGTTGGGAATTGGAGCAGCCAAGCTGTCAATTTCAGGAACTGAAGAGAGGGATGAAGAGCCCCAGACAAATGCGTCAGAAGGTCTGGAACTGGGTCCAGAATCAAAGGCTCTTCTAACAGATGAAGTTGAAGAAAGGGGAACCAAATCTGATGAGGCCAATGAGGGGCAATTAGAATGATGGTCCTTCCCAGGGCTTTTGCTTTCTGTAATACTTTGGGTATCAAGGGAATTGGTGGGAATGCATAGAGGAGACCCAGAGGCCAATTGTGTATGAGTGCATCCCTTGGGGCTTCTCACGGAGGGGGAATCAGGGCAAAGTAGCTTTTGCATTTTGTGTTCATGTGGGAGGCAAAAAGGTCGCAGCAAGGCTGGCCCCACCTGAGGAATATTCTCTCCGCTATGTCTTTCTTGAGGGACCATTCGTGAGGCAACAAAACTGCTCTGCTCAGTTTGTCTGCAATCACGTTGGATTTCCCCAGGATGTGGGTTGCTATCAGAAAGCGCTGGGTGGATGTAGCCCACTGCCATACTCTTAGAGCCTCGCAACAAAGGGGGTAGGACCTGGTTCCTCCTTGTTTGTTCAAGTACCAGCCCACTGACATGTTGTCCGTCTGAACTGCAATTGTCCCCAGAGGGAGAGAGTCCTTAAAATACTGCAACGCCAAAAGTACTGCTCTCATCTCCAGGGCAGTGATATGCAGATGTGTCTCTTGTTCAGTCCATGTGCCTTGGGCTGTTCCTCCCTGAAAATGCACCCCCCCACCCTATCAGGGAAGCATCCGTGTTCACTGTGGCCGCTGGTGAGGGTAGGATAAAGGAACAACCTATCATTACATATAGAAAGGTCAACCACCACCAAAGATCCTTTTTGCATGTGTTTGTGACAATTATGAGATGAGATATTGGGAGTTCTTGATAAGACCATTGAGTGAACAGCAGCCATTGTAGAATTCGTATGTGCATGTGACCCAATGGTATCGCCATTATTGCAGCTGCCATCATGCCTAACACCTTTAGCACTTCTGATGCTGGACCCTTGTCTTTGGATATGATGTTCTGGACCTGCTGACAAAGTAGTAAAACTCTTTCTGCTGTAAGTTTTAAAGTGGTGCTGGTGGTGTCCAATTCTGCTCCGATAAAAACGATATGTTGCGATGGCAACAAAGCAGATTTTTTTGAATTTATGGTAATGCTCAGATGATTGCAGAGAGTAAGAGTGGTGTCTCTGGCTTGTATTAACTGATGCCTGGTGGTGGCGGTGAGGAGCCAATTGTCTAAGTACGGAAACATCTGGAATCCTAAATGCCTCAGGTGAGCCATGACCACTGCCATACATTTGGTGAAAACTCTGGGGGCTGTATTGAGACCAAAGGGCAGGGCTCGAAACTGGTAATGATTGGCTCTCAGCCAGAAGTGCAGATGATTCCTGGATGGTCTGGCCATTTTTATATGGTAGTACGCATCCTGTAGACCTATCGAGCATGTCCAATTGTCTTTCCCTAAGAAGGGATGTATCGACTGAAGCGTGACCATCCAGAACTTCTCTTTCTTGACAGATCTGTTTAGTCTGCTGAGGTCAAAAATAGGTCTCCAGTCCCCTGTCTTTTTTGGAACTAAAAAGAATCTTGAGTAAGTTCCGGATTCTGTCTGGTCTGCTGGGACTGGTTGGAGGACTCTTTTTCTTAGCAATGTTTGGACCTCTACTGTTGCTTGTTCCCTGTAACTGGGTGGAATGTCCGGGATTTTTATTGTCAATGGAGGAGGAGTGACAAAAGGAATGAAATATCCTCTGGAAACTATACTTTGTACCCAGTTGTCATTTGTTATTTTGAGCCAGGTGTCTGGATGTAAAGATAAGCAACCCCTGACTGCCTCCAGAGTAGGACAGTCAGACCTCCTTTCAGAAGTGCTGGTAGGGCTTCCCAAAGAATTGGTCTCTCTGTCACCCTGGTTTAGCGGACCCCCTCTGCCGCCAGGGAAGCATCTTCCATTATTGCCCCCTCCTCTGCCTCTGGAGGGGGTTTCACCACGTGTGTCAGGAAAGTCTCCTTGGGTTTTTTGGAACCACATCTTTCCTCCCTTTTGACCTTTGGGGTAGGGTCTGATAGGGGTGGAAAAATGGACTCCGATGGCAGAAAGAGTCTTTCCTTCCTGCTCACACCTGGTCAAAGTTTCCTTAACTTTGGGCCCGAAAAGAAATGAGCCATCAAAAGGGGTGTTGACAAAGGATGACTTAAAGTGCTCCGCGAAGGAACACAAGTGCATCCAGGAATGTCTCCTGAGAGCAATTCCTGTACCCACTGCCATACTCGTTCCATCAGCTGCATATGAAATGGGATGCATGGACGAGTTCACTATGGAATTGAGGGTAGCAAGCTGGGAGGTGACTTTGTCTGAAGCTCCTGCAGCTACCATACCCTGAAGAGTATCTCCAAGCTCTTTTAGGAGGTCTCTTTGCAGTCTCGTAAAATGTGTGAGATAGTTCAGTGAATGCATGGCAGAAGTCACTGAACCGTACATTCACTTCCTGTATCTATCCATGATCCTAAAGTCTCTGTTAGGAGGATGGATAGAGGAAGATGTTTCTGACATCTCCTTTTTGGTGGCTGCCACCAGCACTATGGCATCAACTGGCACTCCCTTGGTGAGGAAAGACTTGTCCTGAGGGGCAGAAATAAATTTATTGGGCCTCCTAGGGACAGGCTCCATGGTGTCCAGAGACTCCCACACCCTTCGTGAGACCAACTCCATGAGCTCATCAAAGGGCAGAGACACCCAAGAGGTGGAGGGTTGAGACCTAAAGTCTTTAGGAGAACTGACTCATCTACAGTTGAAGGATGGTGGACTTCCAGCTGCCCCTCTGCCTAAGGATTTCTAATATCTCAGCAAATGAGATATCTTCAGAGGAGGAACGTGGGGACCCTTCTAATTCATCTAAGTTGGTGTCGGACATGAGAGACTCTTGTGGGGAGTCTAGGTGCTTCCTGTTGCAAATTCTCTTCCTGGGAACCTCATCAGTGGGAACATCTGGTGAGGTCTCGGAAGAGCAGGGGCCATCCAGTGGGGCTTCCTGAGGCTCAAGGTCTCTACGCTTCAACAGGATCTGTGAGGCAGAAGTGGACACTGGCACTTTTGGGGAGGAGGTAGTTGGACCTGAAGTTGTAGATGTCTTGGGAGACATCACTCTCCTCATGGCTTCAAAGGCACCCCTGCTCCAATGAGAAAGGACTGCTGGATCTAAAGAGACCACAGATCCCCTTGGCACTGGAACAGTGGGCTCTGAACCAGAGGTAGGAGCCAAACTCATCCGAGCTGAGGTCCCGAGAGGCAAAATTGGAATCAACAAGTCAGTCTGACTATCCTCCCCAGACCCGACCAGAGAGTGTCGGCTCCTAAACTCCTCAGTAGGCATCGAGGAAGTCCGAGTAAACTGAACTGATGGCAATGAAACAGGAGTTGGCTACGAAGGCTCAACAATCATGAGGTCTGACTCCTCTGGCTCCGCAGGACTGGTATGGCTTGGAGGAGGAAAATAACTCGATGGCATTACCATCTTTGGCACCGAAACCACTTGGGTTGGAGCCGATAAAAATTTAGCAAATGCCATTGCCTGTAGCAACTTCTGCAGCGCATGATCCACATCCAAATCCGATAGGCTGATCGAGGACCGAGATGAATGTATAGATGGAGGCATTGACTGGAGAATGGGAGACTTTAATACTACGCATACCAGTTCCAGGACTGGGGACCGGCTCCAAAAAGACAGGACACTCGGCTTTGAGGGCTCTGGAGCTGACGTCAATGTTTTTTAAAATTTTTTTACTTCAGAAGAAGAAGAAGAAGCCTTAGAAGACTTTGAAGACTTGCTAGATTTATCCTGGTCACTCAAAGCTTCCTGAAAGGAAGATTTCAGAAGTCCTCTGTCTATGAGTTTTCTTTTTCTCTCGTGAGGAACTCTGGAGGAAAAAGAATGGCAAATGGAGCAGCTTTCTTGTAAGTGCAAGGCTCCAAGACAACATACACAATTAACGTGACTATCTGTCACAGACATCTTTTGTCCACATTTTGGACACTTTTTAAAGCCTGACTTAGGATGCTTGTCTTTCTTCTTGTCAGCCATAATCAAACCTACAGTATCAAGAAAAAAGTCTACTGTACTTTTAAAGAGAGTATGCACACCCACACAAATAGAAAAGTTAAACTAGTAAAGCTAACTAGTGAAATAAGCCCTAAACAACAAATGGGCTGAATAAGAATAAACTGTGAATTAACTAACACTATTCAAAATCACTCACACACTACTTATTTAAACTGCAAGCTATATAATATTATAAAGGCACACCAAAGGGAAAGGGGATATTAAAGGCCTATAAGAAAAACGAAGGTCAAAAGGAGAAGAAATATACTACTAGTAAGCTATGTAAGTTATAACTATGAAAGACTATGCAAACTATCTCTAAATACTATGAGAAATAACAAATTAGAAAAAAACTATACTGGCCCGAGCTGTGCAAGGAAACCTCCGATCTATTGCAGCGGCAAACAAGATCTGGGGAAACTCAAGGTGCATCATGGGATATGGGCTTGGCCTCGAGCTGTCTGAAGACCTCGAGCTTTGTAGTAGGCTGACTCGGAGGTGAGGATCAGCTCCGAACCCATCTGTAAGAATGAACGGCGAGACAAAACAACTTCATATTAGCAATTATGATAAAAAGATACTATTTCCAGTTGTTATAAACAACAGTTTTTTTTGAATGTGTGTTTCCAACTTTTGTCCTACATGCACACACTAATGCTTGGCAGGATGATCTTTTATGCAGTTGTTTCTCTTCATCTCCTCTTGAACCTATGTTACATTTCCAAAGACTTTTTATTTTAATGAAAACCTTGAAGCAAAAGAACTGAATACATTTTCAGAACACCCCTATCCCTTACAAACTTAGAACAAACACACAAACCTATGTACATTTTCAAAAATGTAGTTTAACCCTCAAGATAGGGACAATTGCCCTAAATTGACAGCTGCACCCACAGGTATAACCTAATTAAGGTTATCCAATCCAAAGCAAATGTTGCAGCCTGTGCTCCCACTTGCACTAATCGTTGTCTGTTTTTTATTATCTCTCTTCCCCTCCCAGTTAAGAAAATCAGCTTGTATACTTTCAAAAAACATTAAGTTTTAGCCCTAAAAAGATACACAGGCTATCTTTAAATAAAACTAAATTTTGCCCATTTCTATTAAATGCATTAACATATTAAAACTGCTGGGGATTCTACTACCTCTTATTAACTTACCATAATTTCGAACTTTATTTTTCACTAAATTGCTTCTCATTGTAACTTAAAATTTTGCATTTCCCCCAACAAGAATGTTCAGAACTCTGAAGATTAATTGATTGCACCTACATACAGCTTGTCTCCATGTAAAAGCAGTCAGCAATTAAAACAAAAAAGAAAAACAGCTAATAACTTGCAGATGCTTGATAGAATCTCTGTAAATTTCACTCAGAACACAATGTACAGAATTTCCCTGGCTAACTGCCTTCAGCTGTAGACGTCTTGTCTGTCACAGAACATTTGCTAATGAAAAAAAGCTAATATCTTTTCAGATACAAAGATTAGCATTTTTCATGGCTTTCATCATTTTGTCTTATTTTTCAAGCCTATTTGGTTACAAAACACGTGTTCATGGCTTATGCCAAGGACATTAATCTAAACATCCACCCTTGTAAAAACAAGGGAAATTATCATCTTAGTGCTACAGAGATTATTATAATCAGTACACTTTTTATGCCCCTCTTTCACTCTAGCAGCCTTGATCACAGCAATATGTTAACTTAACCTTGTTTTGTTCCACCTTTCATCTCTTATTTATACTGTAAAATCTATATCTCATACAACTAAAAAGTCGTACTTGTTTACTTTAATACCTTTAATGCATACAACAATCACTGAAAAGACTACCCCTCCACACACATTTAAAATACCTCTGACTATACAAAACTGCTTTACAATACACCATGTAATTTATACCATAAAATGTTTTATACAATACTAATATGAGCAAAAATTATCTAATAAGAGCAAAAAATATTTTAGAGTTACTTCTTTTATACCTTTAGTGTACTTCTAAACTTTAAAGCAATAACATGGAGTATACACTTTACAGTCCACCCACAAGTATAACAATGTCAACAAAAGTCCAGTCTTTTCTCATCTACTTTTAGTTGCTAAGCCGTATTTCTCCAGTGTGACTGATGCTTTATAATCTCAAATTTATTTACTACTTTCTGTGTTGCAGATTTTCTCCCAACACTAGACTCTAGTGCGGGTTCAAGGTACTCAAGTCTTCTACACAATTTCTGTGCTTTTTCCTCTTTCTGAAGCATTTTCCTTTGGAACACTGGAAAATGTTTCACTGAGAATATCTCTGTTTGAACTTTACTGTCATAAGAATGAGAAGCAGAGTCCCCTTCTGATTGCTGGCTCACTTCTTGTTGGATAAACTTTTTTTTATTTCCTCCTTAATTTGCTCTCCATCAAAAAATGACTTTGATCCTCCTGGTAAAAAATACTGTGAAGAGAGATGGATAAAGCAGCTTGAATCTCACACTTGCCTCTTGATATTCCCTGATTGCTGTGATACATTTCCCTGTCTTCTGCCTGATTTACAGTGAATAATCATTTTCCACAAATACTCTGCTGTCTCCAATGTTTTAATACTTTGCTCTTATGCCACAGGATCTGTCATGATCAACTCTATCTGCTGGTATGACTGCATCTATACTAATATAGATCTTGGCTGATTTTTCCTGGTCATGTTTGGAGCATATACTCAATGTAACCTCTCAATTGAAAAGTCCTGCTGTGGAACACCAATCCAGTTGTTTATTTGTGCTTTCATAAAATAAATACAGTCTGCTCCTTCTAATGTCTCTGGTACATTAGATAATCTCTGGTTTCCCCTGTGTGTTCTTTCTTCTATTTTTGAAACAGCTCTTCCTGAGAAGCCTCATACTCAGCCAGCTTTTTCTTCATTTCATCCTCTAATTCTGCAGTTTTATCAGATCATCTGAACAGCTAATTATAGGTTCTTCCATTTTATCCAACGTTTTATTTCAATTGATATATTCCTTCAATATTTCATTTATTTTAATCACTCCAAGCACAGTTGATTTATTTTTTCCATTAAATTACTGGAAGCCATCTCTCTTGAACCAAAGCTGAAGCTTGAACTGCTATTGTTGAACAGCTGCAGAATCATTTTCAAACAGTGTTTCCTGTTCAGCATTTCTGATTGATTTTCTTTCAGGTTTAAGTTGTTGATCAATGTGCAGATATCTTGGAAGTCTATATTTGCCTATGTCTTAAGTCAGTGATCCCCAACCACCGGGCCGTGGATCATTTTGTACTGGGCCATCAGGCATGGAGTGAAACGAAAAAATGAATGTGTGTATGTATGTGTATGAGTGTGTTTATGTGTCTGTCTATGTGTGTGAGTGAATTTGTGCATGAAAGCAGAATGTGTGTGTGTTTGTATGTGTGTGTGTGTGTGTGTGTGTGTGTGTGTGTGTGTGTGTGTGTGTGCGCAAGAAGAAGAGACTGTGTGCGTATGAGACAGAATGAGCAGTGAGATCGATCGAACTGCTATTTTCCACTCACTAAGCAGCGCTTTTGCTGTTTAGCGAGTCTAAAATAAAAGTCAAGGAAACTGAAAAAAGTGTGTGTGTATATGTTTCTGTTTGCATGTGTGAGTGAATGCGTGCATGAAACAAGAAACACTGTGTTTGTGTGTGTATGTGTGTGTGCATGTGTGTGTGTGTGTGTGTGTGTGTGTGTGTGTGTGTGTGTGTGTGTGTGTGTGTGTGTGTGTGTGTGTGTGTGTGTGTGTGTGTGTGTGATAGAGAGACAGACAGAGTGAAGAATGAGACTGATCTCTGGCAGCAGCAGTAGCAGCAATGAGATTTGCAAACCTCTAGACCATACTACTCAACCTCTCGTACAATAAATCTAGATCATACCTCTCAACCTCTTAGAGCAAGAAATCTGGACAAAGCCAAAAATACTGGGGGGACAAAGGCCCAAAAATAGGGACACTTAAGTACTGCTCTTATAAACTTAGAAAGTAGATAGAAATACAGGTTTTGCATTAATGTATATTTTCTGAAGGGCATTAGGTCTTAAACTCAACTGTCTGTCATTATTTTCTGACTTCAAACCTCAATGATCTGCCAGTGATTTGCCAGAAAACAACAATTTTATGAGAAACAGACCAAAAATGAGACAAAAAATCTGGGCATTCTGTGAAAATCTGTACATTTGAGAGGTATGCTGGACAGAGCCAAATAATAGGGACAGATTTTAAATATTGCTCTTATAAACTTAGAAAGTAGGGTCTATATTAGATCAGCAAACACTTAAGAAAGCGAATGCTGATTGATGGAACTTATGTAAGCGAAAGCTTACAATCTCGAACTGTCAGAACAGCAATTTTTTTCCTAGGGAAAAAAATTGCTGATCCAAAACACATACACACAACACAAGCACACCAAACAAACAGCAATCCACACACATACACCTAAAATCTGACACCTAACCCTACACTAAACTATACACACACCACTAACTATCCACTTACCTTAACCCAAACCCTAACCCTAAGGTCCGTCACTATCGCACACTCACCTCACCCGCTCCCTAACCCTAACTCACCTAACCCGCCCTAACCCTCAAAGCCACACAATCGCACACATACCTAACCCGCGCCCTAGCCCTAACTCACCTAACCTGCCCTAACACTCACATCCACACAATCGCACACTTACCCGAACCCGACCCGTAACTTTCCACCACAGCACTGAAAATACCGAAGCAACAGAAACAGACAACCAAATTCTTTCCCTAGGAAAAAATTTGGGTTTCTGTTGCTTCGATATTTTAAGCTTTCACTTACATAAGTTAGCTCAATCAGAGTTCACTTTTTTAAGCATTCACTGATCTAATATAGACCCCCATAGTAGATCAATGTTATGCTGTTAAGCAGAATGTACACTTTTTTTTTTTTGTAACTATTGCCAACTGTCTTTTTATTCTACTTTGGATCTTTTTTCCCTGGGTCTCAGCTGAAAATGGATTTCTAGTCCAGTTGGGCCTCCCCAGTAAACAAATGTCAAATAAATAAATAAATAAATAAATATGCATGTGCAATGGCAGGTCCGTGGAAAATTATCTTACACGAAACCAGTCCTTGGTGCAAAAAAAAGTTGAAGACTGTTGTCATAAGTGATAATTTCATAAAGATTTAAAAAAATAAATAAATAAAAGTATGTAATAGGTGATTTTTGAATAAAAGTAGCGTAGGAAACTTTCAAAAAAGAATGTGTGAAGTTGGGACAGTCCCTGCTCTGTAAGATTCCATAATTTTAGGTAAAAATTATTCCTTGATTTTTGATATATTAAATCATCAAAGTCAAAACTAATGGCAAAGTATCCTTAAAACACAGATTACACTTCCTATATCTCAGCTGTTTTCTAATGAAAATGGGAAAACTTGTCTCAAAGAGATATTTAGGAAAGTCATAATGCACAATGTGATTATTGTAGCACACTGGCTATTAACAGTGTAACTATTACAGTACATATTTTAACAATAAGCATTCTGCTGTGAAGTCCAGTTTGATTAGTTCCTATCTAAGCTGTTCTAAACTACTCCATTTATCCTAATTTTTTCAGGTTGCATGTAAAATGTTCTTAGCTACTAAGCTATGAACACCGGTTTTCATCTGGTGCTGTGTCTTTTTAAGTTTGGATTCCGTATTAACGTTACCAGGTCATTTCAAGGAATATTTTATTTATTTATTTATTTAACATTTGTTAACCGGGTTAGTCCGACTTGGAACAAAGCCAATTTTCAGTGGAGGCCCAAGGAGAAACACTCCAGCTGCATGTCTTTGTAATGTGGGAGGAAACCGGAGCACCCAGAGGGAACCCACACGAACACAGGGAGGATATGCAGACTCCGCACAGAAGGCACCCCAGCCAAGAGGCGACAATGCTATCGCTGCATCACTGCATCGTCCGTAATATGGATTTTGTGTTCAATAAACATATTTAGTTTTATTGGTGATGTTATTTAAAAGGGTTTTTAACTCCTCAGAGGCAGCACTTTACCTGATGATAGCTTCATGAAATTTCAGACTCCCAGTTTTGAAGCTATGGATGTCAGTAATTGGTTTTGTTTGAAAAGCAGGACATTGGTGGAGCTTTGAGTGTCCATCAGATTATACACGATTTTCAGGAGCCATGAAAGGAATTAGTCTAAACAATTTTCATTAAAGGATGTGGTGACACAAATCTGTTATGCTGCCTAGGGCAGACAAAAAGAGATGATGCAGTGTAATTTGACATTTACACTTCAATTTTATGGTAGGTATCAAATACTAGGAGGTTAACAAGCAAAGCAGTTATTGGGGGACGCAAGGACATTAAATCTATAAACCAAAGACTAGGATGAGGTAAATGTTGACATTTGTCAGAGTCATGAGTGATTAGTTAGCAAAGTATCTGCATTTATATCACGTTATCGAAAGATGAAAATAGCGAATACTATTTCATCGAACCTAAAATATCTAAACCACATAATATCGTACATTCAGAACAGCAAATTTTTTTTTCCTTGGGAAAAAATTTGCTATTCCAAAACACATACACACAACACAAGCACACCTAAAAAACATCAATACACACACATGCACTTATAATCCTACAACTAACCCTACACTAAACTATGCATACACTACTATCTATCCACTTACCTTAACCCAAACCCTAACCCTAAGGTCCATCACTATCGCACACTCACCTAACCTGCGCCCTAACCCTACTCACTTAACCCGTCCCTAAACTTAATTCACCTAACCCACGCGTTAACCCTAACTCACCTAACCCGCACCCTAATCCTAACAACCACACAATTGCACACTTACCTGAACCCGACCCATAAATCTCCACCACAGCACTGAAAATAGCGAAGCCACAGAGCTGGCCAACCGAATTCTTTCCCTAGGAAAGAATTCGGTGTTCTGCAGCTTCGATATTTTTAGTGTTTGATTAAAACGGGTCGATATTAGAACATTCGAAGTGTTAAAACTTCAATGTTCTGATATAGACCCAAGTATCTCATTGTGCAGTGACAAAACAGATCCTCAAATCAAAATTTAAACAGACACACCTTTACATTTAGAAAGTAAGATAAAATGCATTAACATTTGGAGTACATGGTGTGTGACTCATTAGCACTTCATGTGACAGAAAAAACTAGGCCTGCATAGATGGAGGGAACAGGACTAGAAAAGCACATGCAACTAGAAATAATTATGATTCACTGTAGTTTGTTCCTAGTGGACAGACTACAGGTGGTAAAGAAGACTAGGGGAAGGGGGCATAGCCAGATTATAGACAGACTAAAAAGAATAATATTAATGACATTATCTTCATAATTATGAGACTTGGTGGGGAAAACTGCGTGCATTATATCCTTTATTTGGTCACACAGACGCATTTTTATCATGGTGATCTGGAGTGGTTAAGAAGGTAATGAATAGGGCTGACTTTTACAGTGTGCTGCGTAACCATATCTCTCAAGTTTAGGATCACTCAAAAGCCATACAATACCAAAGCAACTGCCTAAAGATCCATCCTTGACATACAGAGCAGATCATTTTAGCTAACTAGTCTTCTAGGCTTGTGTGAGGTGAAGGTTAAATAAAACATGCTGCCAAAGAGAATTTTGAAATATCCATTATGTTCTGTGTTTATATATGTTGTGTACATTTACTCCCAATTTTAATACTATTTATTAAATTAAAAAGTTACTGAATGATAGTCATAAACTAGGATATTGTGACCACTGTTTTGATTGCAAAGAATTCTGATAATACAAAAAGCGCAAAATGGACTGCATACACTTAATTTATATTGCAATGCTGTATTTTTTTTTTAACAGCAGCCTTGTTAAATAGTCAGTGCTGGGTCTAGTAATCAAAGAAATGAACTCTGTACTTTGTTCTTCTAGGTATATATACACACTGAGATTACATGCTCTGAGTAACAGGCCCAGTCACATATTTATCCTGTACCCTGCATCTGGCATCTCAATAAAACGAGAGCTGTAATTTTCCTATGTAGCTGGTGACATGGCACACCCAGCTTTAAAACAAATAGAAAAATGATGATGGTTTAAGTTTATCTGGAACAGAGATGTAGACATGATATTTATAATTGTACACCAACTTGTGGTCCAACATCCAAAATGTTGTCTCCTGGTCTCCAAGCATAGTCCCCCTCCAGGAGTATATGATTAAGGAAAACACACATCTTCAGATTTAAAAAAGAGAACTCCTCAATTAGCAAGATTAAATTAAAAAAATATACATGTTAAGCTATCCAGACATTACAAAAATTCTAGAAAAAAATGAAAACATTATATAACTACAAGCTATGATAATTTATGTCAAGTTTTTATATTTAAAGTTAGATGCTAGCATATCTCATTGGAGAAATTAAATTATTTTTAAAACATGCAGACAGCTAGTGCACATTGTGTATGTCAGGCTACATATTTGCCTGGAACACAATATTTTGTTAAAAAATGGATTGTTATGCTGTAAACAGCACTAAGGACTCTGCTGTAACATATCTCTTGCACCCTTCTGGTCACTCTTTCGTTGACTGTCAGTCTTGCTGTTTAGATTTCTTTTTCTTATTGAAGTTACAGAGGAGGCAGTAAGGGTTTTTGATCTGGTCCACAAACAAAGAAAATTAATGTCACGTGTGACAGTTATTTCTCTGTTTCTTAACAGAACTTTGGATAGTATTCTAGCTCCATAATACCTACTTTTGTAGTGTTGTAAATGCAGCACACCAAACGTTTTTTGGCATACATTGTATCACCAGCTGTTGAGCTCCATCAGGCATTATTACATAGTTCTTAGGGAAAGGACTGCAGGCAGTCCCTGGGTTACAGACACCTGACATGCAGACAACCCATAGATATGAACGGGCTGCTGCAAAGTCGGAAATAACATGAAAAAAAAAATTGTTAAAGTTGCACATATCTGTGTGTGTGTGTGTGTGTGTGTGATACCTCTAAACTTCTTACGGCAAGAAATCTGGACAAAGCCATAAATAAAAGTGGGACAAATGCCCAAAAATAGGGACAATTTTAATAAATATTGCTCTTACAAACTTAGAAAGTTGATAGAATAACAAGTTTTCCATTAACATGAATTTTCTGAATGGTATGAATTCTGAAACTTAAATGTCTGTCATTATTTTCTAACTTCAGTCTTTAATGATTTGCCACTACTTTTGTTAAACAACCACAATTTCATGAAAAACAGACCAAAAATATGAGGCAAAAATCTGGACATTTTGCAAAAATCTGTGCAGTTGAGAGGTACAGAACTTGTGTGTGCGTGTGTGTGTGTGTGTGTGTGTGTGTGTGTGTGTGTGTGTGTGTGTGTGTGAAAAAGTTCTCATAAATACTGCATTTAATAACAAGATGTCTTAAACCAGCTTTGTTGACAGGAAGTAAGGAAGCATAGCTCATAGGAAGTAAGGAAGCATAGCTACAGTATAAAGTATTATGTTTAAGATTTTTTTTTTGTTTCAAAGTGTTTCTAAAGTGTTTTATATGCAAAGAAAAGTAAAATAAATACTAGACTGAGGCAAACATTTGACTAAGTGACATTTAATAAGAACCATATGTACGAGTTTCGACTTATATACAAATATGACTTAAGGACAGACTAAAAAACAGATCTCGTCCTTAACCTGGGGACTGCCTGTATAAGAAAGAGAACTCTAGCTTTCTTCTTGTCTACCTTCTCCTGTCAGAATCCCAACTACTTAGGTAGTAGATTGTGGAGGTGGGGTCAGGGCTTTTATTAAGCTCTTGAGTATTAATAAAAAACAAAAAAAAAACCCCTGTCATGGTCAGCTTCTTTGGCAAGAAGCTACCGTATTTCGCCGAAAATAAGACCGGGTCTTCTACTCTTTCCCCTGCCAAAATACGCATTAGGGCTTATTATCAGGGGATGCCTTATTTACCCCCACCATACAACAATCTACATTTATTCATGTACAAAAATCGACATTTATTAATGAACACAAATCGCATTTATTCATGTACAAAAATCAACATTTATTCATGTACACAAACTGACATTTATTTGGTACTTTACTGTTATTGGACAACAGTTCTAAGAAACACGTTAACAGTTGTGTGAGAATTCTACATAAACAGTGCAACAAACATTTCAACTTCAGAATATCTACACCTTGGCTTTCACAGTTATTCAAATACAGTCATGTCATCTTCTTCTGGAACATTGTCATAAATCTCCAACCCCCGAATTCCGACCTGAATTTCTTGCGACTCCATTTCCTGTAGAACCATTGGCCTCAATCTGTCATGCCTAGCAACAGAGCTCTCCTTAAATGAGCACTGCTTGTCCAAGTAGCCTGCTCGTAGTGCATTGGCAACTCAGCTGTCAGTGATTTTATCCCATGAATTTTTCACCCAAGTCACGACCTCTTGCAGGCTAGGCTTCACAAAGTTTCCATGCCGATTTCTCTCCATTCTATTTTCAATGTAGTCATTGAGTTCCATGCACAAATAGTCCTTGAATGGCTTGTTTATTGCAATATCAAGAGTTTGGAGATAGGCAGTCATTCCTGCGGGAATTATTATTTGATCTATTCTTCTCTGTGCAAAGGATTTTTTCATTTCTTTAGCTGAATCCTAGACTAGCAGACCTCTTTCGCAACCTCACAAAACAAATGGCAGCATTACATCGACCCACTTCCTTATAACTGCTTGTGTGCACCAGGCTTTTTCAGTTTTAAGAATGTAAATGCCTGAAACACATTCAATCTTATCTTTCTTGCCCTTACTAATGATTAGATGTGGTGTTTTCTTTCCATCTAGATGAATTGCCAAAATACAGGTAACATGTGCACTCTCGTAACTAGTGGAGGGAATGTAGATTGACAAGGCACCCATCTGATCAACTGTTGTTTGAGATCCTTGGCCTATAAACACTACAGTTTCATCCATAGCAATCATGTTGGAGAATTGGTATTTAGAAAAGTCGATGTCATCAATAAAAGACTTGAAAGCAAGTGCACGTTTAATAACTTCAGTATCTTCCACCTTGAACAGTGTTGTTGATCTTCTTAGAGACAGTTCATATTGCTGAAGGAAGCCATCCAGTCAATGCTGTGATGCTTTGGATTCTTCTGGGGATATTTCTAACTGTGGTGCCATTGCAAGGGCAAATGCTTGAATATCAGCCCTGAGCACAACCAAAGCCTTTGCTCTCCTGTTAGCAATCCATTCATAGATGATGTCTTCGTGCTCAGGAAATAATGGTTGCCAACCTGATCCACACTTGCACTTCTTAGCATTTCCCTTGTCGGGCTGTTGACTGAGGTTATCGTATGCTGCACGCCATTTTCGGACTTTTCGGTGATCTAACTTCTTCTCTTTGCAGAAAGCCATCAGATTCTTTCCCCGGGAGTCTTCTACAATTCCTTTCTTGTACTCGACGGAATAGCTCTTTTTTTTTTTTTTTGCACTCATCTTCTCTGGTGTGATTAATTGAAGACTTAAGAGACTGGAGTGGCAACACAAGATGGCGCCGGTCAAGAAGAGAAGACAGAACCACAGCTGTTCGTTATCCAAGTGCGCATGCTTTACGTGCATTGTCTGTACTTTGACCGATCAAAGTACACCTGCCAGTGTTTATTTGTCAAGGATCTCAACCGTCAAGTGTGAGTGATGATTAGGGTTACAGTAAGAATCGTGGAGGACTCCCCAGGGAAAGAATCTTACAACTTTCTGCAAAGAGAAGAAGTTGGGTATCCGAATGATCTGAAAATGGCGAGGAGAGTATGATAACCTCAGTCAACGGGTGTAAATAATATTATTTTATAATTTAACACGTCCGTCATGTGTAGTTGACAATCTTAACTGGGGCTTATATCATGACCACCCTGGAAAACCATGCTAGGCCTTATTCTTTGGTTAGGTCTTATTTACAAAGAAGTACGATATCTGCAAAGATGTGAGCAACTTGAGGTCTTTCTGTGGTAGCCCATAATTAAACATAATTCATACAAAGTATTAAAACAAAATCCCAGAATTCCATGCCAGGGTATCCCATTCCAGACCCGATATAATTGCTGTAACTGAGACAGGGCTAAAACCATACATAAAAGACACAGAATTTCTCCCTCCAGGTTTCTTCGGTCTAAGATCAGACAGACATCACAAGAAAGGGGGAGGAGTTGCACTTCTCTACCCTAACTCCCTTACCATCATTCCCCACTCCACCTCTATCCCACAATCCTCCACAGCTGAACTCATTATAGCACATCTACAAATGAACAAATTCAAAAGTCTCTGCCTGGTAGTCATATACATCCCACCAGGTAATAATAGTACTATATTAGAAGAAATCTCAGCCTGGACCTCAAATAACATCCACAAAGAAACAGTAATCTTAGGTGATGTTAATATAAACTGGCTAGATTCTACAACTACATCTCCCAATGTAGCCATTAATCTCTATAACTTCACTCAATGTATTACTAGCACAACCTTACCTAGAAATAACAACAGTGGTTCCATTCTCGTCTGGATATTAGTTTTTGACCCTAACAAAATTTCTTCAGCTGGAACTCTCCCTTGCAGTATTAGTGTCCATCAGCCTGCCTACATAACACCCAATACCTCCTCTACCTTAACCCATCACCAATACAGACCCATCAGAAAGCTGACTAACTTCAACCCAACGAACTTCAGTGATACACTCAGAAAAATAAACTGGAGTACCGTCAAATTCCTACCCCTGGATGAAGCCATTGAATTATTCAGTTCAACATACCTAAACATCCTAAATAGAATGGCCCCCCTTTGAAACAAAAGAATAAAAACAAATCATGCAATCTGGCTTTCTAGAGCAACCAAACAACTTATGACTATAAGACAGAACATGAAAAAAATGGCAGAAAAGCAAAAACCCCATTGAACTCCAACTCTTCAAACAGCTCTGCAACCAAGTCAAACCTTTAGTCATTAAAGATAAAAAAAAATACTATCTTTATCTCCAAAATAGCTGTAACTATAACTCAAAAAGATTTTGGAACACAGTCTCTACTCTACTAAATCCTGGCACCAAAAGCAACTCTTACCCAAATCCTGACAAAACCCCTGCTGAACTCGCCTCACTCTTCAATTTCTACTTTATAGAGACTATAGCCAAACTGGCTGCCACCTTTCCTCATACTAATCAAAGTAACAACCCCACAACTCATTCATCACCTACATACTCTTCCCCCAAACTTTTACTCTCCTATTCCTACTTCTACTATTACCAAGCTCTTACTAAAACTCAAACCTGGTAGTACCGCCCCAGACAACCTACCCCCTGAGTACCTACAAATGTTAGCTAAATCCATCAGCTACCCCATCAGTATTCTCATAAATAGATCTATCAAAGAATCCTACATACCCTCCCTCTGGAAAAAGGCCTACATAATTCCCCTACATAAAGGTGGGAACAACACAGAAATCTCTAACTTCCGCCCTATTGCCATACTATCCCCCATCTCTAAAATAATGGAAAAATGCATCCAAATCCAACTTATGAATTATCTATTCCAAAATCAACTCCTTTCCACCTCTCAGCATGGCTGTCAACCTGGACACTGCACTATAACTGCTCTCCTATCCTTCTTGAACACAGTCAACCTCAATCGCAATGAAGGCAAACTCGTCTGCACTCTTCCTTGATCTGTCTAAGGCCTTTGACACCATGTCCCATTCTCTCCTTCTTTCTAAGCTCTCACACATAGGCTTGTCCACTTCCGCTCTTGACTGGTTTTCCAACTATCTTATAGACAACAATCTACCAAATGGCTTCACTCCCTCTCACTTTTTCTCAACACTGCCGCAGGAGTTCCCCAAGGATCAGTCTTGGGACCCCTTCTTTTCACTCTTTTCATTAATGACTTTCATTCTGTTATAACTCATGGATCAGTAGTACAATACACAGACGATTCCACTATAATCTGCTCTGGCACATCAGCAACAAAACTTCTTACCATGACCCAAAATGTTTTCTCTACCACTGAACTTTGGATGATGAACAACCACCCTTGCCCTTAACCCCAATAAAACCAAACTCCTGATCTTTACACCCAAAAAAACACAACTCTTAATAAATCACAATTTACCATCTATTCAGCCAATAAAGCTGCCATAGAGGTGGTTCCCCAAACCAAGTTATTCGGCATTATCATAGATAACTTAACATTCGACCAACAGATCCACAACAATATCAAAAAAACACATCAAAAACTTGCTACCCTTTATAGGCATAAACACTTCTTAAACCACTTTATAAGAAAAACACTTGCCGAACCTTTCTCCTACCCCTCTCTCTTCTGTGGTGCCCCCATTCTTACAAACATCCAGTCCTGCTTAAAAACTAAGATGGACAACTGCTATAACAAAATTGCTAACCTTGTGACCTGTGCAAAATATTCTTCCCATCACTGCCACTCTTTACAATCCCTGAACTGGCTTGAACTCCCACAATACCTCACATACATCCAACTATCTACAGCACACAAAATTATACACAAACCTCTAGAATGCACAGCTGTCACCTCCCTTGTAACTCTCTATCAGCCAAACCGGCATCTCAGATCTGAAAATCAATCTCTTATCCAGGTAAATAGACCAAAACTCCCTGTAGGTCAGAAGCTGTACTCTTTCACTGTAGCCAAACTCTGGAATGCTCTCCCTCCTCTTCTCCGAAACATTAATAGCACCGCCTTATTCAAAAAGTCTCTACATCGATATCTCTCATCTCAATGGCTCTGCCCATGTACCATCTCCAGTACCTCAGTAACCTGAACTCATTATTACCCTTTCTAGCCCTATACTCATCTTTCTCCCCTCCTAAGTTTACCCACCAAAAACCTTCTTACACCTTACTTTGCCTAACATGTTATATGAAAAATAGAGTAGTTACTCATACTTGTTTTATAAATACTATAGTATTTATAAAACAAGTATGAGTAACTACTGTATTTTCAATCTACATAGTCTTTCAAAAATATACTATATAAATGTATATGTGTATGGCTTACCTGTATTCAATGTTAAACACTTTACTTTGACATAAATCAAAGTTGATTTCATAACTTCTGGTTACATAATCGAACCAAGTTCCAAGTTTTTTCTCCTGACTGTATATAAGTTACAAATATGTTTATCAATTTGGAAACTGCTGTTTTATGATCTTGTATTCTGTTTTATTATCTTGTATATTGTTATGCAGCTTTTCTCCCCAGGCATCCACCGAAAATGGGCTCATTTCAGCCCAGAAAACTTTCCCGGTCAACAAAAGCAAATAAATAAATAAAATAAATAAATAAAATATTATAAGCAGTAGGGGTCACTATGGTCACTATGGTGGTGGTCATCAAACAATATCACATAATCTAGTAAGAGGGGGACACAAATCCAAAGAGGTCAATATCTTTTCCTGTCTCTACCTTGTAAGAAGGGATTCATAGTAAGGACTACATAAGAGGCTTGAGACCCTCCAAACACATTTAAGAGGAGAAGAGACATGTGATAGGTACTGTTCGAAATGCATTTTTTTTTTTAATTTTAAGAAATTCCATGAAGAACATTTGAAGCAATTAACAGTCAGTCTACAATTGTAAGGAAAATGACCCTCAAAAATCATTCTCATATTATAAGTTCTGTAATTAACAGTAAAAGAAGGATCATATGTTGCAATGGCAGACTGGAGAAAAACATTGTTTCCTCTAGCATAAGTCAAAGCCTTCTCTGCATGCTACAAATGTGTAATGGTACAGATTAGTAGTGCGCATTGCCCTCACAGTCATATAGTTTAAGCAGACAATGTACTTCAATGAGTTCCAAAAATCCATCCTTATATATCAGCTATGTATGAATGATAAAATGAAAATTTACATTTTAAATAGAGACGGTTATGCAAACACTAATACCGAAAAAGGTCAGAGTTACAGGGAAATAGCAGACAATCCATGGTTGATGTGAGGCCTAATGCAGCAAGTAATGAGTACCCTAACCACTGGAAGGACCCAAACCAAATAGGTAAAAAAGTCACACAAACTATTCAGTAAAAATGGCAAGAAAGTCTAGCCTAGCTAGAGTCTTCACTGTGTAATGTCTTAAACCTCATGCAGTAGCGGCCTATTTGATATATGCAAATGATCACAGTAAGGACACATCATTGTTTCAGCTACATGGCTTCTGAATGTCCATGACTTTTTAGTTTTTAAGTCTTTATGGGGGTCCATTATTTCTCTGTAGCTCTCACCCTGTTGGGAATTATTGCTCTTAAAAACAGATTATTTGTGTTGTTTTGTATTTATTTTACTACTGGCATATATATTTTTTATATTTTGATGTAAAATAGTTCCTCCACCTTAAATTTGAAAATTGGAGTATGATACATAATTTTTGATGGAGGAAGCATTTTACACCCAAAATATAAAGGTTCTGTTGAATCTACTACAGAGAGTTCTGAAGAAGATCTGTTGAATACAAGTCTCCAGCTCATCTGTTGGATTTAGTTTACAACATTTTTTTTCTGTTTAAGTATCAATAGTTTCTACTTAACATATGCACACACACATACATACACACACAAAGACACACACCATACCTCTCAACTTCTTAGCTCAGGAATTCTGGACAAAGACAAAAATAATTGGGGGGCAATGGTTCAGAGTCAGGGAACTTTTTAAAGATGACTCCAATTTACTTAAGTTAACAGGATACATGTTTTGCATCAATATGCATTTCTGAACAAGAAGTATGAAATGATTAGAAAGTCCCACACACATACAAACATACACAGTCACACATACATGCAGACAAGAGAAAAAAGAAGTTAGGTTACTCACCATAATGATCCATCTGTATTGTTGATTTTTTCATCTCTCCTCACATATGGGTTCCAGATCCGATCCATCGGATCCAACTCGGCTGTTACTAAGCTTGTGGCAACCAAAAAAGCTCTTGGATACTTCCCTTTGCCCACAATGTGTCTCTCCCTGCAACCTCAGACCTTGTTTGCTACAATTATTACCAGAAAAACACAGAAAGAAAACGTAAGTCTGAAAATTTTTAAGGAGACCACTTCTGGAGTATTACAGATACTAACACATCCTGAAATTTTGCTTCCCGTTCAACCAGAAAAACCAAAGGCAGGGGGTTGGAGGGAGGGGATATGAGAAGAGATGAAAAAAATTGACAATAGAAATGGAACATTATGGTCAGTACATAACTTCTTTATTGGATATTGTCAATTTTTCATCTCATCCTCACATATGGGACAGTCCCCAGCTTCCTTTATCGTGGGAAGACTCACAGAAGGATGTTCCTCAGAATGAATGAACCAAAGGAGGCTCTTCACTGGGAGACCAAATCTAACTAGTAATGAAAGATAAAGATATGATCATTAGCCCATATGGCCACTGCAAAAATCTTGTCCATGGAGGCACTGGTCTGAAAAACTACAGATGTGACCATAGCTCTGGTTAAATGAGCTTGAATAGGTTTGATATGATTTATCCCTTTTGTGGTGTAAATAAAAGAAATATAATCAGAAAGCCATCTTGATAAGGCAACTATGGACACTGGTAGACTTTTTCTAGGGCCTGCAAAGGCAATGAACAACTGAGCTGATTTCCAGAACTCTTTAGTTCTATGCAAACAGAAATGTAACTGTCTATGGACATCCAACAAATGCAGAACATATTCACCTTTGTTCCTGAAGTTATGAAAGACAACAGGCAAATGTATGGCTTGATTACTATTTGTTTGTGAGCCAACTTTGGGCAGAAAGGAGGGGTTGGTACGCAGACAGACTCTGTCATTAAGAAAAATCAAGTATGGAGATTGGGAAGATAGAGCTTGAATTTCAGATATTTGCCTTGCAGATGCAATAACCACTAAGAAAATAGTTTTCCGAGAGAGAAATTTAATATCACAAGTTCCTGCAGGTTCAAATGGGGGATGAACAATTAGATGTAGTACCAAATTAAGGTCCCAGAGAGGAGTGGGAATCTTTGTGAGGAGGCCTTAACAACAGAGTCCCTTTTAAGAAGGCTTTGTAAAGTTTGTGGGAAATGAGAGATAAGTCATCCTTCACAATATGGAAGTCTGAAATGGCTGCTAATTGTACTTTAATTGCAAAGGCAGCTGCTTCATTATTAAAAAAGGTGGGCTAGGAATTCTAGGACAGAGTGAATAGGTGCCATAAGGGGATCTACACTGTGCTGTTGAGCCCATATTAGAAGCCTCTTCCATTTACTCCTATAACGTTTTTCAGTGATGACTTATGAGATGACATCAAAATATGTCGGACTGGTGAGGAGAGCATGAGTTGTCTTGCAATCAATGGAATTGGAGGAACTAAGCTGTCAGCTTGAGGTTGTGAAGGTTTGGATGAGTCATTCCTGTCGGGTGTAACAGCAGGTCTGGAATGGGTTCTGGGATCCAGGGTTCATTCTGTAGATGAGGCCAGAGGAAGAGAAACCAGATTTGTCGAAGCCAATATGGAGCAACGAGGATTACTGTTCTCTTCAACCTGTTTGCTTTCTGTAGGAATTTGAGGATCAAGGGAATTGGGGGAAAGGTGTACAACAGACCAGAAGGCCAGTTGTGTATAAGAGCATCCCTCGGGGAATCCCGTGGTGGGGGGATTAAGTTGAGGTAGCTGCTGCATTTGTTGTTTAGGGGAGAAGCAAAAAGACTGCAGCAAGGCTGGCCCCATCTGCGGAAAATATCATCTGCTACCTTCTAGTTGAAGTGCCACTCCTGAGGTATGAGAATGGATCTGCTCAACTTGTCAGCTATCACATTGGACTTTCCTGGAATGTGCGTTGCTATGAGAAAGCAGTTGGATGAGCTCGTCCACTGCCACACTCTGTGGGCTTCTCAACACAGATGGCATGATCTGGTTCATCCTTGCTTGTTCATGTACCAAACCACTGACATGTTGTATGACTGAATCACCACTGTTCCCAGAGGAAGAGCAGTCTGGAATGCTTGCAAAACCAGAAACACTGGCCTCATGTCCAGGATGTTGATATGCAGATTTGCCTTGTCTGCAGACCAGGTTCTTGAACTGTCTTTCCTATATAATCCCCACCCCCCATCTGGGAAGCATCCGTGGTCACCATGGCCTGTGGTTCAGGGAAAACAAAGGGTCGACCTTGCATCAACTGCTCCGACTGAATCTACCATGAGAGGGTCCTTTTGTATATGTCTGTTATGAGAATTTGGTGAGACAGTGGATGATGGATAATTGGCCACTGGGCAGCTAGAAGCCATTGTAGTATCCTCATGTGGAATCTGGCTAACAGAACTAACACTGCTGCCGCTGCCATTGACCCTAAAGATTGCAGAACATGTGAGTGGCTAACTTCTTGTTTTGGATTAATCTGTGTGTTTGATGCCTGATTTTTACACTCTGGAGGGGGGCGTTTTGCAATCATCTGAGTAGTATCCAATAGTGGTCCTATGAACTCTAGTGTGTGTGAAGGGTCCAGACTTGATTTCTGGCAATTTATTGTTATACCTAGTTCTGTGCAGATTTGAAGAACAGAGTCTCTCACATAGATAAGTAGATGCCTTGTTGGGGTGGATATGAGCCAGTGATCTAAATAAGGAAACACCCAGAATCTTTTTTATCTGGGGTGAGCCACAACCACTGCCATGCATTTGGTGAACACTCTGGGGATGGTAATGAGACCAAAGGGCAGCACTCTGAACTGGTAATGACTGGCTCCCAACTGGAAGCACAGTTGTCATCTGCAGCATCTGTTCATTTTGATATGGTAGTACATATCCTGAAGATCTATAGAGCACATCCAACTGTCCTGTTCCAGGAAAGGAAGTGTGGACTGAACTGTGACCATTTGGAACTTGTGGTGTTGAACCAACTTGTTTAATCTGCTGAGATCCAGAATTGGTCTCCAGTCCCCTGTTTTCTTTGGAAATAAAAAGAACTTTGAGTAAGTTACGAATCCTCTCTGGTCCTTGGGGACCTGTTGGATGACTCTTTTTTCCAGCAGTTTTTGAATTTGAATGACTGCTTGACCCCTCTGACTGGGTGGAACATCTGGGATTTTTCTGTTTGGGGGGGTTGTTAAGAAAAGGGAATTTGGTAACTCCTGGATATTATCCGCTGCACCTAAAAATTTGAAGTTATCTTTTGCCAGGTTCTCCAGTGCAGGGATAGTCAACCCCTGATTGCCTCCAGAGGTGGACAATCAGGCCTCCTTTCAGGAACACTGAAAAGGTTTCCCAAAGAAAGAGTCTTGAAACCTTTGATTCTGTGGGCCTCCTCTGCCGTGAGGGCAGCGTCTTCCATTACTGTTTTCCCCTCTGCCTCTGGGGGAAAAATCTCCATATGTGCCCTGGTAAGAGCCCTGAGACTTCTTGAACCACATTTTTCCTCCACCTTTCTGACCCTTAGGGTAGGGTCTCTGAGGAGCAGAAAATCGGATGCCCATGGCAGAAAGGGTCTTTCTTTCTCACACTGGATAGCATATCTTTGACTTTGGGGCTAAAAAGGGATGAGCCATTAAATAAATTAAGTAAAAGGCTCCACAAAATCGCATAGGAGCATCCAGGCATGCCTCATCATAGAGATGCTGGAACCCGCCACGCTACTCGTTCCATCGGCTGCATATGCGATGAGCCTCATGGAAGAGTTACCTACAGAGTGTAGGGTCACTAAAAGGGAAGCTACCTTTTCTTGTGCTCCCTCAGGTACTACTCCTTCAAAGGTATCTGATAGTTCCTTGATCAGATCCCTTTGCAACCTGGTGAAATGGGAAAAGTAGTTCACCAATCATAAGGCAAAGGTTGCTGAAGAGAAGACTCACTTCCCACATCTATCCATCATCCTGGAATCTTTATTAGGACGGTGAATAGTAGAACTCTCCTCTGAAAGTTTTTTTTTGGCTGCCACCACCATGACTATGGCATTTACTGCAATTCCTTTCATCCAGAAGGCCTTATCAGATGGGGCTGTAATTAATTTGTTTGGTCTCCAGGGAATAGACTCAATGGAATCCTGGGTCTCCCACACCCACTAAGAGATCAAACCTATGAGCTCATTGGTGGGTGGAGTCACCCAGGAGGTAGAAAGTGGGGAACCAAAGGTCGCCAGGTACATCAACTCCTAAGGTGAAGGGTTACTGGACTGCCAGACACCTCTCTGTTTCCAAATCTCCAGAATCTCCCCAAAGGAAACATCCTCTGGAGATGACTGTGGGGATTCTTCTCCCTCATCGAGGTCAGTGTCGTAAGTGGCCGACTCCTCTGTGGAGTCCAAATGCTTTCTCTTGCAAAGTCTCTTCCAAGGGACCTCCACAGTAGGGTACTCTGGGGAGGTATCAGAAGAGATAGGGGTACTTCAATGGGTATTCTGGTGCCTGTTGTCCCAATGGAATGTCCTGCTCAGAAAAACTGCACTGGGAATCCTGATGGGATAGAGGATCCAAGGGGGCAGATGACTGTTTAGATGTGGCAGCAGTTATAGCCCTCTCCAAAGTCCCAAACGCTGACTGTTCCTGAGTGGAGGAGGACTCCGGCTCCAACAAGCCATACTTGCAGTTCAGGGCCTCCTCCGGCCCAGAAGACAGCTCATCCAGGATAGAAGCCAAGGCACATCGACTACGCCAACAGTTTGGGGGGTCAAGGACTATGAGGTTCACTATGGCTTTGGGAGTTCTCCGGCTCCAAAAAGGTGGATGATCTCAGAGCAAAGATCTGATTTAAAGAAAGAGACATCTTCAGATCCGACCTAAAAGGCATTGGGCATATCAGATCCGAGAGCTCTGAAGCTTGCCCTGAAGTTGGAGAAGGAGTAAGTGGGAGAGTAGAAGGCTTGGATAGACCTGGAACCATGTGGATCAAGGCCATTGGGGACTTAGTAATGCCCTGTGCCCATTCTGTACTAAATATTCCACATTGTCTTCAGTACGGTTCCTGGTTAAACAGGAATTGGACTAGGACGAGGATTTAGGTCTGGATAAGAAGGGAGATGGTACCCTCGAAGGGACTGGGTCTATGGTCAGGGAGTACCAATTCCTTGGGAGTGTTAAGATTGGTTTAAAAGGACTTTTAGTAAGATCCGATCTACCCTCACCTGATAGTGCTGGAGCCAAAGACACCGTATCCATTCTGGTAGTGGTTGGCACTGAAGGCTCCAATCGAGTCACAGATTCAGTGAATTTTGACATCTTAGTTTTTGGCTCTGCAAGTCTGTTGCAGCCAAGGAAGGTCTCTTCTTTTCCTTGTCACTGCTTTCTGAAGACAGGGAAGAAGCAAGGCTCGAATGAGCAGGTTTTGATTTGGGGTCAAAGACTTGTGTTGACTACCAGAAATGGCTTCTTCAAAAGCAGACAGTAGCATTACCCTTAGAATGAGCTTATTTTTCCTTTCAACTAAAGCTCAGTGGTTGAAGGAATGACAGATGTCACAATCCTCTTGTAAATGAAGAAGTCCTAAGCATTAAACACACAGGGAGTATGAGTCACTAAATGGAATTTTATGGCTGCACTTTGTGCATTTTTTTAAATCCTGCTGGCTTATTCTGTTTCTCTGCCATGAAGCCAACAAAAAAGATACGGAGAACAAGAGAACAAACACCAAAGACTAGAGAAACGGCAAAAAAAAAAAAGATGTTTCTTTTTTTTTTTTTTTTTTTTGGACAGAGAGATTAGGAAAAGAAGAAAACTACTGACAATAGTAGTCAAAAATACCTTTAAAGGTAAAGGGGGAGAGGAGTAACCTATATTAAAAAAAAAAAAGTTACTAGCGGGAAAAAGGGGAGAAAACTGAAAGTAACCTAATAAAAAAGCAGTTACTGAAGAAAAAAGGGTTTCAGAGATAAAGGGGAGATCGAAAGGACTAAATATTGAAAAAACAAGAATTAGTTTGGTAGAAAATATCTTATAAAAGTAACTTGACAATACAAGAGCTAGATGGTCGTACCACGTGTTCGTGAATTGGGAAATGCGATATGAGGTAACAGGGAGAGATGCATTGTGGGTGGGGGAGGTATCCAAGAGCTTTTTTGGTAGCCACAAGCTTAGTAACGACCGAGTGGGATCCCATGGATTGGATCCGGAGCTCATATGTGAGGACAAGACGAAAAATTGACAATATCAGATGACATATTACACAGTTGCACATACACACAAACACACACACACACACACACACACACACACACACACACACACACACACACACACACACACACACACACATGCACAAACATGCACACACATGCAGATACATTTACACATGCACAAATGCTCATATATAATCACTCTCATGTCTACAGACAGGATGTTGAACTGCAAGTTCAGGGTGGTGATGTTAAGCTCTCCACAGTGCCTACAGGGTTATCTGATTACTACACTGTTAAAAAAAATCAGAGTGCTTAGAAGATGACTCTCAGGAAGAGATGTTTTACTTGCAGCAGTAGGAAATAGAAGTTATGTTCTTACCATAACGTTCCATGTTAGTTGTCTTCTTCTCGCCTTCTTCTTGCTGGATGGGTTCGGAGCCGACCTCGGCTCCGACTCGGCCACTCTAAAAGCTCGAGAGTTGGTTCCACCGGCTCGAGGCTCCCCTTATATCCCACAATGCTAGGCGAGAGTTACCTCAGATCTCGTTTGTAAGCTAACCCCAGCTTATAATAGTAACAGAATAACTGTAAAACAGAGTCCACCTCTAACAACAGGAAGAAAGAATGGTGACCTACATTCTGAACTAGGAAATATGCATAATAGCATATGTCTAAGAAAGAGGTGGTAGAAAGAGAGGTCACAATCACAACTCCTCTAGGTCTGTCCAGGCCAGGGGGAAGGAGGGTGGGACGCAAGAAGAAGGCGAGAAGAAGACAACTAACATGGAACGTTATGGTAAGAACATAACTTCTATATGTTAAGTTGTCTATCTCGCCTTCATTCTTGCTGGATGGGACCGCGTCCCTAGCACCTTGTCCCGGGTGGCCTAACGGAACAGACTCCTGAGAACAGTGGAACCAAAGTTAGCTCTATGCCTAGAAGCTAAATCCAACTTATAATGAGAAATGAAAGTGTGAGGAGTAGCCCAAGTAGCCGCTGCACAAATGGTGTCAATAGGCAGTCTGTCTTGGAAGGCTAAAGAAGTAGCCGAAGCTCTGGTGGAATGAGCCTTAGGTTTATCAGGCAGCTTTTGATGTCTAATTTCATATACAAGGGAAATCAAAGATGTTAGCCATCTGGATAATGATACCTTTGAAACTGAAAGTCCCTTTCTGCTTTCCGCATAGGAGACAAACAGCTGATCAGATTTCCTGAACTGTTTTGTTCTATCCAAGTAGTACCTCAATTGACGGTGAACATCCAGGCAGTGTAATTTTTGTTCAGACCTATTGGAGTATTCTGGAAAAAGACAGGTAGATCAATGCTTTGATTTAGATTTGACGTCGAGACCACTTTAGGCAAAAAGGACGGGTTAGTTCGTAGGATACTCTGTCCTTATGAAACAAGAGATAAGGAGGACGACAGCTGAGTGCTTGAAGCTCTGAAACTCTTCTAGCTGATGTAATAGCTACCAGAAAAAGAGTTTTCCATGATAATAATTTTAAAGAACAGGAGACTGCAGGTTCGAAAGGGGAAGAATCAAAGAAGCAAGAACTAAATTTAGGTCCCAAGGAGAAGGAGGATTTCTTATAGGAGGTCTGAGAAGAAAAACTCCTTTCAAAAAGGCTTTGCAAAGCTTGTGGGACATTAAGGCAGATTCAGAAATACCCACATGAAAGTTAGAAATAGCTGCCAATTGAACTTTAAGTGTAGAGGAGATGAACCTGCATGGAAGAGTTCAGCTAGAAAATCAAGGACTAATTGGATGGAAGCAGTGAAAGGATCTATGTCCTTTCCTTGAGCCCAATATGTGAAGCGTTTCCACTTACTCAAATAAATCTTTCGAGTGGAAGATTTATGGGAAGCTATCAAAATATCTCTAACAGAGTGAGATAATTGAGGAAGCCTGGCTAAGGTTGGAACTGGAGGAACCAAGCAGTGAGGTTCAGAGAGGGAGGGAGCGATGAAACTGACCCGACTGATGGATCAAAAGATCTGGAACTAGGTCCAGATTCCACGGTCGCTCCAAGAGAAAACGATGTAGAAAGGGGAACCACACTTGTCGAGGCCAGTAAGGAGCAATGAGGATCAATGAGGCCTTCTGAGCGATAGCTTTCTGTATCACTTGAGAGATCAGTGGGAAAGGAGGAAATGCATACAGAAGTCCCGGGCCAAACTTGGACTAGAGCGTCTCTGCTGGGTTGGCCTGGTAAAGGGAATAGAGTGAAATATTCTCTGCACTTGCTGTTTTGGGGAGTAGCAAAAAGATCGCAGCAAGGCTGACCCCACTTGAGAAAAATTTCTCTCACTACAGAGTCTTTCAGAGACCACTCGTGAGGCATGAGTATGGCTCTGCTCAACTTGTCCGCAATTTGATTGGACTTTCCGGGATGTGCGTTGCTATCAGAAACCGCTGAGAAGAAATCGCCCATTGCCACAGTCTGAGTGCTTCTTGACACAGGGGTATGACCTGGTTCCGCCTTGTTTGTTGATGTACCACACTACAGACATATTGTCTGTTTGGATTGCAATCGTTCCCAAGGGAAGAGAGTCTTGAAGGGCTTGCAACGCTAAAAGCACTGCTCTCATCTCCAGAACATTTATGTGCAAGTGGTATTCGTTTGGTTGCCATGTGCCCTGTTCCGTCCTGCCCTGATAATGCCCCCACCCGATCAGGGAAGCATCCGTTGTCAGAGTAGCAACCGGAGGAGGTGGAACAAAGGGTCTACCCAACAAGAGCTGAGGGGAAGACATCCACCACATGAGATGATTTTTGCACGCTTGCGTGATCATAATGGTGTGAGACATTGGAAGTTGCTGGTATGACCATTGAGTAAAGAGCATCCATTGAAGGATCCGCATGTGGAATCTGGCTAATGGAAGCAGAGGTATGGCCGCTGCCATAATTCCCAACACTTTCAGAACTAACCTGGCTTTGATTCTGTTGTTGTTGAAAAGGAGTGATACCAGTTTGTGAATGTCTGTTATTCTCTGATGTGTTAGTCTTGCAGACATGTTTACTGTATCTAGATTTGCCCGTATGTAGGTAATAGTACGACAAGGTGACAAAACAGACTTTTCGCAATTTATTGAAATACCCAGCTTTTGACAAACGCGAAAAGTGTAATCTCTGGCCATCAGAAGGAGATGCTTGGTGGGAGCTGTGAGGAGCCAGTCGTCCAAATATGGAAACACCTGGAATCCTTGTCGTCTCAGGTGAGAAGCTACCACTGCCATGCATTTGGTAAACACCGGGGCAGTAGTGAGACCAAAGGGCAGGGCCCTGAACTGAAAATGACTGGTTCCCAGCCTGAAGCGGAGGAATCTTCTGGAGCGTCTGTTCATTTTTATGTGATAGCACGCATCCCGAAGGTCTATAGAGCACATCCAGTTCCCTTTGCCCAAAAGGGAACGATGGATTGCAGCGTGACCATCCGAAATCTTGTTTTCTTGACTGATCTGTTCAAGACACTGAGATCCAAAATTGGTCTCCAGTCCCCTGTTTTCTTTGGAACTAAAAAGAACCTTGAGGAGATTCCGGATCCTTGCTGGTCTGCTGGAACTGGCTGAATTGGTCTTCTTGGAAGGAGTTTTGAAATTTCCAAAACCGCTAGATCCGTTTGAGCGGGTGGAACATCTGGAAGGGATTTTTTTGACTGATTTGGAATGCGAAGAAAGGGGATAGAATAGCCTTTGGAAATGATGGACTGTACCCATTTGTCTTGAGTCAGGGATAGCCAGGCTTCTGGGTACAGTGACAATCTTCCCCCGACTGCCTCCGAAGATGGGCAGTCGGGCAACACCTCAGGGATGCTGAAAGGGCTTGTCAGGGAAGGCTTCCCGATTGCCCTGGTTCTGCGGACCCCCCCTGCCTTTAGGGCGACGTCTACCATTGTTATTCCCGCCTCTGCCTCTGGCAGGGAAATGACTCTGTGCGTCAGGCGAAGTCCCTTGAGATTGTTTACGGAACCACATCTTTCCACCTTTCTGGCCTTTGGGATAAGGCCTAGAAGGAGTAGAAAAATGGACTCTGACGGCAGAAAGGGTCTTGCCATCAGTTTCGCACCTAGTCAAGGTTTCTTTCACTTGAGGACCAAAGAGGGATGATCCATCAAACGGGGAGTTAGTGAAAGACGTCTTGAAGGGGTCTGCAAAATTGCATAGCCGCATCCAGGCATGCCTACGTAAGGCCACACCTGTCCCTGCGGCTCTGCTCGCTCCATCAGCCACGTAAGAAAGAAGGCGCATGGAGGAGTTGGTTATGGAGTTAAGGGTAGCCAGCTGCGTGTTCATCTTATCTTGGAAACCCGCAGCTGTAGGGTCCTTTAACATTTCACTCGCTTCCTTGATCAAGTCCCTTTGAAGACGAGTAAAATGGCACAGGTAGTTCAGCGACGCATGGTAAATGTCGCTGACGAGAACATCCGCTTCCCATACCTGTCCATGGACCTAGATTCCTTGTTAGGTGGATGGACAGGTACTGAAGGATCAGCTAGCTCCTTCTTAGTGGCAGCAGCTACCACCATAGCATCCACAGAAACTCCTTTTGTTAAGAACTGTTTGTCTGCTGGTGCTGTTATGAACTTGGAGGGTCTCCTGGGAGTGGGGTCCACTGAATCAGGAGCTGTCCATGCCTTCTTAGCAACCACCTGCATGAGGGGGTCAAAGGGGGGGGGACACCCAGGAGGTGGAAGGACGAGAGCCAAACGCCTCAAGATACACAGATTCGTCCTCCGAAGGGTTGAGGGCTGGCCAATTTCCCCTCTGTTTCAGGATCTCCAGAATGTCTGCAAATGAGACATCTTCAGAAGGGGAACGAGGGGAACCCTCAGAATCATCCAAATCTGTGTCTGACGTGATAGACTCAGGTGAGTCAATGTGTTTCCTCTTACACTTCCTCTTCCGAGGGGGCTCTTCTGCCAAATCAGGAGAGGCCTCGGAAGAGGATGAAATCCCACAGGGGTTCCTGAGGAGCTGGCTCCCTGCGGTCCGGGATGAGGGAGTGAGTCGACTTAACCTGAGGCACCGTAGAGGGAGGGGCGGACGGAGCCGACTGTGGAGTAGAGCCAGGCTCTAACACACTCCGCATGACCTCGAATGCACCCCTGTCAGGCAGAGCCAGAGGTCCCCGCTCCGAGAAGCTAAGAAGCCCCTCGGCACCAACAGTGATGGCTCCGAGGCCGATGTCGGAGCCGAACTCACCAGCCAAGCACCGGGAGGGAGAGGGGCGTCGGACAAGGGTTCGATGCCACTCACCCCCTCGGAGCCGACGAGGGAAGTCCGGCGCCGAGATTCTTCCAAGGAAGAAAACGGAGCCGACGACGGAGCCGAAGACAATTGTATCGGCTCCGCGCTGTCACAGTCTCGGTTCCGACGACCCGGCCCGAGCTCAAGAGAGTCGAAGGAGGAATATGTTGATGGACCGGGGCAGGCATCGACTGATGAGTCGGGCTCTGAAGCATCTGGGCCAGTGCCTCGGACTTAAGAAGTCGACTCACTATCCTCTGAAGGTCATGATCCAACAGCCTCGATGACCTAGAGGAGTGAGATCTTTGGCTCCGTTCAGACAGCAGGGGAGATCCTGGAGCCGAATGAATGGAGCCAAGAGACGGTGACCTGGACCTCTTCCTAGTTGTTGGCTCCGAAGGTCTGGTCGGAGCCGACACGGGAACTTCTACTACCTCGGCTCCGCCGGGCCGAGGAGCCACAGAAACTGTGGACTGAGACTTATCGGCTCCAGCCGGAGCCGATGAAGGCAAAGGTTGAGAAACCTTAGGTCTCGGCTCAGTTGTCGGAGCCGAAGACCTAGATGCCTTAGAGGGCTTCCCTGTTGAAACAGATAGGGAATCCTCTGGCTTGAGTAAGCCTCTCAATATCAATTTATTTTTTCTTTCCTGCAGGACCCTGGGGCTGAAGCCATGGCACACAGCACAGGAGTCCTGCAGGTGCAAAGGCCCCAGACAGTAGACACAAGAAGTGTGAGCGTCTGTCAGAGACATTTTCTGACAGCACGCATCACACTTCTTGAATCCGGAGACCTTTGCTTCTTTAGACATTTTTAAACAGGTGTAAATAAAGACACACACAAACACACTAATTACACCCTGTCAAGTTAAATTATAATAAAAACCACAAACTAGGATTTTAAAATAAAATAATACACACACACTCCACTAGGGAAGAGAAAAAGGCCTGTAGGCCCAAGGGAAGAACCTAAAGTTCTTGAGGGAAATTTTTTTAGAAGGGGATAAAAATTTCTCTAAACTAAGGGAAATAGGTAAAAATATTAAAATTAAAGGGGTTTTGAAAGACTAAATTACACAAGAAAAAGTCACTTACCAGGAACCGGTAGAAAACCAACCTCGAAGCTGTAGCGGCAAACGAGATCTGGGATAACTCTCGCCTAGCATTGTGGGATATAAGGGGAGCCTCGAGCCGGTGGAACCAACTCTCGAGCTTTTAGAGTGGCCGAGTCGGAGCCGAGGTCGGCTCCGAACCCATCCAGCAAGAATGAAGGCGAGATAGACAACTTAACATGAACTCTTTAAAATGAAATGGTTGTTAAAAATGGAATAGTCATGAAAATGAAATGGTCATGAGCATTTGCATTTTTTGTAAAATAAGTGAAATGCAGGCTTGTTTTTATTTTAATGGCGAGTATGAGTTCTAGCAGAATTTGTATACTACATGCTGATGCTTTCTGCTGTATTTGGAAGGGGGGGTCATCAGGTTAGTGAGTTAAAGAAAATGTTTGCATTTTCCCCCTTGCGACTCATAGATTTCATGCCATGAGTAGATGCTTTCATTTTTTACTGGTTCTCCTTATATACTAATTCACCCCTTTGGAACACTGAGTGACCAATGATGATTCTTACTTTATAATCCCATTTTCTAAAGTACAGTCACATAACACTGATGACATAATGTTACAGCATTAGTAATGCTGGTTCATAAGGTCAGTGGTTTGATTCTGATACACAGAGTCATCTACAATTTGGAGTAGAAAAGAAAAGAGGTACCTCTGTACACCTAGTTGGTAAGAAGATAGTGCCAAAGAATCCAAAAGCCACGTAGACCTTAACGCAGGTTTATTGAGCACAATAAAAAGAGCGTTTTCGCCACTACTATCGAGCAGCTTCTTCAGAGGAACAGGAACCAAAAGCAGTCACAGGCTTTCTGGTCCTATTTAAATATTAAAAACAATTAAGCATCAATTACATTCATTAAAATGGATAAATTAATTACATCACTTCCTATATACAAGTAATCAAACTTTTAAAAGGGAATTTCATGGAAACAACCTAACATGTCATAATCCCCTTCAGTAAAAACCAGTAGAAGCAAAAAAATCTATTAATAAAGATACTAAGTACTACTCTAAACTAATAATACAATATCTAAAACATTAGATAAAATGACATGTACAAAATCCTAAAAGGTACTATTCTTTTAGTTTTATCACTATTATGACTAAAACATATAGAGGTAGAAGTTTCCTTTTACAATGGAATAGTCTAACTTATAGTACTATAATTTAGACATTATTTTAAACTATCACCATTAAAGCAGAGGTTCCCATCGTAGTGTGCCTTATGTATATGCTTACAAATAAAGTGGCTAACATCCAAAAAATGTAACTTTAGTAAAGATCTGTTACAAGGAAATTATCTTAAGTATGCTCTATACTTAAGTACAGGGGCAATGTTACAGCTCTCGTTTAATCCTGGGAAATTAATTTTAATTAATCAACTTCACATATTGTTATACAATGATAGGAATACACTGAATAATCAAGGTAATCTTATACAATTAACACATTAAGAATCTTTGAATTTCAATAGCAAAATTTCAAACTTATCCCAATAACTAGAAGTCTTATTATGATTTATAGATCTTATTCTGATCACTACTTTTTCAGTTTTACATATTATTTTTGTTAAATTTAAAAATTCTTTGAATGTAGGAACTAAGTTCGATTTCTAATCTTTTTGTAATAACTTTTCTGGCAACTGCCAAGAGAGCCCAGAAGAGTCTTTGTTGTTTGGCATTTACTGATACAAGAAATGGATCAGTCATTAATATTACTGATCTAGTTAAAGAACAGTTATCAGACCATAACCCCTTAAAACGTATTTTCTCTTCCCAGTATAAATTTAATTTTTCACAATCCATAAATATGTGTTCAGTCGCTTTTAAATCTTTGCAACATTTCCAACAAACTGAAGAAGTCATTTTACTAAATTTAAGAGATTTTATATGGAGTAATAAACATTCTATGTATATATTTCCACAAAAAACTTTCCAGTATAAACTTGAAGACGTTTGACTAACTTATTTAAGTATCAAAGCTTTAGTCTTGCCATCTATTGAGTCACTCAGTCCACCACTATTTAAAAAGTTCCATAATTTTGTATAAAAATTATTATTATTATGATTATTGTTATTATAACTTATGATTAACTTATATAGATTGGACAAGCTTCCCTTGTATAACAATCAACCACTGATAACAACATTTATATAGTCATATAATGGGGAATAATGTTCTGTTCCTCTTCACTCATATTATCCACAAATTCATTTAATTTCTTACTGAAGGATAATATTAACTGGTTAGCAGATTCATCCAACTTATATTCTTTCATTAAGTATTGTGGGAACTTAGACTTTCTTTTTTCAAAGAAATCAGACCATAATACAAATCCATTCCTTTTTAGTAAATTAATTTTAACATTGTTCTGAGTTTTCTTAAATCTACAGGTATGTGCAATAGGAAAAAACACACAAAAATCCATTTTGATATTAGGGTGAGGGGATAGTTAGTAAAGCTATCCCGTTACCCTAACTCTAAGGTTCGTGACAATCGCAGCATAGTGGAGGACATTGCTATGTTCTTCGCTGCATTCGTCGCGGACATTAGGGGATGGGTCATGGTAAGGGGATAGCCCATATGACCCATGCCCTAACCCTAAGGTCCATGAGTACTGCACGGTAGTTCAGTACAACACCAGTTCATTGTACTGAACTTCGCGTAAGTGCACTTTCGCTGCAGTGAGCATTCCATGCACTATTTCGAATTAGTGAAAATTCGATCTAGTGTATGCAACCCATATATATATATATATATATATATATATATATATATATACACACACACACATATATATATATATATATATATATATATATATATATATATATATATATCTTGGGTAAAATAATCATTTTAATAAGCACTAACCTATCTTCTTCAATTACTTTTTCAAAATTATTATTAATAATCTTACTTACATCTAGATAGATTTTTATTCCTAAATATTTTAATTCTTTTCCTTCACAATTATATTTATAGTTATCCTTAAACTTAACATCTACTAAATGATTTAACACTAAACTTTCAGTGTTATTTCTATTTAATTTCAGCAGTAATACTTTGTGACATTTTTCAATTTCCTCATCTATTTCTTTGACTGAATAATTTAAATCTCCTACAGTTAGTAAAATATCATCTGCAAAAAGTTGTATTTTAGATTGACAATCTCTATTCGGTGAGAATCCATCAATTGTTCGAATGCTTCTTAAACTATTAGCTATGGGTTCAATACCTAATGCAAATAATAAAGGAGACAAGGGACACCCTTGTCTTGTGCCTTTGTTTAAAGTAAATCCTTGAGAAATGTAAGCTTCAATTTTAACATATGCTTTGGAGTCTCTATACAGTTTTCTGTAATAAGAATAATAAGAATAAGAATAATAATAAACTGTTCTGGAGATGCAAATGCTTCTAAAGTTTTAAACAAGTCATTTCAATCTACAGAATCAAAGGATCTCTTGATGTCTAAGCTAATTAGGGCCAAGTTCTTGTTCATTCCATTTGCTAAATCTAAGATAGTTACTACCCTTTTTATATTATTATATGCTAATCTATTGACTATAAATCCTGTTTTATCTTTATTAATTTTTCTACTATATCTCTTAATCTTGTGGCGAAAATGGAAGTAAATATTTTATAGTCTACATTTAATAATAATATAGGTCTATATGAAGAGACTAACTTATTATCCTTTTCTTGCTTAAGTATAGGTGAGATTACAGCAAATTTCAATGAAGGAGGAATTACTTTGTCACACTGAATTGCCCTGAAAATGTCACTCAGTAATTCCAAAATATTTAATGGAAACAGAATATATAACTCCATACTTAAGCCATCTAACCCTTTTTAAAGCTTCTTTAACTTTTATCAGAGTAATAGGCTTATGCAACTGAGATATTTCGACAGATATTTCGGCAGCGACAATGTCACCTCACAGCAAGAGGTTCTCCAGTTTGATTCTCGGCTGGAGTGCCTTATGTGCAGAGTCTGCATGTCCTCCCTGTGTTTGTGCTGGTTTCCTCTGGGTGCTCCAGTTTCCTTCCACATTACAAAGGCATGCATCTAAAGCATTTCTCCCCGGGCCTCCGCTTAAAATTGGCTTTGTTCCAAGTTGGACTTTCCCGGTTAACAAATGTTAAATAAATATTTGTTGGTCATTTAGTTTCCAAGTAACATTTTTCTTCAAATAATTGTCAGTTTTGTAATAATCAAGATTAATTTTTTAAATCTTTTTTAAGATCCTCATGGAATTTTTTAAAAAATATTAAACATTTCTTTTATATCTGAAGTAAGCTTATTAGTGTGAGGATTTTGGATATTATTGATTCATGCCTTTTTGCTTAACATTTTACTTTTATTGGCTAATCTATGTAGATTTTATGAAGTCATTGCATAACTATGCAATTTCATTTTTTTCTAACGCTATCTCCACTTTATGCATTAAAACTGTCTGATATTTTGCCATAAATTTTTTTAATGATTTCAGTATGATCTAATTTCTTTGTTTGTTGTTCAAACCTCGCTTTGTGTATTTCATCTGGTATTTGTAACAACTCTTTATCCCATTCTTTCATTTTATTACCAGCCCATCTTTCTATTCTATCTTTAATATGAATTTTTAAATGAAAATGTAAGCAAATTATATGTTACATTACTATATATTATATATATTACATGTTATAACATTACTATAGCTTTTGTCTTACCAATTATTCACTTCGAAGAAAAGAAAAGAGGTGTTATTTTGAGTAGATTTCTCACAAATATATACTTGAGAAAAGAAAAAAATAGAAATTTCTTTTTCTTCTTTCGCAGACATCTGTGATGAACTTTGACAAACATTTTAGCATTTTTAAAGAGATGGAACTTTTTTTGTTCTCAAGCTTTCTCAGTGTGTCTATTGTTTCCTAAATGACCTCTGAAAGGAATGTGTTACACAGAAACAAGGAAAACAAAATCATAAGCACTTTAACCCTTCTAATTAGCATATTGCTTAGATCTGACATCCAGTTAACTCAGCAATATACTAAGTGATGTTGAATAAATAAAATAAATTTCTTAACTTATATAGCTTTAAAGTGATTTATAATGTAATGACATTTTCTTACAGAAAGTATTTAACATTTAGAAACACACGTGTAGGTTCAGTTAAATGAAATATATTAAGTCTTTCACTTTAAATATAGTAAGACAGTAAAATTAATCCTTTATATTCCTAATCATGAAAAAAATGTTTAAGTTTAAAATATAAATTCATATTCACATATGTATTGAGGCTTAAAATCCAGTGCAAAACTTTTACTTAAAAGGCAAATCTATTGTTTCAGAAAATAATAGTTCAGCAATCCATGAATAAGAGTCATTTGTTTTTAGGCTTTTTAGTTTTAGAAGCAGTTTTCTAAGAATTCTGCTCACTTTCTCTTTTCGGAGATATAATGTTCTACTCCATTTCTTCAGTATTAAGGATTTTATTGCTGGTAAGAAAAGCGGATGCCTTCTCTAGTGTGTTAAATATTTTAGTTTCTTCAGAAAGGAATAATTTTATCTTTGCAGGAAACACCAAAGTGGCTTTAATATTGATCTTTTTAACTCCCTTGATTAGTGGTAAACAGGATTTTTTTTACTCATTACTTTGCTGGAATAGTCATTGTCAAATCTGACTACATGTTCACCTATTTTAATAGGTTGGCTGGACCATGCTGCTTTTAATATTTCATCTTTTTTTTAAGCCAGACATGAACTTAACTATAACTGAGCATGGTGGTGAGAGCTTTTGTTCTTCTTAGAAGGTGCTCTTAGGGATCTACATGCTATTCCAAAACATAAAGTTTCAGGTAGATTTAATGTTTTATGTAGCCAGGTAGTTAAGCCATTACCTAATAATTATATAGCATAATTAGTACTACACAGAAAACATTAAATATTAATAACTTCATTTAAATCAGGAAATTTATCAAACTGTAGTTTAATCTGCCATAGAGTCTCTCACATTTCTAATTTTTTTTATAATTCCCTCCCCTACAATCTAAAGGTATACATTCTACAACTGTATAATAGAATTTAAAAAAAATGCATAGTAGAGTGTGTTTATACAAAGTGCTTTTCATCTTTGTTTCTTATAGAATATAAATGTTCTGTAATATGTTTGAATAACCTATGCATAGTCATACCCACATCAAAAGCATTACATTGTGAACACAAAGCAATATAGACTACTCCCGCAGTATTACTACTAACATGTTTGAAAATCTTAATAGATCTGTCCAAATGTGGTAAAACAATATCGGGTAATTCAAATATAAAATTACATATATTAGAATATCCACATTTAAACATGCCTTTAGATTTATTAGTCTTTAGGCTGGGCACCTTTGTATTTTCATTTTCTAAATACTGTTTAATTGTCCCAGTTTTCTTATAAACAAAGGTGGGACCAACATTAGCTCTTTTTAGTACTTTAGAATTACCTCTAAAATTTTCCAATTCTCAGAAGTTATATTTGTACTACCTAAACTATCCACTGTTATTTGTAAAACTAATGCATTATTGTAATTATTAGAATTTCATTTCTTATAAATATTATCAGGACAACCTGGAGGAAGCAAATCTTTTCTTTTTCTCTTAATTTCATCTGCCGTAATTTCTAACTTAACTTTATTATAACCTCTATCACAAAACATCTTAATTAAATCATCTAAAGCTTCATAAAACACTTGATCATGTACAGTAAGCCTAAATGTCCTGATCATCTGTCCTCACTGTATATTATAATTGTTAGCAAAACATCTTTGTGATAAATCTTGCTGCCAAATTTACTCCCATCACATGTCAAAAAAAAAATATTCACAAAAGGAACATTAGTTTCTATATGTCCCAAAACAAAAATCAAAATGTCAGTAGTATCATTCAACTCACTAACAAACTTTTCAACATCAACTGATGCTCCGTCAGTAATAAAAACAAGTCATCAACAAATATTTTGTAAGAAATGAATATATTGTGCAAAAATAGGGATTTTTCTTAACAGCCAAGATTACCACCATCCCATGACTAGATTAGCAATCGATGGAGCTACAGTAGCACCCATAACTACACCTTTAGCTTGTTGATAGTATTTCCCATTAAACATAAAAAATAAATTCTAACATTATTTCCATCAACAAACATAAGGTGTTAATCATATTATTGCTGTAATTTGTTTCACGAGATAGAAATTGTTTTAAAAACTCTAGTCCTAAATCAGTTGGAATACTGGTATATAATGACTTCAAGTCTGAGATAAATAGACAAAGCTGACTATTGTTATACTTAAAAGATATTAGGGAATTTAAGAAATACCATGAATCCTTAATAAAACTATACAATTTCTGCACTAAGGGATTTAATAGTAAAAGACAGAAATACCTTCAGTGATACTACCAGAAGCTGAGACTATACGTCTAAAGGGTATCGAGAATTGCTTAGTATGTAATTTAGGAATACTAAAGGACTTTAGGACATCGACTGTCATAAACTGATACATTTCATTATTAATATATTAATTTATAAATAAATCCAACAACACATAACTTGCATATTTATAATTCTTGTAAATGTCAATCAATGAAACTGATTTATATCCTACTGTGTTTCCTAACATATTTTTAATAGCCGTAACATAATCAGCTAGATACATAATCACCATATTACCATAATTGCCTTTATCTGCCATCATATATCTCAAATCTTGTCTTTTATTTAACTCAATCAATAATTTGCTTTCGTATTTAATAATATTAAAATATTTATCACATTTTTTAGTACACATTTCAATTATATCTTTTTCACAAATATAAAATACTTGAATAGTAGATTGGAAAGGAGGGTTAAACACAGAAGGCTTGTTTAATCTGAAACTTCTAACATCAGTATTTGCAACATTTCTAAATATATACTGTAAATTTAATTTTCAACACAACAGTTTTAAGGCTAATAATGTTAGAAACAAATCAGCTTGTTGAATAGGTAAAAAAGAAAAACCTTTCTATAAAAAACATAACTGTTCATCTGTGAAGGTTTCATTCATAAAATTATAAATATTACCAACTACAGGCTTGAATCTGTCCATTAACTCAATCTATATCACTTGCTGCATTTTTTATAGCTCCTCTCCCTCTTTAAGAACCCCTTCCTCTATACAATGGTACTCACTGCTGCTTTTGTTGAAATTCCAGAACTCAAATGTTGGAAGATACACAATTTACCAGTCTTTCTGACCTCCTCAATTGACCTACTGGAAAAAAAAAACTACTGTTCTGACTACTACATTTGAAAACTTCTTCATTATTATTGTCATGGACTTGAATAGGAATATTCCATGTTCACTGCAACTCCATATTATTTGCCAGTCTGTTCTCCTGCATGAATAAAACTGGAAGTGGATATGCAATACCTTCATTATAGGCATTAATATCCAATGTCTTCATTATAAGCATTAATATCTCTTGATAGTTTCTTCTTTTTTTCAATATCAGTTAAAGCAGACCAATGAACCCTGGTAAAAACACAGCCACATTCAGACTTAGTTTGGGGAGATGCACGCATCAGCAAAATAAGTTTAGCAAGATCTAATAATTCATTACTTAGAACTTGAATTAACTGTTCAGTTCTCTCCACTAGCATTTGCACCAACCCAAGTCTAGTATTAGTGAAAAAATCAACTAACTTAGTGTAAACATTATCATGTGGATCTAAACTTATAGACCCATAAACATTTAGGTACAATCTTGGATATAATACATTCAAGAAAATAATAATTCTCGTGAATAAGACTTTGGCATTTAACTAATTTCTTTTCATGAGTCTTTAATAAATCTCTCACTTCCATGCTTCCACTGTTGTTAACATTACCAAGAACAGTAAAACATTTAGTAAAAGGATTCGACATATTAGCAATAAAAGTTCCAAACCAGTATCAACAGTAACCTTTGAATTATTAGATTTGTTGACACTACTGGCTTTGCTGATGCTTTGGAATTAACTCCAGCCAACTCAGGTGCACTGAACACATCCTGAGAAACAGCAAAACAATAGTCAACTTTGCCTATTTACCTTAGATGTAAAGTCATTATATACTAGTATTCCAACTGATATAGGTCTAGAGTTTTTAGGACAATTTTTATCTCATGAAACCAATTATAGCAATAATATGAGTAGCACCTTATGATTGTTGATGGAAATAATGTTAGAATTTTTTTTATTTATGTTTAATGGAAAATACTATTAACAACTTAAAGGTGTAGCGATAAGTGCTACTGTAGCTCCATCACTTGCTAATCTAGATGATGGGAATCTCAATTATTAAGAAACATGTCATTTTTTGCACAACATATTCATTTTTACAAAAGATATTACTGATGGAGCATCAATTGATGTTGAAAAGTTTGTTAGTGAGTTGAATGATGCTACTGACATTTTAATTTTTGCTTTGGGACATATAGGAACTAATGTTCCTTTCTGGATATTTTTTGATGTGATAAGAGTACATTTGGTAGCAAGATTTGTCATAAAGATTGGTTTTACTAACAATTATCTACATTATTCTTGTGCACATCTGTTTTTTATTAAATATAATACTACCACAAGGACAGACGATCAGGCCATCTAGGCTTATATAGATGATCAAGTCTTTTACGAAGCTTTAGTTGATTTAATAAAGATGTTTTGTGATAGAGGTTATAATACAGTTAAGTTGGGTATTAAAGCAAATGAAGTTAAGAGCAAAAGGAAAGATTTGTTTCCTCTGATATTGGTAGAAGTTTGTCCTGAAAATATTTATAAGAAATAAAATGGTAATAATTATAATCATGCATTCATTTTACAAATTATGGTGGATAGTTTAGGTATTAAACATATAACCTCTGAGAATTGGAAAATTTTAAAAGATAATTCTGAACTACTGAAGAGAGCTAATGTTGTCCCCACACTTGTTTATAAGAAAAACTGGGACAATTAAACAGTATTTAGAAAATGAAAATACAAAGGTGCCCAGCCTAAAGACTAATACATCTAAAGGCATGTTTAAATGTGGATGTTCTAATATATGTAATTTTATATTAGAAGGACCAAATATTATTTTACCACATTTGGACAGATCTATTAAGATTTTTGAACTTGTTAATTGTAATACTGCTGGAGTAGTCTATATTGTTTTGTGCTCACAATGTAATGATTTTTATGTGGGTTTGACTATGCGTAGGTTATTTCACCAACAAACACCCGAAACTACTAAAATCAGATTCTGGAAGTCATAAGTTACAAGTTGGTGTAATTTTTAAGCTAAAATTTTCATATTTTCTTACCAAACTTTCAAATAGAAGGGACATTGAAACCACATTCACAAAGGAAGACAAGCAGCTCCAAATTTTCTCAGCAAGAAACTCCTGTGAAGAAAGAAATACAGGCAATTCTTCCTACAGTTCAAAACTTGGTGGGTAAAATAGAGATATTAAACTTAAAAGTGGACAATATAAAATAAGATAACACCAAACAAATGACCTTATTAAGTCCTTAAAAAACAAAATGCCCACACTGCTGCTTTGGAAGATTCTGTATCAGATATAGGCTACAGGTTAACAGAAACAGAGGAAAACAGACTTTCTTCAAGAAAATACCAAACTCATTAAAAAGATAGACAACACTGAGAACAGAACTAGGAGAAACTACAAAAGAATCTATGGCATCCTGGAGCAGATGGAGGGGGACAATATGATTAATTTCCTGACTTCCTGGATTCCTAAAATCCTAAACCTACCTGAAGCACTATCCTTTGGGATAGAAAGGGCACACAGTTCTTTAACTACAACTTCTTTATCCAGTAAAAACAGCCGTCCAAGATCTATTACTGTAAGATTTATCTCCACTCAAGACAAAGACCTTGTTATAAGAACTGCCTGGCCCCTTGCTCCATTACAAATTGGTGACCAAACTATCAGGTTTTACAATGACTTTTCATCCCTTGTACTGTCCAAAAGAAGAGTATGCGTCCCTCTAATAAAATAATTAAAATAGGAAGGAATCAAAGCACAACTCATATTTCCAGCAATAATAATACTATCCATGCCAGAAGGAAAGAAAACATTTGACTCTCTCGAAGAAGCATCCACATTTATCCTAAAAAAGAACCTTTTAAGTCAACCTGACTCCATGGATTCTTTAATGAACTTAAACAGACAAGCTTAAAAAATGAGTGGACTATTAATGAAAAAAGAAACCCAGAGACAAATGATTATACGTAACTTTACATTTCATGCGAGTTTTTGTTTTCTCCCTTCTAAATAATAAGGAATCATACACAGAAGGTACTGTAACTTCTTTTTTCTCTCATATCTTTCTGACAGCAATGCTGACTTTATACATATATATTACTCAAAATTCAAGTAAATCAAAACATTATCCAACTGCAAACTACTATTTTATACTTTTATCTCTTTATATACATAGCACAGCACTAGTGAAATGGTATAAAAATTACCTAATCATTTCATATATTTATATATATTTCTTTTATATATTATAATTACTTATTCATGTATGTGCCTCCCCTTTATGTTTTAGTCCTAGTGTCATAGTATTTAATCACGGCAGGAGAGAGAAATGCTTACTGTGTTGCTGTTAAGTAATTAAAAAGAAAGTGGTGACATTTTATTATTATATATACATTTACAACTTAACTGAACTTCTGCAATTTGGAGCCTTTATTTTAAATATTCATCGTTTTTACAAGTCATGCTTAAAAGCTTCACTTTACTACAAAATTCTGGCCTACTTACTTTTTTGATAGAATATTGACAACTTTTTTGACAAGCTCAAGCTTCTAAAGGTTTCAGTTAGCTCACAGACTCATGAGAAACAATCAGTGCTGTCTTCCAGGAAGGTAGGCATGACCTCTGAACCTGTTTCTCTTCAATGAACTCTAACAGCCAATCAGATTCAAGAATGATTGTTTGAACTGTGCTTTCATTTATTTAGCAATTATTTTTTTATCTAAAAAGTCTTATAAGCATATGTTTTACTGTAAATAGTGATTTATTTAATCTGAATTACATTTATAAGTAAATAATTACAAATATGTTTCTGACAGTGACAGCTTTAAATGCATCTTTTTTTCTGTCTGCTTTAATGACATTGCAGTCCTGTATTTACTCATAGCAACAAATAATTATTAGGATTAATCAATTTATCTTAGCTAGTCTGTTTAGCTAAAAAGAATTTTATGAAATTTTATACAGCTTCATGTTGTTAGTTCATGCACACATAGTATATTAAATTGAATTTTTCCTTTTGTATGTTTTTAATGTACATGCAGTTTCCCTTCTATTTGCTATTAACCTGCAATAGCTAGGAATTTCCACTAGATGTCATGAGAGGGTTAGTTTGTGTCTTCTATGAGAGATATAGTAAACTTTATCCATGCAGAAGGTTATTAAAATATACATATTTATTTCCACATTTAGAGTTTTTAAATTGTCCATAACAGTTTTAAAAAATGCATTTGTCATAATGAATCAAGGAAAGCACTTTTCAGTTTTACTTATAATAGCAGTCTCCATCAAATTATAATACTTATCATTATATCTATTAATGTCAATGGGTTGAGCAACCCCATGAAAAGGAGTAGTGTCAACAAATATTTAATGCTACATAAAGCAGATTTTGCATTCATTCAGGAATCTCACTTGGCAACAGAAGATCTAAACAAATAAACCTTTAAGGGTTATAAAATTTTGGTAAGTTCAAACTACAACTACAAAAGAACAGATGTCCTAATTTTAGACAGAAAATCAATGATAATTCCACAAATAGTTGACTCATACTCAAGCAATGATGGTATGCTTACTTTAGTCATACTAAAATGAGATAAAAAGATGTACACTTTTGCAAACACCTACTGGTACTTGGACTAAAACTGAGAAAAAAAAAACATTTAGACACCATAACATTAAAGTCTAAAAGTGAGTTACTATTAGCAGATGATTTTAATTGTATCTTGTCCTCCACAGATACCACAAACTCTAAGCCCTTCAAGATGTCCCCTGTTGCCAAGCACTTGAACAACTACATAAAAGACAGAAATCTAATTGACATTGACGCTATAAACATATTATCCTCCCTGAAGTATTCTCACTACTCTTACAGATTTGGTACACAGAACAACCTAGACAAAGCCTTTTTAACCAGTTCTTTACTTGCCAAAACTGAAAAAGGAATGATGACATCATGCCCTATGTCTGACCACAATGCTATTACCGTCAATGTAACACTTAATACTGACTCCTTAAACTTCTGCCAAAGACTACCTGCTTATCTAGTAACAGTACAAGGATTTAAAGAATGGTTTCTAGATGAAATAAAGCTCTACATAGATGCCAAAAATAATGGAGAGGTTTCAGATATTATCCTGTGGAACACTTTAAAGGTAGTCTTACATGGTAAAGTCAAAAGCTGGTATATAAATAAAAGAAAAAAGTGGGTTAAAAACTGGCAGACATACAAAAAGAAATTGATGAACTAAAACTAAAACTTACATCAAATGACAAATCTGCATTAGCTGACATACGTAAACTGAACAAGGAATATCAAGATATCATGCTGCATAAAAAATAAATTTGGAAAAAAAAATCAGATTACAATCCTACTCAATTAATCCCAAGAGTATGCACAGGATTGCAATTAGATCTAAATATTTAAAAATATTTATAGGCCCCAGGGCAGATAGCCTAGTACCTACCTATGAACCTATGAAATGAAAATAGTCATATAAAAGAAATAATATACGCTAGAAATAATCAAAGTTACAGATCTAAAAAAACTCTTATTTTTAAAAACCATTACAAGAATATTAATAATAATAATTCATCTACAAGTGATAATAAAAGGATATACAACTTTCTTGCTAATAATATTCACAAGAAGCTGTAAAAACAGAATAGTAATAACACAGACAAACCCTTTTCCTTTAAAGAATTAAAGGAACAAATAAAAAATCTTAAGACAAAAAAGGCACCAGGGCTGGATGGTCTAATTCTGGAGTTTTACAAACTCTCACCTGATAACATCTTGAAAATTACAAACTCTCACCTGATAACATCTTGAAATTCTTACAATGCATTCCAAGAAGTTAAATCTACAGCAAACATCCCAACCTCATGGAAATATTCTATCATCTCTCCCATCTTAAAACCAAATAAAGAGTCCAACCTTTACATGTCTTACAGGCCAGTTTCTTTACTTAACATTGATTACAAGATATTCCTGTCTATCTTAGCTGACAGATTAAATAATATTCTTTCAATATTAATTCATGAAGACCAAACTGGATTTAGCAAAACCAGAAAGGTACAAGACAATGTAATTAGATTACTGTCCTTAAAAGACTTAGCAAACAAGAAAAAAAGAGCTTTCTATTTTAAGCCTTGATATAGATTAAGCTTTTGACTCCCTAAGTTGGCCATGTCTATTTAAAGCTCTGCAAAAATACAATTTCTCCCCAAACTTTATAGGATTAATTAAAAGACTATATGAAACGTCCATAGCCTATGTAAAGATTGGATGTTATCTATCTAGCCCATTTGAAATATTAAGAGGTACTAAACAGGGGTACCCCTCTCCCCATTACTATTTGCCCTGGATATTGAGTCTCTTGCAAATTATGTTAGAAATAATGACAGCATTAAAGGATATAAAGTGTCGGACAAATTATCCCCCAAGATACAACTGTTTGCTGATGACCTACTAATAACTTCTAATGATACTGAAAATTTAATAGATCACCTATTACATAATCTAAACTCCTTTGCAAACATCTCAGGTCTAAAATTCAATCACAACAAAACTCAGGAACATCTAGTGAATAAAAATATTACTATGAAACTTAGATCAAAAGAGACATAAACTGGGAGGGCACGCATATTAAATATCTAGTATCATTACTGAATCTAATTATAAAAAAACACTCATCTTCAATTACTAGTCTAAATGACAGTTGGAACAGACTCTCCTTCACATTTGAAGACAGACTAACTTTAATCAAAATGATACTGTTACCTACAATCTTATTCATTGGCCAAGCTCTAATAATTCCCCCACCTGTCAAAACAAGAGTTTCTTTTCTCTGGCACACCACAAGCTGGGATGCAGGAGGTATAGGGTTTCCAAATATTTATTTTTATTTAAACTATGCATTTATTAACATAGTTTTGCTTTGGAATAATACGTTTTATACATCATAATGGAAATCAATACATGAAACCTTACTTAATAGTAATAGGACATTGCTTGAACCATATACTCAAATACATACAAACCTCTTTATATGGATTTTAAAAATATACATTCAAAGTGAAAGGTCAAAACTTGTTCTCATACCTCTTATGAACCAAATATTGCTGTTGTTTAAAAAGCTTATATTTTCTAACCAATTAAGAATTTATTAATAATTATATTTCCTACTGCTTACATAAATGAATGTTTGATATATTTTAATACTCACAACATGTTAGAATTTAAGAAGAGTGACCTATTATACTGGAATCAATTTCTCTCAGCTAATAAAATAAGTTCTGCAGACTATTTGATCAGCAGATATAGTTTACAAAACTGCAATTGGCTGGACATCCAAACTTGTAAGGATTGTATACATACTAAGCTCATACCCTCATTAGAGGTATACAATAAGAGTAACTTAAAAATCTTGGATTTTATATCAACAAATATTCATAGCTCACCCAAGAACAATTCATACACATCTGTTATTTATAAAATTCTCAGAAATGATTTTAGCAAAACAGATGTTTCTTTTTGGAATTATTCAAGTGAAGATAATAGACAAGCATTCTCAGAAAAAGATAAACAATTTTGTTTACAGTCAGTGAAGGAATCCATATCTTCCCTGTTCTGGCATATATACACATGGAAATTTTTACATAGATGTTTTTTCACCCCACACAGACTAGCAATAATGTACAAGAAAGATGAAAAGAAATGCTGGAGATGTAGACAACCTGATGCTGACTGAATACATATGGTTGTTAATTGCAAAATAATTTCCCCATTTTGGTTAGACTTTAAATATCATTGTAAAGCTCTATGGAATGACAACTGTATCATTTCTGACTCCCTTATCCTTTTCATTGTTCCTATTCCTGAAGTCATTCCTAAAAAACAAACATTTTTACTGTTGTCTATCCTCTCTATAGCAAGGAAAACTGTTACTAAAAATTGGAAATCCCAATCTACTCCTGTCTTTAAAGTTGTTTATTCATCTTGTGAAAAAGATTTGTAAGGATAAGATTGCTACTATAAAAACAAGGACTTACCAACTCATCATTTAATTGCTTGGACAAAATTGTCTAATCTGTTAGAGAAATATTAAGTATTCGCCTATATATATTGCTTTTTTAGTTGTTATGGAAACTGTATATAGTTTGTTTTTGTCTTGTTACTATACTAAGTTATTGTGTTATAAAATGAATAAAAACATTTTGGAAAAAAAGAAACAAAGGTGAAAAAAGGTTTGTATAAACACACTCTATCTTGTAATTTTTTAAAAAAAATCTATTTTACAGTTTTAGAATGTGTACATTTAGATTATAGGGGAAGGAATTATAAAAATATTTTAGAAATGTGTGAGACTCTATGGCAGATTAAACTACAGGCTGATAAATTTCCTGATTTAAATGAAGTTATTAATATGACATGTTTTCTGTGTAGTACTGATTATGTTAGATACTTATTAGGTAATGTGTTCATCTTTGTTTCTTGATTAATCACTTGCTGTTGTTCATTGGATAATATGGCATTTAAATATAAGCTAGTTTATATGTCCGGTAATCGGTTCTCCCTTGCTTGTTGATATATCACATGACTGTGGTATTATATGTAACAACTTGAAGAGGTCCCGGGGACCAAAGATGATTCAGAGAGTTCAGTGCCTTGATCATAGGTTCATAGGTTTATAGGTTTATACTAGGCTATCTGCCCTAAGGCATTTATAAGCCTAGCCCAAAGTTATGTGGCTTACGCCACCCCTTATGTTAGAAATAATGTGCCCATTGGTTTGTTGTGCCTCTGTCCAGCAGTGACACAGAGATGATTCCCGGGGTAAACCTACGATCTCCCATCCACCGGTCAAGATTTCTCTTGAACAGAGCCAGCGAGATGCTCTGCCTCACATGGACCGGGATTTTATTCCACAGCATGGGGAGTCTCTGGGTGATAAATCTATCCCTCCAGCACGTCCTATTTATATCCGTGCTAAGGTTTAAGTCACTTGCTCTAGTGGTTCTGGTGGATTTAGATTTTTTGAGGTGGAGCATGTCCATTAATTCCGGGTTGGTCATGGCCTTGTATGTCAGGCACAGGTCACCTCTGAGCAGACGGTATGCAACTGAATAGAGTTGGAGTTTCTTCAGTCTGGCAGTATATGACAGGTTTTGGAGTCCCATTATCCTTTTGGTGAGGAACTTTTGGGGTCTCTCCAATTGCTGCAGGTGTCGGGTGAGATACATCCCGAATGGGGCATTGTACTCGATCATTGGTCTGATAAGTGAAGAGTACAGGGGAACAATGACCTCACTTGATCTGGATGTGAATCCCTTCATGATCAGATGAGCAATGTAGAAGGTCTTTCGAACCACTTTAGCAATGTGAGTGTCAAACGAGAGGCCACTGTCAACCTGGGTACCCAGGTCCCTGATAACCTCTTCTGTGCTTAGTGGGTTGCCACCTATATGGTAGCTTGGGGTTATCTTGTTTTTCCTGAAGGGTATGACTATACACTTTTTGCGTTTAACTTCAGGCCATGGCTCTGGCACCAGCTATCAGTTTCCGTGAGACCCCTCTGAAGGATGTCTGTGTCCGATGTACTATCCACTATGGCACCCTGTTTGCAGTCATCCGCAAACTTTGTCAGCCATAGTCCTCCTATGTTTGCCTGTACTTCTGAGAAGTAGATGCCAAACAATAGGGGGCCAAGGACTGAGCCCTGTGGGACACCACTTGTAACCGGCTTGGAGTCTGACATGGCTCCAGCAACTCTAACCCTGTGGGTTCTGTCCTTTAGCCAGTTTGCAACCCATCTTGTGACATATGGGTTTACATTTAAGCTGGTAAGTTTCTCTATGATACCCGAGTGGGGTATTGTGTCGAAAGCTTTTGCAAGGTCAAGGTAGGCTGTATGGACTGCCTTTCCCTCATCAATGGCCTTGGTAACTGTTTCGAAGAAGTCGACCAAGTTCAAAAGGCAAGATCTGCCCTTGACAAAGCCAAACTGGGTTGGGTCCAAGGTCTGCAAGTCCCCTATGTCCTTGTTTATGAGTTCCATTATGATCCTCTCCATAGCTTTGCAGACCAGGCTTGTTAAGCTTATGGGGCGGTAATTACCAGGGTCCGTAGAGGCAAAGCCTTTGTGGAGTGGGACCACAGTTGCCGTACACCACTCCTTGGGCACATATCCTGTGGTAAGGCTAAGATTAAACAGCTGCCTTATGTGCGGGTTTAGTTCTTCATTGAGTTCATGTAGCACACAGCCGGGGACACCATTCAGTCCCATTGATGCTGTGTTTTTAGCTTTAGAGAGAGCAGCTTTCACCTGCGCATTTGAGATGTCTGGGAGGCTACACTCTGTTGGGATAGTTATCGCTCCTTTTGGGGGGGAGAGGGGGGGTGAAGTTTGCGCTGAACCTGTCTGCCAGTATGTTGGCAATGTCTGTGGGTTCAATGATTTTTGTATCATTTTGGACTAATTCTGAGCATATCTGGGAGTTTCCACCCAGGTTTCTGACATAGCTGAAGAAGGCCTTATGATTGTCTTTTGAATCTATGGCAATTTGTTTCTCAAAGTTGGCCTTGGATGATTTTATGAGGGATCGTAGTTTCTTGCTAGTACTGATCAAAGATGCCTTCCCTTTTTGGGATTTTGCTCTATCATGTAATAGCTTTCTCCTCTTATTGTAAAGTTTGTTTATGGCTGGGGTCCACCAGACTGGACGTTTGCCCTTGGTGGAAAGAGTCTTGGTTTTATTTAGGATTGCCTGATCCATGCAGTCCTGAAGGTGTTCATAGAAGGCATTTGTAAGGGCTTCCGCAGCTTGGGTTGTGGTTTCCATTGGCTCGGGGGCCTTGAAGGATACCACACCTGTCTTGAGTAGTGTGAAGTTTGCTTTAGAGAAGTTCTTCACTGTGGTCTTTTTTGTTTGGGGTGGGGGCGGGATGTGGATTTCTAGTGAGATTAGTTTATGATCTGATCTCACCAAAGAGGGATATACTTCCAGTGTGGAGCATTTTGTCCCCATGTTTGTGATGATGAGATCTAGTATATTTTCTCCTCTCGTGGGGACGGTGACTAGTTGTTCCATGGCATTTGAATTTATGAACTCCAGGAACCTTTGGGCTAGAAAGTTGGGGCTTGAGTAATGTTCCCAGTCTATATTCGGGTAGTTGAAGTCACCCAATATGATGGTGTTTGGTGATACATTTATAACCTCCAGTGTCTTCAGGAAGGCTGTGTGGGTTTCCTGAGTTTGAGAGGGTGGCCTGTAGCATGCTACAAATTGTAGAGCAGTTTTGCCTATGGTTAATTGCACCTGGATGGTTTCCGATGCTTCGTGCGTAGCCACCAACCTGGAGGTGTGGGTATCCTTGATGAATATGGATACACCCCCTCCTTTTGTGGTATGGTCTGGGTTTTGGGGCAGGAACACATGATATGAGGTAAAACCTGATAGTGTCGGGGTGCTCTCAGGAGCCTTGAACCAGGTTTCAGTCACAGCACAGCCATCAATGTTCTCCATACTGAGAAGGGCCTCGAGTGCGTGCATTTTGAGATTTAGACTTCTGGCATTGAGCAGCATTACCCTTAGTTTCTTCCCGTTTTTGTTTTCTAGGGTGGTAGGTTTAGAATTTGAGCCTTGCCTAAAAAAGGCACTATGGGGGTGGCAAGAGCCTTAGCCAATATCTGGAATCTCAGGGGTGACAGGTGCAAGCCGTCCCTTGCGAAGCAGCGTGGCTTGTCAAGCATGTCATCCCAAGCAGACAGACACTGGATCCCTTTTGAATGACACCAGAAATTAAGCCAATTGTTAAAGCTGATCATCTTGTCACTATATTGTGGCATCATTCGTGGTGAAGGAAGGATACTGCTCAGGGTCAGGGTCATACCTGCCTGGGCTACATAATCAGAGAGCTCCTCTATGTCTCTTTTCATGTAGTCCAGGGAGGTACGTCTCAGGTCGTTCACACCAGCATGGACAATGACTGTGTCATACTTGTACTTGCCATGGAGTGACCTGAGTGCTTGTGTTATGTGGCGGATTCTAGCGCCCGATAGGCAGCTTACCGTGACCTTCTCCTTGTTCAGCCTGGTGAGTGGGACGTCAGTGTGTCTGACTATGGAGTCACCTATGACAAGTATGTTTGGTGTTGTATTTGGCCTTAAGGGCAGTGACTGCTTTGCACACTGGTTTTGTTGTCTATGTGTTGTTTGTGTGGTGTCTTGAGTTTGCAGTTGCTTGGGTGTCTGCTTTGGAGGCCTTTGCCGTTTAGGTAAATTTTTACTCAGAGCCTCCGAGCATGTCTTAGTGTGTTTATGTGTTTGATTCAGTGGTGTGGTTGAGTTATGTGAGACTTGTATTGTGGTGTGTGTAGTTGCCTTCTCCTCCTGCCTGGTCTTGCCAGTCCTGAGTTGAGAGAGCTCAGCCTCCAGTTTGGCTAAATAGCTGCATCTCTCGCAAGTGTTAGTGTTATGTGGGAGGAGGAGAGGGTTGTCCGTGTACATGAGGCAATTGTAACATTGCCTCAGAATTCTCAGATTCACCATCTGGGCAGGAGAGGACGCCAGCATCTGACCCTTCGACATGCTAGAAAGAATTATGAGTTGGTATGAGACAGAAAAGTAGAGGGCTTAGCAGGGAAGTGGGCACTCCTGGGGGGTTTTGCAAGTGAGGGATTTGTATAATATAGGAGTGCTTGACCTGCAAAGAAAATGCTTATAAGACAAGGGATATGCTTTTAAGACAAGTGCTGAGCTTTTTGAGAAAAAAAAGCAATTAGGAACAAGTGCTGTGCTTTTTAGTGAAGGTGTAAACTGTTTAGGTTCCTAACAGAGCAGTTCTAAGGGAAAAATTGAAGAACAGACTTTATGGAGCCAGAAAAAGTTTAACCTTGTTAAACCGGCGCTGCCCGATGCTGCTCTAGTGGCAACTCCGCACTAAATCGCGCTAAAGCACGTTAAGGCGTGCTTGATAGCAGGGCCTGGAAAGAAGCAGGAATAGACCCAAAACGGACAATAAAACTACAGTTTCAAGTCAGTAACCACTCCTACGGGGGGTAGGGAAGCTGCTCAATGTTATTCACTGCCACTGATCAACAGAGAGACTTTCCTTTAGCCCAAGCAAAAATGGCCTCACAGAAACTTACAAACAGTTCAGGAAACAGCAAGCCTGTAACTGAACTTTTTTAAATCTCAGAAAAGTGGGAAAAAGCAAGATTTTTTTTTTTGTTTGTTTTTCAGAGATAGCAGAGGTTCACAGGTAATATCAAGTTATAACAGTGCAGTAAATGACCCCACACAAGAGTGCTAGGTCAAGGACAGAAAATATGCAGGTTTTGAGAAAAAAACGATTTAAAATTAAGTGCAAACAGGAAATTTAGTAAACAACTTTTGGTTGTGCTCTAAATACAGCTACTAATGCAGAAATCAAGTTTAACAAGCCAGAAAATGCGCAAACTAGGCAGCTATGCAGAAAAACTTAGCAAATAAACAGAGAAAAAATACTTAAAATTTCAAAAGTGGCTCCCTTCTTCTCTCAGCGTTTTCTCCTCTTGGTGGGTGCTTCACCAACAGCCAACAAGCCTGAAAAGACACCAAAACCACCATAGCAAGCATCTCTTTTATATTTATGTTCTTGTATCTGTCCTTGGTGTCCCCCACATCTTGCACTTTAATCCCTCTTGAAACTGCTTCTAAGCAAAGTTTGAGGCATCTCTGGTGATTGACTGCTTTGGAACAGGGAGAGAGAATAGGAGACCCAGATCAGATTGAAAGATATTTACAGTCTCCATCAAGTGTTTTCTTTCTGACAAACCCAAACAAAGATATTTGAAAAGACATAGGATATTGGTGCTGGAACCAAAGCGAGTTCACATACTATTGTATCTTTCTCATCTGGAGTCTTGCTAGTGGTATCATGGGAATCACAGATATCATGGGACCCAAAATCCTGAGGCATTCCCTCACAGTGACTTAGGTTTTTGTGGAAAATCTTTGAAATATATCTAGATGCAGCTCTATTTTTTCCTGTGGAAGAAAAGCTCTTTGAACTAATGAGTTTACCTGACACCCCAGGAACACAATCCTGTGTGAAAGAATAAAAAAAGGCTTTTGAATGTTCTCTTGCAACCTGAGATTATGTAAGCGATCTTTGATCAAGTGAGAGATTCTGACACTTTGTAAAAGACTCTGCAGTGATAAGCAAGTCATTGAATTATGAAAAAATGTGGTTACCCTGTAGCCTGCATTGAGCTATAACTGGAACTAGACACATTGTGATCATCACTTTTTATGTATTGGATAGTCCTAAGAGTAAGGCAGATTGCTGATAATCTGATCCAAAAAAAAAAAAAAACTTGAAGTCTGGATGAACAGAGATGTGATGATAAGCATCTTTTAAATCTAGTGTTACCAGTAAACTTGAATGATGAGGAAGAGATAACAGATGGTGAAGTGGCATAATTTTGAACTTGGTCAGTATCAGAAACAAGTTTAGAAAAGGAGGATTCAGAAATGGTCTCCAAGCACTTTCTTTCTTTGGCACTAAAAACATCCTTGAATAAAAACCTTTCACCCCATGGGAAGAAGAATTGGTTTTATCACTCCCTGGGACAGCTTGTGATAAAGGACAGGTGGAAATAAAAGAGTCTGGTCTGGTGGATGAGGAATTACCTCCTGGACAGGAGAAATTTTCTCCCACTGCCATCTGTAACCCTGACTAATCATCTTCAGAACCTATTTGTCTGAAATGATTTGTTGCCAAGGAAAAAAATGGAGATTTAGACTTTCTGGAAGGGAAAGGGGGATGCCAGGATGGGAGGGTTGGACAGGATCCATTGAATAGACATTCTGACTTATTGGACAGTCCTTGGTTTTGGTGGTTTCCCATAATGTTTCTGAAACTCCCTTGCCATTTCTTCTTAAAATGAAAGTTATATACTTACCATAACAATAGATCTGTGTTGCATGCTTCTATCATTCCTCTATGGATGGATCTTTGGATTCAACCTCATATCCATGTTTAGCCATTCAAGACTTTGGATCTGAAGCTCAGGCTCCTCCCCTTACCCACAACCCCCCCCCGAAAAACCCGGCATTACCTTTGATCTAATAACAGTAATTGCTATAAAGGATTATCCAGTAGATTATGAATACTCAGAAACTGATATGGAGCTAAAAGTGCATTTGAAAGGCCTTTGTAATAGGTCAGTCTGGTCAAACCAGGATAAAGTTACAATGAGTTCCATAATCAGGCAGGGGGTAGGTGGGAGGGAAGTTGAGGAAGGACTGAAGCAGACAACACAGATCTATCATTGTGATAAGTACATAATTTTTATATCTGATGTTGTCCCATCCATCCATTACTCAGAAGATGGGACGGAGTCCCCAGCTAATATAAACTTTAGGTGGATTCATGGAAGGATATTCTGGAGGATGGCTGAACTAAAAGTTGCCTTGCCTCTGGAAAGTAAATCCAGTTAATAATGGGATATGAAGGTATGAACATTAGACAAAGTGGCTGCAACGCAAATGTCATCAATAGATGCCATGGAAAGGAAGGCAGTAGAGATTGCCACAGATGTAGTAGAGTGAAATTTGGCACGCATAGTTAAAGGTAGACCTTTTTCTTTGTATCCAAGTGTTATTCAAGCAGAGAGATATCTAGATAAGGTTAATTTAGAAATTCCATGACCTAGTTTATTTGCTGAAAATGACATAAAAAGTAGAGCAGACTTTCTGAATGATTTTGTACAGTGGATATAAAACTGAAGCTGCCTATGAACACCTAACAAACATAGCACATATTCTCCTTTGTTAGAAAAATTCAGGAAGAAAACTGGAAGATTAATGTTTTGATTTAAGTTTGTTTTGGTAGCTACCTTTGGTAAAAAGGAATGATTGGTTCAAAAGGAAACTCTGTCCTTATGAAAAATAATGTACAGAGGTTTAGATGAAAGAGCTTGGAATTTTGATACCCTTTTCACAGAAATAACTGCCACTAAAAATAATGTTTTCCATGTTAGGAACTGGAGCTCCACCTTGTCTATAGGCTCAAGTGGTGGTTGAGTTAGTGGTTGAAGTAGAATAGTAATCTCCCAAGGAGGCTTAGGATTTTTAAGAGGAGGCCTAAGAAGAAAGATACCCCCTCAAAAAGACCTTAAATAATTTGAAAGAGGCAATGAGAGACTGATTCTCTCCAAAGTGGAAACTGGCTGTAGCTGACAACTTGACTTTGATAGTGGAATACCTGTCACCATTCTGAAAAAGACAGTCTAGAAAGTCTAAGACTGCTGGAAGAGGTGCTGAGAAAAGGTATAACTTTCTTTCAGTAGCCCAAACAGAGAACCTTTTCCATTTGCTTTTGTAAATCTTCCTAGTAGATGGTCTCTGGGAAGAAGTAAGAATATTGATAACTTGGGAAGAAAGCCTTGGCTGACTAGCCATCATTGCAAGTGGAGAAACCAATCAGTTAACTTGAGGGCTTGAGTGTCTGGAAGAGGTAGGCCAGATGGGTGAAAAATGAGATCCAGACTGGGATCCAGCACCCATGGCAGTGAGGCCACAGGCCGGGGAACTAAACTTGTTAAAGCCAAAAGGGGATAATGAGAATAACCATGAACTTCCTCTCTATTGCTTTCAGAAGAAATTTTCAGGTGAGAGGGGACAGAGAAAAAAGGCATAAAAGAGACTGGGGGACAAGTGTGGATCATAGTATCCTAGCACCCCTTGGGTCACTCTCCCTATGGGGGAATCAGGGCCAAAACCTGCTGCATTTGGTGTTTTGGGGAGAAGCAAAAAGATCACAGCATGGTTGGCCTTAGTGGCAGAAAATCTGTTCTGCCACCTTCTGATCGAGGGACTACTTGTGAAGCAAGAGAATGGATCTGCTCAAGTTGTTTGCTAGAACACTGGACTTTTGCAGAATGTGTGTTGCTAGAAGTAAGATATTGTAAGATATTGCCCAATGCCAAACCCTCATGGATTCTAGACATAACAGATAAGAATGGATTTCCTGTTGCTTGTTGATGTAGCAGACTACTGACATGTTGTTATTTTGGATAGATATCATTCCTTGAGGGAGGGAGGGAATCATGAAAAGCCTGCATCCCTGGGGGGACTGTCCTCATCTCTAGAATACTGAGCTGGAGATTGGTCTTAGAGGGGGACCACATACCTTGGACTGTCTCTCCTGTAGTGCCCCTCCTACCCTAATAGGGAAGTGTCTGTGTTCTCAATGGCTTTGGACTGGGGGGAAGACCATTAGGTGACCTTTCAATACCATAGGTGATTTGAACCTCCAGCGGATGCGAGTCCTGCAAATGTTCATTAGATATACTTGGAAAGACATTGGTTGGTCCATGATGGACCACTGCACTGCTGGGACCACTGAAGTACTCTCATGTGGTATCTAGTGAAAGGGACTAAAGTGATGGATGCTGCCATCGAGCCCAGTAAATGAAGAAAAAATCTTGCAGTTGGTGGTTAGGATGGAAACATGATTGTGAAGTACTGATAACCTGCTCTCTGAAAGTTTCAATGTCTGATGAATTGTGTCCAAATGTGCTCCAATGAATTCTATTACTTGGACAGGACAAAATTTGTACTTGTCTCGATTCACTGTGATGCCCAACACTGAACAAATTTCAGGAAAATATTCCTGTTAGAGGTGGAAATGAGCCACTTGCACAGACACAGGAATACTCAGACATTACAGTCTGAGGTACACTGTTATTACTGCCATGCATTTCATGAACACCCAAGGGGCTGTGGTAAGACCAAAGGGCAGGGCTCTGAATTGGAAATGACTGTCTCCCAGCCAAAAGTGGAGAAACCATCTGGATTGCTTCTCCATCTTGATATACTAGTATGCATCCTGAAGGTATCTCAGTAGAGGGAGAATGGACTGAACTGTGACCATCTGCAACTTTGATTGTTTGACATATTGACTCATGTGGCTGAGGTCCAAGATTGGCCTGAGGTTCCTGGTCTTCTCTGGCACTAAACAGAATCTTGAGTAAGTTCTGGATTCTGGCTGGTCTTGTGGGACCTCTTAGTTAACTCGCTTCTTTAGCAGCTTTTGTACTTCTTTGAGTGCTGCTAGTATTTGAGAGGGTAGAACATTTGGTATTTTTTGTTATTTGGATGAAGGGAAAACAGAGATGTAACAGCCTCTAGCTATTACCCTCTGCACCCATCTTTTGTTTGTGGTGGTCATCCAGGCTTTGAGGTGCAGGGATAAGTGCCCCCTGATTGTCACCAGATAATGGCAGTCGGACAGCCCTTAGGAATTCTGATAAAGCCTCTCAATGAAAGGACCTCTGAAGCCTAGGTTTTGTCTTCCACCTCTATGTGGGTGATGTTAATTATTAGAACTTGCCCTCTGTCTCTGTAGCGGGGACTCTGTCTCCAGAAGTGTCATGAGAGAAACTAAGGGATTTTTCTTAGCTTTAGTCTCTTGTTCCATTTCTGGTTCCTATAAGAATACCTCTATGATAGAGAACCATATTCTAGTAGCATAAAGGAACTTTCCATCTTTGTCAATTCTGGTTAAAGTTTCATTACTTTGGTCGCAAAAGCTGTTGAGCCATCAAATGGGGCATTTATATAGGACGTCTTTAACTGCTCCAGAAAGTCACATAAGCACATCCAGGTGTATCTCCTAACAGTAATACCCATATCTACAGCTTTCAAAGTGCCTTCGGTAGCATTAGAAATACACATTGAGACATTGGACAGTGACTGTAAAGTGGCTAACTGGGAGTCCAAGGTTTTCTTTCTTTTTTTTAAGCAAGAAACATCTATATTAAATTATCATGTATGACACAGGCAATCATACATTTATATAAATGAAAACAAACCATACTGACATAATTTTAATTGGAAATATTATACATCACAAACCAGACTGACATAATTTTAGTTGCAAATATTATACATCACTTATAATCTATTCAGTCATTGTCAGTCAAATATTACATAGATCATTCAGATCCTGCCTTCTTTTAACCCTCATTCCTCCTCTGCATGTATTGTTTCTACAATTCCCATTTTTATGTAATTTGCTCCTATCCTTTTCTGAATATCCTAATTCCAGTTGTTTTATCTCTGTTACTATATTCATTACTTCTAGTAAAGTTGGTTAAGACTTTGATTTCCATTTTCTAGTAATTGCTTTTGGCAGCCACCATAACTAGACTCAGCAAAGCCTTACTAAGTCTATACAATTCTGATTCTGTATCATAGCTCAAAAAATAATTTCCTTAGTTACACCAATTTGCTCACCCAGTATCTCTGATAGAGCAGTCTTCAAAGAATCTTTAAATCTGCCAACTCATTACACTCTCTGAAATATGTTCCCAATTACCTATTTCTTCCCCATCACACCTCCAACATTTGCTGTCTACCTGAGGAAAAATTCTTTGGAGTCTACTTGGGGTATAAAAATACCTATGTAAACAGTTCCCAACAATCCTAAATCTTTTAGACTTTGTTGCATATTTGGGAGACATACATATATCCCAATTGTTTCTATGTGAATTGCTTATCCAGTCTTTCTTCCCAATCCTTTTTAACATTCTCTGATTGATTCTTATAGTTATCATGCAATATTTTATATGTTCTACTAGTTATTCCCTTTTTAAGAGCAGCTTCTGTTCTAGATTCTACTAAAAACTGTACCAGTGCTGGTCTTTCATTTAGGACCCCCATACTCTGATATCAATCCTTGATAGGGAAGGCAATCTCTATCCTGCAATCCAAATACATTCTTGGCCTCTTCCCATTCTATTATCTTTCCCTCTCTAATTTGCTCTCAATACCTTGGTTCTTTTGCCAGTTTTCTCCAATAAATTTCAGCCCCCTCTCGCATATAGTCTGTTCCCTAATTGCAGTCATCCCTATCGGCAGAATCTCCTTTCACCATTCACATGTTGGCTTTGTTCTTAGAATACCTTCTGCTACTTTATGAATACAATATTCTGTATGGTTATTGTGATACTGCCAGACCACCTAGCTGGAATTTTGTAAATAATTCTATGCCATTTGTGAATATTGCTATGATATGTAGAGAACTGTATGTTATGTGCTGAGCTTCAAGAATGTAACCACAGCATACCCTGATGAAACATAGAAGATTAACTTACAAAACCTCAAGAAAATAAGTTGAAATTAAGTACTTTATGATGTGCTATAAAAGACTATGCTATAAAAAAATTCAGAGGAACAGAAACAATGTAACATACAACATCAGGAACTTTCAAGCTAACTACTGACAGGGGAAGTTTTATCACAACAAGAACTGAATAATTCCTTTGAAACCTTTATTGATGAAGGTTATTTACAAGGTACTGTGACTGAGGGTTTTCCCTCTTGTTCTGTTGATTCTTCGAGTTTGACAGTGGATATAGTCCATAATTGTACAGGGGACTTCAAGCTGTACAATTATAGTGAATTTAAATGTTTTACTGAACATGCTAACTTGTTGAGTAGGGGTGAATTGTTTGTTCCTGCTACCAGTTTTAAAATTGAAAGTTCATTGATAGATTTGAAATTGCTCCTTAGGAAAATGTGTTTCAAACTTATTTTTAATGAAGATGCCCAGAATACTGGGCATGTGTTGAGGAGAAGTAGTACATTTAATCCTCCATTAACACTACCCCTTATTATTTTTGAAAAACTAGTTGACTTTGAATTTAGGAATGTTAAGTGTAATAAGTCTTTTGTTTATGATAATATGAGTGCCCAGGAATCTGCTCTTTCGAAGGAACTATCTAACAAAAAATGGTTAAGGGTTATGAAACCCGACGGGGGAGGTATTGTTATCATGGGGAAGGATGATTATATCAATAAGATGTTAACACATGTTAATCAAAGTGATTTATACGAGGAGACATCATTGAATGTTATTAAATTAGCTTTTCAGCATACTGATTTTTATTCACAGGATATGCTTGATGAACAGGAAATTTCCTATGAACTTTTTGTGTTTTTCCAAGTTAAATATCCAATTGTGCCAGTTATTTTTGGGATACCCAAAATTCATAAGTGTATCAGGGATCCTCCCATGAGACCGATTGTTAGTGGGGCTAAATCTAAGACACATCCCCTTGGTAAATATGTTGATTGTGTTTTAAAAGACTGTTTAGATTCCTTTGAGCACATATGTAAAGATTCCTGGGATTTTTTGAACAAAATGAAGATGGTTGAATTTTTGGAAAAATGCTCTTTCATGACTATTGATGTAGTGGAACTATATAATGTTATTCCTCACGTTGTGGGTTTAGAATGGTTCCATAATTTTCTTTGTGAATGTACAACATTGGGCAATAATACCATCAAGGTGTTGGTTTTATGTATGGAATTGGTTCTTAAATATAATTTTGTTTTTCTGGATGGGCAATATTACTGGCAAAAGAAGGGTGTAGCGATGAGGGTGGCCTGTGCCCCCATCCTTGCAAACATCATTTTGTTGCAATGGGAGAGACACATTCTTTTTCCCCAGTTTGGTGTAAAACCATGGAGCTTATAGCTCTGGTTTTTGGATGATGTTTTTGTTGTGTGGAAAAAATCAGGTGAAGAGATAGATGATTCTACCCCTTTTTTGAAATTTACTTAATGGGTGGACCCATGTATTATTAATTACCTTGATGTTACCCTCTATAAGGATGTGGTGAATAGAAGATGGGTTAGTACAATATATCGTAAACCCACTTATAGTAATAGCATTTTGCACTTTCAAAGTAACCACCCATACCACCAGAAAGTGGGAATAATCAAAGGGCAGTATATATGATTGGCCCAGATGGTTTCCAATTGGAGCGAGTTTGGTAAAGAGTGTGAAAAAATGGGGATATGTTTTGGGGGAGAGGTTACTCTGATGATTTGGTGGTAGAATTTATGAGGGATATCAAAGATAGAAGAAGTAAGGGTTACATTGTTCCACTTATTCAAGACAGTTCGACCCAAGAGGGACTTGGATTCAATATGAATCCTGGAAGAAATGGGAACGATTTGAGTGGGGCTTTTATTACCCAGTTTTGTAATGAAGCTGGTTTTATAAGAGAGACCATCTGTATGTATTGGAACATTTTCCTTATTTAAGGAAATGGCCAAAATTGTTGAAGTAAAACCCAGTATTGTATTTAGGAGGGGTAAAACCTTGAAAAATATTTTTGAACATCCCATCATTGATTATGGGCCCAGCATCACCTACAAGAAATGGGGTACCTATAAATGTAAGAATTGTCCCCAATGTAGGATGGTGGTGGAAGGGGATTACATAGAAGTTAATTCTAAGAGATTTTGGCCCAAGTCCCATAACACTATTAATACTATGGGGGTGATATATGTTGGAAAGTGTACCAAATGCCCTCAGTTTTATATAGGGAAGACTAAAAGGAAATTTAAAGAGCGCTTCTATGAACATGGGTTGGATATGAGGAAAGGGGAAATGAAAAATGCCTTGACTAGACATATAGCCAAATATCTAGAACATGATTTTGTTTTTTTGTTTTTTTTGTGTTGGAAAATGTCCCTAAGAAGCTGGGAGGGACCTAGGGAAGATATTTTAGAAGCCAAACAGTTGGCATGGCAATTGAAGTTTAATGCCACTGTCCCCCCAGGTCTCAATGACAATGTATCTATTGTTAGTATACTTAAATTAAAATCTTATGTAGTGTAGAATGTTTTTTGTTTGTATTAATATGTTTATTTATTTAATGTATAAAATTAGTTAGGAGTATATGCCCCTTTTAAAAAATCTGGTGTTTTAATTGACCATGGAATTTTATTGGCTGATGAATTTGTGGTTTGGATATTTAAAAAGTGGTGATGAGATTTAATGCATGATTCTGGTGAAGTTTTTGTGAAAGCATGATGCTAAATCTGTTTTGTTTTGAGTAATAAATCTATGTATTGCTATTCACATATTTGTGGCTGCATTCTTGTTCTGGACTGCTTACTTATAGTGTTTGCTGCTATAAAAGTTAGTTAATGCAGAAGAAGACAGGATTTCTAGGGGTAGAAGATTTTCTTTTGTCTTGGAGAGTATTTACTATATTTAAAATGTAAAGTGTTTTATTGCTCTGTGACTTCCTAGCAGCTGCGCATCTTCGCCCTCGTTTCACCCCCTAAACGGCCCATCTCAATACCAGAAGATTGCAAAATTCTGCTAATAATGGCCACACAGGTAAAAACGCACTCTCCAAAGCTAAGAATACACAGCATCCATGGAACCAGATAACATCCCAGGCTGTCTACTACATGAAGTTCAAAATGAACTGGCACCTCACCTAAGTGTCATGTTTAATCATACCCTCACCTCAGGCTTCATGCCCACTGAGTGGCGCATGGCTACAGTTATCCCACTCCACAAGGGGGATCCACCTTGGATCCCGGGAATTACCGCCCCAACAGTCTGACGAGCCTGATCTGCAAGGCCATGGAATGTATTATCATGGAACTTATAAACAAAGACATTGGCAACGTTCATACATTGGACTCCACCCAGTTTGGGTTCGTGAAGGGCCAATCTTGTCTCCTAAACCTGAATGAATTCTTCGACTCAGTCTCCAGAGCTATGGATGAGGGTAAGGCAGTCCACACAGCCTATCTGGACCTCGCCAAGGCCTTTGACACCATCTTCCACTCTGTAATCATAGATAAACTTACTAAGCTGGGCATTAATCCCCATGTCACTTGATGGGTTGCCAACTGGCTTACTGACAGAACCCACACTGTAAAAGTAGCTGACTCCAAATCCAGCTCCAGACAAGTGACAAGTGGAGTACCTCAGGGTTCAGTCATGGGACCGTTCTTGTTTGGCATCTAGTTCTCTGAAGTACAGGCCAACACTAAGGGACTATGGCTAACAAAGTTCGCAGATGACTGCAAACTGGGAGCCATTATTGAATCCTCAAATGATGTGGATACTCTACAAAAGGGCCTTACAGAAACAGATGCTTAGTGCCAGAACCATGGGCTCAAGCTCAATGCCAAGAAATGTATAGTTATCCCCTTTGGGAAAAAACATGTACCCGTGAATTACCACATAGGTGGCAGTACACTAAACACTGAAAGTTTGATAAGAGACTTAAGGACACAGGTGGCCAGTGGTCTCACCTTCGATAACCACATTGCCACAACAGTCAGGAAATCCTTCTATGTGGCACACGTCATCACTAAGGGCTTTTCATCCAGAAAAAAGGAGGTCATTGTCCCACTGTATTCATCCCTCATTAAACCAATTATAGAATACAACGCCCCATTTGGTATGTACCTCTCAAGACATCTGCAACAACTGGAAAGGCCGCAGAAAAATCTCACTAAAAAAAATCACAGGCCTAAAGTAGATGACCTATGCTGACCGCCTTAAAAAACTCCAGCTATACTCTGTCACATATCTTCTACTCAGAGGCGATATCTGCTTAACATACAAGGCCATGTCAAACCCAGAGCTGTTGGACATGCTATACTTAAAGAAATCCCAATCCCACAGAGCCACATGCTAAAGGGAGCTAAACCTTGTCATCACAATAAACAAAACATGGTGGAGGGATAGGTTCCTGACTCAGAGACTCCCCAGACTCTGGAAATGACTGCCCATACATGTCAAGCAGAGCGCCTCTTTGGCCCTCTTCAAAAGGAACCTTGATGTCTGGATGGGAGAAAGGAAATTCACCCTGGGGATCATGCCAATTGCCCTGCTAGACAGGGGTCCAGGGAAGTAAATAGTGTGGGAAGAAATAGCCAGGGAATTGTTATGGCTTGGCTTGTATAGGCCCTAGGGCCAATAGCCTAGTACCACCCTATGAACCTATGTACTTCTCACACAGAGATGTTAAAAATTCTGTTAGTATCTGTTAGCCTGGGAAGTAAAGGCAGGTGTCAAAGAGTGATGTCATCCAAGCTGACCCAGTAGTAATGTTTGATAGTACTTTAAGAACTCATTCAGAGAAAGACTGTGCATTTTGTATTTGTCTTGGACCTAGAAACATCCACTCATTAGCATCTGCACTTGCCTTGCTAATAGTAAGTAACTAGGGAAAAGTAATTTCTTTTAAATATAGATAGAAATATAGTAAAGATTTGTTTAGATGTTTTCTGTATTTATTTAAGACTGGTAGTAAAAAAACACCACCGGAGCAGAAAATAGCTGAATAGCATCCTTTAATACATAAATCTGGTGCCGAGGTACCAGATTTATGTATTAGAGGATACTATTCAGCTCTTTTCTGCTCCGGTGGTGGTTTTTTTACTATTTTTCAGCATTTTGTGTTTTTATTTAAGAATGTCCTATAATGTTGTTTTAAAATATGTCCTGTGATTCAAAACTCTGAAATAACTGCGTTGATTGAGTATTGTCTTCCTGTTTTATTATTTATTATTACATATATTCAAACCTATCTTTGTGGCTGATATTTGTGAGACATATTTAAGCTCTGAGAGTACTTGCATATGTATTTGGTGACACTGTACAGACCACTCCTAAATAGCTTTAGTCTTGGGCACACTTAACACTGTACAGGCCACTCTTAAATAGCCTTAGTCTTGGTCACACTTACCATTTGGATAATAGTAACACACTGAGGAAGGCTATGTAATCCTTGCTGAAACTGGTCTGTTTGTTGTCACATTAAAACTGTTTTTTATACACCACTTTGGGCTGGCTGTTCTCTTTTTGACTTTTAATAGTAACATTACACAGTAGGACTGGTCACTCTTTGTTAAGGGCCTTGAGTAGCTGATAAGGAGGGGTTGGTGGCTGTGATAACTACCTTATAGTCTGGGCAGAAGGGGGCATGGCTAGTAAACCTGTGCCAGCCTTCCCCAGGTGTGTATGTGTTTGTATATAAATCAAATCTCAAACTGTGTGTGTGTCAGCTACTTGGGTAGGGACACGAAGCACTGGTTGGACAGACAGAGTGCTGGAGGTTTTAGCTTGAACCCTCAGCTGAGATCTTAACCTTATAGCTGTGCCACTGGGGAGTCTTACTGGGGATCTGCAGAGAGAGGAAGAGTCCCAGACAGACTGTGATCTCTGTGTGCTCTTAAGGGAAATTGTACTTTACTGTGTGTGTACTTGTCATCATCCCATTGTGTACATCCCTCACTGTTGCCAGTGGTGAGGATAGAGGCTCTTTGATTACTGGGCCAGTGCAGGGGCGTCACAGTTTTCATTATTCTCCTTAAGGACCTACATCCAAAATTCCCATCTCTCCTTGTTTTTGAGCTTCCCCCTATTTCATAATCATCCCTTTCAAGTTTGAATTATAGGTTTCTGCTAGTACTATGTATAGGAGCCTTAACTGTGTAGCTCTAAAATACCCCTTCAAATTGGGTAATCCCAAAATGCTTTGTTCTTTTGGAAAAATCAGCATATCCCACTTGACTCTTGCCATCTTCCCCTCCCAGAGGAAAATCCTTCAACTCTTTATTAATTGCTATCCAAAACTTCTACTCTGGTTGATAAAATATGCCTGACCTGTGTATAAAAGTAAAAGGGCTAAAAACATTTTAACTGCTTGTATCATGCTATCCATATCCATATAACAAAGCTTCCAATTTCTCAGTTTTTGTATTATCTTTTGTTTAGTCTCTTCCCACATATCCTTACCTGCCACACCATAATCCTTTCTAATCCATACTCCTCTAAGTACTTCAATTTATCATGTTCCCATAAATATGGATACTGCTGAACCAGTTTGGGTGTGGGTACATAATTTGTAGCTATTGCCTTTATTTTAGCTTCACTAATTTTGTATCCCAAAAATATATGAATATGGCTCAAAATATTCCACAACACTGAAATGTCCTTTTCTGTTTTTTATCAGGTATAAAAATATTATCTGCAAATTGAGCCAGCTATTCTTGACTACCATACCAATTATAGCCTTGAATTTCTGAGTCCCCTATTTTCTTTGCCAAAGTTTCTAAATATATTGCAAATAACAAAGGGGAAAGATGAAACCCTGCATGGTTCCTCTGCTCAAACAGAAATTATCAGAGAGGAATGCACCCACTTTAATTTTCTCCTCAGATCCCTCACACATCCTCCTAATCAACCTTATAAAGTAATCAGGAAATGCAAATGCTTCCATTGTCCTGCTTATAAAGTCCCACATACTCTGTCAAATGCTTTCTCTGCATCAAGACCCACCAACAACAGTGGCATTTTCTTACATTCTGATTCCCTGTGGATCATCAGTATTCTGTTAATGTTGTCAAATGTTTGCCTCCCCTCCACAAAATCACACTGATCCACATCTATCAATGTTGGCATCTCCTTTGCCATTCTTTTACCCATTATAGTCATAAACACTTTATAATCATGGTTTAGGATTCAAATGCGACTGTATGAAGCTGGATCTGATGGGTCTTTACCTTCGATAGGGACTACAGCTACCACCGCTTTCTTCCAGGATGTTGGTGCTTCTCCTCCTCTTAAAATACTGTTAAACAAAATCTTCCAGATCTTTATCAGTTTGTTCCCTCCTAGCTTCCAAATTTCCACAGGAATACAATCTATTCCTGGGGACTTTCCTGTGAATTGGTTATACATCCAAGAACACACTTTAAACGCCAAAAAAGGTTTAATAAACAAAGCTTTCGGGCTAACCACCCTTCATCAGTACATAAAAACAATGGAACTCATCAAGACATTAAGTAGGGGTTCTAGTAAAATCACATGATTCAGCCAGCCTAACATCATTAATTAACAATTAGATATTTAAATTATTCCATTCTTAAAATAATATATACATATTTTTAAAAAAACATTAAACACATTTTTACATTTATTCATATATTACCCTATACAAAATTGCCCTATATAAAATACACCCTTATGTTATATAAAATATCTACTAAAAAAATAGAATGTAAAGATTGCAGTCTTATATATTTTCTCTTTGCCTTTTAACTAATACAGGTTTTATACTAACAGTGTTGTTCAAACCTGGTATGACATCTGCTTGTAGCCTAATGATTCATTTATATTCTTTTAACTCTAATACATTATTCATATCTCCTCCTCTAATACCTATATTTACTACACCTATACTCCCTAAATTTAAACGTGTGTGTGTGCAATTGTCCATGATATGCTTACTTAATGCATTTGTCACCACTTTTCTTCTAATCTCAGATTTGTGTTCTATGATACGTTCCCTTAATTTCCTAGTTGTCTTGCCAACATAGAATGCTGTACAAGCTGTGCACGTTGCTAAATATACTATTTGCGATGTATTACAATTAGCTGAACATTTAAATTTGTATTTCACCTTAGTAATAGAATGCTCAAAATCATTTGTTGAGTCATAAATATCAGCACAGCAACTACAGTCATAACATTTTAATGTTGCACTTTTATGTTGGTGTACAACTCTTTCGTCTTTAAAATCTTTATAACACACTTTCTGTTTTAATGTCTCCAAGTTTCTGTATGAAAATCTAGGTTTCATACCTATTAATTCTTTAATCTCTGGCATGGCCAGCAGTATAAGCCAATTCTTTCTATAATATTACATACATCTCTAGTATTTGCATTATACGTAGTTATGTACCTAATTACTTTATCTTTTTCATCTGAAATATGTATTGGTTGCACTGTGCCTTTACCAAAGACTGGTTTATATTTATCCTTCCTTCCTAATTTTACCTCTTCATGTGTGGCATCTACATATTGAGATGAATAACCATTTCTTATAAATTCTTTCTTCATTTCATTTGCTTGGAGTATAAAATTATCATCTTCTGTATTAAGTTTACTGGCCCTTATTAATTGTGCTTTCAAAATGCCTTTGAAAGTATGTGGTGCATGCATACTATTCCTTCTAACATATCTATTAGCATTTACCTCCTTCTTATATATCATGGACTCTATCCTATTCATTTTCTTGTATAGCTGAATGTCCAGAAACACTATGTTATCTACTGAGAAAGACATTTTAAATTTTAAAAAATCCATCGTGGCATTTAAATATACAGTATAATTCTCCAGTTCCTCACTATTACCATCCCAAATGAAAAAACAATCATCTACAAATCTTCTGTAGAATTTAACTTTAGTATTTAAATTGTTATCATTATTAAATATAAATTGCTTTTCCCATTGAAACAGCACTAAGTTTGCATAAGTATTTGCTACTGGAGTGCCCATTGCTACCCCAGTTAATTGCAGAGATGGTTTTCTGTCAAAAATGAAAATATTCTTTGTCAGCACCACTTCTAACAATGCACAAATATTTTCTATTTCCCGTGCTTGCATATCAGTTTCACTATTAAGGAAGCCTCTTATAGCTTCTAAACCATTTTCATTTGGGATTACCGTAAATAATGATGTAATAACTAATGTCACAAACATAAAAACTTTCCCAACATTTTTTTCATGCCACTTATATAGGTCAGTCAGAAAATGAATAGTATCTTTTAGTATGCTTGGACACTTATTCAAATGTTTACTTAATTGTAATTGCAAATATTTGGATATTGGTTCTGCTACCCATCCACTACCTGAGACTATTGGTCTGAGGGGTGGGTCTTCCAAACATTTATGTATTTTAGGGATACCATAAATTTGTGGTGTTCTAGGACAAGGTACCGAGAAATAATTGAAAAGATCAATGGTTATGTCTTGACTAAGCTGTAATTCATAAATTGCCATATTTACATCTACTATACATTTCTTAACCTCATTAAAAGTTATTTCCTTGAAAGTTAAGAATCTGATAACATGCTTCTAAATTTATCCATATATCTGCTTCTATCCATTATTACAACTGCACCTCCTTTATCTGCTTGTTTAATAACTAGTTCATTGTTTTCTTCAAGTTGTTTAAGTGCTTTATATTCCATATAAGACAAGTTATAAAACTTTCTTTTGCTCATTTTTAAATAAAGTTGCCTCAAATCTTTTTCAACAACATTCATAAAAGCAGTTACAACAGGGCATAACTGTGGCATAAATGTGCTTAATTTTTTACAAGCAGATATATTAATGTTGTTTCCTTAAAAATCAACTTTAATGTTAGATTTCTTACAAATATTTTTACATCAGTAATTGCTTGTACTATATGTATATATATATATATATATATATATATATATATATATATATATACATATACAAATATACATAAGGGTATATTTTATATAGGGCAATTTTGTATAGGGTAATATATGAATAAATGTAAAAATGTTTTTAATGTTTTTTTAAAATATGTATATATTATTTTAAGAATGGAATAATTTAAATATCTAATTGTTAATTAATGATGTTAGGCTGGCTGAATCATGTGATTTTACTAGAACACCTACTTAATGTCTTGATGAGTTCCATTGTTTTTATGTACTGATGAAGGATGGTTAGCCCGAAAGCTTTGCTTATTAAACCTTTTTTGGCATTTAAAGTGTGCTTTAGGAAGAATTTTGAACAGTTTCACCAAGAGTTTAACTATTGATTGGTTATACATCACCAATGTTATCTCATCTCTTCCTATCCTGTTAGTAATTGAGCCTCATCTGCCTCTAACCTTGGCAAAATTAATTCTTCCATAAACATTTCCATTTGTACCTTTTCTTGATTTTCATATTTCTCAGCTTTATACAGACTTTCATAAAATTTCTGACATATTTTTGGCACCTCTACAGGATCTCTTGTTTTCTTCCTTGTTATAGGCTCCTTAAGCTTGGTAACAACCCTTTCTAATTTCTGATGACTGAGTCGTTGTGCTAAAAGTTTTTGAGCTCTGGCGTTATTATCAAAAACAGTTGCTTAACAGCAATCTTTCTAAGTTCATGCATATTCTCAAGGTAGTCCCTTATTTTCTGTTTAGCATTCTGCAATTGCTCCTCTTCTTATTCTGTGAGATTACCCCTATTCTGCAATACATTAACATTTGCCATTCTTTCTAAATTATTTTTGTTGATTCTTGACCATATCTGTCTGTCTTTCTTTTATTTTCACTATACTTTTAAACACCACTTTAATTTCAGCCCAGTCCTTAGCTATATTTTCAGAAAAAAAGTCTTAGATGAAGCAGAAAAACAGTGTGGTCAACACAGCCAAAGCCAGTTTAAAACAACTTTAATAAAATAACAAACAAAACAAGAAAACAGAACAGATAAGCGCTTTCAGGCTATCAGCCCTTCATCCGATCTACTACTTTAACACAAAGACAAGCCCTAAAGGGACAACTTAAGGACAAAAGGGAAGGTGACATTATGCATAGCACAGAAATGACAGAGATGAGATGGATAATGGTTACAAGCTGATAGACTATCTGGCTTGAATGGGGTTGTCCCTTTAAAGCCTGCATTGAGAGCAGGTAAATTCCTTCAGTAATTGCCCTATTAAGTATTTCTGTTGTAAGATTCTGATTGGCTGGACTGTTAATGCTTGTTACAGTCAGTTCTTTTTTTAGGCCTTGTCTTTGTGGTTTTAAATTGACCTTAGTTGTGTTGACTGTACCGTTTTTTTCTGCTTCTACTTTGTTTTTTGATTTGGAATTGGACTTTGACTGCAGTTTGTATAGTTTTCCTGTTGTTAAAAAATCTGTCTTCTCAAATAACTCCCGAATAATTTCCACTACCCATTTCTTAAATTCCTCTCTTTTCAACAGATAAATGAGAAAGTGCCAGTGTCTCATTTTTATTTCATTACCCTGCATTTTTAGTTTTGTTATTATTGGCTGGCATGTGATCTGAAATAATTACTGGATGTGTATCAAAACTTTCAATTAAATGCCCATGTTCCTGTGAAATGCAAGCTCATTCTAGTCTAGCCCAGTTTTTGTATCTTGGGAAATAATATGTAAGTTCACTTCGAACTCCTGCTACTGAATTCACATCTTCCATGCCAAATATTTTCATACATTTCTTCAAAAATCTATCCTCCTTTGTTTTGTTTTCCCTTCTGGGCCCCCCAGACACATCTTCACTGCTGCAAATCAGATTGCTGTCCCTGTCTATAAGTAATTGTCCCTGATAAAAGTTGATTATTTCCCCCAGAATTTTCTTAAGCTCCATTATAGCAGTTTTAGGTGGAATACAAATACATGACAGTGTAATCTTCCTCCCTTGCCAGTAGCCCTTTAGTACTACAAATCTACAATTATTATCTTTTTTACCCTCTTCTATCACTATTGCAGCTCATCTTGCAATTAATATAAGTACTCCTCTTTTCCTTTGTCCCAGGAATTCCACTGAATAGACATCATGAAAACCTTTCTTTATCAAATCCACATGTTCAGTTCTTTCCAAATGTTTGTCCTGTATCATAGCTATTTGCAGTATACATTATTTTAATATAGTTCACTACTCTTTCTTTTTTGTATATATCTACGAGACCATTTACATAAAGATAATATAGAAACTGTCATCATGTTAAAAAGTTATTACTCCCACCTTTTATTTATTTTTTTTAAAAAGATTTTTATTAAAATTTGAATAAAGAAATATATTACATAAAGTATTCCATTTTTAACAATATTAAAAAAACACAATCATTCTATAACTAACTAACAACATAACTATTTACAAATGATGTTCACATAAATGTCAAACTAAATTATTGATTTGTTCATATACAATCAATAATTTTCTAGCAAGTTTAGTAAATTTTCCCACATATTAATTCTAGACGTATTTCTATTAGTTCTTGACTTAATGGTCAAAAGTTCCAGACTGCAAACTTCAGTAAGAAGATTTTTAAATTCTTGAAACGTAGGGGAAGTTTCTGATTTCCAATTAATTGTTATAATTTTCCTTGCTACTGCTAAGATAGTCCATATTAATGTATATTTGGATTTTTAAACACTTCGATGTATTGGAGTGTTAAATATAATTAAAAATTTAGAAATCAAGAAGTTATCTGTAAGTAAACCTTGAAGAAAACTATTTATATCTTCCTAGTATTTTTTTAGAAGACTGCAGTCATAGAACATACGAGACCAGTCAGCTTTCAATACTTCTTTGCATCTCCAACAGCCATTGATGTTCTTGTTAATTTTATTTAGAATGTGAGGTGTTATAAGTGACCTATGCATATATTTCCAGGTGTATAACTTCCACTTTAGGGAAGATGTAGTGTAGTAGGCTGATTCTAGTATATTTTATTTGTCTTGATCTTTAGGAGCATAGTTATTAATTTTATTGAAATATTCCCAATATTTATCAGAGTGAAAATTTGTATCATTTCTAAGTATTTTGTTTATGTGTGCTAATTTGTTTTTGTCAGTGTTTATATTTTGAATAAGTGTAGTCATAAATAAAATTATTTTAGGTAATGGATATATTAAATATAAGGGAATTAGATCCAAATTATTTATAATATATTGTCTACATTCCTGTATGTAAAGCCATGAGTTAGAGTCAAAGTCATATTCAAATTTTAGTTCCTCAACAGACTTTATCCTATCTTTATCTAGTAATTGAGACCAATAAACAAGATGTTTCTCTTTGAATAATAGCATTTTTGTATTATCAGTCGTGATTAATATTCCTTGATTAAAAGCAATTGGGAAAAGCAGGAAAATCCATGTTTTGTAATCAGTGTATTTAAAAATAAAGTTCCTAAATGTTTTAAGGATGAGTAGCAAATAGTTTGATTTATTTAATTTATATGAATGTACTGTAAAGATATCTTTTAATACCCACAAAATAGGATTATTTAACATTAGTGTTTTTTGTATGTTTAGTTTGTTAGAAGAGTCCCATGCTAACGAGATTAAATATTGTTTCCATTTAGAAGAATATGTGTTTTCAATTAGAAAAGAGACTATGTTAATGATCGAGGATAGAGAATATAGTTCCAAGTTAGGAAATCTTATACCACCGTTTGTCCAGTCATTTATATGATGTTGCAAAGCTATTCTGGATTTATTAGGATACCATAAAAATTTCAATAACAAAGAATTAAATCTTTTAATTATCATTTTAGAGGGAATTAATGAAAGTGATTGAATAATGTAAAGCATTTTTGGAAGAATAATCATTTTTATAATAGAAAGCCTTTCATCCATGGAAAAGATTAAATTACTCCATTTTTTTATAGAATCTTCAATTTTACTTAAACAATTATTAAAATTTAATTGAATGATATCTTTTATGTTATTGGTAATCACAATTCCTAAATATGTTATCTGATTATTTTGAGGAATACGTTTTTTATACTTTTGTTGAATTGTGTTTTGTTTTAGATTAATAGGGATGATCCGAGTTTTATTGTTATTAAAACTTAAACCTGATATTTTTTTGGAATTTATTAATATTTTTAAATATGGCAGGAATAGATCTGTAGTTTTCTCCTACTGTTATCAGAATATCATCAGCAAATAATTGAATTTTAGATGAAGTATCTAAATTTAACCTATAACCTTCAATGTTTTCATCATCTCTTACCAAATTGGTCCATGGTTCCATGATCAATGTAAATAAAAGGGGGGATAAAGGGCATCCCTGTTTAGTCCCTCTTGTAATAGGAATGTTTTCTGATATGACAGTGCCAATTTTGATATATGCCTGACTACCTTTATATAAGTTTGTTTAACAATTTATAAACTTATCTGAGAAATTCAACTCGTCTAGCAAAATAAATAAATAGTCCCAATTAACTGAATCAAAGGCACAATTTATATATAAACCTATTAAAGTTAAAGTTTTATTAGAGGTTTTTGCGGTATCTATCAAAGTTATTGTTGTTCTTATATTGTCATAAGTAGTTCTATTTACAATAAAACCTGTTTGATCATCATTTACTAGTGATGGCAAAACACATTTTAATCTCTCAGCGTATATGGACATAAACATTTTATAATCTATGTTTAATAAAGAGATTGGTCTGTATGAAGAACACTTAGTAGGCTCTCTGTTTGATTTGATTATTGGTGAGATAAAGGTATATTTCCAAGAAGGGGGTATGAATGTGCTGCTTTGAGAAATATTAAATACTTTAAGCAGAATATTTAAAGCAGATTTAGGTAATAATTTATATAATTCTGGGATAATGCCATCATTCCTGGGGGCTTTGTGTAATTTAAGTTTTGTTATCTGGTTTTGTATATCTTGTAAAGAAATAGGTTTATCTATATTATTAGTTTGATCTCTTGATAATCTATATTTAGTATACTTTGTTATAAATGTCTTAATCAAATCTTTTGAATCCATTATCTGGGAGTTCTGATTTATCTTATGATAGAATTCTTTGAATTCCAGTAAAATATTGTGTATATTAGACACAAGTTTTTTTCTTTTTTGGGGAATAGATCTCCTTAATATGATTAAATTTATTAAGTCTTTTTGTCTTATTTGCTAAGATATTTAAAGATCTAGGGTTCATTGAAGAGGTTATGAATTTAAATTTCTCTATTCTGATTTTTGTTTTATGGTTTAAGATCTCCAGGTATTTTGTATTTAGTTTACTTATTTCTTTCTCTTTGTTTTGTCTATCAGTATTACTATCTAAATTAAGTTTTAGCTTGCCTAATTTACCTTGTAGATCTAATAATTCTTTGTCCCAGAATGTCCTTTTATTATTATACCACGAAAGAATTCTCCCATATAAGAAGGCTTTTAAGGCATCCCAAATATAAACTTCTGAAACATTATTAGTATTATTTAATGTGATAAAGTCTTGTATCTCTAAGAGTAAAAATTATTTAAATTCTTTCAAATTAGTTATGTATGCTGGTATTCTTTTAATCATAACAGTGTAGTTTGTTTTGATTAGTAGTTCAAAAGTTACTGAGTTGTGATCAGATAAGGGACATGAAATAACCTTTACTTTAATTAAATCATCCGTTAATTCTTTTGATATTAGAATTCTATCTATTCTGGGGTTTGTTTTATGTCTATGGGAATAGTGAGTGAATGAAAGTGAATCTACATCTGCAAAGTTATTTATATCTTTTAAAATAAATGATTGCATAAAGTCCAATAGTAATTTAGCTGCAGTTGAAATTTTTCGTTTTGCTGAGGAGTTAGTATCTACTTCACTTAATATACAATTAAAATCACCTGCTATAATTAAATTACCTTTAGCAAGACTAACTATTTTATTTAAATTCAATTTGACAGTGTTTGAACCAATACCTGGAATCCAATAAATGTTTATTAAAGTATATTTTTTTTTATTTAGTTCTGTTGTGACTGAGCAAAACATACCTTTGTTATCTTTGTATATTTCTAGTATTTTAGGCACGGGGAGTGTTTTATTCCATAAAATACCTACTCCTCTTTTCTTTTCACTATGTTCTGAACTTGTTAAGCTTGAATAATATCTGGTATTTAACTTATCAATATCTGTGGATATTAGATGTGTTTCTTGTAAAAAGACAAGATGTGATTTCTGTATTTTAAGATATTTGAGCAAGCTTCCTCTCTTGCAAGGATTATTTAGACCATTAATATTTATTGAAATACCCTTTAAAAGAAACATTTATATTGTGTGTTATAAATATATACAAGGTAAATCACTTGTATTCCTCTCTGGTAAGCACTAATGCTAGAAAACTTACTTATCAAATCATAGACATATTGAAGAGAGTCATATTGAAGATTCTCAAAATATGTTGCTATTGTGAACGTCATAAAAAAAAATAACATAACATTGTAACAAAACATCAATATAACAAGTCTACCAAAACCCTTCCTGGAGTTATATACTCCTGTAGAAAAAATTTTAATCTGGCTAGGAATAAAAGATGAGTTTTTATTTGTGCCTTTTTGAGTTCTTTGATTAAGGGTAGGAAAAGTTTTCTTTTTGCTATTACTGTTGAAGAGTAATCATTATCAAAACGAATAATGTTGTCATTTAATTTAATAGGAGCTTTTGCCCAAGCTGTTTTAGCACTAGTTCTTTGTCATATGAAGATAAGAATTTTACAATTACAGACTTAGGAGAGTTATTCTTACTTGTTTTAGATGAAGCAAAAGATCTGTGCGCTCTTTCAATACCATATGACAAGACTTCTGGTAGGTCTAGTACTTCTTATATCCACATTGTCAGGAACTTTGATAGATTGTTTCCCTCTATGTTTTCTGGTAAGCCAAATAGTCTAATGTTGTTTCTTCGAGACCGGTTTACTAAATCATCCACTTTGGATTGTAGGTATGTAATTTTGCTTTATTAGAAAGTCTATATTATTCTCATCTTTATGTACTCTACTGTCAATGTCATTTAGTGCTAATTCAATACCTGAAATTTGAGATTTTTGTAACTGCAGATCTTCGTGTATCTTTTCCATCTGTTTAGTGTAGTCTTGTTTAAAGATATCAATCTTTAAATCCATTGTATCTATTTTGGTAGATAATTATTGTACAGTAATGAGTAAAGAATGTAAGTCCTACTTTAGAGAAGATACTTGATGTACTGCTTTTGATGTAGCCATTCTGTTGTCAGTGAAGATAGATATAGTATCCAAAGTATTCTTGACAGGAAAAAATCAAAATTTCTTCAGAATTTTTATATGTAGTCGTAGAACTAGATGAGAGGAATGTAAGTTCCTCCAATAAGATTTACTATAAAAATCCTGTCATACAAATTTTAAACTGACAGAGCTGAAGAGAATTGCTGCTATTCAGAGCCCATCTTGGCCACACCCCCATTCCCACCTTTTATATGTAACAGCTTTTTTGTTAAGTGTCTAGTTCCAGTCTTTGTATTACATGCATACACTAATGTTTGGCAGGTATGTTGTGGCCACAGGTCATGCATTTTTTTGCCGCCAGAAGGTTTATGTGTCATTATGGAGACATGTTACAAGAAAAGAACCACACAATGAAGACAGTAACAGTTCAAATTCTTAAAAAGTAAAATAGAATATACAAGTCCTATTTTTTATAAGAAAGCTGTCCCCAAGGCATGAAGAAATAAAAACCTTTATAAGTCCTAAATATAATCATTATGACAGGAGAAGTAGGATATATAAGCATTAAGTGAAGAGGAGCCAAAGTGTATGGGAAAATAAAAGGTAAAAATGAAATACTCTGACCAGTTTTTGACTCATTCCTGAGAAAGGAGATCTGTGTCTGCCTCAAATGAGTGGCAAATGAGATCTGAGGTAATGTTGAGCTTTGCAGGGTTTATGGGCAAGGGGAGGAGCCTAAGCTTGGATTCTAAAGTTTTGAGTGGCCAAAGATGGATCTGAGATCAGATCCAAAGACCCATCCATTGAGGAAAAGACAGAAGATAGAACTCAAATCATCTATTTACCTGTATTTTTTGCCAGAATTGAATGAGGGGTTAGAGATTTCCTTAGAAATTTTGGAAAAGGAGGGGTGAAAAATCTTAGAGATCCATTGTACCAACTTACCCCTTTTATTACACTTTTTAAGCACCTGTGCAGCAGAGGAACCAAAAACTAAATCTCTTTCCAAAGAATTTAAAATCTTATTTTTTATATCATCTGAGAGAATCTGAGAATCAGGCACACCTCCTCAAAACAGTACCGGTGGCCACAGCCCTGGAAGAAATATCAAATGAGTCATGCACACACTGTAAACAATTAGTAGTGACTAGTGCAACTGAAGAAACTAAATTATTTAAAGCAGAATTTTCTTCACAAGTAACTGCAGACAGAACATTTCTCATACTTCCACAATTAAATGAGCTTTAACATGTGAGCCTGACAAATCAAAGTTCTGAAAATCAGAGTTGCAGAAGCATACACTGTTTTCCACACTTATCAATAATCTTCCCATCCTTATTAGAAAGAGTAGGATTTGGATTAACTAAATGTTTAACAGCACTAGGATTAACTAAAGTTATACCTTCTGGGTCAGGTTTGGGAAGAGTGTATACAAACTTAAAAGACTGAGGAACATTATACAGTCTATCTACCTTTTTATGGGCAGCTGGCTTACTATCAGAAAAATTGCAGGCAGTGACACAAACATCCTCTAAAGCTGACAGAACTGGATGAATAGGTGAAGGTTCTGAAAATTCCTTCTGTAACAGCTCACAGTATTTTCTGAGTGACTGAGAAACCTAAATGTTCTTCCACTGAAGACACTGGCACATTCTGGAAATATTCTCAGAAAAATAACCCCCCCCCCACATGGAGATTTAGAAAATGACTTCTCCCCTGAGTCTAAATCAGAAAGCTGAGAAAAAAACCCTGCATCTGTCCCTTCATCTTCCAGTCCAGACTCAGAATCTTGAATCTATTCAGGAAAAGAGATATCCCTCTTTCTTTTACCAGAAACCACCTAACAAGGAGGATCAATAGCCTGAATTAAACCCCGAGCCCAACCTAATAAACTACTCCTGTCTAAGGAAATTTGAGGAGTAGTAGGTACATGCTTAGTTTTCTGTTTCTTTTTGACAGGAAAATGGGGTCAAAAGTGTTATTAATGGCAGCAGTAGTCCCCGGGGATGGGTACAACATTCTGACAGTCTGAAAAATAGGGAAGCCTTCCCCGTTCTCCCTCCCAGGACCAACAAGAGTAGCTCTCCCCTTCTCATTGATGGGATCTCAACAGCCACAAAGGATGTGGCTAACCTCCAGTCCATAATGGCTGCAGAGGCTACACCAGAGGGATATGAGGTAAAAGATGAGTGATCTGAGGAACAAACAATGACCACAGGAGAGTCACCCACTTGTGGCTGAGGCAAACTGCTAGACTGTTGTAGGGGTAAATGCTGTTTGCTTAACTTTTTCTTTTTGTGGCTGGAAGAAGGACTGACTGTGGGTCAAGCTGAAAATGGTGCCTCTTTCCTATGGAAAATAAGCAGCAAAAGCCAGTAAAAATTAAATATTTAAAAGTCACATTGTTTTCACACAGAAGCACAGTAAAAGTTTTAAAACACTTTGACATCCCCAAGAAGTAAAATAAACACAATTTCTCCACAGAAAACTGGTTTTCAATCACTTCACTTTTAAACTGACAGGAAAAAAGTGTGCTCTTGTTTAAAAGTGTAGTACAGTCTCATGACAGTCTGTCAAAACACAAACTCTTACCTTTAAAATAACGTTTCTGAACAGGAAAGTATTAATAAACAAACAATTTTTAAAATGAAAGATTTTCCTCCAAAGGGAACTTATCTGCCCAGCAAAAGAACAGCATAAGGCCACTGTTGATCCTCAAAAGTCTCAAAGGAAAGTAGTCTTCAGAGGCAGGAAAGCTCTGAAGGGCTTGGTACTCAATCCTGACATTTTAGTCAGCTCAGTTCAAGCTGACTGATGGTTTGGGGATATTATATAACAAATAATGCCTAGCCATCAGAAATCATGGTCTGTTTAAACAAAATACCTAAAAAGGGATCAGACAAAAGAGTAACATGTGGCCAACATCTCTCATTTTTAATTCATTACAACTAGCTCACTGGTGCATATGGAAGGTCACCAGCTGTACAACAGATGAACAAGGTACTAAAATGCAATAAGATGTCAGAAAAGCCAGCAAAGGCAAGTGGGACAAGTAGACAAAAATAGTGAGTATTACAAAAAGTGTGGAGACTACATATGGAAGCAGCGTGTATATAAGACAAGAAAACCTTATAAGTAGAATCTCAGTATAATGCTTATCCAGAAGAATTAAGGAAAATAAAGTGCCACAGCAGTCTAAATGACTATTTTGTGCAATCAGACTGCTAGCAGAAGTATTTTTCTGCTTTATTACTGATACCTGAAATCAGTTTTAGAAGGCTAGCTTTTGGGAATTTCCTGAGATAGGGTGAGGGATAACACCAGATTTCATGATGAAAAACAGGCTGAAACTTTTTGAAGGAAGGGGTGGCTCAAATATGTGCTATCCATCAATAGCTAAGATAGGATAAAGAAGAAAGTTTGGCCATGGCACACACAAATACATTTAAGTGCAATGTAGATCAGCAGTCTCCAAACTTTTTGCACAAGGACCAGTTTCATGTAAGACAACTGCGGTGGTGGTGCTGTGGTAGCGTTGTTGCCTCACAGCAAGACGTTGTCCCGTTCGATTCTCAGCTAGAGCGTCTTCTATGTGGAGACATGCGTGAATGGGCGTACCTTCGTTGAAGGTTGTGCGTCAGGGCTAGCAAACTCGGCACGTAAAAAAATCTACTGCCAATCATTAGCGGACCGGAGTTCCACTGTGGCGACCCCTAACCGGGAAAAGCCGAAAGACACAAACAAACAAACCAGTTTCATGTAAGACAATTTTCCAAGTACCAGCCAGTGCACGCATATAATAAAGTGCATAACATTTAGTTATTTGACATTTGTTTACCGGGGAGGCCTGACTGGACTAGAAGTCCATTTTCAGCGAGACCTGGGAAGAAAAACTCCAAAGTGCAATAAAAAGACAGTTGGCAATGATTACAAAAAGTGTACAGTCTGCTTAAGAGCATAACATTGATCTACGATGGTCGAGAGGTATATAAACCTAATGGCAATCTTACTGACTTTCTATGTTTATAAGAGCAATATTTAAAATCTATCCCTATTGTTTGGCTCTGTCCAGCATACCTCTCAACTGTACAGATTTTTGCAGAATGCCCAGATTTTTGCCTCATTTTTGGTCTGTTTCTCATAAAATTGTTGTTTCTGGCAAATCACTGGCAGATCATTGATGTTTGAAGTGAGAAAATAATGACAGACAGTTGACCTAACACCCTTCAGAAAATACACATTAATGCAAAACTTGTATCTCTATCTACTTTCTAAATGTATAAGAGCAGTACTTAAGTGTCCCTATTTTTAGGCCTTTGTCCCCACCATATTTTTGGCTTTGTCCAGATTTCTTGCTGTAAGAGGTTGAGAGGTATGATCTAGATTTATTGTATGAGACGTTGAATGGTATGATCGAGAGGTACGCAAACCTCATTGCTGCTGCTGCCAGGGATCACTCTCATTCTTCACTCTGTCTGTCTGTCTCACACACACACACACACACACACACACACACACACACACACACACACACACACACACACACACACACAGAGTCTCTTTTGCATTCATTCAAACATTCACTCACACAAGATCATTCTCACTCTTTCTTGATCTCTCTCACACACAGTCTCTCTTGCTTTCATGCATGCATTCACTCACACATGCAGACAGAAACATACACACACACACACACACACACACACACACACACACACACACACACACACTCTCTTCTACTTTCATGCACGCATTCTCTCATACATGCAGACAGAAATACACGCACACACATACACACACATTCTGCTTTCATGCACGTATTCACTCACACATGCAGACAGACACATTTGTTTGTGTCTTTCGGCTTTTCCCGGTTAGGGGTCGCCACAGCGGAACTCCGGTCCGCTAATAATTGGTAGTGTAGTTTTATGTACCAGGTTACCAGCCCTGACGCACAACCTTCAACGAAGGCACACCCCATTCACGTATGCCTCCACACAGAAGACGCTCTAGCTGAGAATCGAATGGGACGTCTTAGCTATGAGGCGACAACGCTACCGCAGCACCACCACCACAGTTATGCAGACAGACACACAAAAACACTAATACACATACCTACACACATTCACTTTTTCATTTCACTCTATGCCTGGTGGAGCGGTAGCAAATGATCCACGGCCCGGTGGTTGGGGACCACAGATGTAGATGAAACTCTCATGATGTGATATTAGGCAGAGGTCTGCCACGTTAATGGAAGTAGAGGCAAAATATGCATTTGTCAATGCTGAATGTTGACTTACAAAACAAAATAATCCAAAAGAAAGAGACCGACTCCCACAAGCCAAGGAAGCTTAATTATTTATTATTAAAAAACACACCACAAACACTTGTTAAGTACTTTCATCTCTCAAAGAGACTTCATCAGATAACAATCAGTCAACTCAGTTCTTTTTAGATACCATTCCATACAAGATAATTATGTTCAATAATTCAATTAATTAAGATCCCACACTTAAAGCTACATAAAAAAAATCTTCTTTATTATTCTTTATATAATGATTTTCCATAGTCTGCACTTAAAAAACACTCAAGTAGAATAATAAAACAGGAGTAACCAAATGATTGTAAATTATTAGCAGCATAAAGCAGACAAAATTTTATATAATAATGATATGGTATTACTTTGCTATGTACACAGGTAATATGAGTTTCTTGGTTTATAGCAGAATAAATTTATGAAAACACGTAAAAGATAAAAAAAAAAAATCCAGTAAAATGAAAAAATAATAAGGAAAAAAGTATTTCAATTTAAATTAAAACTAGTACCACTACTGAATATAAACAATATATAATTATTTTAGTTTAAATCAAAACAAGTAACATTACTGAATATAAACAATATATAAATACAACTAATACAAAGCAAGCAGAAAGGGCATAGCCAGATGAAGTATCGTATGTTTCCTATATGCAGCTGTTTATAATTGATCGAGTGTCATGTATTTTATCAGATGATTTACAAATTTAATCTTGTAGCATAAATGGCACCCTTCAAAATGCAAGTCAAGCTGAGCTAGGATTAGCCACTGAGAAATAAAATAACTCATTAAAAGATAAATAATTCTATGTTTTATACACATTACTAAACCATGCAGATTTCATCCTGTACTCCATATGAACAGAAGAATACTATGGCTTTATGTCTTCATAAACAACTTAATTCCTGTTAATGAATCACATATATTTCCATTTTTCATAATGAGACGTAATACCATTAAATTTTGCATGAGCATTTCTATAAATCTTTACTATAATAGCATTCATATCATCTAAATGGGGCTACTACTTTTCACTATAAATCCACGATTATATTTCCAACAGTGGCCTTCTAAACACTTGTTATGGAGAAAATCATATAATATACAAAATGTACCTTCCTCAAGGATAACATTCAATGCTTTTCATCAAGGGTGAAATTAGTATATGTCAAAAAAATACCATTAATGCAACACAGTTCTCAGCACGTATTAATTAACACTAGTGACTCAACATGCTTACTACCTTAACAGCACATGTGATCTGCAGCCTTTTTCAATAATTCCCTTTTTCTTCAATACCTTTTTAAATATCCCCTTATTTTAAATGAAGTGCTTCCTAACTTCTCTTTCAAAAATTTCTTTCATCATCTACCAGGTATCCATGCCCATTACCTGGCCCTATGACAACCCTTCCCATGCATCTCTTCTCCCTTAATGCATAATTTTAGCCCACCTACTTACCATCTTTATCCTATACTGCAGAGACTGTTTTCAAATCTATTACATTTCTTTCCTTATCAAATCACAACTGAGTCCTGTGAGCAACACCATAATTAATACACAACTTTCACTTCACACACAACTTTCTGTACATTCAAGTTTCATCTGTTTTACCCACTTTACCAACCTGCATCATGCCCCTTCTTTGACTAAAACATCACCTTGTCCACCTGTCAAGAATAACCATATATTTCTTACATATATCCAAAATAAAATATTTGGTTCAGTCAGTAAAGTATGGTTAGCAAGACTGGTGAAATAATTTCACAGAACATATTGATTACTTTCTCCATATCAGCAATCTCTGCACACTATGGCATGCCCATCAGGATTAACCAAATTTTAATTGCATGTCAATGAATAGTAAAAAATAGCTAAGTAAATAAATAAATAAAATGAAGATACTCATCCTCAACTCAGGACACCATTCTTCCATTAAACATTATACATTCCATAAGCACATCCTGAACATAATTAATTATCAGCTAATTGCAAACCTTCCTCACACCACTAACTACTCTGCATGTACACCAATTTTTTTACCCCCTGAATTTTGACACAATGGAAGTAGTTCACACTATACTATTTTATAACTGTACTAGAAACATTATTAGCATTTAACTCAGCTCACTATACAAAACTTATCTTTTATGTTACATAATAGAACATTAAAACATTTTTGTTATTCTGCATGCTTAACTTTGTTCTATTACATTTTCCCCTAATTCATCATTTCCATATGGTTAAACGCCACCATATGTGACAATAAATACGCAATTTTAATAAAGAAATCTGAACTCTAGTAAGTAGAATCTTTCAGTGAGCAGATTAACATAATCCCTAATAACACCTTCTAAAAAGGTACAAAGGTGTAGATGTTTGAATTCTTCACTGCTGCAGCAGACTGTGGGTTGTATTCTACCAAGGATTTAACAACAACATTAATAAGCTGTATAACAGAAGGAAGAAAATCATGGCAAAAATTAGGAGGTGCAGCACCCAGCAAGATAAAAGCACTCTCATCAAACTAAACAAACATCTCAAAGGACAAATAAAGTCTACCAAGGCAAATTTGAGGTGAATCTGGCCACCCGGGCCAAGGATATCCACAAGGGATTCTTTAGCTACGTCCGCAACCTCAAAGGCAATACACAATTGTGTGCAGAGCTTATTGTAAATGAGCCATGTATACTGAGCCAGAAGATATAGCAAACCTACTGGTCGATACATTCAGCTCCAACTTTACCTCTCTCACCCCCTCAACCTTCTTTCAGGAAATATCATCTATTATAACTCTCCCTGCTATCATTAGGGAACAGGTCCTTAATGATCTCTCTAAAGAACACTGCATCAATGCGCCCAGACAATATCCCAGGATGCCTTCTAATTAGCATGAAACATGACCTATCAGGGCCTCTGGAACTGCTGTTTAACTATAGCCTCCAAACAGGTTTCGTGCTACGTGAATGGAGAACAACAACAGTCATCCCTCTGCACAAAGGTCGGACATCTACAGACCCATAAGTCTCACTAGTCCTATATGTAAAGCCAAGGAAAGAATTATCATGGAAATGATCAACAGTGATATAGTAAATCACCAGACACTAGACCCAACCCAGTTTGGTTTCGTCAAAGGTAGACTTCTTTGAGAAGGTCACCAAGCAACGAATGAGGGTAAAATGGTTCACACTGCCTACCTTGACCTGGCCAAGGCATAGGGTTGCCACCTTTCTACTGTGCCTTTTCCTGACAAACAAGCCCCGCCCCCATGCACAATCAAGCCACACCCATTCCCTTTAATAGTCACGCCCCTTTACTCTAGCACCCTTCAGCACAAGCATCCAATACAAATCATGTAGTCATTATATATTCACTGTAACATCAAACGAACTAAGCCTTGGTATAGACGGTATACCCTAGAAAACACAGATAAAGGTAAACAGTGATGACAAGCTATACAAAAAGCTACATTTAAGCCTCACTATAATTTGAAGACTGTACACCCTAGACATAGACACCCTAGGAAGAAACACAGGTCAAGGTAAACATCACAGTGATGACAGACTCGAAAAGACAGTTCTACAGTCCAAGCATCTTATACAAATCATGTAGTCATTATATATTCACTGTAACCAAGTCCAAAACCAGATGAAAGACTAAAAACATTGCAGTAAAAACAGCCTTGGTATAGAAAATGCAGATCAAGGTAAACATAACAGTGATGACAAACTAGAGAAATGATAGTTCTACAATCATAGCAAGAACCCTATATAACGCCGTCAGTATATATTCACTATCAAAGTGCACCCAAATGAAAAATAAATCAAAGTGCACCCACATGAAAAATAATAAACCAAAGTGCACTCACATGAAAAATAATAAATCAAAGTGCACCCACATGAAAAATAGTTACACTAACTGCAGTTAAAAACAGCCAAACAAACCCTTCCTATATATCTCTGCAGACAGTATCCTAGAAACTACAGATAAAGAATAAGGTAGATGTGGTGATTACAAACTAGAAATTGTTCTAGTTAATAATCACCACAACATGTTGAACATCTACATACAGTTACACACACATCTTGTCACCATCAATGAATGAGATACTGCCAGCACAGCTACTAGTGATTTTTTTAAATATTAAATTTATATTAATTCACTAGCTGTGCTGGCACTATTTCATTCCCCTTGTCACACTAATCTTTGTGAATCTACCTTAATTCCAAAGAATTTGTCCATTAAAAAAATTCCACTTACCTCCAGAAAAAGCAGCAGCAGGGCTCCTTAAACAAGCTCTCAGCCAGAGCAGAACAGGCAGCTAACAAAGGGCCAGCAAGCAGCAGGAAGGCAGGGGAACACAACACCACCCAGTCGGCCAGTCCACAGCACTACTCCAGGTCAAGACTCCAGCAAGCAAGGCAAGCAGCAGGGCTAGGGCAATACTTCCTCCAGGCAGCAACAGCAAAAGAAACCAGCATGGCTAGGGCAATCCTTCCTCCAGGCTCCAAACAGCAATAGCAAAAGAAACCAGCACACAAGGACACAGCCATACCAAGCAGTCCACCGAAAACGTCCCGAACTAGCAAACAGCCGAACCAACAAGAAATTTCAGACCTTTAGTAGAGACAGTAAAAGGTAAAGTATAGCTGGAGCACCGCTTTTTATTCCCTAATTTACGTGGGCTTTGCAAGGATTTGACTCGCAAATCTAAGTGTTGATTGGCTGCTTGCTGCATGAGCCTGTTCTGCAGCAAGCAGCCAATCAACCGAGAGCCCTAGACGGCAATGTCATTTTTTTTTTTTTTTTTTTTGACGTACAGATGCACTAACGTCGTACGACTTATCATTTCCAGACTCCCAGAACGAGAACCGGAGAACCGGAGTACCCTATTGATTTCCGGACACTCCGGAAAAAAAACGGAGGGGTGGCAACGCTACCAAGGCATTTGACACAATACCCCACTTGGGCATTGTTGACAAACACAAAAGGTTAGGTACAAACTCATATGTCATGTAGTGGATAGCCAACTGGCTCGCAGACAAGATCCAGGAAGTTACATCTACAAAGAGGCCAGTCACAAGAGGAGTCCCTCAGGGATCAGTCCTTGGACAGCTCCTTTTTGGAATTTACTTCTCTGACATCAAGGCCAATGTCAGTGGTTTCTGGCTAACTAAATTTGCAGATGATTGCAAATTATGAGCTGTCATTGAATCCCACACTGACACACATGCTCTCCAGGAGGTGCTGACACAGGCAAACAACTGGTGTCAGAGCCACGGACTAAAACTGAATGCCAAGAAATACATAATAATATCCTTAGGGAAGTCATCCATCCCTGGTAACTATCATATTGACAACACACCCCTTAGAGTTGACCCAGTAGTCATGGACTTAGGGACATACATCAATAGTAATTTAGTCTTTGACCATCATGTGTCTACAGTAGTGAGGAAATCCCTCTATCTTGTGCAACTTATAAAACAAAGGTATGGCATCTAAGTCCAAGACAGTCATTGTCCCACTGTATCTGGCATTCATCAGACCTATCACTGAGTACAATTCCCCCTTTGGTATGTACCTAACAAGGCATATCCAACAATTGGAATGTCCACAGAGGTTTCTCACTAAAAGAATACAGGGCTTAAGTAAAATGCCCTTTGCAGACCACCTCAAGGCTCTCTCCATGTATTCTGTCTCCTACAGGTTTTGAGAGGAAATCTATGTCTGACATACAAGGCATTGTCTGATCCCCCTCTGATGGACCTCCTGTATATCTGCAAAACAGATAGCACTAGAATTACCCATTATAAAGACATAAACCTTGCCTGTGATATAAATAGGACTTGCTGGAGAAACAGGTATGTATCCCAGAGATTACCCCATCTCTGGAACAGGCTTCCCAAACATGTGAAGCAGAGTTCCCCCTAACCCAATTCAAGTGCAACTTGGACAATTGGAAGGGGAACAGGAAATTCATCCCTGGTTTGGTACCTACATCTCTAATGGACACAGGCAACCTGTAAATGGTTCATTTCCCAGGCCCTAACTTGTAAATATTTCATCTCTCAAGCCCCTGCTTACACTAATCAAGGCTATCACAACTTGTCAGAGATTTGGGATGTATGGCTAGGCTTAAAAAGGCCCTTGTGGTCATTAGCCTAGTAAACACCTATGAACCTATGAACAAATGATTAGCTTCCAAAAGCTTTTATCCTCTCCCACACCATCAGTCTGGCTGCTTATAGGCTGTGCCCTTTTTAGGAGAGAGCTATAAAAACAACCAGAGTAACTAAAAATCTTCAGGACTTTTTAGCTCTTCAACAAAAAAATTGAAACTCGTCCTGAACAAACTTAGGTATGTGCAAAGCAAACCAATAATATGATCCATAAGAAATACATACAAGAAGAGGGATAGTGGTTGGGTGCAGCAGTGAAGAGTTCAAACATCTACTGTTGTAGGTAAGAGCAACTTACACAATTGTAATATGTTCATCATTCTTACTGCTGCAGTAGCCTATGAGTAGACCACCATAACTTACCAAATCTGGATGGAGGAAGGATAAGAGTCCAGAAGCCCATGGGGAATGGTCTCAGCAAATCTAGCTCTGGACCTGAAAAAGGAATCCAGCATGTAGTGCTTTGTACATGTATGGATTAAGGACAAAGTTGCAGCCTCTCAAAAGCTTCTAGAGTCTACCCCTTTCCAGTATGCCATCACAGAAACTAAAGCTAAGTTAGAATGTGTCTTAACAATGTCATGAATAGATTTTCCACGCTGAGAGTAGTAAAAAAAAAATATCAGAGAAGACAACCACCTCAGAATAGTCTGTTTAGACATGGGTTGACCTTTCTTAGTCTCAAAATAGGAAATAAATACCAGGTTAGCTTTGCTATAGGACTTAGCTCTGTCAAGATAGTAGCTGATTCACCTATGCACATCTAGTGTGTGTAGAATCTTTTCTCCCCTGTATTTTGGATCTGGATAGAAAACAGGGAGATTGATAGATTGATTTAATGTGAATTCTGAAACAACATAAAAGAGAGGTATGGGCACAGAGTCACCCTGTCTCTATAGAAAAGCAGACAGGGTGCTCCCACCATGGGAGCTTGCAACTCAAATACTCAAGAGAACAATCAGAAGAACAGTTTTTCTGGTAATGAAACCTTAGTTAACCTGACTGGCAGGTTCAAAAGGGTGACACAGTTTTTCTAGCACAAAACTGAAATCCCAAGGAAGAGGAACCTGTCTTTGAGGAGATCTTAAACTCCTTTTAGAAACTGTTTGACAATAAACACAGAAAGAGAGGATCCATGGGCAGACATGCAGAAATAGCTGCAAAATGTGCCTTTATAATGACATACAAGAGGCTAGAAGACAGTACCTCACACAAATATTTAAGCACCAGTTGTACAGAATCCCTGATACTTGCCAATATATGATTTTCTAGAAGCAGGCTTTCTTGCCTCTTTCAGTACTTGCTGCATGTCCTTGTGAAAGCAGTGCCTCAAAGGCATCAGAATCGAATCATCCAGGTAGTCAATTGATTCAGAGTGCATCAAACTCCCATTGTCCTGTGTGAGTAGATATAATCTGTGAGAAAGCTTGTGATAATTGCCACTGATCAATTTTATAAGAAAAAAGAACCAAATTTTCCAGGGCCAGAAATTAGTCATCACAATGATTTTTGGAGAGTCTTTCTGATTTTCAGAATTACCTTGGAAATCACTGGTGAAAATGCATAGAGGAGCATCCCTGACCAGGGGAATAAAAGGGCATCTGTCTTCCAGGCGTGCTTGCAGGGAGTGATTGAACAGAATCTGTTTAGTTGACTGTTTTGAAATCTGGATCAACTCCTGGAAGAATCTGCTTAGCTTGTCTGACACTATGTTTTGCTCTGACAGTATGCAAAAAGTTTGAAGAGTTAAGGAGTGCTGTAGAGCTAACTCCTAAGCTATCACTGCCAGCTGGCACAGATGGTAAGACCTGGTGCCCCCCCCCCAGTTTTTTATATACCACATTACCATAGTGCTCCCTGTCACAATCTGTAAGGGACTTCAGTCCCTAGGATAATGCAGAGACTTTATGGCATGTATCACCGTCAGCATTTCTTTGACAGTGATGTGCTTTGACCTGTCTGAACTGCCCCACAGTCCTTGCAGTTTTCCTCAATTGAAACTGTTCCTTAAGCAAAATTTGAGGAATTGGTCAATACAGATTGTGTTTCAGTAGGTGGAGAAAAAAGGAAACCTGGGTTGTGAGACATCTGATCCCTCCACCAATGTAGTTCTGACTTGATGAAGTCCAAGATTAGAATCAGAAACTCCAGGGGATGAAAATGTTGGGCTCACGTGTTTTTGAGGTACTAATTAATCTTGCTCTTATGTAACCTGGCAAAAGAAATCATGAGAATCATAGAAACCATAAGGCCTAATATCCTGAAAAATTTGCTGCTCATAGTTTGAGACTGCCAAGAAAAGTTCAGGAACACAAATCAACCATTTCCTGTGGAAGGAAAGCCTTTTGAGACACCATGTCTATTAGGCAACCTAGAAATGCAATCCTGTGTGATGGAGGGAGGATTTTTGCACATTTGTCTAGAATTCCATGTGTTCTGGGAGGGAAGATACCTTCATTAAGGACTCGACAACTGGGAAGAGACTCTGCACAGATACGCACGTTGTTTAAATAAGGATAAATGTGGAGACCCTGCAATCTGCAGTAGGCCACTACTGGGGTTAGACACTTTGTAAACATTAACCACAGTTTCAAGGATAGTATGCCCAAAAAAGCCAAAATTTAATAAAGAAAGGCACACAAGTGGAGAGACAGCACAATGTATTCAAAAAAGTGTGGAATAAAGCCTTTTTTGAATACATTGTGCTGTCTCTCCACTTGTGTGCCTTTCTTTACTTGACTTTGTAAACATTATTAGTGTAGTGGACAGCCCAAAAGGGTAATACAGACAACTGATAATATGACTCAGATACACAAAAGATTAGAAATCTCTTGAAGTTGCTTGCTATTGGAATGTGATGCTAAGCATCTTTGAAGTCTACAGTTATCATTAAGACTCTGGTTTGTGATCAGCACTAACACTGTTTCAAGGGTCAACATCTTGAAATTTGGAATCTTTAACAAAAATATGGAGAGAAGAAAGATCCAAAACCGGTCTCCCATAGTGCTCCTTCTTATGAACCAGAAACATTCTAGAATAAAAGCCTTTCCCTATTTGATCTGTTATAACATGGTCTATGATTCCTGCATCTAGCATGTATTGGAGACTAGAGAAAACAATTTCTGTTTAATTGGGAAGTTAAGGGGGGTATCGTCCTGAAACTAGTGGGCTTTTGCATCCACTGACAACTGTAACCTTCCTGAATCATCTTCAAAATTCATTTGTCTGATACAATCTGCTGTTAAAAGGAAACCTTTCAAGTAATTTTCTTTAACAGAGGAAGAGATGTTGGGGCAGGAAGGGTGAAGGAGGTAACCTGATTTCTGGCATAGTCATCCTGAGAGGGGCAACAGACCCTTTTTTTGAAAAAGCTGCTTTCTTTGTGGGATTTTCATTAGATCCCCCCAGCTATCTATTTTTAGATACTGTCTGTTAGCAGGAGGCACCACTTATTTCTTTTGTCTTTTAAAAGGAGCAGAGGATTTGGAGGTAAAGAACTTGGGGACCTGAAAAATCCTAGAAACTCCCTGTATTAATTTACCTTTCAAACCTATTGTTTGAGCACCTGCATAGCGGAAGACCCAAATATCACCCGTCCCAGCTAGAGGGGAGTTCAAGATGTCTGACTTTAAGTCATCTGAAAGTTTTTTTCAAGTATCCAGACAAATCATCTCAAAACTGTGACTGAAGCAGATGCCCTAGAAACTGTATAAGCGCAATCATACATACTTTTTAAGGCATGTTTAGAAACCTAAGACAAGTTAGCCACAATGTAATTCAAGTAAGACCTCCCTTCAGGAGGCTGGGAAGCAGAAAATTCTCTAAAACTATTGTCATATTTAAGCATAAATTTTCACCTATAGCCCTGGCAATTAAGAACTCTGAAGGCTAAAGTAGAGGAAAAAAATCTGTCACTTAAAACTGTCCAGATGTTTACCATCTTTATCCCCAGGAACTGGTTTAGAGGTAATAGGAAACCTTTTCACATTAGGAGTATTAGCAGAGATATCTGCTGGGTCTGGTCTAACATGAGAAATGAGAGAAGTGCTACTTTGAGAGACTGTATACAATTTAGCTGCCTTTTTTGGTACTGATGGCTGGGAGTCATGAGTGTTGCAGGCAGCCTTAAAAACATCCTCCAGGGCTGGCAGAATATGAGGAATGGATGTAGTATGTGGGGCTTCTTGTTCTAATAAATCATAATAACTGGGCAATACAAGGGGAATATCCACGTTCCCAAGCAAACACATCCTTAAGTCTGGAGAAAAATCTCAGAAAAGAAGAACGTCTCTATATGTTCAGATTCAGGCTCACTGTCAAATATATCACAGTCCTGTACTACAGAACACTCAGATGACATAATCCTGTCCCTGTCCTCATCAGAATTCTCTGAATAAACATCTGTTTCCTCTGAAGTGAAGGAATAAGATATAATATAAGATATAATATAAGGCATTTGACACCTAGGAGTAAAAGTCTGCAACAAACTCCTGGCTAAGGTAATAACATCATTTTTAGCCACAGAAACTATCTCCTTGTTATCACAATGGTTAACATTTTATTTCTTTTTTCTAGGGACATCTTTTGCTGAAGATAGAGAAGGAGAAGGGATATCACCCATTGCAAAAGGTCTCTTTCCCTGGCCGCCCCATGAAGACCCTTCCAGAGTGTCTCCAGCACCAAAAATGGATGGTTCTCTCATGCCTACATCAGACAGTGGAAGATCCAAACAGAAAGTGTCTGACCTCCAGACCTAGTGGCTGGCAAGGCTAGACCAGAGGGATTTGAGGAAACCAGTAAGTGGTTTGAGGAACCATAAATGTCTACTGCAGCAACACCTACATAGTATGCCCACACTAAGGGCAAGGGCTCATGCTTTAACTGCTTTTTTTAGGTACATAGGAGGAAGGAATAGTAGAATTGGGTTAAGTATCCATGCTGTAGCCTGATTGCCAGTAAACTGTGGTAGAAGGTGGTCAGTTGGACGGTAAATTGTCACTTAGTTCACCTAAGCAGCACACAGTCTTTCCAAGATTTTCAATTCCCCCTTAAAAATAGTTATGCAAGTAGCACATAAGTCACTTTCTTTGAAAATAATAGGCAATAAAATAAATCAGTAGCTTGTAACAAAGTGTACGTAAGCATTACATAAAAACATACAGTTTCTGGCCAAAATGTACTTTTTCAGATAAATAAAATATATAATGTTAGATGCAAACTGGTGAAAATAAGCCCCTGTAGCTTAAATAGACACTTGATAACTAGAACACAATTCCTGGACTGTAAATGCGGTATTTGAGGAACATCTGACGTGTTCCTGAAAAGCTAGTATTTTTAGAGATATATTGCAATTTGGACAGAAAATAGTAAAAAAAAATATAAAATATCTGTCGAACAGTAAAAAACAATGTGGAGGGGTTCCCTAAAGGGTCTTATCTTATCTGGTAGGAAGCTTGAGGGTGACTGCTGATCCAGAAAAGTCTCAGAGATGTATCTGCACAGTTTATATAGCTCCTTCCAAAAAGGGCTCAGCCAACAGGCAGCTGGAGTGTGGGAGGAAATAAATACTTCTAGAAGCCATGTATACATGAAAGGGTACAACCCATAGGATACTGTGGCAGTGATAATTATGAACACTGAGCAGCATTTCTTCAGTAATTACTTATGTCTTACTCTGTCCCAGCACTTGTAGCATAAATCCCCCATCAGTTAAAAACACAACTTGTTACATAATTAATACATCCTCAAATTACTATTCATTTATATCATTGACATTTTCATAAATATGTCCCAGGTGATTAAACCGTTTCAACAAGATACCTTTCCAACATATCTTTATACAAACGTTTATGCAAGTATTTTGACATAACTTTGCCATTAATAATCCAACTGATATTTAACAATATTTTTCAGCATGTAATAGTACGGATGTATTAATATAGTCAAAACCTAATAAATGCAGTTGTAGCTTTTCACTGCAATTTTCTATATTAAAAAGAAAGAAAATAAGGAGGGGGAACACTGACTGTACTACTGTTTATAAAGAATTACGCCCTCATGCAGTTAATACCATACTGTAGTTTCAGTTCAGAATAAACACCTTCATATGGTGCTTGTTGATTAGTTCTACTTTATTTTTTGTGAATTTCTTCACCCAGGTTGTGCCTGCAAATGGTCAGTTATGATCAATGTACTACTCCAGTAAACAAACCTAAATAAAATAGGCAATATATAAACTTTAAACAACATACTAAAGTATTCAAATAATCTCATGTAATATAAATTCAACCACCAAGTAGTGCAATTGCCTGCAAAGCTAGTATTATGTAACATATCCTAGTTGCTTAACTTATAATTAATGTAACAATGCTCAACACTACCAACAAGCATATGCATATTATATTGTATTATAGCAATGTATCTGTATAACTGAATAATATAGCTAACACATTTCAATAATTTCTAATCTATAGAAAATATCTTTCCTAAATATGCTTAATACAAGTTGTTGTTGTTGTTGTGTCTTTCGGCTTTTCCCGGTTAGGGGTCGCCACAGCGGAACTCCGGTCCGCTAATGATTGGCAGTAGATTTTTACGTGCAGAGTTGCTAGTCCTGACGCACAACCTTCAACGAAGGTACGCCCATTCATGCATGTCTCCACACAGAAGACGCTCTAGCTGAGAATCGAACAGGACAACGTCTTACTGTGAAACGATAACGCTACCGCAGCACCAAATTTTGACATTACATTGTTGTCAGTAACATGATTAATATTCACCATATTCAGAATAGCAAAATAATGTTACTATACTCAAAGCCTACTGAACAAGAGCACATGTTCATTGCACCTTTTTACCTTAAAAGAAAAAAAGAGTGGAGAACCCCCCTCATGTGGTGTTACACTTACTAGAGTATTACTTTTCATACGGTCAATACTTCACTGTGTTCAAGTTTGCATTGAAAAATGGTTATTATACAATGACTGGCCATTAATATTCGAAAATGAGCACACTGATTGGCCAGCCCAACCAGCGTGCCCACTGTAAATCCCAGAACATACCAACAGAAAAAGGTCCAGTCACCTGGACTTCTTTCCGTTCGTATATTCCATAACTTTTATTTTTTTTTTTTTAACAAAAACTAAAAAAAAAAATCTATAGTCCGGACTACGGACGTAGCAGAGAGTCAGCATGGAGGAAATATAAAACAAATCAGGTACATTATTTAAAACTAAAGGCACCTACCTGATTTTCTTTGCATCTCCTCCATTCTGTCTCTCTCTCCTACCCCTAATGTAGCCGAACGTTTCTTTTTAATAAAAAAAAAAAAAAAGAAAGAAAAAAAGAAAACAAAAACGGAACAACGGGGACTTCTCCATTGTTTCCTTTTCAAAGCATTGATGTACTGGGTATGCATGGGAATACAAGTCCCATACGCATGCGCATTACATCAGAACAAGGCAGCAGGATACCACCAGTCGCAGAAGACTAGTACGGCACCATTATACAAAGACATTATTTAAGAAAAGTAAGTATTTTTTTTATTAAATAATGTCATTGTATAATAGCAATAACCAACTCCGTGGTTGTGGTATATTGAAATTTACCCACGGTTGGTTTTATTTAACCACTTAGGCTTTGCCCTCGAGATTAAACCACACCAACCGTGGGTAAATCTTCAATATACCACACCTGTCGTCGGTAAGTTTCTATTGAAAATGTATATTTTCATGAGGTTTATTCTTTGCCATATATGGCAGCATTCAAACAGTATTAGGTAATATCATCTCAACAACTAATGAATACAAACAACTGAATACATAATTATTATTATTAGTATTACGGTAATCTGTAATCATGATACTTGTTTATCTACTAACAAATATAGATTTATAGAAACACATCTGCCTGAGTAGTACTCTGTACCCTTATACCTTTCAATAGTCTCCCATCTATAAAAACAAAAAAACAATAACTTAGTCCAGCTTTGGGGTACAGAGAAATTTACTTATTTATTTATTTCACTTAGTTAACTGTGCCTTCTGTGGAAGGTTGGGTGCCGGGCTGGTAATTCGACACCATAAAACTCCACTGCCAATCATTTTCGGACCGTTGTTCCACTGTGGTGACCCCTAACCAGGAAAAGTCAAAAGAAAAAGAAGAAGATCACAATTAGTTAACTGTAGATGGACTTGCCCATGCATAATTTATATCCATGATCAAAGCCACGAAGGAATTACAGGAGTTCACGTGATTGATTTTTACACAGCAAAGCACAAGCACAGATAACTGAAACATATATAATACGAAACAAACTAGGCCTGTCTTAAGCACATAACTGAATGATATCTTCTCGTGTTGCACCATAGCAGAAAGAAGGAATAAAAATGTTTATATATTAGATGTTGTACAGTCATGCTACACTTCAGTATTACCAGACAATGACAGAAATATTACAAAAGATACCAGAAGTGGACAGTAATGGAATAGACAGAGATAAAAGAGAAGAGACAATATGAGAAAAGATTTGGAAAAAGACTGAAGATTGAGAGGTTAAGAAGAGCTAGTACTGGTTAACCAAGATCATGGAAACATGTACACATGGTCTTTGTTAGATTTTTCATAAGTTTTGCTCTGAATTTACTGTAGATCATCTGAGATCTTAGCTTAGCAAGAAGTCAATTTCATGCAGGGTGGCAAATCTCAAAAATGATTTTCACCAAAGTTTTTTATTTTTGAGGGGGGTGGGGGGGTTAATAATGTGGCACTATCATCTGTGGATCTAACAGGCTATATATGACCTCTACCGTGAACGTTAAAAGCAAGAAGGGTAACAGCAGTTGTTAAAGACTAGTGTAAATGTTACATTTAAAGGTGAACAGTTGCAGTGGCTGTTATTTGTAATCAGTTAACATTTTTTAAATTGAAACGGTGATGCTCCCTAGTATTGCAGAGACTGAACAAGCGACATATTTTATTAGTGACCAATTGTAATGTTGCTGTGCTATATGAGGAGTTAAGGACAATAATGTGTACTCATTATTTAAATTTAGGCATTAGCATATTTATCAAGTAAGCAGATGAGAGGCAAAAACCACGATAAAATCCAAAAATTTTATTGTTCACAAAAGGAGATGAGCACTTTCGCGTGTGACAAAACACGCTTCTTCAGATCTATTTAAAGACATTTCCTTTGTGCCTTTTATACTAATGGTAATATATCAATTAATCATCTCATCATTCACAATTACAAGAGAAGATTGCCAATCAGCAATTCAAGTAGTTAATTAGTCAGGTGACCAACCTGAAAAAGCTAACTATGCGTTAATGTTCTTAGATCTAGCAGCATGTACATGACAATATATATAAATATACATGTACATATATATATACATATATATAAATATACACAATGTATATAATACATATATAAATATACTAACCATTAGCTAAAATAGCCATGGGTAAACAAACATATAAATATGTATATACAGAACACTGACTATTTAGTTTAAAAAGACATATATATATATATATATATATATATATATATATATATATATATATATATATATATATATATATATATATATATATATATATATATATATATATATATATATATATATGGCATGAATTGCCTTAATAAACCAACTAGGTAAAAAGTATGCAAACAAACTTATGATCAAATGCATCATATAAAAACAAAACCTAACGTGATACTCATGCAAAAAGCATGAGAATATAGAAAAATAGATAAAAATAAAAATACATATACATTGTATATCATATGACATCATATAAATTTGATCAAACCAAACATAGAAAGCCAAAAGGCTTAATACGAACTAAAATTCATAGAATCATCAAATCTTATAACACTATCATTGGAGACACATTCATATGATAAATGTAAACCTTAAAAAACAATAATAACAAAACATGCATGGCTATCACAATAATGCCAATACAAACTAATATAGACGCATGTAGATATATCAAGTCTCACCTACTATAACTAAACCTCTTTGTGCTCACTACTTAAAAATCAACCCTTTGCATTCGTCATGCCAGAAAATTTTTGGAAAAACAGGAAATGACTAGGAAAGAGGGGGGGGGTGAGGGAAGGAGGCTATTGTCAATGGAGGTTCTCACTACTCTATTTATACCTACGTTTCTTTAAGCATGACCTGATACTGACATAAGCATTGAGACCTGGTAAATACTGTGCCCTCAGTCTCAATATCCATCTAAGCTCTATGCCCTCTAAGTTATTAAAGTTGTCCCCTCTTCTTTCATTATAGGTACTTATCTGCAAAATCTTAAAGGTAAACTTATGGTCTTGGCACTGCATGATGTGTTTAGCTAGGGCACTTTTTAAATCTCCCTTCCTAATGTCATTCATATGTTCCTGCATTCTGTCTCTTAGGCGTCTTGTGGTCATGCCCACATAAAAAGCTGGGCATGAATCACAATTCGCCAAATAAACCACATTCTTGGTGTCACATGTGGCTAAGAATCTAGGTTCAAACCTAAAATGTAGCTCTTTTTTGCACTTGTTTCTGTCCTGTAACTCATCTAGTGCAGAAACAGATTCTTAATTTTAGCACTTAAATTTGCTTATTCATGCTCAGCACTTGTTCAGAAATTGTAAGCACTAAATAAGCTACTAATTACTATAGCACTCAATCTTCCTCATTACCTAGAGGAAAACAGTTTTTGTACTTACTTTTCTCACTTGCTTAGAGAAAAACAGCTCTTGTACTCACTTTCCTCACTTATCTAGAGGAAAATTGTTTTTTATTCAGGCATGTCCAAGGGTCAGCTCCCAGTGTTCTCTCCTGTCTAGCTGATGAATCTGGGCATCTTGAGGCAATGTAGAAATTGCCTCATGTACACAGGCAACCCTCTCCTCCTACCACCCAACACTACAACCTGTGAGAGATGCACTTATCTAGCCAAACTGGAGGTAAAGCTCTCTCCAACCAAGATTGAACTTGACAGTCATGAGGAGAAGGTAAACATTTGCACCACACCACACTCATCACATAGTCTCACTAAATCTACACCACCAAAATCCACACATAGTAACACAAAAACATTCATGAAGGCTCTCAATAATAATCTGTCTAAGCAACAAAGACCTCCAAAGCAGAAACGCAAGCAACCTCCATCCCCCAACACAACCCAAATGGCACATAGCCCACATACTCAGTGTGCCACTCAACCACAGCCAATAAGGCAAAACAACATACTCAACACACTAGTCATAAGTGACTCTATAGTCAGGCACACTGATGTCCCACTCACCAGGATAAACAAGGAGAAGGTTACTGTCAGCTGCCTGTTGGGTGCCAGGATCCGCCACATAACCCATGCACTCAGGTCACTCCACAACAAGTACAAATATGACTCTGTCATTGTCCATGTTGGTGTGAATGACCTGAGATGTACCTCCCTGGACTACATGAAAAGAGACATGGAAGAGCTCTCCGATCTTGTAGCCCAGGCAGGTATAACCCTAGCCCTGAGTAGCATTCTGCCATCACCCAGAATGATACCGCAGTACAAGGACAAAATGAGTGACTTCAACAATTGGCTAAGCTTCTGGTGTCATTCTAAGGGGATCCAGTATATGTCTGCTTGGGATGACATGCTCGACAGACCACGATGCTTTGCTACAGATGGCCTGCACCCGTCGCCCCTGAGATTCCGGATACTGGCTAAGGCTCTTGTTACCCCTATAGTGCCTTTTTTAGGCAGGGTTCAAATAACAAATTCACCACCATAACAGGAACAGGCAAGCAAAAACTGAGGGTAATGCTACTCAATGCTAGAAGTCTAAATCTCAAAATGCACTCACTCGAGGCACTCCTTAAAATGGAGAACATCGATATCTGTGCAGTGAGTGAGACCTGGTTCAAGTCTCCAAAGAGCACCCCTGCACTACCAGGCTATAACTCATACCACACTTTTCGGCCATGTAACTTGGACTGAAACACCAAAGGTGAAGATGTGTCCATATTCATTAAGGATATCCACACCTCCAGGCTAGTTGCTCAGCATAATGCATCCGAGGTTATCCAAGTGCAATTAACTCTGGGCAAAACTGCAATTCAAATTGTAGCTTGCTACAGATCCCCCACCATGCCCCTGGATTCCCACTCCTCTTTTCTTGATGTACTGGAAAATATAAGGGGTCAACCAAACACCCTAATAATGGGCGACTTCAACTACTCCACCATTAACTGGGAAAACTACTCATGTACCAATTTCTTAGCTCAACGCTTTCTGGAATTCATAAACTCCAATGCCCTAGATCAACTTATCCTTACCCCCACCAAGGGCAACAATATCCTAGACCTAGTCATTACCAACATGAGTGACCAGTGTTCCACACCTGAAGTCAACTCCTCGTTGGTCCGATCCGACCATAAGCTTATCACCCTTGATATCCACATCCTGCCCCCCACCCCCATTAAAGAAACCACAGTAAAATATTTCTCCAAAGCCAACTTCATGCTTCTTAAGACAGAAGTGGTGAACTTCATGACACCCATGCAGATGGACAATGCAGTTACAACTGCTGAATCCTACACAGATGCACTCTATAAGCACTTACACGAGTGCATGGATTGTGCTATCCCAAACAGAACCAAGACGCTATCCTCCAAAAAAAGGAAGCCAATCTGGTGGTCCCCTGCCATAAACAAACTGTACAACAGAAGGAAGACACTGTTGCAAAAGAGAGTAAAATCCCATGAGTGGAGGGGCTCCCTGGTCAGCCTCAGTAAGAAGCTGAGATCCCTTATAAGATCCTCCAAAGCAAGCTACAAAAACAAAATTGCCACTAAATCCAAGGACAACCACAAAGCATTCTATAGCTATGCCAAGAATCTAGATGGCAACACCCAGATCTGCTCTGAGTTACAGCACAAAGGCATGAAAATTACAGAACCAACTGATATTGCCAACATCCTGGCAGATAGGTTCAGTGCTAACTTTACCCTCCTCTCACCCCCTAAAGGTTCCATATTTATACAGGAAGAATGCAGAGTCCCTGTAATCACAACTACACAGGTAAAAGCTGCACTCTCTAAAGCCAAAAACATAGCATCCATGGGACCGGAGAACATCCCAGGCTGCATTTTACACGAACTTCAGAATGAACTGGCTCCCCACTTAAGTCTCATGTTCAATAATAGCCTCGCATCAGGCTTTGTTCCCACTGAATGGTGCACAGGAACAGTTATCCCACTCCACAAAGGGGGAGCCACCACTGATCCCGGGAACTATCGACCTATTAGCCTGAAGAGCCTGGTCTGCAAAGCCATGGATAGTATCATCATGGAACTCATAAACAAAGACATTGGTAACCTCCAAACTCTGGATCCCACCCAGTTCGGGTTTGTGAAAGGCAGATCATGCCTCCTGAACCTGATCGACTTCTTTGAGGCAGTCACCAAAGCCGTGGATGAGGGTAAGGTGGTTCACACAGCCTCTCTTGACCTCGCCAAGACTTTCAACACCATCTCCCATTCTGGAATTATAGCTAAACTCATTAAACTAGGTATAAATCCCTATGTCACAAGATGGCTTGCTAACTGGCTCACTGACAGAACCCACACTGTAAAAGTTGCAGACTCCAAATGTGACCTCAAAGCAGTGACAAATGGAGTACCACAGGGTTCCGTCCTGGGACCTCTCCTGTTTGGTATCTACTTCTCTGAAGTACAGGCTAACACAGAAGGCCTCTGGCCAATGAAGTTCGCAGATGACTGCAAACTAGGAGCCATAGTCGAGTCCCCAAATGATGTGGACATCCTACAAAAGGGCCTCACTGAGACAGATGCCTGGTGTCAGAGCCATGGCTTCAAGCTCAATGCCAAAAAGTGCAGTGTCATCCCCTTTGGTAAAAACTCTGTACCCATGAACTACCACATAGGCAGCAATCTACTTAACACCGAATGTGTGATAAGAGACCTTGGGCCCAGGTGGACAGTAGTCTCTCCTTTGATAGTCACATTGCCACAGTAGTCAGGAAGTCCTTCTACGTGGCACACCTCATCATAAAAGGGTTCTCATCCAGGAAAAAAAGAGGTCATTGTTCCCCTCTACTCGACACTCATTAGACCCATTATAGAGTACAATGCCCCTTTTGGAATGTACCTCACAAGACATCTGCAGCAGCTGGAAAGTCCATAGAAGTACCTCACAAAGAGGATTACTGGCCTCAAACAAATGCCCTACACTGACCTCAAAAAACCCCAGCTTTACTCCGTAGCATATTGCCTACTCCGAGGTGATCTCTGCCTAACATATGAAGCTATGTCAAACCCAGAGCTGTTGGACATGCTATACCTAATGAAATCCCAGTCCCTCCGAGCTACATGCTTTAGGGACCTAAACCTTGTCACCAAAATAAACAGGACACGCTGGAAGGATAGATTCCTGTCCCAGAGGCTTCCTATACTTTGGAACAAGCTACCCATCTATGTCAAGCAAAGTTCTTCATTAGCACTATTCAAGAAAAATCTTGATGAGTGGATGGGAAATAGGAAATACACCCCGAGGATCACTTCTGTGTCTCTGCTCGACAGTGGCACAGGAAAATAACTTTCTTGGGTGGCATAAGCCATGGAACCTTGTTGGCTAGGCTTACATAGGCCCTTGGGCTGATAGCCTAGTACCTACCTATGCACCTAAGTGGTACCTAAGTATTTTGCGAGGATCTCTGAACCTAGTAGGGGCTAAATTGTAGGGAAGCATATGCTGAAAAGCCATTTTAGAGATCCAAATAACACAGTTGAGAATTAATGACTAAATCACTGTCTGTCAGTTCCATAGCATACTGAATGGCAGTAGTGATATGCTAAAAGAAATAATTATCACATTGTCTGGTAAGGATGTGCACTGATCATGTTAAGATTGAGAGGTAAGCTGTTCACAAAAATAGAAAAGTGAAAAGGACCCAAAACTGATCTTCTGGGAGTTGGTTTCTGAGATAACTGTGAAGTTTCTATTGTTAAGTTATGAAGCTAATCATCTAACTGCGGATTCCCCAAAGCCTAAATGGGTTAAAATATTAAAAAGTTTATTGTGGTTGATCAGTTCAGAAGCTCCCTTAATGTTAATGCAGACAGCTCCTAGTAAAATATCCTTCTTCATGGTGTAAAAAATTGTTAGTTATAAAATACATCACTGTCATGGTGCAACAAGCATAATGAGAAAGGAAGAACAGTTTGTTTGTAGGCACATTTTTGGGAGATGGGATACAAGCTGCTTCAACATATTTTAGGAAAGAATATTAGTTAATTATGCTTTTATTTTTTTCAGCCAGGTAATATTTAGGCCACTTAGTATGGCTATTTTTTTCCTTTCAAAACTGAATGGAATTTATTAACAGCATATTTCAGTTGCTGGAGATAGCACGCTACATCATCTATACAGAACTTTAGTGAGTTATTTACAGTTATTTGGGTGATAATTGTATTTGGAACAGTTTGCAGCTGGGCATGACTTCTTTGATTTGATCTTCAGTAGCTTGAAGGACAGAGTGTTTATTAGCCATTACAAATCCCTTTCTCCAGTATGAAGATCTGGTCAGTTTCAAAGAAAGTGGTACAGTGTTGTCTAATGTATTTGGAGGCACAAAATTCATCTTTGATTAATAGGCCAGTTACTGCTGTGACACAGGGATTGTAATGTAAAGTTTATACCTCAAGGAAGGCCAATTTGTTGTTCATGCTACTGAGATTTATGCGTGTTAGACTATTTTTTTTAGGTAACCAATGCCTACCAACTATCAACCCTCATTGCAATCTACTGGCTCAGTGTTTCCTTACAGAGTAATAGCAGATCCCGGTCCAGCTATTCTCTGAGAAGTGACAGCTGATTGAAGAGGTCACTATTTGGACAGCCATCACAGCTTTTCTGCTTTCAGATCTAACCCTTCCCATTAGTGGGTGACACCTGCATCACTGTGGAAGGTTTTGTTATGTCCGCATTCAATTATTTAATTTATTTAATCACATTATTTAAGACATCCATGCTGTACATGGCTACATTCATCAGCATGGAAGACCAAACTAACGCCCCCGGTTTATGTCCATAATAGTTGCCTGCAAGCCTCCTCTTACATGTGATGAATAGCAGACTGGAACTGCCACTTCCTCTCACCAGTACAGGCGAGCTAATGTCACCCTGTCAATGTCACCCACAATATCCAGCTCTTCCAGTATACAAGCTGCTACCTGAACTTGCGTCATTTGGGGCACAGTCAGGCCTATATCCTGTGTTACTTGAGGTTTGCAAGTACATCTATTAATGTCTGTTATCGTGGGAGGAAGAGTATACAATAAACTGAGAAAAAGTAGTTGGTGATGCATTTGTAAGATGGGTAATGTGGTTACACAGAGGAATTACCATTACTGGTGTACAGTTATTTGTGATGCATTGATAATTGTTAATACTGACTGAAATGGCAGTAGTATTGATATTTGAAAATTGTTTAATTTTGATGCTAAATAAATAACAAGAATGCACAGGTAAATTGATCACTTTTCTATATAAGTCATCTGATTTTTTTTATTTGTGGTTTTGAGTTTGATAATGTATATGAGAGTTATTTGGAATACACTTACTCTATTGAGGAATACACTTACTCAATCTAAGTTTTAATGCTTTATTCCATGCCAACTATTGATACTTGTTTTATTTATTTTTTTCATTTAGAAAGTTAGATAGAATGTGTGAAGTTATGTTAAACATCTTTTGTGATGTTCATAGTGCATTTTGTATATACTAATTTTATTTAGTGAAAACAGTAATATGTAAACAAAGTGGCTTCAGAACAAATTCTGAATGCTTGATGCCTTATCTGCATGTTAGTATCAATTAGATTAGAATAAAAAAGTTTATTAGTATGTTATTCTTGAAGGAAATGTGGAATAATCTGCAAGGTAAATTAAACAGATGAGTGCTATGATGTTTGTAAAACTTGATGAATTGCAAACATAAATCTGAAACTACTTTATTGTTAGACCTTTGTGGAGACTGAATGTGAAAAGTGTGTATAGATATGTACACGTACAACCTTGTTACAGCATTTTTCTAAAGGGAAGACTACATTGAAATTTAAGGAGGTTGTATAGGTTATACTGTATTGGTATGAATGACTACAACTGGATAAATGTACTTTAGTTTTATCATTTGGGGTAGATGGAATAATTCAGAAGGGCTTGTAGTCATTATTTTATGATTAATTGAAGCAGATAAATTGGCTATGCTTTTAAATGCAGAATTTATTGATGGTATAGATGAGGGAATGTAATTTGCATTATGAGGGGGAAGAGTGCATGTTGATATTTTAGAAAGTATGGGCAGGGCAGTTAGGGATGGGGGTTGGGAATCAGTCAGTCAGTCTGTACATGCACATGACCAGCTGGATCTGTCTGGTTTGATGGTATTATAGGTAAGTTGAAGCTCTATAACAATATCAAGAACAAACCAATAACATGTATGAAGGCCAAATCTATGCCACTTAAGGGAAGAGGAGTGGCATAGCATATGTAGAATCCAGCAGCATTATAAATTAAATCAACCACATAAAGCACATTGAACCAAATAATCATGAAGAAGGAGAAATGGTTTTAATCTGGATAGAGTGAAATACATTAAAATACATACAACAGACCTCAGAAATGTGTTGTATTTCACTACCTATGTCTCAATACCAAAAGTAGGACTGACTGTGGGTAAGAACATGGTATAAAGTACAGTTGTGCAAGTAAACTTACTGTAACAGTAAAGATTCTAATAGATCACTGTTGCAGTAGCCTACGCTTTTCAGGTTACATTCTGCTAAGGGTATGACCAACTGGCCAGGTTATCAGAGCTAAAGGGTACTGTCCATATACTCTACCAGAAGCCTGAGCAGAGCTCCATATAAAAAGCAGTTAGACCACCAAAAGCTTCACAGCTTACTTGCCACAGAAGTACACTCTTTCTCCGGGCTTCAAAGGACTGACAGGCAGCTAGTGAGCTTTCAAGGCTAGGCAGATAAGACTCCTTCTAGGAAAATCCTTCCACTATTTTATTTTTCTGAGAAACACTATTTTTTCTGTGAAACGTGTTATTTATGCTAAGAAAAAATGGGGTTTGTTTGGGCTGCCATTCTCTGCCACAGGATTTTATAACTGTGGATGCTTGTGGATATATATTATGTTTAAATCATTTTCTTTTAACTTTTTCTAATATTCTTATATGCAATTTCCCTTTCAGGAATAGGATTTGATGCTTTTGTGTATTATCAGGTTATTTTTTTACCTCAAAACTACTACTTTATCTGGCACTGAGTTTACCAAATCTTACATGTTTGCTAACAGTCTTTGAGGCTTTCTTTGCTGCTGGACCTATGGAGCAGGATTCGGTCTCCTTGGTTCTTCCTTTCCCTGTTCATAAGAAGAAGAGGAGGAAGAAAGTTGTCAAGGGGTCTTTTGGTATTAGGTCTGTTCCAACTTTGCCTTTGCCACTGATGAGTGACTCTGTTATAGCTGAACTTGATTCTGCAGACTACAAACCATTTTCTCCTAAATTCTTCTGGCATAGCACCTATAGCCACTAATGACAGGGAGATAGACACATCCTCTATGTCTGTAGGGTTGTCCTTCATGGCCAAGGGAAAACCACTCTTGCCATGTTCAGGTGAAGGGTGAGTGATGGTCTTCCTGATGGCCAGGAAAGAGAGACTGAGCCTCAGGACAGTGTGCCTGCTTTGGTTCAACCCTTTTCCAGAGAATTTCCTTGGAAAAGAAAATAAAAAGTAAAAAAAAAAACTTGGCTTCTCCTGTTTTTGTTTTAACAGACAGGGAAGATTTGCTTGGTTGTGTGTTAGGGGAATTAATTTTGAAATTCTGTTTACCTACTTTCTCTCCAGAAAAGAAAAAAAAAAAGAAAAAAAAAGAGTTCCATCACTTTGTGTCTCTGAGTCTCCGATTTTTCAGTCATAAGAGTGCGTGTGTGTGTGTGTGTGTGTGTGTGTGTGTGTGTGTGTGTGTGTGTGTGTGTGTGTGTGTGTGTGGGGGGGGGGTGATATTGTGCTTAAGGATTTTGTTCACAATCTGAAGATTATGAGGATAGTGTTTCTTCAGATTTCACTGTAAGAGACCTTTCTTTTTCAAAACTTAATTTAAAAAGGAATATGTTGCTCAGGGGCATTAGAATGAAATTCCAATTGCCCACCAAATGTACTATGATTTGTTACAGCTGGATTGTCCACAGTCTGCAGCTTTTCTTCCTTTTGTATATGCTTTAAAGAATGTTTTCCTGAGAGCTTGTAGCTTATCTAACAGTCAATCTTCTGTTCCTTAGAAGTCTTGTAGGTTGTACAAGGTAAGTCAGATTCATATATACTTGTTTTCTAAACCTAGAGTAGACCCCACAATGATTTTCTTATCCAAACCTGCAACTGCTAGACACATTTCTAATGCTAATCCAATTCCCTCTGACAAGGATGAGAAAGCTTTTGACAAATTTGGGAAGAAAGTTTATTCTTTTTCCACTTTAAATTCAGAATTGTAAACTGCCAGACTCCCATGTTAAAGTCTTTACTTCTGTCTTTTGAGAATATGAAAAAGTTAACTCTTAACCTTCCCTCTTCTGAGATGAACAATTCTTTGAATGCCTTTTTTAAATGTGCTTCACTTGTAATTGAAAATGCATTGACATATTTTTATGATGCTGCTGATAGTCTCCAGGGCTGCTGCATCTATGTCAGCCAAGAGAGGATTTGCTTGGTTACATTCCCAGTGTCTTCTTGAAGAAGTGAAAACAAAAAAATTAAATTCTCCCCTGAACAAGGAAGTTCTGTTTTGACCCTTCTGCAGCTGATGTGCTTAAGAAATTTGATGAAATAGTACAGAATAGTCAAATTTACATTAAGGATTCCTCTGATTTTTTAAATAAAATCAGAGCTCAAGCTATAGGGCCTTATGATTTGTTGGTTACAGTAGATGTAAAATCTTTGTACACGTGTATTGCACATGACCTAGTTTTTGAATAGGTAGGCACATGTTGTTAAAAAGTGACAAATTTGAGGTAGGTGAATATAAGTTCATGCTTGAAACTATAGAGCAAATTCTTCACAATAACTTTTTCACTTTTGAGGAAGAGTACTTTTTACAAACTAGGGGTGTAGCAATGGGGGCTAGGATGGACCCAAATTATGCTAAATTGGTAATGGCATACTGGGAAAAGCAGATTCTTCCCAAAGTACAAGTTTGGGCCATGGTTAAACATTATTTTCATTTTATTGATGATATATTTTTGTTTGGAAAGGGAGTAAGATTGATTTAGATGTGTTTGTTAGCACCATTAACAACAGTACTGCATTTTTGGAATTTGTTTATGTTTCTAATGAACAAAGAATTTGTGTTTTGGATTTGGAGGTGTTTAAATGTGTTGATACTTTAAAACTGGGTTCAGTAAAAAGTTATAAAAATGTGGCCAGTAACACTTTGTTAAATTACTATAGTATGCACCCTACTTACATGAAGCATAACATTGTTAGGGGTCAGGTGGTCAGGTTAAAAAGGTTGACCACTGACACGTCATTTTTAGATGAATTGGTTGAACAGCTACAAGGTTCAAGTGTAGGGGATATCCCTTTAAAGTGATAAGGGACATATTGCAGGATGAAGCAGTTAAAATTAGTGGGCCCCCGTTTCATCTTACACTAGGGATTGGACTTTGTCCATGCCATTGGTCTTTACAGTGGACAGTGGCAATATTAGGGACATTATTAAGAACAATTGGAGAATACTAGAGGCACATCACGATTTAAAAGGTATCCTAGGGATGTCACCTTTATTTATCAATAAAAAGGCACATAATTTTATAGAATTATTAGAGAAGGTGCATCAGGGAACCCAAACAGGTAATAGGGACATTTTAAAATGTTTAAACTGTAATTTTTGTAGGTTTATAGCTGAAGGTCCATACTGTGAGGTTTTGGTTAGTAATAGAACATGGTTGGTTCCTGGTCTCTTCAATTGTAACACTTCTTATATGGTGTATTTAGCGAAGTGCACAACGTTTTATATAGAAAAAACTAATAGGCCATTAAAGAAGAGAATATATGAACATCTGTATGCTATTAGAAGTAAAAAATGAGATAATGCATTATGTAAACATGTTTTGAAGTGTGAGAATTATAAAAAGTTTTATTTTACCATTATTGATCATGTACCTAGTGATTTTAAGGGGAGCAGGGACAGTGAGTTGGATTATAGGAAATTTAAGTGGAAGATCACATTTAATGCCTACAGTGTTCCGGGTTTAAATGGTGCTGCCAATTATAAAGCAGTTTTATATAAAAATGTGGATTTAAATAAGTGTAAATGATTTTAAGTTAACATTTTAATTATATTTTTTTGTAGAGAAAGATTGTTGCATTTTTATAGGCATGGTATTTTTTTAAGACAAAGGGTGCAACTAATTGTAACACAGCTGTGATTGGTTAAGCCTAATTGGTTTTACTATATTAGATTGTCTGTGGTAAAGGTTTTTTATTCTGATGAAGGCTCCTGTGGCAAGCCGAAAGCACTAAACCTTGACAAATGAAAGCTATTTCTTCTGTCTAGTGGTGTTCCTCTTTTTCCATTGAGGTATTTTCATTTTTATTTTAAATTTGATGAAGGGAGCAAGTTGATTCAAGCAGTGATCTAAATCTCCCAGCCTTCCTTTTTTAAGTCTAATAAAAAATTTCCTTCCATCTAACTCCCTTTCCCAAAAAGCAATTCCTGCAGCAATGTGCCAGCAAACAAGATTTTAGAAATCAAAGGCAAGAGAAAGCCTCCTAAAGACAAGAACAGTCCAAAAAGTCAGAATGATTATTTGACTCTTCAGGCTTCTACCCCACCCTGACAAATTTTCCCTCTGCCTGATTCAGCACTTTCCTTTATGGCACCATATGGTTTCAGACAGATGGGTTCTGAAAGTCATTCAACAGGGGTACACTTGGCAATGGGAGTCCCTCCCTCCATTCCAGGGTATTCCTCCTTGCCTAGTAAACCAAATATCCCTGTTTTCTCCAGTTCTGTCACAAATATTATCTCAGGGAGTCATAGAAAAAGAAGCTATGTACTCAACATAATGTTCCATCTGTGCTGACCATTTTCATTTATCCTTGACATATGGGTTCAGTTTCAAGAATCGGAACTAACTCGGCTGCTACTGCAGCTCACAGAAGCCAAAAACTCTGAAGCTCAACCCTTACCCACAGTTCTCCTTTCCCTGTTACCTCACATCAAGTTTGCAGAAAGACAGACAGAGTGTTAGACACCATAGATTCCATATCTGGAATAACATAATAATACTAATAATTGAAGTGGTATATGTCCCTTATCTTAACGACTGAAACTTAAGGGAGGGGGGAAGAAGGGTAGGGAGTCGAGGATAAATAAAATGGACAACACAGATGGAACATTATGGTGAGTACATAACTTCCTTATCTGATGTCAATTTTCATTTTATCCTCAACATATGGAACAAAGTCCACAGCTACCTTAGGCCTTGGGTGGACTTAAGGAAGGATATTCCTGAGCACCATAGAACCAAATGACACTCTTTCCCTGGAGACCAAATCCAATTTGTAATGAGTAATAAAGGTATGAGGAGTAGCCCAAGTTGCTGCTGCACATATGTCATCGGTAGAAGCTCTAGACTGAAAAACTGCTGAAGTAGCAACTGCTCTTGTAGAATGAGCCTTTACAGGCCTGGACAAATTAATTTTGTTTTTATTATAGATAAAGGAAATGCAATATTTGAGCCATCTGGCTAGTGTCACTATGCTCACTGGCTGACCAAGTTTTGTATGTAAAAATGACACAAATAGTTGGTCGGATTGTCTTATATTCTCAGTTCTGTGTAAATAGAAGCACAATTGTCTATGGACATCTAATAAATGTAAGCTGTATTCACCTTTGTTAGCAAAATTAGGAAAAAATACCGGTAAATTAATCATCTGATTAATACTGGTCTCTGACACTACTTTAAGCGAAAAGGAAGGACTGGTCTTAGTGACATTCCATCTTTCTGGAAAATCATATAAGGTTTACATGATAAGGCTTGTAATTCTGAAATCCTTCTGGCAGAAGTTATTGCCACTAAAAATATAGTTTTAGATCACATTCAGCTGACGATTCAAAAAGAGATTGAACAATGGTTTGCAACACTAAGTTCAGATCCCAAGGTGGAGTAGAATCTTTGTAAGGTTTTAGCAAGAGCATTATTTTTAAGAAGGCTTTGCAAATTTTGTGAGAAGCCAGGGAGAGGTCCTTAAAAACATTACGGAAATTAGAAATAGCTGCTAATTAAACTTTGATGGTAGAAGGGGAAGAATCTGCCTTGAAAAGTGTAGCTAAAAATTATAGGATTTTATCAATGGGGGCTGAAAAGGGATCAATATTGTTGTCACGAGCCCAAATGGTAAACCTCTTCCATTTACTAGCATAGAGTTTACAGGTAGGTGGCTTATGAGAGGCTAAGAGTATCTGACATACCTGGGAGGAGAGAGAGTGATTCCTGGCTATTAATGGAACTGGAGAAACCAAGCTGTCAGCTTAAGGTTTACAATGTTTGGATGGATTAATCCCTCTGGTTGAGATAAAAGGTCTGGAGCTGGGTCCAGAATCCAAGGCTGTTGAATCAGTTAAGGCCAAAGAAAGGGGAGCCATATTTATCAAAGCCAATATGGAGCAATAAGGATTACTTTGCTCTTCAGCCTGATTGCTTTCTGTAGAAATTTTGCGATTAGAGGAACTGGGGGAAAGGCATACAGCAGTCAGGGGGGCCAAACATGGAGAACAGCATCTGTCGGTGACTTCCTCGGAGGGGGGATCAGGGCAAAGTAGTTGCTGCACTTGTTGTTTAGGGGAGAGGCAAACAAGTTGCAGCAAGACTGGCCCCATTGACAGAAAATCATTTCTGTCACTTTTGGACAGGGAGACCACTTGTGAGGCAGGAGAACACACCTGCTTGGTTTGTCTGCTATCACACTGGAACTCTCCAGAATGTGCACTGCTAGCAGAAATTGGTTGAAAGAGAGCACCCACTATCACATTCTGAGAGCTTCTCAACAAAGAGGATATGATTTAGTTCCTCCCTGCTTGTTGATATACCAATCTACTGAAATATTGTCTGTTTGAATTGCAATTGTTCCTAAAGGAAAAGCAGTCTGAAAGGCTTGCAATGCTAAAAGCACTGCCCTTAGCTCCAGTACACTGATATGCAAGTTGGTCTCTATGGGGGACCAAGTGCCTTGGGCAGTCTTGCCGAGATAATGCCCCCAACCCCATCTGAGAGGCGTCCATGGTCACTATGTCTTGGAGTTGTGATGGAACAAAAGGGTGGCCTAGGAGAATCACTTCCAAATACATCTACCAAGCTAAATCTTTTTTTCAATGATTGGTGATCAAAATCAGGTCTGACATAGGTTGATGTGACATTGACCATTAGGATGCTAGTAACCATTGTAATATCCTCATGTGGAATCTTACTAAGGGAACTAAAGTTATAGCTGCAGTGATGGAGTCCAGTGCTTGAAGGACTACGTGGGTGGTTACTTTTCTGTTGCTGATTATTTTCTGTACCTGAACTCTGATTTTCTGCAGTCTCACAGACGGAAATGAGGCTATGGAAGTTTGAGTATTTAGAAGGACTCCTATGAACTCTAAATTCTGAGTTGGGGTTAATTTCTACTTTTCATAGTTTACAGTTATTCCTAGGTATGAGCAAATGTGGAGTACGTGGTCTCTTGATTCTATCAATTGATGCGTGGTCAGGGTGGCAATGAGCCAATCATCTAGATATGGAAACACTCAGAATCCCTGCAGTCTCAAGTGAGCTGCTACTACTGCCGTATACTTGGGGGGCTGTAGTGAGACCAAAGGGCAGCACTCTAAATTGAAAGTGACTGGCTCCCAGCCAGTAGGGGAGGAACCTTTTGGATCATTTGTCCATCATTATATGGTAATACACATCCTGAAGATCTAATGACCACATCCAATTGTCTTTTTCCAAAAACAAAACAATGGACTGTACCATGACCATCCTGAATTTGGTTTGGTGAACTGATTTGATCAGAACATTTAGATCCAAAACTGATCTCCAGTCCGGGGTTTACTTCAAAACATTGAAATCTCATAACATTGAATCTCAAAACAGTGAGACCATAACATCGAAAACCCAAAACATTGAAAACCCAAAACAACGAAAACTCAGAACACTGAAAGTGTGCATCATAACATAGAAAACTACAACTCACATGCAAATAACATCCCATTCACCTATAACAATACCAAAGTAAGAAACACACTTTTTACTACATTTCTGTAGGGGTCCAAGGCCATACAGGTAAGTGATTTAGACATTATGTTCACATTCTGTATGGTGATCATGATACAGTGGGTTAGGAAATTAACTTTTTTCCACTGTAGTGTGATCTTGGAGTTGGTATACTCAATTTACGGGTGGTGTGGGGGGTGCAGGGGGGCTTGCCCCTCTGCAGAAGCATTGTAAAAAGTGTGTTTGTTAGTTTGGTGTTGTTATAGGCTTAGGGGATGTTATTTACATGTGCGTTGTAGTTTTCAATTTTATGATGCAAAGTTTCAGTGTTCTGAGTTTTCATTGTTTTGGGTTTTCAGTGTTTTGGGTTTTCGATGTTATGGTCTCAGTGTTTTAAATTTCAATGTTATGAGATTTCAATGTTTTGAAGTAGACCCCGAGTCTGCTGTCTTCTTTGGCACTAAAAAGAATCTTGAGTAAATTTCGGACTCTCTCTGGTCTGGTGGGACTTCTTGGATGATTCTTTTTTCTAGCAGTTTTTGGATTTCTAGATCTGCTTCTTCCCTCTGACTGGGTGGAATGGGATTTTCTTGCATATGAGAAGAGGAAGGGAAAAGGGAATTGTATAATCTCTGGATATAATTCTCTGCACCCAAGCACCTAGTGTTATTTGCAACCAGGCATTTTGGTGTAGAGATAAGTGTCCCCCGACTCCCTCCATAGGAAGACAATCAGGCCTCCTTTCAGGAGCACTGGTAGGGTTTACCAGAAAAAGAATCTCTGAAATCCTGATTTTGTAGACCACCTCTGCCATAGGGGCAGTGTCTTCCATTGAAAATCCCCCCTCTGCCCCTGGGAGAACTACTTCCATATGTGTCCTGAAAAGGCCCTTGGGGCTCTTTGAACCACATTTTCCACTGCTTCTCTGATTTCTTTATAATGGTCATTGAGGAGTGGAAAAACATACGTCCACTGCAGACAGGGTCTTTCCATCTTTCTCAGACCTGGATAAAGTTTCTTTAACCTTTTAACCAAACAGTAACGATCTACCAAAGGGTGCACTGATGAATATAGACTTAAATGGCCCCACAAAGTCACATAGGTGCATCCAGATATGTCTCCTAATGGCAACCCCTGAATTTGCTGCTCTAGTGGTCCCTTTGGCTGCATGAGTGACAAGCCTCATGAATGAATTGGACACAGATTCCAGGGTATCCAACTCGGAAATCACTATCTCTTGGATGTCCTCAGGAACGGTTCCTGTGATGGCATCCAATAACTTCTTGTCCACATCCCTCTGAAGTCTGGTGAAGTGTGCAAAGTAATTCAAGGACCTTAAAGCAAGGATCGATGAAGCATAGAACTGCTTCCCAAACCTATTCATTGTCCGAGACTCTGTGTTGGGTGGATGGAGAGAGGAACTTTCTTCGGCCATTTCCTTCTATGTAGCTGCTGTCATGATCATGGCATCAACAGCTAACCCCTTGGCCCAGAACTGTTTGTCTTTGGGGGGGGGGCAGAATTTTGTCAGGTCTCTTGGGGATAGGTTCTATGGTATCATGGGCCTTCCATGCCTGCTGAGAGATCAACTGAATGAGCTCATCAGTGGATAGAGTCACCCAAGAGGTGGACGGCCAAGTGCCAAAAGATTGCAAGTACACTGATAACTTGGGGGAAGGATTTTGGGACTTCCAGCCACCCCTCTGCTTTAATATTTCCAGAATGTCTCCAAAGGACACATAATCAGGGAGTGATCTTGGGGATCCCTCCCCTTCATCAAAGTCGGTATCTTCACTGATCAATTCCTCTGGGGAATCCAAGTGTTTCCTCTTGCAATTTTTCTTCTGAGGAACCTCCTCAGTGAGATGAACTGGGAGGTATCAGAAGAATAGGGAATTCTCATCTGGGAATCCTGCAGTTTTAACACCCACTGACCCAGTGGAGGTACTGGTTGAATATCTGGGTGGAAGGAAGGCAATGGTATCTGCTCCAAATTGTAAGATGCTGACTGGCTAGCTGCTGCAGTCAAGGCCCTCTCCATAGCCTCAAACGCTTGCCCACCCAAAGAGGGAAGGGAGGCTGGAACTGAGAAAAACTGTCATGGAACCATGGTCACTCACTGCTCTGAGAAGACAAATCCTGAGGCCAAAGCCAGAGCCAAACTTATCCGTGTTGAGACTCCTAGGTGCAGAGAAGTCTCTGAAATAATAGGAGTCGACTTTAGCCCCTCAGAGCCGGAACTGGATCCAAAGACACAGACATCTTTGGCTCTGATACAGTCAGCACAGGGAGACTCAGAGATGAGGGCTTTAAAGCTTCAGCTGAAGTTAGATGATGAAGTGTCGGGGGGGTAAAGGAAACTTTGGATCCTAAGCCCAGGGGGGCTGGAGCCACAGAGGAACTTGTCAGTCCTCTCGCCCAGACTATCTTAATCACCAGTCTCTCCACATCTTCTTCAGTTAGGGTTTTGGTGGAATGGATAGAAAGAATGGATGGTGATTTTAGCCTTTCCAGAAAGGGCAAACACAGCCTATCTGGAAAGGGGTCAAACGAGGATGAGTATGTAGTTCTAGGCAGTGTCAAAATGGAACATTCCCCCAATAGCTTACTCGGTGTCAAAATGCTTGGCGCCAAGGAAAGAGTCTGCACTGATAACTGTGGTACCGAATGGGTCGAGCTGCTTCTTGCCAGAAACCTCTGGTATTGAAGACTTCATCTTATCTGGTAGGTTCGGTTCCGAGGAAGGTGTAGGAACCAGTATCTTTTGTACTATGTCTGTCAGTTCCAAAGAAACTGTAGGAACCAAAAACTTTAGCTTTTTTATAGATGTTGCCAAGGGAGAAGCTGGCACCAACATACTCCTTTTCTTTCGTTTCTCTAAAGATGAGGAAGAAGAAGGAGACAACTCATCAGTTTTACTTTTAAGTTTTTCAGAACCAGATATAGCATCACTAAAAGCATATGGGATAAGGCCCTTCAAGATTAATTTTTTTCTTTCAACCAAAGCTCTATGGATGAAGGAATGGCATATAGAGCATGTTTCCTGAAGATGGAGGGGGCCTACACAGTACAAACATAACAAGTGTGTGTCTGAAAAAGGTATCTTGTGCCCACATTTTTGGCACCTCTTAAATCCAGAAGGCTCTTTGGATTTATCAGCTATGACTTGCTCCAAGAAAAAAAACGGCAATCAGGCCACACACTCACACAAACACACAAGCACTGTAGAAGAAGAGGAACTATTATAAAACTACCATTGTTTTTTTTTGAAAGAGAGAGGAAACAAAAGGAAAATTACACAGTGAAAAGACTATCAACAACGACAGTCAAAAATACTAAGTTATTTCAGAGAAAGAGTCAGAAAGTATACAAAAGTACAGAAGCAGTTCAGAACTGTAAAATATAAGGTAAGGGTGGAAGAAACTATTGAATATTTGGAAAAACAAGAAGAAAACAATAAACTTTCATTTAGCTTGCTTGAGAGTGCAGGCAACTACATCTGACATGAAAAGCGGCAAACGAGATCTGAGGTAACAGGGAAAGAAGAATTGTGGGTAAAGGTTGAGCTTGAGAGTTTTTGGCTTCTACGAGCTTTAGTAATGGCCAAGTCAGTTCCAGTGCTCAGAACTGAACCCATACATCGAGGATAAAATGAAAATTGACAACAACAGATCTAATGTCTGCCTGCAAAATGGGTAAAGGGCTTTATTCTAGGATTTTTCTGTTGCCAAAGAAAGTTGGGACTTGAAGGCCTGTGTTAGACTTCTCCTTTCTCAATCTTTTTGTCAAGGTCCCAAAGTTAAAAATGTTATCCTTTCAGACCCTGTTACCTCTTGTCCCTTTACTAGCTTTCATGGTAAAGACAGACTTAAAAGATGTCTGCCATCATATTCAAATTGGCAAATATTTTAGATTTTTTTAAGATTTTCTGTATCTGGCTTACATTATTAACGAATGACAGATGATGCTTCAAAGTTGGAACAGGCGCAGTAGAATGTCATGACACAAGAAGACCTTATTAACTTTAATAATGTAGGTAACCAAAAAAAAAAAGCCAGTCAGAAAATGGAAATCCCCACTGTTTCATTATCATCCCTTTCAACTTTGAACTATAGGTTTCTGCTTGTGCTATGTATAGGACCCTTAACTGTGTAGCTCTGAAATACCCCTTCAAAGTGGGTAATCCCAATCCACCTTGTTCTATTGGAAGAATCAACTTATTCCATTTGACTCTTGCCGTCTTTCCCCCCTAGATAAAATCCTTCAGCTCTTTATTAATTGCTATCCACAACTTCTCCTCTGCTTGATAAAAATATCCCTGACCTGTGTAAGACTAGAGGGACAAAAACATCTTAACTGCTTGTATCTTAACTATCCATATCCACATAACACAGCTTCCAATTTCTCAGTTTTTGTATTATCTTTTGTTTAGTCTCTTCCCACATATCCTTAGCTGCCACACCAGAATCATTTTTAATCCATACTCCTAAATACTTCATTTTATCATGTTCCCATAAATATGGATACTGCTGAATCACTTAGCATGTGGGTACATAATTTACAGTTAATGCCTTTGGTTTAGTTTTATTAATTTGCCGTGAAAAGATTTGACAATTTCTCAAAATGTTCCACAACACTGTAATGCCCTTTTATGGTTTTCTCAGGTGTTAGAAAATATTATCTGCAAATAGAGCCAGCTATTCTTGACAACATAGTAACTGTATCCTTGAATTTCTGAGTCCCTTATTTTCTTTGCCAATGGAACCCATCCACTTTAATATTTGCATCTGATCTCACATATGTCCTCCTAATCAACCTTATAATTTTATCAGGGAATGCAAATGCTTCCATTGCCATGCCCATAATGTCCCAGCTTACTCTGTCAAATGCTTTCTGTGAATCAAGACTTATCAACAACAGTGGTATTTTCTTACATTCTGCTTCCTTCTGGATCATTAATGTCCTATTAATGTTGTCAAATGTTTGCCTCCCCGCCACAAAACCACAGTGATCCATATATATCAATTTTGGCATCCCTTTTGTCATTCTTTTAGCCATTGTAGACATAAACACTTCATAATCAAGGTTTAGTATTGAAATGGGCCTATATGAAGATTTGATGGATCTTTACCATCTTTAGGTATTACAGTTACCACCGTATTCTTCCAGGATGCTCTTCCTCTTAAAATGTTGTTAAACAAAACCTTCCATATCTTTATTGGTTTTCTCCATCCTAGTTTCCAAACTTCCACAGGAATACCATCTATTCCTGGGGAGTTTCCTGTAGACTGGTTATACATCACCTTTTTTATCTCATCTCCTCCTATCCTGTTAGTAATTGAGCCTCATCTACCTCCAACCTTGGCATATTTAATTCTTCCATAAACATTTCCATTTGTACCTTTTCTTGATTTCCATATTTCTCTGCTTTATACAGACATTCACAGAGTTTCCAAAAAATGTCTAATACCTCTACATGATCTCTTGTTATCTTCCTTGTTATAGTCTCTCTAAACTTGGTGACAATCCTTTTACTTTCTGTTGCCTGAGTCATTGAGCTAAAAGTTTTTGTGCTCTAAAGTTATTATCAAAACAGTTGCTTAACATGCATAATATCGAGGTAACCCCTTATTTTCTGTTTAGCATTCATAGTTGCTCCTCTTCTTGTTCTGTGAGATTCCCCCTATTTTGCAATACTTTAACATTTGTCAGTTCCCCTAAATAATGCTTGTAACTTCTTAAACACATCTCCCTTTCTTTTATTTCCACCCTATTTTTAAACTCCACTTTAATTTTATCCCACTCCCCAACTATATTTTCAGAAGAAATTTCTATCTTCTCTAATACAGCCTGAATAATTTCTACTACCCATTCCTTAAATTCCTCTCTTTTCAACAGATAGGTGGGAAAGTGCCAGTGTCTCACTTTTATTTCATTACCCTGTGTTTTTATTTTACTTATTATTGGTGCATGATCAGTAATAGTTATTGTGTGCATATCAAGACCTTCAATTAAATGCACATGTTCCTGTGAAATGTAAATTCTGTCTAGCCTAACCCAGTTTTTGTATCTTGGGGAATAATATGTAAATGCACTCTGAACTCCTAATTCTGAATTTACATCTTCCATGTCAAATATTTTTATAAATTTCTTCAAAGGTCTACCCTCCTTTGTTATACTTTCCCTTCTGGGCCCCCCAGACATAATTTCACTGTTGCAAATCAAATTCCAGTCTCCACCTATAAGTAATATTCCTTGTGGATAGCTAATTATTTCTCCAAGAGTTTTCTTAAGCTCCATTATAATAATTTTAGGTGGAATATAACTACATGCCAGTGTAAGCCTCCTCCCTTGCCAGCAGCCCCTTAGTACTACAAATCTACCATTATTATCTTTTTTTATCCTCTTCTATCACTATTGAAGCTCCTCTTGCAATTAATATAAGTATCCTCTCTTCATTTGTCCCAGGTATTCTGCTGAATAACCATCCTAATAAACCTTTCTTTAGCAAATTCACATGTTCACTTCTTTCCAAGTATGTATCCTGTAACATAGCTATTTGCACTCTACACATTTTAATATAATACACTACTCCTTCTTTTTTGTATTTATCTGTGAGACCATTGACATTTAAAGACATTACAGAAAGCATCACTGTATTAAAAGTTATTATTCCTACCTTTTATGTGTAATAGCTTTTTTGTTAAATGTCTAATTACACCTTTTACATGCATACACTGTTTGGCAGGTTGAACTTTTATACAGTGTTTTTTTTGTCATATCCATTTGAGCCTATGCCGCATCTTACAAAACTTTTATTTTATTGGGAGCCCTCAAACAAAAAAACAAACACACCCCAATACTCCCCTACAACCTATTAACCTAACACTAACACACAAAACTATGTACATCTTCAAATATTGAAGTTTTACCATCCTAACAGGAACAAATGTCCCAAACTGACAGCCACACTCAGAAACTTAAGTTAACCTAAAAGAAAAGTTATCCATGCTAAGACGCATGGTACAGCCTGTGCTTCTACAATGTGCTCTCTGGTTTTGCCTAATCTTATAGCTCTCCCAGCTGGGAAAACACTTGAATGCTTTCAGAGAACAGTATTTCCTAGACAATTTCATTTTATTATTTTGTTTCCATGGAGACACGAGGACTAGATACAGAATTGCTATTAATTCGACTGAGTGCTGTCTGTTTTTGTTTTATCTTTATAGCTCTCTCAGCAGGGGTAAACCTGAGTGCTTTTAGAGAACAATATCTCCTTGCCAATTTCTCTTTATCAGATTGCCTTCATAGAGGCAAGAGGACCAGATACAAAATTGCTACTAAGCATACTCTTATTTGCTAGGAAAAACTCTTATAATATTCAATATTCTTTTTCATTTACTTGCTTTCTCCTAAAACCTGTTACAAATTAAACTATGGGCCTTAATCCAGTCATTTTCCCATGCAAGAATGAGAAAAAGCACTTTTTTTTTCTTTTGTCATACTCTTTTAACCAGACAATTCTTTTTTTTTTTTTTTTTTACATTGCAGTGCCTACATTTTCTAAAACTGAACAAGGAGAATCAGAGAAGAAGGAAGAAAGAAAAAAGGAAAACACAGGAGCACCTGTTTACAATAATATCCCCATTAAATTTAAAAACAACTGAGAAAATGTTACTTGATAAGCATGCAAAGAAAATAATGCAGTAGAAAAATAGTAGCATTAAGAAACCCAAAAAGTCCAATATTTCCAGATTTTCTTGTTCTGTCATAGTTCACAAATATAATTATTGGTTTGTAATCCCACATTTGTCAAATCCAAGTTACTGTTTTTATTTCTGTTCATCTCAGTCTCCCAAATCCTGTCTCTGCTTCATTTCCAATGTACTTTCAATTCTTCTAGTCAAATCTTATACTCCCTTCCTTCTCTCCAACATTTTCTGTTTAATCTTTGGAAAAGGTTTCAATGGCAGAGTTTCTCTGTGGTCTTTATTACCAGAAGAACAAGAAGCAGAATCTCCTTCTGTTTCATAGGTCACTTTCTGTTGCACAAACTTTTTGAATTTCCTCCTTAGCATGTATTTCATCAAAGAATGATTTAGTTCTCCAGGGAAGAATATTTTTAAGATAGCTGGGTACATCAGTTTGAATCTCACACCCGCTTTTCGATGTTCCCTGGAATAGTGGAATAAATGTATTCCTCTTCTGCTTGGTGTACAGTGAGTAATCATTCTCCACAAACACTCTACTGTCTCCCACTTTTAGTACTTTGTCCTTCTGCCACAGTTTTGTCAGAATCAACTCCTTCTGTTAGTAGGATTGTATCTTTACTCTTAAAGGTCTAGGTTGCTTTCTCACAGACAGGTTTGGAGCATACACACGTTGTTTCCTTTCAATTAACAACTCCTGCTGTGGAATACCAGTCCAGTTGCTCATTTGTGCTTTCACAAAATAAATACAGTCTGTTCCTTCCAACTTCTCTGGTACAGCTGAAAATCTCAGGTTTTCCCTATGTGCTCTGTCCTCTAATTCTATTAATTTTTAAACATCTCTTTTTGAGCAGTCTCATACTCAGCCAGCCTTTTCTTCATTTTCGGCCTCTGATTTTTGCAGTTTTATCACATCATCTGAATATCTGGTCAAAGCTTCCTCCATTTTTTCTAGCTTTTTGTTGTTTGAGTTGATATACTCCATCAGTGTTTCATTTATTTTAAACAGGTCTGTGTGTAGTCATCTTATACTTTCCTCTAGTCATTTTTGGAGCTTGCATTGCTTTTTTCTGAACAGCTGCAGTACTTTTCCCAATCAGCATTTTTCCTCAGCTTTTGTAGTTGATTTTTTTCAGGTACTCTGTGTCTTTCTTTTTTCCTGGCATCTAGGCAGTTTACTTACTAGTAATTTATGGAAATTTACCCAGAAACACAAAAATCCACTGGTCTTCTCTGCTGAGTTTCTGTTTTCACACTAGGGGAGATAGAATTAAGCTGTTACTCAATGTGCAGCCATCTTGGAAGTCCTATTTAGTGGTTGCCTTTTGAGTGCTCTATCATTACTGATGGAATTGGAGAGGGTGGAGAAGTTTGGCCATTCTTCTAAGTTTTGAAAGTTGGATTCTGCTTAGAGACTATTCAGACTACTCAGACACCCTATTTCCTTTTATTTATTTAATATCTGTTGAATGTGAAAGTCTGACTAGGACAGAGCCTATTTCTAGCAGAATACCAGGGAGAAATACTCCAGACGCATGTCTTCGGAATGTGGGAGGAAACTGGAGTACCCAGAGAAAACCCACATGAACACAGGGAGGATATGCAGACCCCACACAGAAGGCAATCTAGCCAAGAATCGAAAGGGAAAACTTCTTGCTGTGAGGCGACAGTATTGACTGCTGCACCACTGTGCCACTCAAGCTCCTTTGGGCTTTCGCCTGAGTGTGGCTGTGGTGTTCAGGGGTCATTTGTTTTTACATACACTGACAAATATTTGGCCAATTGAAACAGACAATAAGTATTGTTCAGCAGACATTCCACTTTTATGTCCTGGGTTTTTGTTCAGGATATTTGGATGTTTGTTCTTGAACTTTTGTTTAGACTTTCAAGTTGGGACATTGGCATTTTACAGCAATTTCTGCTTTAGTTAAATGGTAGAATGTTTATTTTATTTTACTACATTTTCTGTTTGAAACATGTGTTATATATGTTTATATTGTACTTTATTATAGAGTTTTATTATAGAGTTTTTTGAGTTCCTCTATTGTAAATAACTATACACATTTTAATTATATTATGCTTGGTTATAATACATCATACATACTGCTTGACTTAGATGAAATTAAAGTGAATGGCATGTAAGTTTACTGGTTGAAAAATAGTCATTATTTTGAAAACAGAGTATTTAAAAAAGAAAGGTAAACATGTAAAGTATAGCATAAAATGATGTTGATGACTTTGGATACATGTTTGACAAGCAAATAAACCATTAAACAAATACCTCATGTGAAATTGTTCAAGTCTCAATTAAAACAACACCTAATGAACACATATCTGCATTTTTGACCATCTCCTGGCTAAACAAAAATTCCTACTCATCCACACAGTATTTTTTAAACTATGCTATCCCTCACCTTATCTAAGGACTCTATGCTGATATATTGTATTTAGAACCTGTGTGTCTTCAGATTACACAGTCTTAACTGTATTAATAAGAACCCGTGTCTCAGTCATAATTTCTCATAAAACCACTTACTTTCCATTCCTTGCCTTATCCGACTCTACTCCTCACATCCTTGACTTATTTTTATAACACTTTTTTATTACCCTTCAACATTGTCTTGCTCATTAAATAGATTTTTCTCTCGTCATCTTCTGTCATCTCTTTTCACATCACATTCCTTCTGTATTTTCCAATACACCAACACAAAAATCTTACAGCCTCTCTTCATGACAATAATCCTACACCCCCTTACTCAACCTTCTCCAGTCTTCCTATCACTCAGCTTATCTACTAATCATCTATTTCAACCACTACTACATTAAATGCTTGATCCAACCATTTTCTGTGCTGACACACCTACCTATTTATCTGAAGTTGCTTTCCAAGCCTGTCATCTTACCTTGCTCTTCCTGCACATTGATGTATGACTATCACTTCCACCAACACATTATTTTATCCACAATCTTCATGTTTTTAAAGTTTGCTCAAGTAAATAAATTTCTCTTTTCTTTACTTCCACTTATATCTATTGATATGTTCTGTTGTCTTTTTTTAAACCTGGTTTACATTTACTGTATGTTCTGTTTGCATTCATTCTATTGAATTGCTTAGTCATTGTAATTTTTCTTATCTGCTTTTTGTGCATGTATTTATACTTGGAGCTTTTTCTCTCTAGCCAGTTCTGAAAAGGGCAACTTATACCCAGCAGACAATTCAGGTAAACAAATGCTAATAAATAAATAAATAAAAATAATAAGTTTAATTAAGTTGTGTTAAAAAATACATGCACCTCTGGTTGTCAGGAGGATAGTCTGGTCTAGGAAAAGTACAGTTGTGTAAAAACTTACTATAATAGCATATGTTCAAACAGATCACTATTGCAGTAAAATTGACAAATGGAATACATCCTGCCATGGATAACCTATACATCTGACACAGACTTGGGCATGAGGGTTATGTACTGGTACATAAGGGGTGTACATGTGCTAGACTCCTCAGAGCTTTCTTGCCCCAGGAATTACTTTTCTTAGTAACAAGGAAAATAGACTCAGGTATTACAACGTGTAGAGGGGAAATGGTAGGCAAATAGGGGTACAGAGGGAGGGTGCATACACTGCAGCAACACTCCATCTGAACATCTACTGTTATGGTAAGTTTTTACACAAATGTACTACCTTCATTGTTAGAACACTGTTGTAGTAATGCTGAAAATGGTATGATTCCCAAAGCTTTTACGTAGTGTGTGTGTGTGTGTGTGTGTGTGTGTGTGTGTGTGTGTGTGTGTGGGCGGGGGAATTAAAGGAATCTGAGTCCAGTAACCCATAGAGAATGGTTCCAGCAAATCCAGTTCTTGCTCTGGAAACAGCTTCAATTTTGTAATGCTTTGTAATTGTAAAATTGTGACTGGAAGACCAAGTAGCTGCTTTTAGTACAGACTTAGAATCTAACCCTCTGAGAAGGTCCCCTGAGGAAGTTACAGCTCTCACAGTATGAATTGTGATGGTGCCTAAGAGGAATTTACCATGAAAGGAATACCAACACGATGAGATGGCAAGGGATATCTATCAGAAAATTGCTTGGATACTGGAAGACTTTACTTTTTTATCTTCAAAGGAAATTAATAACTGATCAAATTTTCTAATTTCTTTTGTCTTATCCAAATAAAATCGTTGTTGTCTATGGACATCTAGCAAGTAGAGAATTATTTCACCTTTATTTTGAGGATTAGAAAAATGCAGGAAGGTAAACAGACTGGTTCAGAGACATTTCAGTGACCAGATGAGTTAGTTCTAATGTAAACCCTGTCCTTGTGGGAAGCTAGAAAAGGAGAAACATAGATCAGGGTCTGTAATTCAGAAATCCATTAGCAGAGATTACAGCAACAAAAAGAACTTGTTTCCATGTACAATAGTTTTGAAGAAAATTCTTAAGCACATAATTCATGTTCTAGGGAAGAAGAAAAGATTTTCTGGGTGGAGTTGTGTTGGATGAGTTTTAGTAATTTCTTGATCAGAACGCAAAGAAAGAGGTGGATCTTTGGGAAGACAAGCCATACCCAAATTAAGCAACTTACATAAATACTGGAGAAAAAAAGGTATCCCTACCTGATAAGGATCCCATCCTTTTTGGTACCCAAGAGAAAATATTTTCCATTTAGATATATATGATTATTTAGTTCCACGTTTTCTAGACTCCTGTATTAACCATGGCATGCCTCAGAATAAAGATGCCTACAAGGAATCAAAACTTTACCATCCATCCATCCTTACCTTGACTTTGAGTGTCTTGAGGTTTGAGTGAATGAGAGAGGCCTTGTGTTACGAGAGTAAGTCTGTCCTGTGGGATAATGTATGGTGATTGATATTGGCTAAATGAAAGAGAAGGGAGAACCAGTGTATCTGATGTTGTCTGTTTTTGTCTGATTCAACTTTTGGGTTATTGGATCTGATCAGATCCATCCTTGGCAGCTTTCAGAAGCTTTGTATCCAGGGCTCTGACTCTTCCCATACCAACAATTCCCTCTGTTCCCCCCGTAACTATGATCTCGTTTGCTGCTTGATCCAGAAGGATGTGGTCTTTAATGGCTCTGACCTTTGATAAGTAATTTATTAGCTTTTCTAGGGTATCTGTAGTGCCTTTTTATTACCTATTCCCTTTTTCTTATTATCTTTTTCCTCCCCAGTAATAGAGGAAAAAAGTTTATATAGCTGGTAGTTTTTAGGGATAATTCTTGAGGTAAAATTTTCAGCTTAATCTTTTAAGAGCAATATCTTTCTGTTGTTGTGGTATGGTCCCTCTGCAGGACCCTCACTCCTTATGGGTTTATCGTGTTGATGTGGCATTTTGATTAAGAAAAAATGGGACAGGCATACAGGAATTTTCCCTTTCAGGTGTAGGAAAAGGCTCCATTGTCCAGACTTCCTTGTAAGGGGTCCAGTAGCAAAATATGCTGAGCTGATGGTGCAAAGCGGAGGTGAATAGAGCTCTGTCGAGTACTCCATTGCTGAACAATCTGTAGGAAGGCAAGCCTTTTCATTATCCATTTGTAAGTATCTGCCCTTGACCTTTTCAGGTAATCTGCCAATCTTTTATTTTCTCTTCTTTTCTGAAGAAATGTAAACTGTTTGGAGAAAACAGTTGTAATGAATTACAATGTTCTAAGCTACCACTGCTTGCCTGCAAAAGTGGTACAATTTTGTTCCTCTCTGTTTTTAATGTAACACATGACAGCTGTATTGTCTGTGAATACCTAAAAAGTTCCTGGTGACCATAGGTGAAGTAAAGACTGAAGAGCCTGAATCAATGCTTTCATTTCCCTTTTGTTTAAATTTTTTCCTGTCCTCTTGTTGACCAAACACATTGTATTTTGAATCCTTTTGAAAAGCCAGGCTGTGCCTGATACATCTGTTGAGACAATTTGAAGAGGAGGAGGAATTTAAAAAGGAACTCCTGGATTTATGTTTATCTGAAGGATCACTGAGTGCAGCTCTTTCTTTATGACTGGCAAGAGAGGAATGGGAATGGACAGAGAATGATAGTGTTCCATCCATATGGACTTAAAGTTCCACTGGGTTTTATTCATGTGCAATTTGGCAAAAAGAATCATTTGAATGGTGAATGATATGTACCCCTGGGCTCTCAATCTCTCTCCCAGAGGTCATTGATAGGTTTATTCGGGATAGAAAGTAATCTGTTAATAAAAGAATTGTGTCCCAAGGAAGAAAAGCCATAATTAAAGAAGATTCAAGATAACCAAATAATGCAAGACAATGAGTAGGAAATAGGTTGGACTTGTTGAGCTTCACAGTGAATTCTTGGTACTGAAAAAGACTGATATTGAACTGTAAGTCCTGAAGAATTTTAAGAAACGTAGCTAGAATGAGGAAATCATTCAGGTACGGGTAAATGTGCATACCATGGAGCCTACAGAATGGTACAGTAGGGGATATACACTTTATAAACACTCTTGGAGCAGTTAAAATTCCAAAAGGCAAAGCAATAAACTGAAAGTAGTGCCCAAACATACAGAATCTAAAACATTTCCTGTGAAGAGGATGGCATGGAATATGAAGATTAGCATTCTTGAGGTTCAATGTAGTTATATATTCATAAAATCTTTTGGGGAAATGAGAGGAAAAAGACTCTGGAAAATCATCTTGAATTTTGGAATGTTAAAAAGTGTTGAGGAAAGACAGAGTAAGGATAAGTTTCTAAGTGCCTTATTCTCCTGGGACCAGGAAAAACCTGGAGTAGAAACATTTTCCTTTTTTATTTGGGGGAACAGGTTCTAGTACTCCCTTGTGCAAAAGTTCTGATAAGAGTGGATATATTATATACTATTCATTCAGAGGAACCTGGAAAACTTGAGTGTTAAAAAAGGAGTAGAAGAGTGTATCCTTCCTGAATGATTCTCAAAACCAAGCGTATGTTATGATCATTTTTTCAAAGTGGCAGACTGACAGAAAGTTTGTTTGGAAGACAGATGGGGTGAGGCTGAAGTCAGGATAAGGGGATACAGACAGAAGCTGGAAGGTTTGTCCTGGAAGGGGTCTGTTCTTTCTTAAAATCAGATTTTGGTTTATTCTGCCATTTATATTTGGATTTTTGCCTTTTTGTTGAGTAGACTTCTTGTAATAGATGGGGCATGGCCAGAAATTTTGCAAACGGGGAAAGAAGGAGTTGCTTAAACCTCTCCATTATTTTGCCTGTCTCTTCTAATTTTTAGAAGATACCTGCTGAAGGAGGCCAAAAAAGGAAGTCCTTATCTAAGGGATCATCTAAAAGCTTTGTTTTTATGTCTTCCAGTAGGGACAGGAGTCTCAGCCAAGAGTACCTTCACAGCACTGAGCCAGAGGCAGCAGCCTGAGAAGAAGCATCCGCCACATCATATGAACACTTAATAGAATGGTGTGCTTCTTGAGAGGTGGATATTTTGTACTGCTCTCTTAGAGTTACTGTCAAGGATACTTGGCATAAGTTTGTTCATGCTGTCAAAAATAGGTAAAAGGTACGTTAGTGTGTGTCTGATAGTTTACAACACGAAAAGATAAAGTAAACAAAAGTCATGTACTTATGATAACAACAAACCTTTTTCATCCTTGTCCATCCAAGATAACTGATGAGGCTGGAGCTGCTTTTTGGATTTGATCTTGGTGGTGCTTGCTGGAGCTGCCTTGAGATCCTATACATTTCCCTGCAGTGATGCTCTACACCCTACTAGTCTCAGATTAAGTTTGCTCTTTCAACATAGCCGAAACCAAACATTAATACAGATCTAGGACTGCGGAAGGAGGGTGGGAGGGATATTGTATGAGACAGACAAGGATGAAAAGGATTGATTGTTATAGGAAGTACATAACTTTCATATCCTATTTCAGTGATACATCTGATCTGACTGATAGGTCAGAATCCCTATCTACCTTCTTTCTTAGGTGGCATCAGGACAGGATAACCTTCTGGAAAGAGGCCCCCAAAGAAGCTTGTGATCTGGAAATTTCATACAGTTTGTAATGTTTGGCAAAGGTATGTAAAGAAGACCTTGTAACTGCTGCACATATTTCTTTCACGGCAGAATTTCTGAACTAGGGCACAGACGTATTACTTGATCTGCTGGAATGAGCCTTAAGTTAAAGTGGAAGAAAATGTTTGTTGCTTGCATAAGTAAATGCTATGCAGTATGACAACCATTTCAACAGTTTATTTAGAAACCTGTTGACCCAATTTATTCAGAGCAAATGGAAAGAACAGCTGTGAATCCTTCCTGTTGGCCTTGGTTCTATGCAAATAGAATCAGAGTTGATGGTGGATATCCAGTTTGTGAAACAAGTATTCTCCTTAGATGATGTGATATGGGCAGAATACTGGCAAATGTATAATTTGATTCAAGTTAGATTCCTTGATCACTTGCAGTAGAAAAGAAGAACTGGTTCTCAAAGACACTCTGTCTTTGTGAAGTATGAAGTATGGGACCAGTGAAGATAGAGCAGATGTTACATCCACCAAGAAAAGAGTTTTCCAAGATAAAAACTTCAGATCTGCTGAAGAAGCTGGTTCAAAGGGAGGTTTGGTTAAGCCTTTAGAATAGGGTTAAGAACCCATAAGAGGTAGTGTCTTTTGTGGGTGGGTGCAGTATAAGCAGACCTTTGTGTGAAACTTTCTGAGTCTGTGAGAGGTCAGACAATGATCTTGAAATCCCAAATAAATAACTGGTGCCAAATCATGCACTGACACTAAATGCCAAAAAAATGCATTATTTTATCCTTTGGGAAGTCTTCTACCCCAGGGAACTACCACATTGACAATATGCACATAAGAGTTGACCCAGTTTTTCAGGATTTTGGAGGTTATGTGGACAGTGACCTAATTTGTAACCAACATGTGTCCATTGTTGTAAGAAAGTCCTTCTATATTGCAGAGCTTATGAACAAAAGGATTGTGTCTAGATCTAGGGATGTTATTGTCCCCATTTACTCAGCCATCATTAGGCTAGTCATTGAATATAATATCCCCTTAGGTGTGCATCTCTCCAGAAACATGCAAGAACTGAACACCCGCAGAGATACCGTACTAAAAGGATGCAAAGCCTAAACAATGTGTCCTACATGGACTGACTCAAAGCCCTGTGTCACTATACTTGGTATCCTACAGATTGTTAAGAGGTGACCTGTGTCTGGCATACAAAACATCCTCCAACCCAATACTGATGGATTTACTGCACCTCAATAAGGCCAATGTCATCACAAATACTTGCTCTAGGAATCTTAACCTCTTCTGCAACACCAAGAGAATGGTTTGGAGGGACAGGTATATCTCTCTCACAGTGGATACTGCTGCTCTGGAATAGACTCCCCATCCTCTTTAAACAAAGTTAATTCCTGTCCATATTCAAGCACAACCTGGATCTATGGATGGGAAACAAAAACAATTACCCTAGGACTGCCACCTGTACTACTAATGGACACAGGCAGTTCCTAAATGTTCTATCCCATGCATAGGTTCCCCCCAAATTATCTATGGTATGATCCCAGTTATTCACATTAGGTATAATAATTACTGACCATGGGATGGGTAAGGCCAATCTCTAACTAATTGGTATAGGTTAATTTGAGCACAAAAAGGAAAACTGTCTAGTCTAAAAATGTCCCAGAAGGGCAGCTAACCTAGTACTTACCTGAATCTAAAGTCACAATGGTAGTTAGTTATGGAAGCCAGCTTGACTTAGATAGTAGACAAGCTACATCCCCATTCATAAAAGTTATGTATATGGATCACTGCTTGTGAAAGGGAGGGAGCTGTGGCCATCATGAGAAGTGGCAGTACCATGCAGTAAGTGTAACACTCTGAAGGTCCAGGTGAGGCTGGACAAATGCCTGGGAAAGTGGATCCAGTTTCAGATACAAGAGCCAGGGATGTTCCTTCAGATGATGCTTTGGTAAGGGAAACCATCCTTGCCTGGACGGCAGGAAAGCAATTGAATTGCAGTAGATCTGCAGTGAGCTGCTTTCTGAAGGAATCTGGGGATAACAGCAATTGGTGGGTAGGCATACAGCAATCCAGTGGGTTACTGATAGACTAGAGCACCCCTTTAGGGTACCCCTCGGGGGGGGACAGGGTAAAGTATCTACTGTATTTTGTGCTGGCTGGAGTAGCCAAGACATTGCAGCAGAATGTTCCCCATTCATTGAAACTTTGTTGTGCCACTGTTGGGTTATGTGATCACTTGTGATGCATCAGAATAGATAGATAGATCTGCTGAGCTTGTCTACTAGATAGTTTGCTCTCCGTGGAATGGGGATTGTTACTAGAAAGGGATGAGAATCCTATGCCCATTGCCAAAGCCTCATTGCCTTACTGCAAAGCGTTTAGGATTTTGTTCCTCCCTGCTTACTGATGTACCAAATCACTGACATGTTATCTGTTTGATCTGAGATTACCCCATGGGGAGGAAGGTCCTGAAATTCCTGCAACAGTTGGAGGATCACTGTCATTTCTAGGACATTAATATGCAGATTGGCCATGTTTGTGCCAATACTCCTTGGACCATCCTCCACTTGTAATGCTGGGGAAGGCAAAAGAAGCAGGCTACCTAAAAGAAAGTTTGTAGAGACCAGTCATGAGGTTATATGTGTGTCCTGCAGGTGGAAGTCATGTCATTCAGAAGGGACAGGGGGTCTGACAGTTGTGACCCGCTGGCCAAAAGTAACCACTAAAGTACTCCCATATGTAGATGTGCATGAAAACTACTGTCAGAGACACTATCAAATATCTAACACTTTCAGAACTAATGCTGCTGGTGGAGACTTTTGTTGTAATAGCAGTAGTATTAAAGATTTTAAGGCTTGTACTCTGTGTACAGAAGATTTGGGATGCAAACCTTTGTATGTAGGCTGTAACCAATGAATTATTCTGTCTGAGTAGGAAGGAGGTGCGACTTTTTTAGAGTGATGCATATACCTAAAGATAGACAGAACTGTGAAAAGTAATCTCTGTGTTAGTAAGGACTTCAAAGTCGATGCAGCAAGAAAGAAGCCAGTCATTTAAACACAGAAACGATGGTATCACTCTTAGCTGCATGTGGGATGCAACTCCTACCATGCACTTGGTGAACACTTGGGGGACTGTGGTTAGACTGAAGGGCAATGCTCTGAATTTAATGTGACTGGCTACCAGACAGAAGTGAAGATAGCTCCTCAATTGCTGGAGATAAGCATTTTGGAAGTCTTTGGAGAATATCCAGTCAACTTCCTTCAGATGTGGGAGGACTCCTTACAATGTAATGTAAGCATTCTAAATAGGGTATTTTGGACAAACTGTTTTAGGCTGCTGAGGTCTAGAATTGGCCTAAGGTCCTGTTTTTTCTTGGGAACTGAAATTAATCTGGAAAAGACTCAAGAGCCTCTGGTCTGGTGTGCCTTAAATTGCACTTTTTTTTTTTTGGTAGAATTAGAGCAATTTCTCTCTTCGCTGCTTTGTGTTCACTGTGTAGTGCATCTCTGAATGGTGATTTTTTTTTGAGGAGTGGAAGGGAAAATGAAATGAAATAGTTTCTTGACATTGCGTTGTTTACCCACTTGTCTTAAAGGAATGGATGCCCCTTGCCTGTCTCCAGATTGGGACAGTTTGGCAAGCCTTCAGGGCTACTGATTCTGTCTTCCTGAGTAGGGACTATGAAATCCCTGATTCTGTGGACCTCCTTGATTTCAAGGCTGGTGTCCATTGAAGGAAACACCTCTGCCACAACTGTACCTGTCGGAAGTAGAATTGAACGTCTTATTGTGGAGTTTTCTAAACCACGCAGATTTGTAGCCTTTTGGATTCCTATTATTCTCTTCCTGCAACTATTCTCACTTGCCTCTTTTAATGTATTCATACCTCTCTATATAATGATATGCTGCTATCCATGTAGCATAAGTCATCTCAGTTATTATGGCTACATCTTATTCATAAGGCTGTAAGCATAATTCCATTTTTCCACGCATGCTTTGACACTGTAAACTGCTATTTGAAATAAATACTGTAGCATATTTTTGCATCTGTAAATATATATATATATTTATGTTTTTTAGCATATCCTTGTATCTGTAAATATGTCTTGTTCATTTATGTGATCCTATTCACCTGAGTTGTGCCTGCAAATGGTTGACTAAGATCAGCATACTACCTTGATAAACAAATATAAATAAATAAATATTAAATGGTCACAGAAATCTGACTCCTGTGGTAGACAAGATCTTGCCCTCTTCACACTTCAGCAAACTTTCTTTTACTGTAGGACAAAATAAGGTAGTGCCATCATACAAGGTGTTGGTGAAGGATGTTTGAAATTATCCTTGAAATCACATAAGCAGCACCAGGCATGGCAAAGCATTGTGAGACTGGTGCCTGTTGCTCTTACCACTCCATCTGCTACATTATGAAGCAACTGCAAGGAGAGGTTAGTGCTGTTCAATACTATACCCAGGGTAGCTTACAACTGTTTTAGGGGAATCTTACTGAGGAAGCTTTTCCAAAGAATCCATATCTTTATTTGCTAAGTTCTTTTGAAAGTGGTTCATATGTGCTAAATACACACTCAAGACAATCATGTCTGAGGAATAATCTTGTTTTCCCAGCCTATCTATCATCCTATTATTTACTTTATATATTTACTGTCATTTGTTTAATAGGATAATTCAACTGAACAGTGTCCCTTTTCAATGGAGCCACAGGGAGAAAAGCTCCATTATACAGACACAATGGACATCATTTCCACTGATTCATCATTTACAGTCAGTTTCATTCACAAACAACAATTCTATTAGTTAGACATTATTATCCTAAATTTTATATTACGAGTATGGATAGTCAAAGACTTCTTGGCGAGTTTGTTTCTAGTGGCAAGGACCCTTTGACCACAACTGCCTATCTTTGGGAGGGCATAAGATTTTGTCTAGTTTGCATGGAATCTTCTCTTCCATGTCTGTTTCCTGCCATACCTTCTTAGTGACCAAGTCCATAAGACTCTCCACTGGAGGAACCATCCAACAGGTACAGGAATCAGAACCATATGCCTCAAACATCATATTCTCATTCTGAGAGGGTGATATGATGGGCCAAGGGCCCCTCTGTCTCATTAACTCAAGGATTTCATCAAATGTGGCATCTTCCAGAGAGGGATTGTGGGGAATCCTCTCTCACCTCCATTCTGTTTTTGAAGTAGGAGATTCTGTAGGGGAGTCCACATGTCTCCTTTTAAATGTTTTCCTCCGAGAGACTTCTGATTGTGACTGATCTGAATCCCCAGAAGAGTCTGTTGGCAGCATGATTTTTTCTTTGAGGATATCAAGTCTGCGGATGGGAGCCATGAAATGAGGAAGCAAAAACAGTCATGTAGGCATCTGAGAGTGCAGCTGGCATCAAAGGATGCCCTGCTGAATGCCTCTGTTGAGAAGCTATTATCCTCATCATAACTTTGAATCCTGAACTGAAATCCATCATACCCTAGAAATTTAACTCTGGTGCTCAGCTGTTTCCAGCCACAAAAGTAAGTGCTGGAACCAAAGGTCAAACCCCAGAGTCTAGGAACCAGATGGGTTCAAGCTAGAGACCACAGCCAACAACTAAAAGGTCAAAGACTCCAACACAGGAAAGGGCAGCACTGAAGACCCAGTGTCAAGTGGTTGGAGCCAAGACTCACCTCACTCTGATTGTCTTAGTGTCAAATACATCAGATGTGTAGCAATCAGAGTCAAGTAAACAGGTGTCAGAGCCAATATTACAGAGTGCAGAAGGCATGATGGTCATGTCTGAAGCCACTGTGATGCAGACACAGGTGCTAAGGAAGTAGCAAATAATGGTGAAGGGGAGACAATCCAATCCACTGTAGGAGCAGAGAGGGATTGAATAATGTCAAAATCCATCAGGGTTTTAAGAAAGCCCCTCATCATGGGCTCCCACTGCAAGTCTGTAGCTCTCTTGAATGATATAATGGATCTTATGGAGGCAGCTGAAGAAGGCCTCGAAGAAATGAGTGTCTACTCAGAGCTGGATGGGGGACTTGTCTCTAATAACAATATTTTCTGGAGACTTGGCTGTAGATATGGAAGAGGAAGGGAGGGAAGACTCCTTGTGCTGGCGTTGAGATTTTTGGGTCTGAACATGCAGTTAGGTCCCATGATTTTCTTTTTTCTACATTCTCTATCTTTATCCTAATCTTTGCTTTTGACCTTTTTCCCCTTGGGTCTCTGAGGATCTGAAGGCAAAAGACCCCATACAGTTAACTTGTGGTGATCAGCCAGAACTGTGGAGCCAAGACGTTAACAGAACACACAACTGAAATCAAAATGCTCCAGGCCTAAACAAATAATGTAGGAATCATGAGGGTCCTGTGGCAGAATCTTAGGTTCACACTTGCCACATTTTTAAAACTCTTATCAGAGTCTTTCTTCATTTAAAACACAACTGCGACAGCAGAAAAAATAACACTCAGCAAGAATTTCTAACAGTAAGATATGAGGCAAATTTGACTGACTAGCTAAACTAACTTTTTGTTTTTAAACTAGAATTGAGAAGAACAGATGGTATGCAGCTGCCTGAGCATTCAGATGAGTTAAAATAAGAAAAAAAAAAAACAACAGAATGATGAATAAATGTTACAAATATCTAAATTCTAAGGTGGAACAACTATGTGGAGAAACAGTTATAGCACCACACAAGAAAAGGGGTCTGACTGGAGAGATGAAAAGTCATCAAGCAAGGGAGAGTAGTAGTGCTACAACTGAATTCATCCTCAAGTCCTGGTGAGTACCTTCATGAGGTGGACCCTGTTTTTCACAAAATCTCACTAAGGTGACACTGATATATATATATATATATATATATATATATATATATATATACTTATATATCACATATATCATGGACAGAAGTGAGTCAAAAACTAAAAGAGATAGCTGGGTGCACAAGACCCAGGATAAAAAAGTACCCAATCCTGCTAGGCGCACTGATGCCAGAAATGGAAAAAAATGACTGTGTAGAATTCTCAAAATACGGAAACATTCCTACAATGGGGCCAAGCCAGGCCCATGGGGAGGATGGACCACTGTTGTAGAAGGAAGGAGCAGTCTACAAAAATCACAAAAGCTGATAGGCCAAAAGAAGAGCCATAAAGATGATAGAGTGGACTATTGAGGATAAGAAAGAAATTATGTATTGTTACTATTATGCAAAAAGCCCAGAATTTCCAGACATAAGTTATATAAAAAGATTAAGAGATAAATTAGAGAAAAGAAAAATACTTTCACAGGAAAAACTGTCAGAAGCTTCAAATAAACATTTGTGTTCATTAATACAACAGATTTTTGGAAAACAGTATATAGATCAAGAAACTTTGATATTTTTGGAAAAAGAAGCATCTGAGGAGGTGCAAAAATGTAAACAACAAAACCTAGATATTTTTGAAAAGTATAAAAAAAGAAATATGGACATGGGAAAGAAGAAGAGATTTGATATGGTGCAATATTTATGCAAAGGAGAAAGCAAAATTAATCAATGTAAAGAAGGCAGCCCCAAATATATTCAAAGAGAAATACAGACAAAGGCATGCGGATATGGAAAATTTCACAATAAAAAAATAATATCACAAAGCAGGAACGTAGAAAAGGAGATTAGTAAAGTAGAAGTTAAAAAAATAGAAGTTGAAGTTATGGGGTGCCTGCGAAGTGAAGGATTTAATACAGAAGGTCTAACACAGATTACTTTACAGCATGATGGAGTAAGTCCTTAAAGTAAGGAGAAGTAGGATGATCAGGAGACATCTGAAAAAGAAATATGGACATGGGAAAGAAAAAGAGATTTAATATGGTGCAATATTTATGCAAAGGAGAAAGTAAAACTAACCAATACAAAAAGAGCAGCACCAAAGATATTTGAAGTGAAAAAATAAGACAAAGGAATCCGGATATGGAAAACTTTACAATACAAAAAATAAGAAGACAAAGAGGAAAAGTAGAAAAGGAGATTAGTAATGAAGAAGTCAAAGAAACAGAAATTGAGATTATGGAGCACCTGCAAAGTGAAGAATTCAGTGCAGAAAATCTAATGCAGAAAGCACCACAACAGGACAGAGCAATGGATATCCAAATTAAGGAGAAACCAGTGGAACAGGAAGCAATTGGTCAGGTGCCATCTCAAGATATTTTGGAGCCTTCCGCAGGAAACCAGTATAAACGTTCACTTGAAACTAGACAGCAAGGGAAGGAACAGGAAACTGTGGAAACCCTGATGCAGTCAATGTTGAGGAGTGATAGGCCAGTGAGTTCCCATATGACAGAGCAACGGATGGCATAGGACGAAATTGAAGAGAAGGTGCCACAGGAAGATGCTATAGAACTTTCTATAGAATGGCCACAGGAAATGGAAAACAAGGGATGTGTCCTCTGTTTGAAAGAAAATGACTTAAGAGAAGAGTTGCTTGATTTAATAGACATAGATATAGTAAGATCAACAAAAGAAATAGACTGCAGTAGGTCAATAAACCCCCAGAAGTCAGAAGTCTGATAAAACAAATGAACACAGTAATTAGGACTGTCCATAGAGATCCATGCAATATAACAGAAGTAAACAGAATATGTTACTGTGCAGCTAAATTAATAATTGATAAAGTTCTACCACAAGTACATAGGGTAGTGAGAGAAAGAAAGGGAAGAAATTGAATACCATCATGGAAGTATCGAATAATGAAAACTATAAAGCAATTAAGACAAGAAGTGTCACTGATGGAAGACTATAGAAGAGGGAATAGAGTGACAAAATACTAAGAAAGATGTGATAAAAGCCATGTGCAGTATTAGAACTGACCAGTATCTATCATGCACTATCACAAACAACAAACTAAAAATTTCAGCACAGGCAATATAAAAGAAAAGTACAAAATAAGCATTTTATTGATGACCCCAAAACGTTTTTATAGTGAATTGGGAAACAAGGTAAAAGGAATTGAAAGACCGCCAAAAAGAAGAAGAAATAGATGCATTTTCAAGCAGTATCTATGAAGATCCTGTGTAATACAACAAAGATGCTAAATGCATAAAAGAAGTAAAATAAAGAATAAAAAGTTTAAAGGTACAGGATATGAAATGGGATGAAGTAACAGCCAGAGAGATTGAAACAAAGTTAAGAAAAGCCTCTAATTGGAAATCCCCAGGCCCAGATGCAGTACCTAACTTTTGTTTAAAAGTATTAACATTTTTCACGAAGATTTAGCCATGTGTAAGAACTATTTCTATGCGTACTCCGAAAAGACACCAACTTGGCTAACAACAAGTCAAACAATGCTCTTATTTAACAGTGAACCTAAAAGCTACCCCAAAAATTATAGACCATTAACTTGTCTTCCAATGATGTATAAACTATACACAGGAACTGATGCTGACAGAGTTTATAGTCATTTAGAAGAAAACTCAATTATGGCAGTAGAACAAAAGGCAATAATATAAAGTCATATGGAACAAAGGATCATTTGTTGTTAAATAAAGTCATAGTGGAGAACTGTAAAAAGGAGAAGAATCTAAGTATGGCATGGACTGACTACAAAAAAGCATTTAATAGTATCCTACATGCATGGACAAAAGAGTGCTTAGAAATGTATAAGATACATCCTGCACTGATCGACTACATTACAGTGACCATGAAACAGTGGCAGACCACTTTGCAATTAAGCCATGATAAAGGACAAATTATTATCCCAGGGATAAAAATTCAAAGGGGGATATTCCAGGGTGACTATCTGTCACCATTGCTATTCTGCCTTGCCTTTAACCCATTAAGCTGTCTACTTAACAGCTTAGGCCATGGCTATAATTTGGCTCCTATAAAACAACAGTCTAATCTTCTCTTTGTCAATGATTTAAAACTGTATAGCTCATCAAATGAGGAACTAAAAACACAGCTGCAGGTTGTCAAAACTTTTTCAGATGATATTAGGATCTCATAAGAATGTGATATAAAAGAACTTGAGCAAGAGGGAGTGTATAAATATTTTGGAATTGATGAAGGATTAGCAATAAAACATGAACAAATGTGAAGAAAACTTAGTAAGGAATACTTTAGAAGACTTAAATTAATCATGTAAACAGTGCTGACATCTAGAAACAAAATCCAAGCTATAAACCAAGTTGATCTTCCTGTCCTAACTTACAGTTTTGGAGTGACTGATTGCCCCCAAAATGTGTTGGACAGATTAGATATTAAAACAAGAAGGATCCTTTGTGCTCACCAAATGATCTTTAAAAATCAGTGCATACCAAGATTATATATTCCCCGTTCCGAAGGAGGGATGGGGCTCCTTGAAATTGATTACATGTATAGATCTGCAATCGTGCATCTCCGCACATATCTGCTGACCTCACAAGACCCAAATGTAGTGAAAGTTTTGAAACATGAGGAGAATAAATCTAAGATGACTTCTCTGCTTAACCTAGCAGAAGTATATCGGCCTCAAGCAGGAATGGAAATCAAACCAGAAGTAGATAAAAATCATGCAGCGATTGAATGTGCCAAAAAACAAAAGAAAGAATATAAGGTGAAGGACTAGATGAAAAGTCAAGAACTGTGGAAAATGCATAAAATATAGTTGCAAGTATAGAAAACTTCTGGAAGAACCCCATGTTGATCAGGAACGAATGCAGGAATGGTTAAGGAGAGATGAATTCAAACTAAGAGATGAAAGGTTAATATTGGTGGCCCAAGATAGTGGGATATGTACATGGTGGTTTATAAAGTCCATTGAACATGCGGGAGAAACAGACAAATGTAGGTTTTATAAAACCGAACTGGAAACAGTTGCACACCTCGTTGCTGGTTGTGACATACTAATGGCAGAAGGACTGTATACTGAAAGGCATAATAATGTGGCAAGACTGTTGCACTAGAGATTGTGCAAACATTATGGTACTGAAGTGGCTGAAAAACACTGGAAGCATGAGCCACAAAACATCATAGAAAATGATGAAGTCTGCATCACATGGGATCACCCATTACCAACAGTTCAAAAGATAGATGCTAGAAAACTGGATATAGTAGTCCAAGAAAAGAAGACAAAAATAGCATTGGTCATTGAAATCGCCACACCCAGTGACTACAGTGTCCTGTGTAGAGAGACACAAAGTTATAAAATATCAGGATCTGCAAGCAGAAACGAGAGCAATGTGGAAGGATACCCAGATAGTTCCAATAGTAGTAGGAGCAACAGGTCTTCTAAAAAGAGTCTATAATCATATTTAGATATGCTACCAGTACATGTAACTGTACGAATTGCAGGAGGAGTCATTATTGGGCATGTTATGGGTACTGCAAAGAGCACTTTTGGCTGACATCAAAAAATGAAACAGTATTAATTTAATTTACTTTAAATGTACTTTGACTTAGGAATGGGGTCCGTTCTTGTAAGGGTATTAGAAACCCAAAAGATCTGGAGAAATTATAAGAGGGAGAAAAGCCAAGAAAAGGATATGATTAAGAGAGCATTTTGCTGTATAGCTAAGGATCATCCATTTCCAATGGTAGCAAATGAGATCTGGGGCTAGTTGGGTATTGAGTATAATGGGAAGGAAAAGTTTAGGAGCTCAAGGAGGACAATAATAGTGAATGACCAGTTCAGATCTGTCAAATGGTTCCACAGCCAGTTCAGATCTGTCAAATGGCTCCAATCTCATCAGTACTTGTTACCCATACCTATCCATGGCTCAACTATTCCTGTCATTTTGGGAGAGAACTGGAAGATGGAAAAAGCTTATAAGGTCTGTTAACATCTTTTAATACAAATGCAGAGTTAGATGTTGGATTTTTACAGAAGCATTTATATGCAGCAGAGACTTTGTTATATCTGTCAGAATTTCTTGGTGCAGGTGGATGTGACACAGGAATTAGAGAAGTTGATAAGAATGTGTCTTCTAAAGCAACAAGACCTGGAGGGACAGTAGAAGGCTTGGGAAAGTACAACTGTGCAAGTTGCATTTACACATAACACTAAATGCTTGAATTATTTACCTCTGCAGTGGCCTATGGATTGAATCCTGCCAAGGAATCAGCACCCGGCCAGCTTCCCAAAGCTGACTCTCTCCTACACAGTCAGTCTGGCTGACTATAGGCTAATCCCTTTTGAAGGGAACTATAAAAGCACCCATGTGACTAAAAATCTTCAGAACTCTCTCATCCCAAACACTAATGAAAAGCTAACCACAACACCAGCAACAACCTCAACAATACAATTTCCAACCCCCACAAGCTATGTACATTAATGGTGGTGGTGGGTGTGTGGAACTACTGCAGCAGTGAAGATTTTGAACAACTACTGTTATGAGTAAGTGCAACTTACACAACTGTAGTATGTTCATCATTCTCACTGCTGCAGTGGCCTGTGAGTAGATTACCAAAGCTTATCCAGCCTGGGAGGAAGAAGGATAAGGGTCCATGAGCCCCTGAAGGATGCTCTAGACCTAAATAAGGAATCCAGTTTGTAGAGTTAAAAAAATGGATGGATGGAGGACCAAGTTGCTGCCTTTAGAATCTACCACCCATTTCCAATAAGTCGTCAAAAAAGCTAAGGCCCTGGTAGAATGGGCCCCAACTTTGCCTAGAATAGGTTTGCCATGGTGGGAGTATCAAAACACAATAACAGAGGACAACTGTCTACAGAGAGTTTGTTTATATATGGGTTAACCTTTCTTAGTCTCAGTACAGGAAATACATAACTGGTCAGCTTTCCTGAAGGACTTGGTACTCTCAAGGTAGCACCTGAGTTGCCTATACACATGAATGTGTTCTTCCTTGTTTGTTGGATATGAATAGAGAACTGCAAGACTTATGGCTTGATTCAAAGTGAACTCTGAGACAAACTTAGGCAAAAAAATGGGGTTAGTCTGCAAAGTGATTCTATCTCTATGGAAAACCAAATAGGGTTCCCCTACCATGAGAGCTTGCAACTCAGATACTCACCTTGCAGATGACAGAGGAAATACAGCGCAATATTCCAAGTAATGAACCTCAAATCAGCTAAAGAAGCAGATTCAAAAGGTGACAAAGTCAGTTTCTCCAGCACAAAATTGAGATCCCAAGATGGAGGTATTTATTTGTCAGTGGGTGTCATGTGTAGCACCCCTTTCATAAACTGTCTGACCAGAAACATGGAAGAAAGAAGGGTATCCATGAGGAGACAATTTAAAATGGCCATCATATGCACTCTGATAGAAACATACAAAAGGCCAGATGGTAAGCACCAGGAGTGCAAAGTCTGATGGGACCCAGGTTATTGGCTAGGCACCAACTAGAAAATCTTTTCCGTTTGTTAACATATGTCTTTCTAGTAGCAGATTTTCTTGTCTCCTCTAGTACCTGCTGTACATCCTCATGGAAAATGTTCTTAAAAGGTATCAAAATTAATCATCAGGGCAGTCAGTTGCAGATGCTGTTGCTTGATGTCTGGGTGTATCAAACTCCCCTTGTGCTGTATGAGTAGATCCAGTCTGTGAGGAATCTTATAGTAAATGCCCTTGGTCAGTTTTATAAGTAGGGAGAACCAATTTTGCCAGGGCCAAAAAGGAGTCATCACAATGATTTTTGTTCATTTTTTCTGAGTCTGCAGAGGTATGTTGGAAAGGGTGGAAAAGCATATAGGAACATCCCTTACCAAGGGAATGTCAGAGCATCTGGTCTCAAAACTTGCTTGCAAAGATTTCTGGAACAGAATTTGTCTAGTTGCCTGTTTTGAAAGGAGGCAAACAGACCTACGTGAGGTATTCTCCACATCTGGATTAATTCCTGGAATACCCCCAAATAGAGATTTCATTGATGAGGTTCTGTCCAAGATCTGCTGAGTTTGTCTGCCACTGTGTTTTACTCTAATGGTATGTAATAAGTCTGAAGAGTTAGGGAGTACTGAACAGCTACCTCCCAAGCTATCATTGCCAACTGGCACATTTGGTGTAACTTGATACTTTCTTGTTTACATGCCACATCATTGTGGTGTTGTCTGTAATCACCTGAAGGCGGCCTTGTTGCAAGATAATGTAATGTTTTTACATCTTGAATCACAGCCAGTATTTCTATGAAATGTATGTGCTTTTGTCTGTCCAAACTGTCCCACAGACCTTGTACTTTTACTCCGATAGAAACTGCAACCCGAGTAATATCTGAGGAGTCTGTCAAGACCAATTTTGCTGGTACAAGAAGAAAGAAAGGGAGTCCTAGATTGAGAGCCATCTGATAACTCTACCACTTTCATATGCACTGGCATATGAAAATCTATGGAGGGAAGATACTGTAGCCATGTTTTTTAGAAACAACTGTATCTTTCTCATCTGCATCCTCACAAGTTGTCTCATTGGGATCATAGGAGTTATAAGGCCTATAATGCTGGGGAACTTTCTAGCTGAAGATTGAATCAGATGAGAAAAAAGTTCATGAATACTTGCTTATAATTTTCCACTTTGTCTTCAGGTAAAAAGACTTTTTGCATGAGAGTGTTTCTATAGCACCCTGCAAATAAAAGTCTGCATGATGGAGTCAAGACGGATTTCTGTATGTTTATCTGAAGACCCAGAAGGGTTAGGAGGGATGAAACATTGTTAAGCAATTCTGGCATCTGGGCAAAGTCTATGCATAAATAAGCAAGTCATCTAATAAGGAAAAATGTGGGTACCCTGCAGTATTTAGTGAGTCACCACAGGAGCTAGGTACTTTGTAAATATTCTTGGTGCAGTAAGTAGCCCAAAGGGTAATGCAGAGAATTGATAATGTGGCCCAAATACACAAAGTCTTAGGAATGTCATGAATTTGTATACTATTAGAATGTGATGGTAAGCATCCTTGAGGTCAACGATTACCATAACACACTGGTCTGAGAGAAGGGCTTCACTGACTGGAGGGTCAACATCTTGAATTTTGGAACCTTCACATACAGACCGAGGAAGGAGAGATACAAAACTGGTCTCCAAAAGTGATAGCTTTTTGGCACCAGAAAAATTCTAGAATAAAATCAACTTCCTAAGTGTTCTGAGGAAATACGTTCTATGACACCTGCTTCTAACATATGTTGGAGCACCTGAGGAAACAACTCTGCTTGGTTTGGAGGGTGAGGGGGGAATCCCCCTGAAAGGAGGAGGAGAATCTATCTATTATCAGCTATAACCTTCCTGAATCACCTTCAAAGCCCATTTGTCTGAAATTATCTAATGCTAATTCAAAACTACAATAAAATATGGCAGTTGAAAATGGTCGCTGCTCTGTGAACACTGCTCTCACCTAGCTCTCTGATATACCCTGGATTAAAACAAACCCAGATGGCAATGCAGAATTAATAATACAGAAATAATTGTAGATATTTACTTCTAATATCATCCAGCAAACAAAAGAGGAAGAAAAAATCACAGAGTCAGCTCAAAAACAGCAGGATTAACTAAGATTTCTGAATAACAGCTTAAGCCAAGTGCTACTAAGGCCCTGCATCTGACAATAAGATTGGTAAAACACTATACAGCAAGATGTCAAAAGAGGAAAATAATATGGAAACAACAACAACTAAGACCAAATTCTCAGTACTAGCCTCACCTGAGAAAGACACAACTTCAAAAAGACAAAAGACAACTAAACAAACTGACAACTCTAAAACTGCAAATAAATCCAAGACAGACCTGCCAGCTATCTGGAAGACATAAAAACTGCCTTATTACCTATCCAGCAAGCAATAAAGGACTTATCATTACAATTTCAAACCTTTGGTGACTCATCCAGCCAAATAATATCAAGAATGGAAAAATCTGAGTCTAAAATAATAGAAAATGAAATAAAAATAGACTCTATTTCTCAACGAACTGATGCCCATAAAAAAGAAATACAAAACTTACAAGCAAAAATAACAGACCTAGAAGCAAGATCTCGAAGGAACAATATCATCATCAGAGGAATACCTGAAACTGTACCTCATAACAATCTAATACCAACAATCAAGCAAATAATAAATTCCCTGATAGAGGAACCTGAAGAAATACAACAAATAACAATAGAGAGAGCCCACAGAGCCCTGAGGGAAATGCAAACACCACTGAAACCAAGACCTGTCTATATTAAAATATTAAACTATCAATATATAAATAAAATCATACTGGCAGCAAAGAAAAAAAGGCACACTCACCTGGAATAATAATAAAATCTCCTTTGCTCAAGACCTCCCAATACCCATAAGACAAGCAAGACAACTACTATCTCCATACTGCAGGTTCCTAATAGGAAAAAAATCAAATTCCAGATGAAATATCCAAATCAGTTAATCTTCCACATCAAAGAAGTTAAATACATGGTCACTAACCACAAAGAGGCAAAATAAACATTCCTGGCCGTTTTCAAGCAATTTCCACCTTCAGAAACTAAATAAATCCACAAAAAATGATAAACGATCCTTGGGTGAAGAAACGACCCCATTCACGAGCACTCTAGCTGGGATCCAACTCTGAAAGCTTCCCCTTGCTATCTTGGCCCTTAAATCCACGATGTGAGCCATGAAGAACACAAAGAAAGGAAGTACAGCCTGGGTGGGAACTAAAAATCAACTGCTGTTTTCGATGCGCGAATATAGGAAGGAAACTCCTTCTGGGACATTGATCTGCAAAATCGGTCCCCCTACAATTTTGAGGACTCCATTAAGAAGAACAGTCAGACAAAATGGATCTCAGCAAGCTCCAAAAGATTTTACTGCCTGAAAAACGAAAACTGATCTGCATCAGCTAAAAGAAGAAAGCTGCACCATATATGTCAACCAACCTGCAAGCAAAACCTTGAAGAAATAAGGTACTGTTGAACTGAACCATTCACTAAAACAGTACTCCCAGTACTGTGAAGGTGAATGAAAATCCAGCCTTAAATAATAGGCAAGAAATAAACTGTCAGAAACAGGCTAGCTCATAGATAAATATTGGGAAAAAAAAGGAAAAAAATGTTAAATGTTTTATGTAAATACTAGAAATGTGTTAAAAGATCCTGGAGAGAAGTAATCTCAGGAAAATAGTAAAATAACATAACAATCTTGGGATAATGTAAATATATCCTTAATATGCTAACTATAGCAGAAGGACTGTTTGGCTAAGCTGTTTTTTTTTCTCTCCTCTATGTATATACTTCCTACCCCTGATAAACAGATGTCAAGTATATCTTTAGGTCTTTAACACAGTTGAACTATGGTTTACTCGATGCTGTCTCCTTCTAAACCCCCAAAAAACTAAACTCCTCCTTTTCACTCCTACTTGTAAGTCCCCCCAATAGACTTCATAGTAATATCCAATAACAGTACTCCTGTATCCCCAGACCCAACTACCAAACTACTTGGTATCACCATAGATAACAACCTTAACTTTGACACCCATATTAATAATACCTTAAAATCTGTTAATAGAAAACTGGGCTCTCTCTACAGGATCAAACCCTTTCTCTCTCCTGCAGCAAGAATAACTATTGCTCACACTCACATAATTTCTACTCTCCTCTATTCCTCTCCCATATACACTAATCTCTCTAAAAACAACCTTAATAAAACGGAAAATGCGTACAATAGCATAGCCAGGTTTGCTACAGGTAAACCTTTCAGAACTCACCACTGTATTAACCTAAAGCAACTAGGATGGCTTGAATTACAAAATCAGCTTAAATTCCACCAACTTACCATTGCCCACAAAACCCTTTACCATCCTACCAATACCCCTATACTATCTACCCTCATTATCCTCTACAACAATCTAAAGACCTTACGTTCATCACATAGACTTCTGGTAAATATTTGGAGACTCTCTTTTCTCTAATGCTGTTGGAAAACCCTGGAACCTTCTTCCTAGCGAACTTTCCTCAGTTCCCTCTATATCACTCTTTAAAAACAAGCTGAAACTTTTTCTCAGAACACACTGGTTGTGCCCCAGTACCAAACCTGACTGATCTACCACCTTTCTTACTTGGATCTACCTACTCTCTTCTTTTCAATATTCTTGTTTCTTTTCTTAACAACTGACCTAGACCTTTCTAGATTTTTTTTTTACTTACACCCTCTTAAAGGGAAAATAGAGCATCTTGAAAAAGAACTAATAAATAACCCCAAGAACCAAACAGAAGCAGAACTTTTAAGACTGCAAAGGGATCTATATATGTTAGAAACCAGGAGCCTATCTTTTTATGAAGCCAGAATGTTAGCCACTTATGAAGAAGAAGCTCAAATACCATCTAGAGCTCTGGCCAGAATTATCTCCCAACACAAAAATGCCCCCAGTATATCAGAAATAAACTATAGAGACAAAAACTACACAAAAAATGTAGACATTATTAAAACATTTGAACAAATATACTCTCAAATATATGGAGCACAAATACTACAAACCTCAAAGGAAGATAGAACTCTTTTCCTTCAAAAACTGAAATTCCCTAAACTAAATTTAGAACTAACTGAACCAATATCAATCAGTGAAATTATTACAACAATCAAACACTTAAAAGCAAATAAGGCTCCGGGTCCGGTTGGACTGACATCAGAATTTTACAAAGCATTTCCCACCTTGATAGCCAAACTACTATACTATACAACTGAATTACATAATAAACTATAAAATAAATGATATCTACTTTAATGCCTCTAAAAGCATCTTTATATTAAAAGAACACACAGATCCCAAAAACCCCAACAGCTACAGACCCATCTCCCTCTTAAATATAGATACTAAAATATTTACCTCTATACTTGCAAGCAGAATGAAAAATCTGATAGAGAAAATCATATCCCCAAAACAATCCGGTTTTACTCCACATAGACTAGTGACAATACATTAACATTAGATGCACTAATATCTTATGCTAACCGATACAATATCAGCCCACAAGGCATTTGATAGGGTTAACCTAGAATTCTTACTTCAAACACTACACTACTTTAATATACCCAATAACTTCATTCAGATCATCCAAACTCTCTATAGCAACCCGTACACATCTATATATATAAATAAAACTTGGTCAGATAGGATTCTAATAAAAAATGGAACGAGACAAGGATGTCCATTATCACCCTTCCTGTTTAACCTATACCTAGAACCACTCTTTCTATACATTAAACAAAATGCATACCACAATCCTCCATCAACATACAACTTCAAAATATACCTCACTGCATTTGAGGATGATCTGAACATATACTGCACTACACCAAATTCAGATATAAACAAAATAATAGCTGCAATCGAACATTTCTCGACTATGTCTAACTACAAACTAAACCTCAACAAAACTAATATTTTCCCCCTAAAAACATCCAAACTCATCTCACTAATACCATTGTTAAACACAATAAAAATAAAAGAAGAAACTAAATACCTGGGAATCACCTTTTTCCAGAACAACAAAGACTTCTACCAACACAATGTAAACCTTAAATGGCAAAACATAATGCAAGACTATAAAAGATGGAACAACCTAAAACTACCATTCTTGGCCAAAGTATCAATAATCAAAATGAACATTTTACCTAGACCAATGTATATATTCATGACATCACAGACAATAATACATAATAAATTCTTTAAACAAATTCTTACCTTCCTAGCAAAATTTATATGGGAACCCAAAAAAAAAAAAAGAATCTCCTATCCATAATTAACACTCCCCAAAAACAAAGGAGGACTAAATTTACCAGATTTTAAAATGTACTACTTGATCATTAACACTAACAGAATATTAAGAATAACTGAACATAACTTGTCAATGGAAAATTGGTCTCCTCTTTGGGTGACAATCTATTATAGATATATTAAAGCTCTAGGTTTCAATCCCAAAGCACTTCCATTCCTGAATCAGAAAGAAATACAAACTTATAACATTATAGAGGCCTTAAAACATTCTATCAACTTAGCGCAAAAACTCTTTCAATTCTTGAACCTTGGACAAGCCATGACAATACTGCAACCCCTTCATAAAAACCCAAATTAAAAAATAAACAATAAGATGCTAAACTTAGTCCTTTTTCCCAGACTGAAAGATAAAACAATCCAAGATATTTATACTTACCTTAACTGCTCAATACAAGAAATGAGAACCAACTTAAACCTCCCTAAATCACACTTAATAATCCTAAGGCAAATCAAATAACTGCATTCCAGTTACCTCCAAAATACTACTATGACCAATAGTGACATAGAAACTTGTAGCAGGTTTTGGAAAACTATTATCACAACAAAGAAAACTATTACTAATTCATATAAAATGATAAATGAAATCAAATACCAGAAAGACCTCCACTTCTCTAACTACTGGAGAAAAATTAAACCATCCATAGATAATCAGCAACTAAGCCAGGCAATCAATCTAACACTGAAGATTATACCCCCCAAAAAGTTAGCATACACTCAGCTCATGATCAATAATAATGCATACTTTAAACCTGCAATCCTACATAAATTTAACACATCAAAATCACCTTTCTGCCCACACTGTAAGGACCAGATAGCTGACTTAATCCATGGATTTTGGAGCTGTAAATGTGTCTATAAACTCTGGAACTCTCTCAAGATACAATTACAAAAAATGGGTTATCAAACATCAACATTAACTTGGGAATTCACTCTGTTACACATTTTCCCACCCACTGCGGTGGTGGTGCTGCGGTAGCGTTGTCACCTCACAGTTAGACGTTGCCTGTTCGATTCTCAGTTAGAGCATCTTCTGTGTAGCGACATGCGTGAATGGGCGTTCCTTCGTTGAAGGTTGTGCGTTAGGCTTGGCAAGCCAGTACGTAAAAATCTACTGCCAATCATTAGCGGACCGGAGTTTTGCTGTGGCGACCCCAAATCGGGAAAAGCTGAAAAACACAAACAAACACATTCTCCCACCCAACATACCAAGAAAACAAGCAAATACACTTTTAACAAACTTCCTACTAATGAAACTGTATATAACTTCTAAATGGCTAGATACAATAAATATCTCTTGGGAGGGTTTTAAACAAGTAGCTATACAACACCTTTTAGCTCATAAAATAGGAATAGATAAAAGAAACAAAAACATGAAATCCAGAGAAATTTGGGAACAGACTTTTAATATCATATTAGCATAATTCATCACACAGCAACTGAGAAATACACTCTAATGGAAATGAAGAACACATACAAGTTCAGATATTAAATAACTTGGATATTACGAATGTATATACTGTCTGTATACCTGTGGAATTAACAGTGAAAGCCTCTATGTACATAGTGTAAATAGATATGTTGTACGGCCTATATCCTGTGGTATTGACATCAATGTATAATATATATATATATATATATATATATATATATATATATATATATATACACGGTCATGTTGTAAGATGGTTTTTATCTGTGACATTTATTAATGTAAAAAGAAAAATATTAATTATTGAAAAAAAAAAACCTACAATAAAATATAGTAGAAAAGAGCTGGAAAACTAATTTCTGTAGTAAATGTTTTCCAACTATTTTCTTCTGTCCTTTATTTTATTTTTGAATTGGAGTGGCCCACTTGTTATTTTCCATGATTATTTCTTTGTTTGGTTTGTTTTATTATCCGATGCCATGCAGGAGCACTTAGGGTCAAATATTGAGATAGCAGAAGGGAAGTAAGGGCATAAGGAGGAAGAAAAATTAAAAAGGACTCCGGCAAAATCATTCTGAAGCTGGTGTCTGACCATTTTTAGGGAAATTTCCTTGTGTTTTGGATTTAGGGTTGGTACTTTCTTGCCATTTTTTTCTTGGGGGTCTATCTTCTTATTATTCTCTGCTTGTTTGGTCCTTTGAAAGGGTTTAGAAGGGAAGAATGAGGATCTGAAAAATCCTAGAAACTCCCTGTATTAATATACCTCTCTCATCTCATTGTTTGGGGATCTGCGTAGCAGCAGTCCCAAATAAAACTTCTGTGTCTAAAGATAAACTCAAAATTTCTGACTTTAAGTCATCTGAAAAGTTTTGGTTACATATCTAAACAAATCTTCTCAAAACAGAAGCTGAAACATAATCTCTGGAAAGACTATCAGCAAAATCATATACACTTTTTAAGACATGTTTAGAAACCTGACACAAGTTAGACACACTCTTATTCACATATGACCTACCTTCAGGGGTCAGAAAAGCAAAAAAACTCTTCCAAGCCATTACCACATTTTAACAAAAAAGTTCCATATGTAGCCCTGGTATTTCAGGTTTCTGAAGGGTAATGTGGCAGATGAAAAAAAATTGTCATACTCTGTCTGTCCAACCACTTGCCCTCCTTACTCCCAGGGGACTGTGTTGGAAGAAGAAAGATGCTTTTTCACAGTTGTAGGCATAGGCTTGATAGCAACTAGATCAACAGTAAGATGAGAACAGAAAAAATGTATTGGTTTGTGAAACACTAAACAATTTATCTGTTTTTTTTTTAATTAGAAACTGATAAGAGAAAATCCGGAGCATTACAGGTAGCTTGAAGGACATTCTCTAATGATTGCAACATAGGAGGAATGGGTGCAGAATTAGGGACGTACTGTTCAAGTAAGTGATAATATCTGCCCAGCTCAGAAAAAAACATCTTTCTGTTCCCGAGCAAATACATCCATTAGCTTGGAAATAGTCTATGAAAAAGAGAAAGTTTTCAAAGGGACAACTTTAGGCTCACTATCAAATGAATGAGAGTCATGAGGTAATGAAGCCTGAGGTCAGGTAACTTGTATTTGTCAACATCAGACTCTTCAGAAAATTCATCCTTTTCCTTACAAAAAGGGACAGTAGAATTAAGTGAAGGCAAATAGCAACCAGCATTGACTGACTACAATTGACTCAGGCCAGTGTAATAACATAAAGGATTATGAGCAGGTTGCCAAATATAACCTGCTTATTATGTGTTTGAGAACTTGATACCAAGAAGTTCACCTTGAGCACAAAGCTCTTGTCATCCATGCTAAAAACACATAATAAAGAGTTATGATCAGAGACCCAGTCATAATTCTTTATAGTGCATGGAGCTTTACCTGTTACATGTAATTCTAGCTAGTGTTTTATCAGTTTCCAAAGCCATAAAGTACCAAGTGAGCACTGCCAGGAGCACAGTCTCTGATGTTTACAAACACCTTACCATGCCTCTCAACTGTCCAAATTTTCACCTCCTATGTTTCCTCTATTCCTCATTAAATCTGTGGTTTTTATGATAAATCGCTGAGGACTGAAGTCACTAAATAATAATAAGAGATTTGAGTTTCAGACTTCATATCCTTCAGAAAATGCAAGCTAATGCAAACCCTGTCATTCTAGCAACTTGCTAAGTTTATAAGAGCAAGTCAGGGACATGTTTCTGGTACAGACAGCAGGCAGAAACAAATCTTTTATTCTGCCTTGTCATTTGACTGCCTAGAAAGACCCAATCTTAGCAAGTCAAGCAGGGGGTGCTTAACATTTGTTAAGATCATGTCTCATGCCACAGTAGTGCTTAAAAGAAAGAATTTACAGAAAGCTACACCGGAGGGAGTTGAGGAAAACAGGTATATGGTCTGAGGAACCAGCAGCAGTCACTGCAGAGTCACCCACTGTCAGCTTAAGCATTGGAAGAGTCTGCGTGGGAGGCATGAACTCATGCTTTAACTGTTTTTTTTTCTTTTAGGCATGTTTGAAGAAGGATCCGGAGTAAGTATCCATGCTGTAGCTGGTGAAGAAACTTGACCGCTGGTAAGATTTCCCAGAAGGAGTTGGTTAGAAGTTAAGTTCTCACTAGAAAGCATAAACAGCACACAATGCTTCCAAAAAAATAGAAAATGTCCTACAACAAAGTTACACAGGCAGCAAACAAGATTGACAGAATTATCTAAGTTATCTGTCCTGCAAAAATCCCATAAAATTAAGTAAACAAGTATTAAACACAAGCAACCACATAAATGTTCACTTTTCCCATATAAATATACTTCCCAATTGTCTACAGACATTCAAAAGAGGAAAGGTAAGCATAAAATAAGCCCTAAGGCACTAAAAGACAGTCAGTTCTTCAAAAACAGTCCCTATAGAAACAATAACAGTAAATGAGGAATGTCTACTTGCGTGTCTGCATAGCCAGTACTCTTAAAGTGAACCACCATTTTATTCACCAAAAAACACTTGAAACACTAAACTATTTAAAAATATTATTTATATGAGTGGAACACAGATCACAATCTGTCTAAAAGGAAGCCTTAGCTGACTGCTGCTCCACAGAGGTCTTAAGACATGAGCTTCATGAGTCACTCTGGCTACTTTTACAGTTTGATCCAAAAGGGACTAGCCTATAAGCAGCAAAAGTGACTGTGGAGAAGGGGGTTAGAGCTTTGGTAAGCTGGTCAGGTGCTGTATCCTTGGCATGATACATCCCATAAACTATTCTGCAGCAGTGTGAATGATGAACATCCTCCATATACAATAGATTATGATATTTCTTTTGTGAATGAGAATGGTGTTTGCCTTCCCAGTTGTAATGCTGCATCATTTTCAGAATAGTTTCTCCAAAGGAGAGCTCTTCCTATCGGAAGTCAGAGGACATGGTATCTTCAAGATCAGATTCATATCCTGAAGGGGAATGAATCTAACAAGAATAATCTAAGAGGTCAGATTCTGGTTCAGATTATAAGTCTCTTTTTTTAAGGGGGTAGATGAAAGTGGAAGCAAAACCTGAGAAGATAAAACAGCCATAATGGCTTTGAACAACTCCTGTGAAAAATCCTGCTATTTTTATTGAGGATCCCTTGAAAAAGTGTGTCTGGAGAAAAAAAAATTGCTTGAATTTCTGCTTCTTCTTTTTAAGGACTTTCTAAGGAAAAAACGTTAGATAGATCCAAATCCAGATATTTCTCCATCAAAGAACCAGGGACATCCTCACACACTAATATCTGAGTAACGCTGTCTGGTCCTTCTGAAATTACTAGTCTGGGTTCCCACTTCACGACCTTAATGGACGTCTGACTGGTCAGATGGGACATATGTGTAGGGTGTTCCATGTTGGCCTTCAGAAGGGTCATGGTAAAGGGAACAGGCCCAGATTTCAGATAGTCTGTAGGCTTCTCAACCACCTCAGTGGGTATATCCAACTTTGACCTGGAGAAGGAAGCTGAAGTAAATGTCTGTCTTCTGTTTCTTGGCTTTCTTTTTCAGATGTAAAGGGAAGTCCAACTTTGGAAGACATGGAGGCTCACTCAAAAGCCTTTAGCCATTTGTTCTCTAAGTAAATGTTAACAGAAAAGTGGCAAATTCTTAGGGTTTTTGGGACAAAAGCCAGACAAATGGCACAGTTCCTAACATTATATTCTAAGCAAAAAAGGCACTGTGAATGCCTATCTTTGTAAGGAATTTGCCTACCACAGAGGCATTTGCCTCTCTTTGATTACATTAACAAAATTCCAATATAAAATTTTGAGAGGAAGGGTCCCTAATTGGGTACTAAGCTTTCACTTGCAGCAGCAAACTGAAACATTTTGGATGAATGACAGACAGAGCTATAGACAATGACTGGTGGCAAAAAAGTTCTGAGGATTTTGGCACCCATACATACCTTAAGTATCAGCACACAGCCCTTGTGTCTAGGTCTATAGACAAATATACAGAGCATGAGGAAGGAGTGCTTAAGTTTTGGTATACTGTCCTGACATATGGTATCCTTGGCTATATCCCATTTGTCAGCATTATCGCAACAGTGATCTAATGAAGAAAATCTATAATTAACAGACGTTGGAAATTTCTGAGCATAATTATTGTTTTTGTTTAGGTTTTCCACTGGATGTATCGGTATATAAAGTCAGCCATGAGTAATGTATATGATTTAAAAGTTAGACTTTCAATCCAACTTAAGCAAGCTTCATGTTCATTGGGGGATATACAAAGGGCACTGTAGTTATCAATAATACGATAGCTGTCTTTTACGATTTTTGCTAGGATATGTAGACATTTCAGGTTAGCATCATTAAGATCTGATGAGAAAGGATGGGATAATGGATAGGTCTGGACATACCCCCAGAGCTTCTGGAGGACCCGAAGACAAGATAATAAAAGGTAATCAGGACGTGTTGCCAGAACAGTGAAAAAGAAGTTATGCACTCACCATAACGTTCCATGTTTGTACTCCATCTCGCCTTTCATTCTTAGATATGGGTTCGGACTCAGCTGATTACAAAGCTCAGTCTGTTAGTTGGCTCATGGCAAGTTAGGCATCCCACAGTGCACTAGTAAGAATCTCCCAGATCTTGTTTGCTGATAACTATAGAGAGATAGAAAAAGATATCCAGAAAGAACAACAATGAAAGGTCTTCACCCTATCAAAGGCAATACTATCCTGCCTCCAGATCCTTCCAGGATGGGGGTAGGTGGGTGGGTTCGTAAGAATGAAGGGCGAGATGGACTACAAATATGGAACGTTATGGTGGGTACATAACTTCTTTACGTTCTGTAGTCCTATCTCACCTTCATTCTTACATATGGGACAGAGTCCCTAACAACTTTTTCCTCAGGTGACTCACGGGAATATACTCCTGAGTACTGTGGAACCAAAGGAGGCTCTACCCCTGGAGGTCAAATCCAATTTGTAATGAGCAACAAAGGTATGAGGAGTATCCCAAGTTGCTGCTGCACAAATACTGTCAACTGGAACTCTGGCTTGAAAGGCAACAGATGTGGACAGAGATCTTGTGGAATGAGCCTTAAATTTAAATGGAAGGTTCTTTCCATTGGATGAGTAGATAAAGGAAATACAGTTGGAAATCCAATTAGATAGAGTCACTTTAGAGACTGGCAGACATATTCTAGTTTCAGAAAAGAACACAAACAATTGGTTTGATTTTCTAAGTTCTTTAGTTCTATGTAGGTAGAACCGTAACTGTCTGTGAACATCAGGTTGATGAAATTTATATTCTGCACTGTTTGAATGATTAGGAAAAAATACAGGCAGTTTGATAGTTTGGTTCAAATTAGTCTGAGAGCAAACTTTAGGGATGAAGGAAGGATTTGTACAAAGGGAAACTCTGTCTTTATGAAAAATCAAACAGGGAGGTTTGATTGACAATGCTTGCAACTCTGATACCCGTATAGGAGATGTGATAGCTAATAGAAACAAGGTCTTCCAAGACAGAAACTTCAATTCACACGAATGTGCAGGTTCAAAAGGTGGGGAAGTTAGTTTGGACAGAATGAAATTTAGATCCCAAGGAGGTACAGGTTCCCGAAAAGGAAGTCTCAGCAAGGTAGCGCCTTTAAGGAAGGTTTTACATAATTTGTGGGCCATCAGATTAGGCTCATGTCCCAAATGAAAATTTCATATTGCTGCCAGTTAAACTCTAATTGTAGCAGCAGCTGATCCCTGATGGAAAAGTTTGGTTAGAAATTCTAACACCAAAGGGATAGATGCTGTGTAAGGATTTACATTTTTCTCTTTTGCAAAGATAGAAAATCTTCTCCATTTGCTGGTGTATAACTTCCTAGTGGAAGGTTTGTGGGAAGATGTAAGGATATGGGTCACAGCAGGTGAAAAATCATGAAGCCTGACTAGGGATGGAAGTAGAGCAGCCACGCTGTCAAGTTGAGGGTATGGAGGCAGGGGTGAAGGGAGCCTGACATGTGTGTCAAGAGGTCTGGAACTGGGTCCAGAGTCCATGGATCATCTAGGAGATGAGGCCTGAGGAAGGGGAACCAAATCTGACAAGGCCAGTAAGGAGTGATCAGAATCATTTTGCTTCCCAAGAACTTTGCTTTCTGTATTATTTTTGATATGAGTGGATATGGGGGAAATGCATAAAGGAGTCCCGGAGGCCAACCGTGAAGAAGTGCATGTCTCGGTGACTCCCCTGGAGGGGGGATAAGGGAGAAGTACCTGCTGCATTTGTCATTGATCGGGCTGGCAAAAAGATCGCAGCAAGGCTGTCCCCATTTGTAGAAAATCTGTTCCGCTACTTTTGGATTCAGAGACCACTCATGAGGCATCAATATTGCCCTGCTGAGCTTGTCGGCTATCACGTTGGTTGTTCCCGGGATATGCGTTGCTACTAGAAAGTGCTGGGAAGATATTGCCCACTGCCAAACACAAAAGCCTCTCAACAAAGGGGGTAAAATCTGGGTCCTCCCTGCTTGTTTAGATACCATACCACTGTCATATTGTCCAATTGGATTGCTATCGTCCCTAAAGGAAGAAAGTCGTGAAGTGCTTGCAATGCTTTCATCTCTAGGACACTGATATGCAGGTGAGCCTCGTGATCTTGCAATGTGCCTTGGACATTCCTGCCTAGATAATGTCCCCTCACCCTATCTGGGAGGCATCGTTGATCACAGTAGCAACGGGTTGGCGAGGGAGGAAGGGTGCTCCTGTTGTCAGCTGATCAGGCTGAATCCACCAATGGAGGTTATTTTTGCAAGACTCCAGTATGAGAATATGATGAGATAGAGGCAGTTGTTGAAGAGACCACTGGGAAAAAAGTAGCCATTGAAGAATTCACATATGCAATCTGGCTAGTAGAACTAGATTTATGGTAGAGGCCATGGTCCCTTTTAGCACTGTCTTTGCCTTGACTTTTTGTAGAGGAAGTAAGCTGTAAATCTGTTGTCTGAGGTTTTGAATTCTGTCTGCAGGGAGACGAGCCATCATGGCGACTGTGTCTATTTCTGCACCTATAAAAGTCACAAATTGAGAGGGAAACAAGGCAGACTTTTCCCAGTTTATCGTAATCCCCAGCTGGGTACAGAGCTGGATGGTCAAATCCCTGGCTTGTAGGAGTAGGTGCCTGGTGATGGCAGTCAGGAGCCAGTCGTCCAGGTACGGAAACACTTGAAATCTACAACGTCTCAGGTGAGCTGTCACTACCGCCATGCATTTGGTGAACACCCTGGGGGCTGCGGTGAGACTAAACGGCAGAGCATGAAATTGGTAATGACTAGCTCACAGCTGGAAGTGTAGATGACTCCTCGATGCTCTGTCCATTTTTATGTGGTAGTACACATCTTGGAGGTCTACGGAGCACATCCAATTGTCTTTCCCTAACAGAGGGAGTATAGACTGCAGTGTTACCATTCGGAACTTGGTCTTCTTTACGAATCCATTTAGTTTGCTGAGGTACAAAATGGGCCTCCAGTCTCCTGTTCGTTTTGGCAATAAAAAAAATCTGGAGTAAGTTCCAAATCCTATCTGGTCTGTGGGGATGGTTTGGATGACTCTCTTTGAAAGCAAATTTTGAACTTCTATAGTTGCTTGATCCCTGTGAGTGGGTGGAGCATCTGGGATCTTCTTGGGGGTGTGAGGTGTAAGAAAGAAAGGTATGGAGTATCCCCTGGTGATTATTCTTTGTACCCACTTGTCTTTGGTGATGCTGAGCCAGGCTTCTGGATACAAAGATAAGTGACCCCCGACTGGCTCCAAAGAAGTGCAGCCGGGCCCCACATCAGGAGCGTTGATAGAGACAGCCTCAAAAGGAATCACGGCCACCCTGGTTTTGTGGACCCCCCCTGCCTCTAGGGTGATGTCTACCATTAGCTCCTCCTCCTCCTCTGCCTTTAAAGAAGGAATCACCTTGTGCATCCAGGAAAAATCTCTGGGACTTCTTGAACCACATTTTCCTGCCTCTCTGACCCTTGGGATATGGTCTAGAAGGGACGGTAAAACATACTCCCACGGCAGAGAGAGTTTTCCTTCATATTTGCACCTGGTGAGTGCATCTTTTACCTTTGGTCCAATCAGAGAAGAACTGTCAAAAGGGGCATTGGTAAAGGTAGATTTGAAGGGCTCCACAAAATTACATAAGTGCATCCAGGAGTGTCTCCTAAGGGAAACTCCTGAACCCGCTGCCCTACTCACTCTGTCGGCTGCATAGGAAATCAGCCTCATGGAGGAGTTCACAATGGAGTTTAAGGTAGACAACTGAGCAGTAATCCTCTCAGAGACTCCTTCAGTTGATGTACCTTAAAGAGTATCTCCTAGCTCCTTGAGGAGATCTCTCTGAAGCCTAGTAAAATGTGTGAGATAGTTCAGTGATCCTGAGAGTAAAAGCTGCTGAAGAGAAGATACGCGTCCCGTATCTATCCATTGTTCGAGACTCCTTGTTCGGTAGATGGACAGATGTAGAAGTCTCCGCTAGTTCCTTCTTAGTGGCTGCTGCCACCACCATGGCATCTACAGGCACACCCTTGGTCAAGAACTCTTTCTCTTTAGGGGCAGAGAGAAATCTGTTGGGTATTTTGGGGACTGGTTCCATGGCATCAGGAGTTTCCCACAACTTTTGACTAACTAGGTCCAGGAGTTCATCAAAAGTTGGAGACACCCAAGAGGCTGAAGGTTGAGACCCGAAAGCCTTCAGGTACACTGACTCCTCATCAGAAGGGGTGACAGTGGGCCAGCCACCTCTCTGCTTCAGGATCTCTAAGATGTCTACAAAGGAAACATCATCAGAGGACGACCTGGGGGACCCTTCTGACTCCTCGAGGTCAGTGTCTGAGGTGATGGACTCATCAGGGGAGTCTACATGCTTCCTCTTGCATGTCCTCTTCTGAGGGAGCTCCTCAGAAGGGTATTCACTTGATAAATCATGGAACTATACATCTTCTTCTTCTTTCAGCTTTTCCTGGTTAGGGGTCACCACAGTGGATCACCTTGTCCACTCATGACTGGCAGTAGAGTTTTGTGGTGTTGAGTTGTCAGCCCAGTGCCCAACCTTTCACAAAAGGCACACACATGCATGCATTTATGTATAGGGCCAATTTAGAGTGTCCAATCCACCTACAGCATGTCTTTGGGATGTGGGAGGAAACAGGAGCACCCAGAGGAAACCCACACGACCACAGGGAGGACATGCAGACTCCGCACAGAAGGTACCCCAGCCGAGGATCGAACTGGAGAACCTCTTGCTGTGAGATGGCAACGCTAACCGCTGCACCAATGCAGCCGCCCTAAATTATGGAAATATACATAAATATCTTATTTTGTAAATGTATCAAAAATCTAATGAGACCAACTGAACTGCTTTACATCAAAATGAAAGCCACATCTACATGAACAAAAATGCTACTGATACTGGGGGGGGGGGTCTACTTTAAGAAACATTAACATTTTTTGTCCTCGATTTCAGAAGACCTTTTTTGGTCCTTCAATGTCAAGTTGAAGGAGGTATCAGTCTAGGGACTGCCCAGTGTGCCTGTTGTCCTAGATATAGCTGTCTTATGAACACCTGACTTCAGAGTAGCTTTTGAACTGAAGACTTTAGGCTTTGAAGGTTTGGCTTTTCACAGTGTGTAGCCAGTCATGCAACTGTGTGCTGGTGCCTCAGTAAAGATGAATGCATTCTCTTGAACCATCTCGTGACAAGTGAGTTAACCAATATTCAGATTTCGCTCTAGTTATACATATAATTCACCTTATCAAAAGCAGAGTGCACATGATTTTTCCTGTGTCCATGAGTGATAAAGGTGTCAATGAGTAAAAGTGCTTACTTTACTAATTATTATTTTTTCTTTTTGGTCCCAGAATACAGCAAGCCCCACACACTACTTGGGAGGTATGTAAGTAGTTGGCCACTGGCTGCTCAAGCTCACTGTCTTGGCCACCCCTGTAGCTTCTTAGACTGGAAGTTGACTTCAGGTCTTTTTGGGGATGTGGGTGAGGAGCCATGTTGTGCATATGTCCAACATCAACTTCTAAGGTTTGATTGTGAGAATGTTAAAGAAGTACTGAACACACTCTCCCCAGTCAGCTGCTATGCAAGCTATTCTGACTTTTTGTGTAAACCTCTGAGCATGGCTAGTTTTAGACTAGGTTAGACCCAGGTCAGAGTCAGAGAATGGGGTTCTCCCATACTAAAGCTGTGCCAAAATCCACTTACATAGTTGATGTCCCCCACCACAAGTTCTGAGAGCCTAGATGTACTATTATGTACTTTATACCTTATTTTTGAAACTTGCCAAGACTGATGGTAGATGCTGATGTTATAAATGAGGTGGAAGGGTCTTATTTCCAATAAAAGGAATTGACACCAAGACCACTAACGAGGTATTTTTTAGAAGTTGTTAGTACTAGAACAGATAACATGGAGCTTGCACAGCATATGAATCTTTTGAAATTCTGTTGCATTGTTAATGAGATTCTGAAACGGATGACTTTCTTTTAGAACCCGTGGACATTTCTATCTTTGAGCCACTGTATTCAAAGGCAAGGAACCAGGTTTTGAGGTATCTTCTAAACTGTACTTTGATGTTTTGCATGGTATTGATTTATTTAACAGGAAAAAAAAGTTTGTTTCTTGGTCACACTTTGTGTTGCAAGACTTTCTGACTGCTAGGTATCATTACCTGTTTGTAAAATTTTGAGCTGATCTCACTTTAGCATCTGAGGTTACTCAGGAGATTAAAAACTATTGTCCTGGTGGTGTAGAAGAAAATCTGGTCATGGTGACTATGGCCCAAGTGATCCAAGTTTGATTAACAGCTTAGGTGCCTGAAGGAGATGGCCAGAAGGAATGTGAGTGAGCAGCCATTGCCAGCTCACCCATTCCTGAGGGAAGGGAGGTGTTTCTATGTCTCCATTTCAAACACACTTAGTGGGGCACAAGGGATTGCATCTGATGCTATAAACATGTGCTGCTGTTGTGCAAATGCATGTAACTGAGTGAGAATACAGAGTCATGCTCCTTGCAGCTGGCAGCATACATCAGAGTTCAGAGAACCATTGAAAGAGGGGTTCTCTAAAGGGGGGAGGTCTGCTCTCCACCACCCAGTTTTGACACTGGGGAACAAATGGTCTGAATGGGATACCCTGGCAGAAACCAGTATTGCAGGGCTCTTATTTAGCGTGAGGATTCCCAGCTCTTACTCCACAGAGTGATTGAGCTGATGGTGCGCTGGAAGAGGAGATACTGAGCTGATCCTGTGGAGGGGAATTATTAATCTAATGTACCAGACATTTGAAAAAATGTTGCATCATTTATAAGCATGGACTGCTGGTTGGACATTTTTAGTGGACTTTAAATATTTCAATATTATAAATGTCTGGACTTTTAAATACATTTTACATTATACATAACAATCTAAAATTTTCTACTTTTGTGTGGAAGACAGTCATATTTCTTCTGGATACCATTAACTCATTCACTTCAATTGAGCTCAGAAAGTTTGCAATGTAACTTCCAATGGGCAGAGCCTAAGCCTTTTAAAAGAATCAAATTATGTTCCCACATTTCAAACAAATGTTCATATCTCTGGAACCATAGGGCTTATAGGTTCATAGGTTCATAGGTTGATACTAGGCTATCTGCCCTAGGGCATTTATAAGCCTAGCCAGAGTGTGTTTGCCACCCTTTTAGATTAGTTGACTGTGCCTCTGTATAGTAGGTCACAGAATATAGCCCTTTTGAGGTTAGTTTACTGTGCCTCTGTCTAGTAGGGACACAGAAGAGATCCCAGGGGTAAACCTACGATCTCCCATCCACTCGTCAAGATTTCTCTTGAAGTGGGTCATTGAGGGACTCTGCCTAACATGGATTGGGATTTTGTTCCAGAGTGAGGGGAGCCTCTGGGATATGAATCTCTCCCTCCAGCATGTCCTATTTATTTCTGTGCTGAGGTTTAAGTCCCTGGAGCGTGTAGCTCTAAGGGATTTGGATTTCCTGAGGTGAAGCATGTCCATTAATTCTGGGTTGGACATGGCTTTATACGTCAGGCACAGATCGTCTCTGAGTAGGCGGTAAGCAACTGAGTAGAGCTGGAGTTTCTTTAGGCTAACTGCGTAGGGCATCTGTTTGAGTCCCTTGATCCTCTTGGTGAGGTACTTTTGGGGTCTTTCCAGTTGCTGCAGGTGTTGGGTAAGGTACATCCCAAATGGGGCATTGTATTCAATTATGGGCCTGATGAGTGATGAGTAGAGGGGCACAATGACCTCTCTTGATCCAGATGTGAACCCTTTTGTGATAAAGTTGGCTATATAGAAGGTCTTTCTAACCACTTTGGCAACGTGATTGTCAAAAGAGAGATTACTATCTACTTGGGTCCCCAAATCCCTAATTACTTCTTCCGTACTTAATGGATTACCACCTATGTGGTAATTTGTGGGCACTTTGTTTTTCCCAAAGGGGATGACTATGCACTTTTTGGCATTTAGCTTTAGGCCATGGCTCTGGCACCAGTTATCTGTCTCTGTGAGACCCTTTTGGAGGATGCTTGTGTCAGTCGGCGAGTCGATTATTGCACCCAGTTTGCAGTCATCTGCGAACTTGGTCAGCCATAGTCCTCCCATGTTAGCCTGTACCGCAGAGAAATATATACCGAACAAGAGAGGTCCCAGGACTGAGCCTTGTGGGACGCCACTTGTAACTGGTTTAGAGTATGACATGGCACCTGCAATTCTGACTATGTGGGTTCTATCCCTGAGCCAGTTTGCAACCCATCTTGTGACATAGGGGTTGATATTTAAGCTGGTGAGCTTATTTATGATGCCCGAGTAGGGTATTGTGTCGAAGGCTTTTGCGAGGTCCAGGTAGGGTGTGTGGACTACCTTCCCTTCATCTATGGCCTTGGTGACTGTTTCAAAGAAGTCGACCAGGTTCAAGAGGCACGATCTGCCCTTAACAAAGCCGAATTGGGTAGGATCCAGTGTTTGGAGGTTCCCAATGTCTTTGTTTATGAGTTTCATGATGATACGCTCCATAGCTTTGCAGACCAGGCTAGTCAGGCTTATAGGGCAATAGTTTCCTGGGTCCGCTGTGGCACCACCTTTGTAGAGTGGGACCACTGTTGCTGTACGCCATTCCTTGGGTACATATCCTGTAGTGAGGCTGAGATTGAACAGTGACTTTATGTGAGGGTTCAGTTCTTCTTGGAGTTCGTGTAAGACGCAGCCCGGGACACCGTCCAGTCCCATTGATGCTGTGTTTTTTGTTTTGGAGAGGGCAGCTCTCACCTGTGCATCTGTGATGTCAGGGAGGCTACACTCTGTTGGGATAGACATTTGCTCTTTTGGGGGGGAAGGGGGAGAGAAGTTTGCACTGAACCTGTCTGCCAGGATGTTGGCAATGTCTGTGGGTTCAGTGTATTTTTTGTCGTTTTGAACTAACTCAGAGCATATCTGGGAGTTGCCACCCAGGTTCCTTTCATAACTAAAGAAGGCCTTGCGATTATCTTTAGCATCTTGTGCAATTTTTCTTTCGAAGCTGGCCTTAGATGATTTTATGAGGGATCGTAGTTTCTTGCTAGTACTGATCAGAGATGCCTTCCCTTTTTGGGATTTTGCTCTATCATGTAGTAGCTTCCTCCTTCTGTTGTATAGCTTATTTATGGCTGGGGTCCACCAGACAGATCTCCTGCCTTTGGAGGAATGAGTCTTGGTTTTATTTGGGATAGGACGATCCATGCATTCCTGTAGGTGTCCATAGTAAGTGTTTGTAAAGGATTCTGCAGTTTAGGCCATGTTTTCCACTGGCCCGGGGGCTTTGAAGGATTCCACCTCGGTTTTAAGAAGTGTGAAGTTTGCTTTTGAGAAGTTCTTTACCGTGGTTTCCTTGGCTGGAGGTGGGGACAGGATATGGATGTCCAGTGAGATTAATTTATGGTCAGATCTTACTAATGAGGGGTATACCTCTGGTATGGAACATAGAGTCCCCATGTTGGTGATGATCAGGTCCAATATGTTTTCCCCTCTTATGGGAGTGGTGACCAGTTGTTCCATAGCATTTGAGTTTATAAATTCTAGGAACCATTGGACGAGGGTGTTGGGGCTTGAGTAGTGCTCCCAGTCTATGTTTGGGTAGTTGAAGTCATCCAATATAATGGTGTTTGGAGAGACCTTCATATTCTCCAGTGTTCTCTGGAAAGCCGAGTGGGGTTCCTGAGTTTGGGAGGATGGTCTGTAGCAGGCTACAAACTGAAAGGCAATTTTGCCCACTGTTAGTTGCACATGGATGGTCTCCAATGCTTCATGCAGTGCCACTAACCTGGAGGTGTGGGTATCTTTGATGAATATGGATACTCCCCCTCCTTTTGTGGTTCGGTCAAAGTTTTGGGGCCGAAAAGCATGGTATGAGGTGTAACCTGGTAGTGCTGGGGGTGCTCTCGGGAACCTTGAACCAGGTTTCTGTTACTGCACAGATATCGATATTCTCCATACTGAGGAGAGCCTCGAGTGCGTGCATCTTGAGGTTTAGACTTCTGGCGTTGAGCAGCATTACCCTTAGTTTCTTTTACTTTGTGTTGTCTATGGAGGTGGGTTTGTCTTTTGAGCCTTGCCTAAAAAAGGCACTATGGGGGGTGGCAAGAGCCTTAGCCAGTATTCAAAAGCCCAGGGGTGACAGGTGCAAGCCGTCCCAAGTGAAGCAACGTGGCTTGTCGAGCATGTCATCCCAGGCTGACAGACACTGGATCCCCTTTGAATGACAACAATACTTTAGCCAATTGTTAAAATTGATCATTTTGTCTTTATACTGTGGCATCATTCTTGGTGAGGGTAAGATGCTACTCAAGGTCAGGGTCAAACCGGCCTGGGCTACATGATCAGAGAGCTCCTCTATGTCTCTTTTCATGTAGTCCAGGGAGGTACATCTCAGGTCATTCACACCAGCATGGACAATGACGGAGTCATATTTGTACTTGCTTTGGAGTGACCTGAGTGCTTGTGTTATGTGGCGGATCCTGGCACCCAACAGGCAGCTTACAGTGACCTTCTCCTTGTTCAGCCTGGTGAGTGGGACATCAGTGTGTCTGACAATAGAGTCACCTATTACGAGTGTATTAGGTGTGTTGTTTAGCCTTAAGGGCTGTGACTGTGTGGCACACTGACTTTGTGAACTATGTGATACGTGGGTACTGTTGTGGGGTAGCGGTTGCTTGGATGTCAGCTTTGGAGGTCTCTGCTGCTTGGGCAGATTTTTATTTAGAGCCTCCAAGTATGTTTTTGTGTGTTTATGTGTTTGGTTTTCTGTTGCGATAGGTCTATGTGAGACTGGATTTGTGGTGTGTGTGGTTACCTTCTCCTCCTGACTGACTGTGCCAGTATTGGGTTGAGAGAGCTCAGCCTCCAGTTTGGCTATATAGTTGCATCTCTCACATATATTTGAGCTTGTTAGGAGGAGGAGAGAGTGGTCTGTGTACATAAGGCAGTTGTAACATTGCCTCAAGATTCCCAGATTCACCAGCTGGACTGGAGAGTACACCCGAAACTGTCTTTTAGACATGCCAGAATGGTATAAGGAAGTACTTTTTGACTGATCAAAAAGGACCAATAGGGAGCCAAGTACTTAAAGGGAGTATAAGAGGGTGTAGTGCTTTAGTTTATTAGTGCTTACTTATAAGATTACTTATACGAGCAACTGCAGGGCTTTAGAATGAAAATAGAGTGCTTACTTTGAGATTTAGAACAGTTCTAAGGGGAAAAGTGAAGAGCAGACTTTGTGGAGCCAGGAATAGTTTAAACCGGTTTAAGTGGCACTGCCCGATGCTGCGCTATGCGCAAAATCGTGCAAAACTGCACAAATGTGGGTTCTAAAGCAGGGAAACTGAAAGAGATAGGAATTGACCAAGAGCGGCCAATAAGCTACTAGTTTCAGGGCTAAGACCACTCCTACACGGACAGATAAGCTGCTCAAAGCTCCCCACTCTCACTGGTGAACACAGAAGCTTCCTCCTATCCAAGTAAGGATATGGGCAACACAGGAAACTATACCATAGTCCGGAATTCAGCAAAACCTGAAATCTGGACTAATCTAGTTCAGCAAAGGCGGGAAAAGAGAATATATATATATTTTTTTCAGGAAACAGTAGAAAAACACACAGAAAACACTGTAAATGCTATAAACAGGCTAGAGCACTTTAGTGTGTAGCCTACAACAGTTATACAATACATAACAACTTAAATTGATATAAAACAAGTGCAAAAACTGTAAAAAGCAGAAGGCAAATGCAATTTAAACTTTTTAAAGCACAGATCAGTTAGAAATTCACTTTTTAGGCGGGAAAAGGCAGTCGGAGCAAAAAAACAGAGAAAAAAATACTTAAATCTGGAAAAGTCTCTCTTGGGTCTCTCTGTTGCCTGTATCACTTTGCAGGACACCACGAGGAGCTGTGCGGAGTTGTATACTGGTGCAAAACCGCACAAATGCAGGTTTTAAAGCAGGGAAACTGAAAGAGATAGGAATTGACCCAAAATGGTCAATAAGCTACTAGTTTCAGGGCTGAGACCACTCCTCCAGGGACAGATAGGCTGCTCAAAGCTCCCCACTCTCACTGGTGAAGAGAGAAGCTTCCTCCTATCCAATAAGGATATGGGCAACACAGGAAACTATACCATGGTCCAGAATTCAGCAAATCCTGATATCTGGACTAATCTAGTTCAGCAAAGGCGGGAAAAGAGAATTTTTTTTTGTTTGTTTTTTTTTTTTCAGGAAACAGCAGAAAAACACAAAGAAAACACTGTAAATGCTATAAACAGGCTAGCGCGCTTTAGTGTGTAGCCTACAACAGTTATACAATACAAAAACGACTTAAATTGATATAAAACAAGTGCAAAAAACTGTAAAAAGCAGAAGGCAAATGCAATTTAAACTTTTTAAAGCACAGATCAGTTAGAAATTTGCTTTTTAGGCGGGAAAAGGCAGTCGGAGCAAAAAAACAGATAAAAAAAATACTTAAATCTGGAAAAGTCTCTCTTGGGTCTCTCTGTTGCCTGTATCACTCTGCGGGACACCACGAGGAGCTGTGCGGAGTTGTATACTGGTGCAAACCGCGCAAATGCAGGTTTTAAAGCAGGTAAACTGAAAGAGATAGGAATTGACCCAAAACGGCCAATAAGCTACTAGTTTCAGGGCTGAGACCACTCCTCCAGGGACAGATAGGTTGCTCAAAGCTCCCCACTTTCAGTGGTGAACAGAGAAGCTTCCTGCTATCCAAGTAAGGATATGGGCAACACAGGAAACTGTACCACAGTCCGGAATTCAGCAAAACCTGAAATCTGGACTAACCTAGTTTAGCAAAGGCGGGAAAAGAGAATTTTTTTTTTCAGGAAACAGCAGAAAAAGACACAGAAAACACTGTAAATGCTATAAACAGGCTAGCACACTTTAGTGTGTAGCCTACAACAGTTATACAGTATAAAAACAACTTAAATTGATATAAAACAAGTGCAAAAACTGTAAAAAGCAGAAGGCAAATGCAATTTAAACTTTTTAAAGCACAGATCAGTTAGAAATTCGCTTTTTAGGTGGGAAAAGGCAGTCCGAGCAAAAAAACAGAAAAAATGCTTACATCTTATGAAAGAAGTATAAATGGCAAACCCTTCAGCAGAAACTATTTTTATAGTGGTAGTATTCTTTAGGTTCTAGGTGTTAAATTGAATTTTATAACCGATAACCAAATAGTGAGGAACAGTGCAAAACCAAACAAATAACCGAAAATAGCACTGTGTGAGGAGAAACAAAGCACCGGACAGCAAAAATAAAATAAAACCAACTAGTTTATTGAGCCAAAAAAATAACGTAAAACGCTTAACGAGTCACCACATTTTTCGTCCTCATAACAGACTTCATCAGACAACAATAAAATACTACCATAATATTTAAATATGCTGGCACAATTTCAAATCATCCATAATATTCCATCTCATAAAAGTGTATTCCCATTCCAATGTACGATATGATAATTAACTACATAGTTAAGTCACTTAAAACTTGAATATAAAACTTTGAAATTGCATGGAAATCAACATAAAACTCTAAACATATATATATATATATGTAAAATAGCTGATAGGTAATCATGAAAATTGCCTATAAAATATGTATATTAAAATGCTGAAGGGTAAACACACCACAATGAACTTCAACACTTTCATTGTTATCATAAACAATACTCCCACCCAGTGGCCAAGATGAAAATATGAACAATAAATAGATCTGTGTGAACTGACTATATAAAATTCCTAAAATATACAATAATTTTAGGAATTTTATATAGTCAGTTCACACAGATCTATTTATTGTTCATATTTTTTTTTGTTATTTTCATCTTGGCCACTGGGTGGGAGAATTGTTTATGATAACAATGAAAGTGTTGAAGCTCATTGTGGTGTGTTTACCCTTCAACGTTTTAATATAAACATTTTATAGGCAATTTTCATGATTACCTATCAGCTATTTTACATATATATATATATATATATATATATATATGTTTAGAGTTTTATGTTGATTTCCATGCAATTTCAAATTTTATATTCAAGTTTTAAGTGACTTAACTATGTAGTTAATTATCATATCGTACATTGGAATGGGAATACACTTTTATGAGATGGAATATTATTGGATGATTTGAAATTGTGCCAGCACATTTAAATGTTATGGTAGTATTTTATTGTTGTCTGATGAAGTCTGTTATGAGGGCGAAAAACACGGTGACTCGTTAAGCGTTTTAAGTTATTTTTTGGCTCAAAAAACTAGTTGGTTTCATTTTATTTTTGCTGTCCGGTGCTTTGTTTCTCCTCACACAGTGCTATTTTCGGTTATGAATTTTATAACCCACAGTAAACACAGTAATGATTATGTTTGTAATATTTTTTAAACAACCAAGTTACACACATACTGTCAGCAGCATTTTATTCATCTAGCTGAGAGCATTCATATGAGGCTAAGGAATTCTGTTTGTGTTACTTGGTTGTTGTAATACTTAGAAAAATGTGAAAATTATATCTATATAAGTTAATATCAGAAAATAAACAATAAATATATTTATATCAGTCACCATAAAATGCTGTTACTTAACGGCTTCAGTCACTGTTCAAGAAACTTCACCAAAAGCGGATGTGATCAGATATAGATATTCTTGGTATAATAACTCCAGCGAAACTTTCACTTTCGTAAAAGTACTTTATTCAGGTTGTAACAAAAGTAAGCGCTTTCACCCGTAGGCTTTCTCAAACTTTCACAAAACAAACTGGCACGTTAATCATTTAAATAGCCCTCCTCTAACTCTGATAGGACATAAACTCTCACCAATCAGGTAAAATAAAATACACTTTAAAGCGCTAAAACATATCTGACATTATTTGTATATAAATAACTTCAGAATGTTACTCAATATGTTTAAAACTCTATTTAAAAACCATTATTTAAAACATTTATAACATTTATAGCATAAAAACTGATATATATATAGCATAAAAACTGAATGCATATTCCACCATGATGAAAGCTAGTGGATCATATCAAAAACATTCAAGTATATACTCAATCAAGTATACGATCAGAAGGGTAATTTATTTTATTTGGGTCTATATACTCTCCTACCCTTCAGAAAAGGTTTGATCTGAACTCTGTCATTCAAACCTGGTTTTTCATCTGCCCTCCATCTAACTATCCATCTAATTTCACTTTCTAGGGTCTGATTAATCAAATCACCCCCCCTAGGACCCTGCACCAACTTTTGTATAACACAGAAACTGAAAATATGTTCTGGTCCTTTTTCACTGTTGTGTTTAGCCAAAGCATTGAACCCAGATCCTAGTCTAATATGGTACACGTGTTCTCTGATGCGCTCTCTCAGTGTTCTATTGGTTTTCCCAATGTAGAACGCTGGACACGCTGCACATCTGGCCAGATAGACTACATCCTTGCTAACACAACTAGTGTGGGTGTTAAATTTAAAGGTACGTCCAGTAACTGGATGTAGCAAAGTAGTATCAATGTTGATGTAAGTACATTGATTACATTTACCACATGGCACAGTGTTCACATCAGACACCTCAACTCTTTCTTTATAGGAAGCACCTTTCGGTCTACATAATAATCTCTTAAGGTTGGGCTTATTCTTGAAAGTTATTCTTGGTTCTGGTCCCACTATTTCACCTATTTTACTATCCGTCAACAGGATATCCCAATGTTTAGTCATCAGGTTTCTCAAATCCTGGCTATCCTTTGTAAAGAACATGGACGCTCTCAAAACTGATTTATCTGATTTTTTCATATCTTGTTGGTTTACCTGTTCTGAATAATAGGGTCTTGCCCTAGTACCCCTCAAATCATTTACCTCAATAATTGTTTGATCTATCACGCTATCAGAGTAGCCCCTATCTAGAAACATCCCTCTCATTTTCTCCACCTCCTTCTTGTATCCATCCTCTGATGGATTAAGCCTAGATGCTCTCATAAACTGTTCTCTCAGAATGTTTTTAAATATATGATTAGGGTGCATACTGTGTCTATGAAGTAACGTATTCCTATGGCAAGATTTCCTATGGATTGAAGTATTTAACAATCCATTGTCCAATTTACATATGTCCACATCTAAGTAAGATATCCTATTAGCTGAATACTCATATGTGAACTTCAGAAAACCAGTGGACCCATTTAAATACTCCACAAAACTTACTAGGGTCTCTACATCTCCTAGCCAAACCAAAAAGAGGTCATCTACGAACCTACGGTACAGCCCAACAAATTTATTGAACCATTCAGATGTATATACAACCCTGTCCTCCCATGCCGCCATAACCAGGTTGGCGTAGCTATTTGCACAAGATGTGCCCATAGCTACGCCATCCCTCTGGAGGTAAAAATCCTCCCCAAATGTGAAGACATTATTTGACAATATAGTTTCTAAATACAATGCAACTAAATCTATCCTATCAGATGAAAAATCAGAGTGTGCACGTAAATAATCCTGTATATATTGAATACCCATGTCGTTCGGTATCATCGTAAATAGGCTGACAACATCTAAAGTGACTAAATAATATTGTTTCCCCTGATCTAATCCATTGAAGTATGCATATAAATCTATGAGAAATTGCTTACTATCTCTGAGTATATTACTATTCATGTCAACTAATGGCCTTAGAACAGTTTCCATATAAATCGATAGTGGCTCGGTCACCCAGCCCTGGCCAGCTACTATCGGTCTCATTGGAGGTGTAATCCGAGATTTATGGATTTTCGGTAGCCCTTGAATAATTGGTATTACTGGATTATTAACTTTAAAATAGTCATATAATTCCCTAGTTATGCTAGATGACATAATAAGGTCATCAAGCATATAATATACTTCAAAGACTTTATCTTTCACCTCATTCAAGTCTATCTTAGCATAGAACCTATCTTCACTAAGTAATCGCTTCATACTCTCAGTATAATCTGTTAAGTCCATAAGTACCACTGGACCTCCTTTGTCAGCTGGCCTAATTACTAGTTCATCATCATTTCTCATACCATACAGGGCTTTCCTCTGATTATAATTCAAATTCTGTCCATGCCTCAGGCCCTTTCTCCTTTGGAAGTGACCATGTATTTCACCCTCGAGAATTTTGCCAAAGGCATCTATTACTGGATGTAATTGTGGTGTATAAGTACTATTTGGGCGAAACCTAGGCCCTTGCCCCTCCTCATTACTCATTCCAAAGTCTAATTTAAATTGTATATTTCTAATGAACATTTTTGTGTCTAAGATTGTGTCTACCACATCATCGCTCTTAGTTGGAACAAAGTTTAAGCCCTTATTCAGTACTTGTATCTCATACTTGGTTAAAGTTCTGCTAGACAAATTAACTATTAACGAGGGATCTTCTCCCACATTTTCTTCAGAGTCAGGCCCTGATGATCTTCCACTGAACCCTTCCTCTTGTGTCTCCCTCTGCTGGCAGAGCGTCTCCTTTCGGAGAAGCGACCCTGTGTAATGGGGAAAGGGATACCTTCCTTCTGTATTGATGAGCAATTACCATTTCCTCCCTGGGTAACCTTAGGCCTTACAGCCACATCTGTCGTAATGGATCCTGTATTCCTGTCTAAGGGTGTATCACATAGTTGTTGTTCTTGTCCTTCAATCCTTACAGGTGTACTACCTTCATTATTAGTCCTCCTCATCATAGTGTTGTCCACTACAGAGTTACTACTTCCTCTTGTTTGAGGTTCAGCAGTATTGATTGTATTAAGATTTACAGAGTTATCACTTAAAACATGATTAGTAGCAGAATTATTCTCACGTGGTACCTCATGTGCAGCAATCTCCGGACCCTTCCGTTGAGATGCTGCCAGAGCATAACCACGTCGGTTAATGTATGGAACATTGTTCTGTGTAGAAACATAGTTTTCTTTAGGCCAGGTGAAAACTTGGCTATTTCTAAAATCACGTACATCTCTGACAATCTTAGTCTTTTTTTGTTCAATTAAACGTTTCTCAAAAAGTAATACATCATCTAACATTCTCTCAAACTTTCTATGACAATCAATGTTCACATATTTCATTTTAAAGTCACTGACATGTTGATTAACCAAAGTCCTTAAAGCATTTTCCTCCGGTGTATGAAATTCGATAAGAAGCTTCATATAATTGAAGCTTAGCTCAATATTGAGCTGCTGCCACTTAAAAAGCAGTTCGGGAAACCTATTCCCTGTGGTGGGCATCTTTAAAATACGTAGCCCACGAGGAACTATTTTTCTAGTGAGGCAAGCTTCAAAATAATGTCGTTGTACCTGTAACTTCTTTAGGCGCGTAAACTCAGTCTCAATGTCCTGTATATCCTTCATGACATTCAGTATCCCTCCTTGGTGAACATTATCATCGTTATCTTCATAATCCGGTTCAAAATCTAATAGCGGATTATCGCTACCAGCTACACAAGCTTGGAAGCGTGCATCACTCCTGCTGATTCTTTCCATTGCCGTAGGCACGTAAGGTAGTTCAATATTTGCGTCGACGTTGGCCATCCTCTTAGGCTGTTGTGCAGAGCGAAAAACAAATAACCATAAACAAATCACCCAGATGCTGCACAGCAAGCCGACAGAGTTCAGGAACAGCGTTGCCAAAGAGTAAATAATATCAGTCACCATAAAACGCTGTTACTTAACGGCTTCAGTCACTGTTCAAGAAACTTCACCAAGGGGTACTAGGGCAAGACCCTATTATTCAGAACAGGTAAACCAACAAGATATGAAAAAAATCGGATAAATCAGTTTTGAGAGCGTCCATGTTCTTTACAAAGGATAGCCAGGATTTGAGAAACCTGATGACTAAACATTGGGATATCCTGTTGACGGATAGTAAAATAGGTGAAATAGTGGGACCAGAACCAAGAATAACTTTCAAGAATAAGCCCAACCTTAAGAGATTATTATGTAGACCGAAAGGTGCTTCCTATAAAGAAAGAGTTGAGGTGTCTGATGTGAACACTGTGCCATGTGGTAAATGTAATCAATGTACTTACATCAACATTGATACTACTTTGGTACATCCAGTTACTGGACGTACCTTTAAATTTAACACCCACACTAGTTGTGTTAGCAAGGATGTAGTCTATCTGGCCAGATGTGCAGCGTGTCCAGTGTTCTACATTGGGAAAACCAATAGAACACTGAGAGAGCGCATCAGAGAACACGTGTACCATATTAGACTAGGATCTGGGTTCAATGCTTTGGCTAAACACAACAGTGAAAAAGGACCAGAACATATTTTCAGTTTCTGTGTTATACAAAAGTTGGTGCAGGGTCCTAGGGGGGGTGATTTGATCAATCGGACCCTAGAAAGTGAAATTAGATGGATAGTTAGATGGAGGGCAGATGAAAAACCAGGTTTGAATGACAGAGTTCAGATCAAACCTTTTCTGAAGGGTAGGAGAGTATATAGACCCAAATAAAATAAATTACCCTTCTGATCGTATACTTGATTGAGTATATACTTGAATGTTTTTGATATGATCCACTAGCTTTCATCATGGTGGAATATGCATTCAGTTTTTATGCTATATATATATCAGTTTTTATGCTATAAATGTTATAAATGTTTTAAATAATGGTTTTTAAATAGAGTTTTAAAGATATTGAGTAACATTCTGAAGTTATTTATATACAAATAATGTCAGATATGTTTTAGCGCTTTAAAGTGTATTTTATTTTACCTGATTGGTGAGAGTTTATGTCCTATCAGAGTTAGAGGAGGGCTATTTAAATGATTAACGTGCCAGTTTGTTTTGTGAAAGTTTGAGAAAGCCTACGGGTGAAAGCGCTTACTTTTGTTACAACCTGAATAAAGTACTTTTACGAAAGTGAAAGTTTCGCTGGAGTTATTATACCAAGAATATCTATATCTGATCACATCCGCTTTTGGTGAAGTTTTTTGAACAGTGACTGAAGCCGTTAAGTAGCAGCGTTTTATGGTGACTGATATTATTTACTCTTTGGCAACGCTGTTCCTGAACTCTGTCGGATTGCTGTGCGGCATCTGGGTGATTTAATAAATATATTTACCTGCACTAGACAGAGGTCAAATATTAACGCAGTTGAGTTTGACATTTTGTAAGCTTTAGAAGGAAATATTTTAAATGCTTGTACATTGCATGGTTTTGGAATTATTGATGCAAATATGAACAGGCAATATTTGACGCCTAGAGGTATCAGTAGGAGTTAACTTCAGATGCACCTGGAGGCATTGCTGGAATGTAATGAGTTAATAGGCATTTTTCTTTTGGGGAATTTGGGCATGATGCACTATGTTGTACCGAAAGCTGTATAAAATGTGATTCTGTGGATCATTACTAGGCAGATTGGCCTAGTTTGTCTTCTGTGGGTGTTAGGATGGCCACTAACTCTAAACTGCAGTTGTTGAGTCACCTGAGAGGGCTGCTGATTCCCAAGATGATTTTGAATGTATGGAAAGTATTAAAGACAAACCTTCTGAAACCAGTGACCCTTCTGGTTTACTTCTAGATAAGGAAAGATTGACTGGAAATTATTTTGAGCTTTCTAACAAGTTTGGAGCTTTGCAGCAGGTAGGAGTAAAGTTTCAGGAGACTGACTGCACTTCAACTAGTGAAAGACTTAAGAATCAAAGATGCAACATTTCTGATAATGACAAAAGTGAGCATGCGACCAGTAAACAGAAATGAAGGGGCTCAGTTTCTTGTCTCTTAAATGCGTACAGCTTTAAAAGTGAAGCAAACACACATTTTTATTTGACTGGTTTGCACAGCCCAAGAAGACTGCTTACCAGATATTCTTTTTATTAGGTAAGATGACATAGTTAGATTTCATGCTAGGAGGGGAACATGAGTGCTCTGATGTTTACATCATGATTAAGAGTAGTGGCATTAATGTGTTAGATTTATATGTGGCAGAATCTACCATAGTTCTTGCATGTAATTTTTGATAAGTATGCTCAGGTCAAGGAAAAAGATCTTTAAGATATGTTTAGATTAACCTTATTTATTAATTTCTGATTCTATTTGTTGGGTGCGGGTTTCAAAGTAAACTTAGAAGGTAGGAAAAGAGAGAATCACTTGATGTTCATATTTTGAAGGAGGTGCTCAACAGAATGAATTTCTTTGAGACAGGAAACACACTGCATGTATAAGATAGGGGACATTGAGACTACTGTAGATTATTTCGTGGCTAATTCTCATTCTGAAAGGTATAAAGTAGTATGGTTCATGCGGTGGTTATTTTATCTATCAAGTCCATAAGGAGTCTTTTCTTTAAGTATGGTAGTTTTGCAGACTGCCAGAGGTAAGACACATTTGAATTTGTTGTGGATGGATCATTTAATAAGCAAAATTTTATTACTGTGTATGGACAGCTTGCTGAGGTGAATTTAAGGTTAAGCTGTTTAGAGAATACCTTTATTTGTGGCAGTTTCTTTAGACAGGGTGTTAGGAAATAAAATAGTTTAACTGAGGACTATCATTTAAATACAGAAGTTGGTCATGTTGCTTCCTCAAGACATGAACTTTATAACAGACATTGGGTGAAAACGGACGCTTGTCTGAAAAAAAAACATGTTTTTTAAGAGAAAATAAGTAGGAAATTTCTCCACTTTTAGATTAGATGGTAAAAAGGGTAAATAATGACGAGGCATGTTTATTCTTTGAGAAGGGTGGCTTGTTTTATAATCAACCTAATGACAGTAGTGGAACAAATTTTAACTACTTTGTACAGAGGGTTTACAACAGGAAATATTTTTTGATGGGTAATTCCATTTTTGCCTGCAGATCAAGAAGCAGGGCTTGTCTCCTGAACCTGACTGACTTCTTCGAATCAGTCTACAGAGCCGTGGACGAGGGTAAGGCAGTCCACACAGCCTATCTGGACCTCGCCAAGGCCTTTGACACCATCCCCCACTCTGGAATCATAGATAGACTTACGAAGCTGGGCATTAATCCCTACATCACTCGATGGGTTGCCAACCGGCTTACTGACAGAACCCACACTGTAAAAGTAGCCAACTCCAAATCCAGCTCCAGACAAGTGACAAGTGGAGTACCTCAGGGTTCAGTCCTGGGACCGCTCTTGTTTGGCATCTGCTTCTCTGAAGTACAGGCCAAAGCTAAGGGACTCTGGCTAACAAAGTCCACAGATGACTGCAAACTGGGAGCCATTATTGAATCCCCAAATGATGTGGATACTCTACAAAAGGGCCTTACAGAAACAGATGCTTGGTGCCGGAGCCATGGGCTCAAGTTCAATACCAAGAAATGTATAGTTATCCCCTTTGGGAAAAAAACATGTACCCTTGAATGACCACATAGGTGGCAGTACACTAAACACCGAAAGTGTGATAAGAGCGGCACAGATGGACGGTGGTCTCACCTTCGATAACCACATCGCCACAACAGTCAGGAAATCCTTCTATGTGGCACACCTCATCACTAAGGGCTTTTCATCCAGAAAAACAGGAGGTCATTGTCCCACTGTACTCATCCCTCATTAGACCTATTATAGAATACAATGCCCCTTTGGTATGTACCTCTCAAGACATCTGCAACAACTGGAAAGACTGCAGAAATACCTCACTAAAAGAATCACAGGCCTAAAGCAGATGCCCTATGCTGACTGCCTTAAAAAACTCCAGCTATACTCTGTCGCATATCGTCTACTCAGAGGCAATCTCTGCTTAACATACAAGGCCATGTCAAACCCAGAGCTGTTGGACATGCTACACTTAAAGAAATCCCAATCCCTCAGAGCCACAGGGATAGGTTCCTGACCCAGAGACTCCCCAGACTCTGGAATAGATTGCCCATACATGTCAAGCAGAGAACCTCTTTGGTCCTCTTCAAAAGGAACCTTGACGATTGGATGGGAGAAAGGAAATTCACCACAGGGATCACGTCAGTCGCCCTGCTAGACAGGGGTCCAAGGAAGTAAATATTGTGGGAAGAAATAGCCAGGGAATTGTTATGGCTAGGCTTGTATAGACCCTAGGGCAGATAGCCTAGTACCAACCTATAAACCTATGGAAAAAGAGATATATTTGCAGAGGCATTAAAACTGATATATGTAACTTCATGTATAGATAGTTTAATATATCACATTTTTGATATGTTTGCAGATTCATAATTGGAATCTTTGGAGTCTGTATTATGAGTTATTTGTGAATGCGTCGTTGAAGATATTCTCAGATTTATTTGGAAGCAGGAATTCAGAAGAATTTTAGGAAATTAGGGGACTTTTTGAATGCTGATTATAAACTGTTGTCTAAGGGTTTGCAGGTTAGATTTATCAAAACATACCTTCTGCAGTTAGCCCAGTGGTATCTGAGTTAGAGCAAGGGTAAAATTATAAGTAGTTTGCTATACTTTTATAGGGAGATGTTTGATCTGATTATTGAAAGTTCTGTTGCTGTCACTGCAGACTGTGACATAAGCAAGGCCTTTGGCAAGCTATTGCATCAGGAATTGTTTAGGAATGTATGATCTTATTGTTTTGGGGAAAGTTTTTTTGATCTTCTTTGTTCTAATTTATTCTTAGAGATGTATTCAGGCCTTTAGTTAACACAGAAACAAGGAAGAGGATTTTCTGATTAAATGAGTTTAGGCTAGGTTGTCATCAATGACGCTTGCTACTTGGCTTAGTTATGGGGACTGTGGTAGGGTTTGTGATTTTCTTTTTTTTGGGGTTGTGAGTTGTATTGTAGGGGAGGGATTGCAGATCACAGTTCCTACAAGTTATGCAGATGATTTGTTTTGCTTAATAAACACAGAAGAAAAACTCCTGGGATTCCACAAATATGAAATACTTGAAGTAGTTCAGTATCCCTTCATTTATTTCATTTGACTGTAGTTAAAAGGGAAGGCAGTGGTGTCTCAACTGAACTTCTAAGGTATAGGTAGGGTGAATTAATCCAGGAATTTTCGCAAACTAAGAGGAAAAGGGTTAATGGCAAGGGTCAGTGTCTGATTATGACTAAGCTAATCTTTGGGTAAGAAAAGAGGTTTAGTGGTTTACTGACAGAAAAGCCTAGTATACAGAAATCATGAAAATATATTTTGAAGTAGTTTCTTGGGATAACTTGCATTCTGTGTTTTAATTGGATAGGTTATATACTGCCCTTTGAGTGACTATTTATAGGGCCTTTCCATAAGAAGCTGAAACTAGATATACAACACAAAGCTAAGGATGAATGTTTTCTTTCCCAGATTGAAAAGGTGAAGAGTCTATGCTGTATGTTTTTCTGTAAAATATTACAAAATGTATAAATTTTACTGGACAAGAAGGCTCACTTTGTTGAGTGAACTAATTTAACACTGGAAAATAAGCATGGTTATTATTCTGGAGCTTTTCAGGAGACATTTTTAGATACATTTCTCATATAGTGTTTGTGCTCCCTGTGGATGAGTTGGCTTGAAAATGTTTTATTTAACAAAATATGAGATATACATCAGACTTGTATAAAAAAATTGTAATGGAATCAGGTCAGCATATCTCATAAGTATTATATTACATAATGCTAATTTTGTGTTTTTACTGCTTGTAACTTTTTTTGTATTTCATTTGGATTTTTGTTTCTTGTAAAAGTTGTAGCAGAATTGTATGAATACAAATGTTCTTTTCATAAGTAAAGTGGGATCATGTATAGCCACCTGCCCTGGCACTGAATCAGGAAATCATTCATCTGTCTCATCTGCAGGATAGTACCTCAATACAATATTTACTCAACAGGACAAAGGCTGTAGCCATCTGATCCTCCTGACACTGATGGTGAGTATGTAACCTGCTGAATCACTAACACTAAGAAGAAAAGGACATTTTGTTATAAACTGCAAAATACAATTAATACAGTCTGACTTCTACACAGTTTACTTCAAGCTACAGAATTTTTAAATGGAGATAAATTACAGTTAACAGAAAAACATATCTTGTTACATCTCAGAAACAATGTGGAGAACCTGTAAACAGCTTACTGTAGGCACGTGTCTTTTACTCACTAGGAAGCTGGTATGTCTATTGCCACTTTTGCCACCCTGTTTGATACTGTACCTGCTCTTTTACTCGCTAGGAGGTTGGTATGTCTATTGTCACTTTTGCCTCCCTGTTTGCTACTGTACCTGTAGCAGGCCAGCTGTATGAATCATGGGGAGTTACAGAATGGTAATTAGGAGCGGGACTGAATGTGTACAGGCTGGGTTGAACTGAAGTTTTTTTTCTATGATTTTTCCCATGCGACTGCCAACAAGCAAGCCTTTTCGCGATTACACATTGTGTTGTCGGGGGGGGGGGGGGGGGCTGTCAGCCATGCAGTCATGAACTTGTATTGTGTTCTCACTGGCATACTGGCAATGAAAGCATTTTTCCCCTGGTGCTGACATGAGTATTTATGTAAATGCAAGGATTATCTATGCCATCTTTTGGCACATGCATGCTCCTTCACAGGAGTCAATAAGAGCTGCTACTGCCAGCTTGGGTGGTCATGCCTATGTCTCCTCTGCACCAGATCCCCTCATTATGAAAAGCCTCCAGTCTCCAATTGAGGCTATGTCATTGAAGAAACAGAGTGAACCAAGCAGGCACCACCATTCCTCCCCCCAAGGCTAGACATACCTATCCTTCCTGTTTGCACGGTCAAGCAACTAATCTGCTATTTGAACTTGGGTCACTTGGGATTTGGCAAGGGCCTTAGTCCTCTATGCCAAAAGTGCAGGTTAAGTAGTTAGCAAAAATGGTTCTGGACTTATTTCTAATCCTATGTCACTAGTGTAGTATGCAGCAAGACTATTGTTGCACCTAACCTGTGCTGTATGTATACATACGTCAAAGGCTATTTATTTAACAATTAAACATTTCTAGATATTAGAACACATTTTCAATAATACATATTTTCAATCTGTAGGGAAAGAAGGTTGTCTGAGAGTTAAAGACAAGAAAAGAAAAAAAAATCTGTGCTTCAGTAACCGTAGCAAGATGCTTGCTACAGTTATTAACACACACACACTAAGGTTCACTGCAAGCAGGAATAGTGTACCAGCTTTCATTTATAAAACCCTGATATCCTTGTAGCTTAATAAATAAATGCCAGTACTGCAGTTTCGCCACTCAGTACCTGCTGGTCTACACCCAGGGTAGCTGCCCCCCTTGGCCTGTCTTAGTTATATATCTGTTTTAAATGGTTGACCATATATGGACAATTTAACAGGACAATTTATACTAGACATCTAGTGCTGCATTTTAGATAGGTCTCTTTACACTGCATCTTACTTTGGAGATACCACTTCAAGAATCTCTTTCTGCAACTCCTGACCATCATTATTTTTGCAGTCTCCTATTTTTATGTTGAAGTAGTGGCTGTGGCATTTCTTGTTTTCTGTCTTTTGGGAAGCTCAACTTTGATGTATTTGCCTTGTAAATATGTTTATGATTTCTTATACAATGATTACAATCTTTCACAGGAACCAGGAACTAAATGGGACCTTGGTTCATCAGCATTACCTATAATCTTGGCATTAGGTCGTGGATTTTCCTACAATTACTGATTCTTCTTTTTTCTCCAATATCTCAATCTGATGTTCTTTTTTTGGTTTCAGTTATAAGTAGTATTTTTGTCTGCACTAAATTCTTTCCAGCACTTTGTTTACGTTACCTTTGCTGCCCGGTATCAGTGAAGTATATAATCTGTTTTTCTGACTTCTGTACTGATCAGTTGACAGTGTGAGAAACTCAGTACTTGCAATGGAGTATTCGTAAATCTTGACATTGTGAGATGACAATCTCCATACATTTTTTTCTCAACTCATTCCCTCCATTGGAGCTCTAGACTTTTTCCCTTTAACTTCCAATAAGTATAGCCCAAGCTTTTTGACAGAATCAAATTATGTCCTCGCATTTAAAACTAATTTCATATCTCTGGATCCGTAGGGGGTTACTAAACAAGTGTAACTGGTGAACTCTTCATCACAAACTATTTTTATACTGAAAGTATTCTTTAGGTTCTACGTCTTAAAATCACAGTAAACATAGTAACTATTAAGTAAGTAATGTTGTGTAAACAACTTATAATACCTCATCAGCCACTCAAGTTAGACATATTATCAGCAGCATTTTGTTCACCCAGCTGAGAACTTTCATATGAGGCTAAGCAGATCTGTTTATACTACTTTGTTGCCAAGATATTTAGAAAAAAATTGATAGTTATGACAATATAAATAAATATTATATGTACAACAGTTTATTTACTTTTATCTGCACTAGACAGAGGTTAAATATCAATATAGTAGTGTTTGCCAATATGCAAGTTTTAAGATGAGATCTGTTAAAACTTTGTATGTAACATGGTTTTGGAAATATTAATGCAAATATGAACAAAAAATATTTGACAAGCAGAGGAGTTGGTAGAATGTAACTGCAGAAACACCTGGAGGTGTCACATGGCTGGAGTGAGTCAATTAAATTCCTCACTGTTTGTATACTTCTTTCCACTCATCCATTAAACTGAAAATAGTGTGGACTTGTCATTAATTCCCAGTCATGCATCAGTCTTCTGGATTCCTTACTTTTATGCTGAGGACCACTGTCAGTTACATATTGTATTTGTTGTGTGAGCCCCTCCACCTTGGATCCTCTTATGGCTGTCTTGTTATACCCATTACTTTCACAACACATCCTGCCTTTATTTCTTTTAGCCATAACATTTGACTCACACTTTATTCTTCACACCTCCATTTTATCAGTTAGCTCTTTTAACTTTGTACTACTCATTTCACGTGTTCTTTTTTTTAAACACACCTTTACTGAATTATCACTTGTGACATAGGCAGTTTTACATTTATACAAAAATAATCAAACTGCACTAACAAATTAACATTAACAAACATTATACTTCACATATATTGCTATATATCATAAAAACTAAGTGATATTACAGAAATTATTCAGTTCCTGCCCCCTTTTTTAAACAAGCAAAATCTTTATTAAACTATCACTTACGACGTAAGCAATCATACATTTAAATAAATGAAAACAAACCATACATCACTTATAATCTACCCAGTCATTTTCAGTCAAACATTACATAGCTCATTTAAGTCCTGTCTTCTTTTACACCTCATTCCTCGCCTGTATGTATTGTTCCCACAATTCCTATTTTTCCTAGGTAATTTGCTCCCACTCTTTTCTAAAGATCTCAATTCCAGTTGTTTTATCTCTGTTACTATATTCACCATTTCTAATATAGTTGGTTTAGATTTTGATTTCCATTTTCTAGTAACTGTTTTTTTTTTGGAAGCCACCATAATTAGACATAACAAGGCCATACCATGTTTAGGCAATTCCAATTCTGTATCATAGTTCAGAAAAATCATCTCGCTTGTCACACCAATCCACCCACCCAGTATCTTCAATAGTGCATTTAACAGGGAATCCTTAAATTCCACCAACCCATTGCACTCCCAGTAAATATATTGTCAAATACCTCTTTTTTCCTCATCACACTTCCAACATTTGCTATCTACCTAAGGAAAAATTCTCTGGAGTCTACTTGGGGTATAAAAATATCTATGTAAACATTTCCAAGTAAAAATCCTAAATTTTCTGGATTTTGTTGCATATTTCGAGATATATATATATATATATATATATATATATATATATATATATATATATATATCCCTCCATTGTTTCTTTGTGAATTGCTTACCCAATCTCTCCTCCCAATCCTTTCTAACTTCCACTAATTGATTCTTATAATTGTCATGCAATAGTTTATATGCTCTACTAATTATTCCTTTTTTTAATGACAGCTTCTGTTCTAGATTCTACTAAAAACACTTCCAGTGCTGGCATTTTGTTTAGGATCCCCCTATTTATTTCTCTTTGCCTATACTGTGATATCAGTCCTTGATAGTGAAGGCAATCTCTAACCTGAAGTCCAAATAAATTCTTGGCTTCTTCCCGTTCTGTTACCTTTCCATCTGTAGTTATTTGCTCCTAATACCTTGGTTCCTTTGCCAGTTTTCTCCAATAAATTCCAGCCCCCTCTTGCCTATTGTCTATATCCCGAATTGCAGTCATCCCTATTGGCAGAATCTCCTTTCTCTATTCCCATATTGGTTTAGTTCTTAAATTCTGGTACTTTCTGGATATAATATTCTGTATGATTATTGTCATTCTCCTTAAAGGCCTGCATCCAAAATCCCAGTCTCTCCTTGCTTCTTGAAATTCCCTGTTTCAATATCATCCCTTTCAACTTTGAATTATAGTTTTCTGCTTGTGTTATGTATAGGAAGGAGCCTTAACTGTGTAGCTCTGAAATACCCCTTCAAATTGGGTAATCCCAATCTGCCATGTTCTACTGGATGAATCAGCTTATCCCACTTGACTCTTGCCATTTTCCCCTCCCAGATAAAGTCCTTCAGCTCTTTTTTAATTGATATTCACAACTTCTCCTCTGGTTGACAAAAATATGCCTGACCTGTGTATAAGACTAAAAGGACTAAAAACATTTTGACTGCTTGTATCTTACTATCCATATCCATAGAAAAAGAAGTTATGTCTTACCATAACATTCCATCTGTATTGTTGATCCTCGTTCAGTCATTATGCATGGGTATCGGTTCCGACCTCGGAACCGAGCTGGTCATTTTCCAAGCTTGCATCAGCTACAAACTCTGGAGCTAAACTCTTGCCCATAATCCCCCTCTCCCTGTTACCTCAGATTGAGTTTGCAAGTCAAAAGAAGGTAGAGGCTACCTCTGGTCAAATGACCTAAGAGAACCGGATGGTGAGATCCACTAGAAGTCACAGGAGGGGGAAGGAGGGAGGGTCGTAATGACTGAATGAGGATCAACAATACAGATGGAATGTTATGGTAAGACATAACTTCTTTATCTGATATTGTTAATCCTTGTTCATTCCTTACTCATGGGACAGAGTCCCCAGCTACCTCTATTCCTGGGAGACTCTCATGGAAAGACATTCCTGAGCACCATAGAACCGAAAGATGCTCTTCCACTGGAGGCCAAATCCAATATGTAATGATTGATAAAAGTACGAGGCGTAGCCCAAGTTGCAGCTGCACAGATGTCATGTAAAGAAGCTCTGGCATGGAAGGCAACAGAAGTTGCCACCGACCTTGTTGAATGAACTTTCATGGTAGTAGGCAACGGGACATTACATTGTGTATAAATGAAGGTCACACAGTCTTTCAACCATCTAGCTAATGTGACCTTAGCAACAGCAGATCCTAATCTAGGTCCAGAATAGGCCAAAAATAACTGGTCAGATTTATGAAAGGACCTAGTCCTGTTTAAGTAAAAATGGATTTGCCTGTGGATATCTAGGGTATGTAGGCAATACTCTCCTCTGTTTGAATGATTGGGAAAGAAAACTGGCAATTCAATGGTTTGATTAATAGACATTTCAGAGATCACTTTGGGCAGAAATGAAGGATTAGTTCTCAAAGACACTGTATCTCTATGAAAAATCAAGTATGGACTCTTGATACATAAAGCTTGAAGCTCAGAGATACGTCTGGCAGAAGTAATGGTGACCAAAAACAAGGTTTTCCATGACAAATGCTTGAGATCGCAAGAAGAAGCTGGTTCAAAGGGTGGCATTTTCAGAGCTTGTAGAACTAACGATAGATCCCATGGTTGAATAGCTTCTCTAAAAGGTGGCTTCAGATGATTCACACCTTTTATGAATGTCTTGCACAATTTGTGAGACATAAGAGAGGAATCTTGGATACCCTCATGGAAATTAGAAATTGCAGCCAAATGAACTCTAATGGTAGAGGCCGATAGACCCGACTGGAAAAGGTCAGCCAGATAGTCTAGTATTATCGACACTGGTGCTGAGAAGGGATCTACTTGTTTATCTTTCAGACAACAGGTAAATCTTTTCCACTTGCTTAGATAAGTAATTCTAGTGGAAGACTTATGAGATGCAATGAGAATGTCACGTACAGGTAAAGAAAGATCATTCTGCCTGGCAATCAAGGGAATTGGAGTAGCCAAGCTGTGAGCTTCAGGCTGTACAAGTTGGGATGAATCAGGTTCTGTGGATGTGTGATCAACTCCCTAGTTGGATGGAGAATCCATGGTTGATCTAGTAGGTGAGACCAAAGGAAGGGGAACCAAATCTGCCGAGGCCAATATGGTGCTATGAGGATCACCTTGCTCTTCAACCGATGGGCTTTCTTCAGAAACTGAGGAATGAGGGGAAAAGGTGGGAATGCATAAAGAAGACCCGGGGACCAATCGTAGACTACAGCATCCCTGAGTGACTGCCCCGTAGAGGGAATCAGGGTGAAGTAGTTGCTGCATTTGTAGTTGGTAGGGAATGCAAAGAGGTCACAGCAAGGATGGCCCCAGCAGTGGAATATCTCCGCCGCTATCAAGGGATTCAGGGACCACTCGTGAGGTTGTAGAATGCACCTGTTGAGTCTGTCTGCTATCACGTTGGAACTCCCGGGAATGTGCATTGCTAGAAGAAAACAGTTGGTAGCCATCACCCATTGCCATATCCTCATGACCTCTCGACAAAGGGGGTAAGATTTGGTTCCACCTTGCTTGTTGATGTACCAGACCACCGCCATGTTGTCTGATTGAATCACAATTGTCCCAGATAGCAGCAGGGGATGGAATGCTTGCAACGCCAGAAGCACCACCCTCAGCTCTAGAACATTTAGATGCAGATGGGCCTCCAGTTTGGACCAAGTGCCTTGGACTGTCGGTCCCTGACATAGCCCCCTCACCCCATCAGGGAGATGTCCGTGGTCACTGTGGCCTTGGGTTGCTGGGGGGAGAAGGGGCAAGACCATTGTGATAGATTGTGTGTCATCCACCAATTTAAATCCTGTTTGCATCTGTGGGTTACTCGAATCTTTGCTGAAAGAGGATGCTGAAAAGGATGCCATTGGGTGAGCAGTAACCATTGTAGAAGCCTCATATGAAACCTGGCCAGGGGGACAATGGTGATGGAGGCTGCCATGGAACCCAACGGCTGTAGAACAGAGTGAGCTGTGGATTCCTCCATTGAAAGGATTGGAATCAGTTGTTGCTTTATCCTTAAAATTCTGTGCTCTGGAATGGCAGCTCTGCAGTTCTTTGTATCCAAGATAACCCCTATAAATTCTGTCGACTGAGATGGGGTGAGATTGGATTTTTGCCAGTTTATGGTTATGCCTAGCCTTTGTGCAGCGAGGAGAGAGTATGCCAGGGCTTCTTCCAGTAGATGTCTGGTGGGGGCGGAAATGAGCCAGTCTTCTAGGTATGGAAACACCTAGAATCCTTGAAGTCGCAAGTGAGCTGTGATGACTGCCATGCACTTTGTGAACACTCTGGGGGCTGTAGAGAGTCCGAAGGACAGTACTCTGAACTGGTAGTGACTGGCTCCTGCACAGAAGGGCAGAAATCTTCTTGATGGCCTGTCCACTTTTATGTGGTAGTACGCATCTTGTAGATCTATCGAGCACATCCAATCGTCTTTTTCAAAAGTGGAAGGACAGACTGTATTGTGACCATCCGGAATTTTTGTACTCTCACAAATTGTTCAATACACTGACATCCAAAATTGGTCTAGAGTCCCTGGTTTTCTTTGGCAACAAAAATAGTCTTGAGTAGAATCCGGATCCTATCTGGTCTGGAGGGACTATTTGGATGACTCTTTTTCTTAGCAGCTTTTCTATCTCTAGTGCTGCTTCTTCCCTTTGACTGTGTGGAACATCGGAAAGGTTTTTTGAAGGGATAGGACAAATATCGAAGGGGATATGATAACCTCTGGTTATAATCCTTTGTACCTAAGAATCGGTGGTGATGGTTAGCCAGGCAGAAGGGTACAAGGAGAAATGACCCCCAACCACCTCCAGAGGAAAGGGGTTGGGCCGCTCTTCAGGAGCGCTGGTAGGATTGGCCAGGGAAAGAGTCCCTGGAACCCTGGTTATGTGGACTCCCTCTGCCCAGAAAGGAGCGCCTTCCCTGTGAGTTTCCCCCTCTGCCTCAAGGGGAGAACCCAGCCTGTGTGTCACAGAAAGGACCCTGAGATTTCTTGAACCATATCTTCCCACTCTTTTGGTTTTGGGAGAAAGCACGTTGAGAGGAAGAATAACGGACACCTATGGCAGAAAGGGTCTTACTGTCCTGTTCACAACTGGCCAGTGTGCTTTTAACTTTGGGTTCAAACAACGAAGAGGCCTCAATGGGAGCATTAAGAAAGGAAGCCTTAAAGGGTTCCGTGAAATTGCACAAGCGCATCCAGGCATGTCGTCTCAAGACCGCAGCTGAACCTGCCACTCTAGCTGCTCCTTCTGATGCATGAGATATCAGTCACATAGGGGAGTTAGATATTGACTCAATGGTGGCCAGCTGAGAGGCCACTTTGTCATGGACCTCATCAGACACGGCACCAGCCAAGGTTTCAGAGAGTTCGGAAATCAGATCTGTGCGATATAATTCAGGGATCTGATAGTAAAGGTCACTGATGCAAAGGTACACTTCCTTATCCTGTCCAGGAACCCGGGACACTGTTAGGTGGATTGACAGTCTGGCTTTCTTCTTCTGCCAGATCCTTTTTTGTTGCAGCCATCACCACCAGAGCATCCACAGGAAGACCTTTTGACCAACGGGGATCCATAGCAGGAGGGGAAAGAATCTTATCTGGCCTCCGGGGAATAGCCTTGATGGTGTCAGGAGCCTTTCATGCATGCTGCACAATGAGCCGGACAAGTTCATCGGCAGGTGGAGTAACCCAGGAGGTAGGGGGCTGGGCGCAAAAAGCCTGCAGGAAAACAGACTCCTCAGAGGTCGGATTAGAGGGCTGCCAGTCACCTTTCTGTTTAAGGATTTCGAGGATATCACCGAAGGATACCTCAGAGGGTGACCGAGGGAATCCTTCCCCCTCATCAAAGTCAATGTCTTCAGTGAGGGACTCCTCTGTGGAGTCCATGTGCTTCCTCTTATACAAACTTTTCCGGTGGACTTCCTCAGAGGGAGAAGCTGGGGAAGACAGCGGAAAAGGGGTTTCCTGTGGGAATATGTCCTGAGGCCCTTGCACCAGGTGTCCACTAAGTGCGACTTGTGAAACCAATGTACCAGAGGAGGGCGGGGGGATAGACAGTCCAGTATTGCCAGCAGAAGCAAAAGCCTTCTCCATCATTTGAAAGGCTGGTCCACCTGAAGAGGAGTGAGTGTCCAGGACATGGGTCACCCCTCCCCTAAGTGGCTCAGCCTGCCAACTCGGAGTCCCCGGATGGCTGTGGAGCAGCAAATTACGCGTGTCTCAACTGTCATCCTAGGTCATTGCAAAATTTTCCTGCCACAAAGGTAATTGCGGTTCCTTAGTGAGATCCATAAAGGGAATTGCAGAGGGGGAAGACTGTGCTATATCAATGGACTTCAAAGGCAATGAAGAAGGAGAATAAGAAGGGGTCTTTGGAGATGGGTGATCACTTCCCAAGATAGGTCCCGGGGGGTGGGATACCTCTGGCCAAAAGCACTTGATCCACAAGACGCAAAACATCATGTTCAGAAAGGCTTCTAGTAGACCTTACGGAGACTGAGGGAGAAACAGGCCTGCCCACAGAAGAGACAAACTCGGTGCCCACCTCTCCAGTCCACACCGAGAACAATGGTGCCGAGAGAGACTGGACTATGGGTGTCTGCACCGAGGAAGTCATCGGTGCCGAGGTCACGGTCTGCACTGACACAAGGATCGGTGCCAAAGTGGTTGTCGGTACTGAAACTGGTACTGACAAAATTGGAGCCAGGAACCGAGGCATCGGTTCTGAGTAAGATGTCAGAGCCGACGTGGTCAAGGTCTGCGCTGACTGAGCGGTCTGTGCCAATACAGTAGTAGTAATAGTCTGAACCGAGGTGCCCCTCGGTGCTGATATAGTAAAGGCTGCAGGAGAAGACGGAGCCGAGATCACTAATGGAGACAAAGGCCTTGGTGCCGAAAGTTTAGGCACTGAAAGCACTGGGGCTGACTGAGTACGCTTGGGAGCGAAAACTTTAGCCTTTTTAGGTTTTGGTTGGCGGGAGTCCCCAGCCGGGGACGAAGGCAAAGACTTGGCCTTAGTAGGAACATCCAAAATTTTCTTATGGGCTCTATTAGGGATTGAGGCCTCCGACCCAGAAATAGCATCTGAAAAGGGAGATTTAAGAAGTCCCTTCAGCAACAACTTGTTTTTCCTTTCTAACAAGGTTCTGTTATAAAAATTTTCACAGATAGTACAGGGCGGGTCAACAGATAAATGGGATGCCCCCAAAGAATAAACGCACAAAGAGTGTGTGCATCAGATGTAGGTAATTTGTGTCCACAATCAGAACACCTTTTAAAACCCGGACAACCTTTCTTATCTGCCATGATAGAAAAAGGGGATAGTAGAAAGGGTACCAGCAATGGTACAAAAGAATACCCAAAGGTATGAAAAAGGAAGATTATCAATGATGGTAGGGGAGAAATACCTCGTGGTAAAAGGTGTAGAGAAAAGAGAAGAAAAACTCAAGAAAATATGGTCGCTAGATGCGATGGGGTAAGAGACAATGAAATAGAAACTTTTCTGACAGAAAAAGTTATATAAATGACTATTCTGACAACAAATAACTATACTTAGCTCAAGAGAAGCAGCTTGACACAACCGAATGGCAACACGGCAAACAAAATCTGAGGTAACAGGGAGAGGGGGATTATGGGTAAGAGTTTAGCTTGAGATATTGTAGCTGACGTGAGCTTGGAAAATGGCCGGCTCAGTTCCAAGGTCGGAACCGATTCCCATGTGTAAGGAATGAATGAGGATTAAAAATATCAGATCAAAGCTTCCATTTTCTCATTTTTTGTATTATCTTTTATTTAGTCTCTTCCTACATATCCTTATCTGCCACACCAGAAATTCTTCATTTTATCATGTCTTCATAAATATGGATATTGCTGAACCAACTCATGTGTGGGTACACAATTTACTGCTATTGCCTTTGTTTTAGCTTCATTAATTTTGTATCCAGAAAAGACATGAAACTGTCTCAAAATGTTCCACAGCCCTATAATGTCTCTCTCTGGTTTTGTCAGGTAAAAATAATATCATCCACAAATACAGCCAGCTTTTCTTGACTACCATAGCAATTATATCATTGAATTTCTGAGTCCCTTATTTTCTTTGCCAGTGGTTCTAAATATAATGCAAATAACAAAGGGAAAAAAGGACACCCCTGCCTGGTTTCTCTGCTTAAGCAAAAATTATCAGAGGGGACCCTGCCTAGTTTAATTTTTGTTTCCAACCCTTCAAATAGCCTCCTAATCAACCTTATAATTTTTCAGGAAATGCAAATTCTTCCAATGCAGTGCTCATATGCTCATAAAGACCCAACTTACTCTGTCAAATGCTTTCTCTGCATCAAGACCCACTGACAACAATTGTATCTTCTTACATTCTGCTTCCCTCTGAATCATCAGTGTTCTGTTAATGTTGTCTAATGTTGCCTCCCATCCACAAAACCACATTGAGCCATATCTATAAATTTTGGCATTACTTTTGTCATTCTTTTTGCCATTATAGACATGAGCACTTTATCATAATGGTTTAGTACTGAAATGAGCCTGTATGAAACTGGGTCTGATGGATCTTTACTCTCTTTAGGTATTACAGCTTCCACTGCTTTCTTCCAGGATGTTAGTACTTTTCCTTCTCTTAAAATACTGCTAAACAAAACCTTTAAGATCTTTAACAGTTTTTTTCTCTCTCCTAGATTCCAAACTTCCACAGGCATACTATATACTCCTGGGGACTTTCCTGTAGATTGGTTATATATCACAATTTTTATCTCATCTCCTATCCTAACCCTTAGTAATTGAGCCTCATCTACCTCTTACCTTGGCATATTTAATTCTTTCATAAACATTTCCATTTGTATCTTTTCCTGATTTCCATATTTCCTGCTTTATACAGACTTTCACAGAATTTCCAAAATATTTCTAATACCTCTAGAGGATCTCTTGTTACCTTCCTTGTTATAGGCTCCCTAAGCTTGGCGACAGCCCTTTCTACTTTCTGTTGCCTGAGTCGTCATATTAAAAGTTTTTGTGCTCTACTGTTATTATCAAAAAACAGGTGCTTAACTGCAATCTTCCTAAACTCATGCATATTAATGAGGTAATCCCTTATTTTCTGCTTAGCATTCTGCAATTCATCCTCTTCTTGTTTTGTGAGATTCCCCCCTATTCTGCAATACTTTAACATTTGTCAGTCCTTCTAAATAATTTGTTACTTCTTAACCAGAGTTCCCTTTCTTTTATCTATACTCCATTTTTAAACTCCACCTTAATTTTATCCCACTGCCTAGCTATATCTTCAGAAGAAATTTCTAGCTTCTCTAATAACTCCTGAATAACCTCCACTACCCATTCCTTACATTCCTCTCTTTTCAACAGATAGGTGGAAAAGCACCAGTGTCTAATTTTTATTACATTCCCCTGTATTTGTATTTCAGGTATTATTGGAGCATGATCTGAAATAGTTATTGGGTGCGTATCAAGACCATCAATTTAATGCACATGTTCCTGTGAAATGTAAATTCTGTCTAGCCCAGCCCAGTTTTTATATCTTGGGGAATAATATGTAAATTCACTCCAAACTCATATTACTAAATTCGCATCTTCCCTGCCAAATATTTTCATAAATTTCTTCAAAAATCTACCCTCCTTTGATATACATTCCCTTCTGGGCCCCTCTGAGCCCCCCTCCCCCATACACATCTTCACTATTGCAAATTGTATTCCAGTCCCCACTAATATTCCTTGCTGAAAACTGATTATTTTTCCCAGAATTTTCTTAAGCTCCATTATAGCAGTTTTAGGTGGAATATAAATACATGCCAGTGTGATCATCCTTCCTTGCCAGTAGCCCCTTAGCACTACAAATCTGCCATTATTATATTTTTATCCTCTTCTATCACTATTGGAATTCCTCCTGCAATTAATATAAGTACTCCTCTTTTCCTTTGTGAATAACCATCCTCAAAACCTTTCTTTATCAAATTCACATGTTCAGTTCTTTCTCAGTGAATCTTTCTTTTTTGCATTTGTCTGTGAGACTACTGACATTTAAAGACATTACAGAAAGCATCACTGCATTAAAAAGTTATTATTCCCACTTTTTATGTATCACACCTTTTTAAATATCTAGTTCTAGCTTTTGAGTTACATGCATACACTGTTTGACATGCTGAACTTTTATACAGTTGTTTCTTGTCATATCCATTTGAGCCTACATCACATCTTACAAAACTTTTTTGCTTTATTGAAAGCTCTCAAATAAAAAAAAAAGCTATTAACTTAATATTAACATGCAAAACTATGTACATCTTCAAATACTGATGTTTTAGCCTCCTGATAGGAACAAATTCCCAAACTGACAGCCACACTCACAGGCTTGAGTTAATTTAAAAGAAAGGTTAAACATGCTAAGATGCATGGCACAGCCTGTACTTCTAAGTGCTAAATGGTTTTGTCTTTAATTTATAACTCTCCCAGCTGGGAAAACCCTGAATGCTTTCAGAGAATGTTATGTCCTAGCCAATTTCTCTTCTCAGTTTTTTCAGCCAGTCACTCTCCACCAGCCTGTAGCCAGTTTTTCTTTATCAGATTGTCTCCATGGAGACATGAGAACCAGGCAGCCAGTTTCTCTTTATCAGATTGTTTCCATGGAAGCATGAAGACCAGCTGTAGAATTGCTACTGAGCATATATGTATTTGCTAGAAAAAAGTCTCATAATATTCAATATTCTTTTTCATTTATTTGCTTACTCTTAAAACTTGTTACTAAATTAATCCAATGTCCTTAATCCAGCCATTTCCCAATGCGAGAATGAGAAAAATCATAATTTTTCTTTTGGCATGCTCTTTTAACAAGGCTTTTTTTCACTGCATTGCCTACACTTCTTAAAACTGAACAAGAAGAAAGAGAGAAGGCAGAAAGAAAAGAAAAAAAACAGCAGCATCTGTTTACAATCCTTGTTACACTTAACTGAAAAAACTTTACTTTGTAGCATGAAAAGAAAACCATACACCACAAAACAGTGGTAGTAAAAAACGGGTCTATATTATATGAGCGAAAGTTCATATGAACGTACGCTCCAATGAGCGAAAATGCAAGACATCGAACGTTATATTGTGGGGGGCTGCACCCCCCCGCTAAATATATATTCCATCTCTGAGATCGCACTACAGTGAGGAAAGGGCAAATATTCCTATCTTCACTGTACTGCAACCCCAGAAAAAGTGTTTCGATGCCTGGCATTTTCGCTCATTAGAGCGTTCGTTCATATGAACTTTCGCTCATATAATATAGACCCATAAAAAACAAATCATTACTTACAGTAAACTTTCTCCCTCCCCTTCACCTCCCCAAAGCATTTTTGAACATTAATGACATGAAGTAGGGCATATGCTTTAGAGTCCCTCACAAGTCCAATAAATTATGAAAAAGTCCAATATTTCCAAATTTTCTTGCTCTGCCATATTTCACACTTTTAATTATTGCATTATAATCCCACATGAAGTTATTGATTTTATTACTGTTCATCTTCATCTCCCAGTTTCTGTCTCGGCTTAATTTCCAACATACTCTTGATTCTTCTAGTTGACTCTCATGCTCCCTTTCTTCACTCCAACATTTTCTGATGAAACATTGGAAAATGTTTCACAGGTACAGTCTCTCTGCGATCTTTATTGCTAGAAGAACAAGAAGCAAAATCTTTCTGTTTCACAGCTCACTCTTTGTTGGACAAACTTTTGTATTTCCTCCTTAGCATGTACTTCATCAAAAAATGATTTTGTCCCTCAAGGGAAGAATACTTTGAAGACAGCTGGGTATAGCAGTTTGAATCTCAGACCTGCATCTTGACATTCCCTGAATAGCAGAATAAATTTGCTTCACTTCTGCCTGGTGTACAATGAGTAATCATTCCCACAAACACTCTACTCTCTCCCACTTTTAGTACTTTGTTCTTCTGCCACAGTTTGCCAAAATCATCTCCTTCTGCTGGTAAGATTGTACCTTTACTATTATAGATCTAGGTTATTTTCTCATACTCAGGTTTGGAGCATAAACATGATGTGCCCTTTCAACTAAAAACTCCTGCTGTGAAATACCAGTCCAGTTGCTTATTTGTGCTTTCATAAAATTAATGCAGTCTGTTCCTTACAGCTTCACTGGTATAGCTGAAAATCTAAGGTTTTCCCTATGAGCTCTGTCTTCTAATTCTATTATTTTTGAAACATCTCTTCCTGAGCAATCTCGTATTCTGCCAGCATTTTCTTCATTTTTAACCTCTGATTTTTTTTAGCTTTATTACCTCATCTGAATATTTGTTTAAAGCTTCTTCCATTTTCCAGCCTTTTGTTGTTTGTGTTGATATACTCCATCAGTGTTTTGTTTATTTTAATCAGGTCTGTGTGCAGTTGTCTTATATCTTCCTGTTCGTTACTGGAATTCATGTCAGGAGGTTGCATTGCTTTTTACTGAACAGGTGGAGAACTTTCCCCAGTCGGTGTTTCTTCCTCACTTTTTGTAGCTGATTTTCTTCCAGGTCCATTGTATTTCTTTTTTTTTTTCCTGGCATCCAGGCAGTACACTCACTAGCCAGTTATTAAACTTTACCCATAAACACAAATCTACAGGCCTTCTCTGCTGAGTTTCTCTTTTCACACTGGGACAGCTAGAATTAAGCTGTTACTCAATGTGCAGCCATCTTGGAAGTCCCCTCATTTCACATGGGGTTTACTTTATGTGCTCGAAAGCTGAAAAACCCGAATCCAAATAGCGCGAGACGTAAAGAGCGAACTGCGAATACGTCGAATGAATGAAACCGTGAAAATGGAAATATCGAATTTGCATAGTTGGCCCATCTGTGGTATAGCTCCGTAAGGTAAGTGTGCGATAGTTACAGACCTTAGGGTTAGGGAGGGGTTACGGTAAGTGCATAGGTAGGTATTGTATGTAAGGTTTTGTGTAGGTAATGTATGTAAGGTTTAGTGTAGGGTTTTGTTATGTGTATGTGTGTGGAATATTTAGTTTGTTTGGGTATAGTTTCATAGGGGAAGTGTGCGATAGTTACGGACCTTAGGGTTAGGGAGGGGTTAAGGATAATGCATAGATAGTTGTGTATGTGGGGTTTAGTGTACGGTTAGCAGTAGGTTTTTGGTGCTTTCATTTAGTGTTAGAAGTAGGGTTTTGGTTAGTGTATGTATATGTTTTTTTTTGTGTTTGGGTAGGTAGTGTGTTGCGGGTGGTGGGTTGGCCGACTATGACGGTTCGAGGTTTTAAATTTCGCGCTTTAGTACGTTCGACGTATTCGTGGTTCACTCTTTATGTGTCGCTCTATTTGGATTAGTGTTTCGAGCGCATAAAGTAGACCCTTTTACATGTACTATCCACATCCACAGATCTTAATAAGTTGGGTCTGTTTCTCTTAGTACCTCACCACTTGTTTCATCACTTTTTATATGGAAAATTATTCAGTTTTAAACAAACACAAGTTATGTACTTACCATAATGCTGGATTCTTTTCATCCTTGGTCTGTCTGATTTGAGTTATGAGATTTAGATGTCTTCTAGATCCATTCTGGCAGCTCTCACCCTGCCTCAGATCGAGTTTGCTACTGCTTTAGGAATATAATTAATTATAAGTGGGGAGTATAGAGTTTGTCCTAAAGAGGAAAAGGGATTTCAATTATGTCTACTAGGTTCATCCAGATATAAGTGGTTCATAGGTTCCTAGGTAGGTACTAGGCTATTGGCCCAAGGGCCTATGCAAGCCTAGCCAACAAGGTTCCCTGGCTTATGCCACCCAAGAAAGTTATTTTCCTGTGCCACTGACAAGCAGAGACACAGAAGTGATCCCCGGGGTGTATTTCCTATTTCACATCCACTCATCAAGATTTTTCTTGAAGAGTGCTAATGAAGAACTTTGCTTGACATAGATGGGTAGCCTGTTCCAGAGTATGGGAAGTCTCTGGGATAGGAATCTATCCCTCCAGCATGTCCTGTTTATTGTGGTGACAAGGTTTAGGTCCCTAGAGCGTGTAGCTCAGAGGGATTGGGATTTCTTTAGGTGTAGCATGTCCAACAGCTCTGGGTTTGACATAGCTTTATATGTTAGGTAGAGATCACCTCTGAGTAGCCGATATGCTACGGAGTAAAGCTGGAGTTTTTTGAGGTGGTCAGTGTAGGACATTTGTTTGAGTCCAGTAATCCTCTTTGTGAGGTACTTCTGTGACCTTTCCAGCTGCTGCAGATGTCCTGTGAGGTACATTCCAAAAGGGGCGTTGTACTCTATAATGGGTCTAATGAGTGATGGGTAGAGGGTAACGATGACCTCTTTTTTCCTGGACGAGAACCCTTTTATGATGAGATGTGCCACGTAGAAGGACTTCCTGACTACTGTGGCGATGTGACTATCAAAGGAGAGACTACTGTCCACCTGGGTCCCAAGGTCTCTTATCACGTATTCAGTGTTAAGTAGATTGCTGCCTATGTGGTAGTTCATGGGTACAGAGTTTTTACCAAAGGGGATGACACTGCACTTTTTGCCATTGAGCTTGAGGCCATGGCTCTGACACCAGGCATCTGTCTCAGAGAGGCCCTTCTGTAGGATGTTCACATCATTTGGAGACTTGACTATGGCTCCTAGTTTGCAGTCATCTGTGAACTTCATTAGCCAGAGGCCTTCTGTGTTAGCCTGTACTTCAGAGAAGTTGATACCAAACAGGAGCGGTCCCAGGATGGAACCCTGTGGTACTCCACTTGTCACTGGTTTGAGGTCAGATTTGGAGTCTGCAACTTTTACAGTGTGGGTTCTGTCAGTGAGCCAGTTGGCAACCCATCTTGTGACGTAGGGATTTATGCCTAGTTTATTGAGTTTAGCTATAATTCCAGAATGGGGGATGGTGTCGAAAGCCTTGGCGAGGTCAAGATCGGCTGTGTGAACCACTTTACCCTCATCTACGGCTTTGGTGACTGCCTCAAAGAAGTTGATCAGGTTCAGGAGGCATGATCTGCCTTTCACAAACCCGAACTGGGTGGGATCCAGAGTTTGGAGGTTACCAGTGTCTTTGTTTATGAGTTCCATGATGATATGTTCCATGGCTTTGCAGACCAGGCTTGTCAGGCTAATAGGTCTATAGTTCCTGGGATCAGTGGTGGCTCCCCCTTTGTGGAGTGGGATAACTGTTGCTGTGCGCCATTCAGTGGGCACAAAGCCTGATGCAAGGCTATTATTGAACATGGTGCTTAAGTGGGGAGCCAGTTCATTCTGAAGTTCATGTAAAATGCAGCCTGGGATGTTGTCCGGTCCCATGGATGCTGTGTTTTTGGCTTTAGAGAGTGCAGCTTTCACCTGCGTAGTTGTGATTACAGGGACTCTGCATTCTTCCTGTATAGATATGGGCCCTTTAGGGGGTGGGGGGGTAAAGTTAGCACTGAACCTATCTGCCAGGATGTTGGCAATATCAGTTGGTTCTGTAATTTTCATGCCTTTGTGCTGTAACTCAGAGCAGATCTGGGTGTGGCCATTGAGATTCTTGACATAGCTATAGAATGCTTTGTGGTTGTCCTTGGAATTAGTGGTGATTTTATTTTTGTAGCTGGCTTTGTAGGATCTTATAAGGGATCTCAGCTTCTTACTGAGGCTGACCAGGGAGCTCCTCCGCTCATGGGATTTTACTCTCTTTTGCAACAGTTTCTTCCTTCTGTTGTACAGTTTGTTTATGGCAGGGGACCACCAGAGAATTTGGAAAGAAGAAGAAAGTTGTTTGGTCAAAATGGACAGACTATGGATGAAAAGGATCCAATATTATAGTAAGTAGATAACTTCTATATCCTATTTCATCCCATCCTTCTAATTAAACTGATGGAACAGAATCACAAGTCACCTAGCTTCCCAGGTAGAATTATGACAGGATTCCCTTGAGGATGTTAACTCCAAAGGAAGCACAACATCTGGAGATGAAGTCTAACTTGCAATGTTTGGAAAAGGGATGCAATGTAGACCAAGTTGCTTCTGCACAAATGTCTTCTCGTGAAGAATTTCTAAAGAAGGTGGAGGAGACTGACACCAATCTGGTCTCATCAGCCTTGGGCTTCATTGGTAAAGGTTTGTTCCTAGAATTGTAAGTGAAAGTTATGCAGTCATCAGGACAGTGTTACCTGGGACACTTGGATTTCTAGTCTGGGGGGAGCATAGCAAATAAAATGCTGGGGTTCTTTCTGATAGACTTTGTACAGTGAATGTTGAAGCATAACTGACTATGAATATCTACGGTATGAAGAAGGTATCTGGGTTTGTTGAAATGGTTTAGAAAGAAAACGGGAAAATGAGTGGGTTGATTAAGGATGAATTTGAAAGTAACTTTTGGAATGAATAAATGAATGCATGAAGGATTGATTTTCAATGAAACTTTATATTTGTGGAAAATCAAGTAAGAAGGTACAGAAGAAAGTTCCTGTAATTCTGGGATTCTTCTTGCTGAAGTGATAACTACAAGGAATAATGTTTTCCAGCAGAGGAATTTCATTTCAGCTAAAGAAGCTGGACTGAAAGGAGGGTTTGTTGGAATTCTGGGACAAACCAAAATTAAGATCCTAATACCAAAAGTTCACTAATCCCAGGTAAAACTACTCAGACTAATATGCAGGATATTGAAGCCTGGTAGATCATTTAGGGAAAGAAAACTCAGAGACGGAGCTAGATTTAAGTGCTTTCGTTCACCTTTATTTTTATAATAAGCTTGAACTTCTTCAGAAATCTATTGAATTGCATTCTAACAACAGTTTAAGTACTTTTTTCTTACTATGATTCCAAGGGGGATTAGGATCTTTAGTGGGAGGATGCAAGAGAAACTTTTCCCTGAGGAAGGCCTTGCGTATTTTTGTTTCTGTGTGAAAGATGAACATTATGTATGAAAATTTGACATAGCTGCCAAATAAACCTTAATTCTAGAGCAGCAGGAGCCAGCATCAAACAGTACGAATGGAAGTTATGAACTGAAGGGAATGGATCAAAGAAGGGGTTTAGTCTTTGGCAGTTTACCCATAGGGAAAACTGGTTCCATTTGTTTTTTTATAAATTTGTAAATTTCTATGAAAAAGCAATGTGAAGCTATCATCCACTGCCACATCCTCATGGCCTCTCTGCATTTGGGATAAGATCTTATTCTTCCCCAGTTGTTAATGCATCAGACTACTGACATATTGTCTGAGTGAATGGCCATTACCCTTGGAGGAAGTTAGTTCTGAAGGACCTGTAACACTAGGAGAACTGCCCTCATTTCCAGGATGTTGTAGAAGACGAATGGCTTATAAATCTGTTCAGGTTCCTTGGACCATTTTCCTCTCATAATGCCCCTTTCCCAACCCCCCACTCCCACCCCAGAGGTGAGGCATCCTTGGTAACTGTAACTGGAAGTGTGAAGTACAAATGGTCTGCTTAGAGAGACTATAGGAAATTCCAGCCACCATATTAGGTGTTGCCTGCAGCCTGAAGAGAGGCAAATAGATGCTCACAGTGTTGTCTGGCAGATTCCACTGTACAGTGAGAGTCCATTGTAACAATTTTTTGAAAGCCAAGCATTTTGAATTAGAAGTATGGAAGAAGCCATCAATCCAAGGACTTGTATGACTAGAGTGGCTGGCAAGAGTAATGATCTAGTAGAGTGGATATTAATCTTCTTATTAACAGGAGCCTGTTATTTGGCATTTAGCAGCTTTAGCAAGCAATATGTTATGCCCAGATGTCAGCCAATGAAAATCAATGACTGAGAAGGCTGAAGTTGGAACTGGCCCATATTTAAAGAGATACTTAAGGACAAGCAGATCTAAAGCAAGTAATCTCTAGCAGCAAGAAAGGACTCCACAGATGAAGTGGCCAAGAGTTAATCATCTAGATATGGGAAGGCCCTCTACATATGGGAATACACAAATTCTTTTGAGTTGCACATGAGTTGCGACTATCACCAAACATCGGAGAAACTGAAGGGCAGAGCTCAAAACTGATTATGTTTGCCTCCTACCCAAAACTGTAGGGACTTCCTGAAAGTGTCCTGGAGGTCTGTCAAGCACATCTAGTCACATGCCTGTAGGCAAGGCAAAATTGCTTGCATTATGTCTGTCCTGAACTGGGTATTTGTGACTTACTGATTTCTGTCACTGAGATCTAGAACTGGCTTGAGGTCTTTTGTTTTCTTTGGAACTAAAAAGAAGTTGGCATAGATCTTGGGCCCTATCTGGTCTAGCGGGAACCCTTGGATGGCTCTTATATCTAGAACAGTAAAAATCTCTCTACTTACATTCAGCACTAATGGGAATGGAACATTTGGAAGTGGCAGAAATTGTTGCTTTGGGTGCAGGAAAAAGGTATGGTGTAGATATTATTCGCCTCACAATTTTATCTTGATGGCTATCCATGCATCTAAGTGAAGAGATTATAAGCCCCTAACTGCCTCCAGAGGACAGCAATCAGACAAGTCTTCAGGGATGTTGAGGTTGCTTCTGAGATAATGGGTCCCTGAATCACTGCTTTTGTGTTTCAACTCTGCCCCTAGAGTGGGTCTATTGTACAGATTGCTTCTGCCTCTGCCTCTCCTTTCCAAACAGTAGTACTATCTAGGAAGTAGATGGGGCAGACCTGAAGGCTTCAAGTAACATGTTTTCATCCAGAGGAAAGGAGGGTTTGTGGACCAGGATCCTCCCTGGTGTATCAATTTTAGTATCTCTCCAAATCTGACTTCTTCTGGAAGGGACTGTGGGGAATGAACCCCTTTTTCTTCCAAATTAGTGTCAGAAGTGGACCAAATCTGTTCTAGAGACAGAAGGGGATGGGATGACATCCATTGTAGTCTGAGTCTTCAGGAAGGCCCTAATCATCCTATCCAAGTCCATTTCACAGGTTCCACAAAAGGACCTTCTAGACAGTACAGGACATACCATAAAATTAGATGTTTGAATGATCACTTCTGCAATAGCCTTAGCTATATGGGTTATATCCTGCATAAGAAATAACAGCTGTCCAGCTTACAAAGCTTCAGGGCACCTTCCATGCCCCTAAACCATCAGTCAACTTCAGCTGAGCTGACTAAACAGGCAAGTCTATGTGCCAAGCCTTCAGAGCTTTCATGCCAATGAAAAGACAGAGGGAGTCTGAGTCATGAAATGACAATGCAATGAACAACAAAAATGAATATCTACACCCTGGCATAAACAACACTCCAAAAACAAGGGGAGCAGAAGGAGCGGCTCCTGCAGCAGTGATCATTCGAACATCTACTATTATGGTACATTTACTTACACAGCTGTAGAATGTTCATCACATTCATCACTGCTGCAATAGCCTTAGCTATATGGGTAGATTACCCTACCTTATTACATTTGGGAGGTGGAAGGGTGAAGGTCCAGGAGCCCCTGGAGAATGGTCCTAGCAAAGCCTGATCTAGACCTAGAGAAGCATCAAGTTTATACAGAGGACCAAGTTACAACTTATAGAATACTTCTAGAATCCACCCCTTTCCAAAAAGTCATAGATGAAGCCAAGGTCATGGCAGAATGGGCCTCAACCCTGCTTGGAATAGCTTTATTGTGATGATTGTAACAAAAGGTAATAGCCTTAGATAATCATTTGGAAATAGCCTGTTTTAACCCAGGTTATCCCTTTCTTCTTACATTTACAAAAATGAACAAATGATCTGAAAGATTTAGTTATGTCAAGAATGTACCATCCCTTGATTTGTACCATGATATGAATAAGAGTAATTCAGGGATAAATATTAACAAAGGTATAACTTATTTACGGGCACATATTTCAAATCTTAATGTAGATGCATATCACATTAAGGACATTCTTAATAAAAACTGAAACATTTTTATTTCTGACAATGTTGCCAGTAAAATATTGGGTGACGAACCAAATGTATTTTCAATCACTTTGTGAAAGTGAAGTGCATACTACAAAACACATGGGAACCTATAAATGTAAATGATATAACCATCGTCCTAATATTGTTGAAAGCAACAGGGTGGACATTTACCCTATGGATGTAATAACCCTAAGGTATTTGTATCCTAAAGAAACTGTGAATCCAAAGGGGTGATACATGTACTTTGCCAGATGTAGTTGGCCTTGTATATAGGGAAGACTGAAAGACATTTTAAGAATTTATGAACACTTATATGATACTAGAAGGAAAGTTAATATAAATTCATTATTATTTAAATACATAAAAACCCATCCAGAACATATGTTTCTATTTTTTGGGTTAGAGAGTTTACAAAGTAATTCAAGAGGGGGTGTATTCAGTGAACTTTTAGAAAGTACAGAACTTTTCTGGAAGTTAAAAACTTATGTGTATGTTCCACCAGGACTATATCCATAGTTTAATTTCAATATTACAATCTTTTTATGTGTAATGCCATTCTAAATGCAAATTGGTTAATATGAGTGTTATTTAAGGAACTGATGTCATTACTTTTTTGTACTGATTAAGTTTCTGATTATGTAAAGATGAACGCATGAAACAGTTGACAGCAAAAATTATTAAATCTTCCTATGAGTTTTACCAGCCCAATGTTTATTTAAGTTTATTCAAGTGATGCAATGTTTTCAGGTTATTAGCATTTGAGCTGCTTGCGGACATCCAAATATGTTGCATCTTTTCTTCAATTTTAGGTTCAGTATCACCAATGAGAAAACCTTTTCCATTTACTAAAATATGATTTTCTTGCCTCCATTAGTACCTGCTGCATGTCCTCAGTAAACTAGTACCTAAATGGAATGAAGACCCTATCATTCACTCAGTCAAATTAATTCGACTGTGGTCAGGATGTATCACACCCCCCTATTCTTGAGTAAGAATATCCAGTCTGTGAGGAAGCTTGTGGTAATTGCCCCTGGCCATTTTCAAAAGAAGTGAGAACCACGATTGCCTGGACCAGAAGGGAGTCACCATAATGATTTTACAGGATTCCCTCTGAATCTTCAGAATTATTCTGGATATCAGTGGAAAGGGTGGAAGAGAATACAGGACTATTCTTGTCAAAGGAAAACAAAGGCATCTGTCTTCCAGGACTTCTTGCATAGAATCCTGGAGTAGAATCTTGCCTGATGATCGTTCAGAGAGGAGGCAAATAGGTCTACTTGAGGTACTCACAGATGATAAAATCCTGGAAGACCCCTGATCTACTTTCCATTCATTAGGGTCTGTCCTTGTCCTGCTCATACTGTCTGCCACATAGTTTTACTCTGACAGAATGTAGGATGTCTGTAGAGTGAAACTGTGCCGTGAAGCAATATCCCAAGGTAACATGGCTGGTCTGCAAAGGGAGTATGACCTCATTCCTCATTGCTTGCTGATGGACTACATGACTGTGGTATTGTCTGTAACAACTTGAATAGGTCACGGGGATCAAAGATAACTCAGAGTTGACTGCCTTGATCAAGGCAAGCATCTCTTTTACTTGTGCTTGCATGTGATCTTGGTGTCCCACACACCTTGCACTTTTATCCCTCCTGCTTCCTAAGCAAAGTCCAAGGAATCTGTGGTGACTGACTGCTTTGGAATAGGGAGGGCGAATGAGAGAATAAGACTTAAGGATATTTGCTGCCTCCAACAAGTGGTTCTCTTCTGACAAACCCCAGAACTGCAGTCTGTAATGACAAAAGATGTTGGTACTTCACCAAAGAGACTTCAGATACCATTCTAAATTTCTCATCTGGACTCTTGCCGGGAGTATCATGAGAATCATAGATGCCATAAATTCCAAAATCCTGAGGCATTCCATCACACTGATTGAAGTCTGAGTGGAAAACTTTAGAAATAAATCTAGGGAAATATCTATTTTTTTTTCCTGTGGAAGAAAAACTCTTTGAACTGAGGTGTCTAGTTGACACCACTAGAACACACTCCTGTATGATGGAGAAAAAAAAAACACCTGCCTTTTTAGTCAACTCATCCCTGAAGCTTTGGACGATGCCTGACTGGCTGTTATATCCTATGTAAGATATAACCCATATAGTTACGGCTAATTCAGCAGTGATCAATAATATATACATCTGATGGAAGATGTTAAAGGAGGGTGGCAGGAGAAAAAGCTGGAGAGTTGTCTCTCTATCTCACTGATGAAAGTCCATTAGTCATTTTCTTGGGAGAACTGTCAGTAATAATAATTGTCTCTATGCAAGAGGGGCCTGGCACCAGAAATGCATCATACTATAGATGCTACTGAAGGTAGCTGGTGGGTGGTATTACTGAGGAATCCCCGAAAGGATACCCAGACAGTATTCTCCCAAGATCTGCCATATTATAATAAGTATTTGTCACACTAAATTGACAAGCCTTAGGCTGACAACTAAAGAAAAGCATGCTCAGTAATCTAATAGGTTGAAGCCTAAGTAAGTAATAGCTTACTGCTTGTTTTTCTTCCCCACTGCTGAGAGTTGGGACTTGGCTCATCCCGCTCCATTCACCCTTTGGGCTCACTCCATTTCCCTACCCTGCTGCCTAATCTCACCCACCCCCAGTAACTCTACATTTAAACTATAAGTACTCCTCCCACTTACCCCTACATGAATCACACCCAGCCCTCCTAGCCACTCAACATTCTTCCACCCCTCCCCCTCAGCCCAACCACTACTAACAAACTGAAACCTTTCAGCAAACTCACCACTCACACTCTCTCCTTACAACCTTCGTGCAATCACTCCCTACCATCTTCACACTACATAACACCTCCACCCCTCCTCTACAACAAACCAAAACCTCCCATACTTGCTCAAACCATACTAACATGCATCCATATGCAACACTCCTCATAATCCAACCAATTTTCGTAGTACTCCTCTGCCCTTTACTACACCTAACTGCCCTCACATCCTTTAACTTCTCACCTCATTACTCCACCACCTTCACAGCCCCCATCAGTAATCTTGCCAGCTTTTCAAACATATATCCCCACCTACTACAAACAAATACTCTCTACCAATGTAAAATAAAAAAAACTTTCCCTACACACACAGAACCATCATTACCCCTAATTACTTTAATACCAACTCCAGTTATATCAATAGTTCCAAACATACCTCTAAGCAAAAACACCCCACTTACATACTCTATCTCTCCACTTTGACTTTATCTGGAGACATTCACCCCAATCTTGGCTCCCGCCACACCTTAAGCAATAACCCCGAACCTCCACACCAATCCAGCTCCCACAAATCCCTTTGCTTGGTAACTCCAAATATCCAGAGCCTCTGTAATAAAATCCCCAACTTCCATGCATGGCTAGCCCATAATCAACCCAACATCATTGCCTCAACCTCTTGATTCTGAAATCCCCCTAGCTATCAAATCATCAGATCTGACAGACCCAATAAAAGAGGAGGTGGAGTTGCAATAATCTTCACAAACTCCCTCACTGTAATACCATACTCCAACCACATTCCCCAGTTCACCAAAGCAGAAATCACTATTACTTTGTTAAAAATAAATAAATATAAAAATCTGTACATTGTTGCCCTCTACATTCCACCAGGAAACAACATCCCCATTGTAGAAGGTATCCTTGCTTAGATCTCTTCCAACATAAAAAATTAAACAATCATCCTTGGGGATGTAAACATTAGCTGTTCAAATCTGACTTCCAACCCCTCTACCACTAATACAAATTTATTCAACTTCACTCAACACATAGACTCCCCAACCAGATCATCTAAAGACTATTCCTCTGGGTCCATCCTTGACCGGATACTCATCTCTCACCCCAACAAAATATCTGATGCAGGCGCCCTCCCTGATTCTCTAAGGGACCACCTGCCAGCATACATTCACTAGTCTACATGCACTCTGCAACACGAACACCACTACATGGAAACTCATAACCTAACTAACTTCAAACAACTACTATTCTATGACATCCTTAAAAGGATAAACTGGAACATACTAGAAATGCTCCCATTAGATAATGCTGCTGACTATTTCAATAACTCCTTCATGGACACACTAAACAACCAAGCACCAATGCCAGTGGCGGCTGGTGACTTTAAATCAAAGGAGGGCTGCAGGAGACAGTTGAATGGGTGAGTTCAATGGGAAGGGGTGTGACCAACTAGAAAGGGGCGGAGCTATGCTCAAAACCACAAAAACTGGGACTTTAATTAAATACGCTGCCCTGGGTGCCAAACTGTCATTATTAGATTCCAATCAAGACAAAATGAAGTGTAGAAAAAAATATTTCAATGCATTGGCTACATGACAGCTTACTTAACACCTAGATGGAAACAAAAAGGATGTGAGGCATGAAAAAAATAAATTACTTTTTAAATACATTACTGGAATGCCATTCAAAATCAAGTATAAAAAAAAAAAACAAGCAGCACTCAACTCATACCACTTTTCCTTGCACTGCAGTTCTAATTATAATTTATATTCTGCTTTATAAAAATACCAAGTAACATGCTGAAAGTAGCAATCTCTTTGATATCCCCACTTCTAAAAATGTTTCTTATCCAAAAAAGACCTGCTGCCTGACAACAACTATCTACTTGTTTCATGGGGAAAACATGATCAAAGTAAAAAATGAACAGCAAACAAGAAAGAAGCTCAAGATAAATTTCTTAAAGGATTACTGCACAGATTATGGACCACACATGATAGATTGGCATTCTGTTTAGTTTACGGATAAAGCCTGCAAAGATGACGGCCAGTCTCCAACAGATGTAATGAGTTTCTGAAAATACTGTAATCCTGTCCTTTATTATAAATACTGTCATATGCATTTCAATACCTAAGGCTTATATGTTATCTAGTTATGTAAATATTCTCTGCATGGCAACAACAAAAAGGCTTTCAGGGTTGGTAATTCTTTAACAGTATGCTTATTAAAGCTTACTTGCATCTTACAATCTCAGACAGGTTTACCTGATGGTCATTAAAGCATTGTTACTTAAACACAGAGCAATAGGCACTGTAACAACATGCATTTTCTGAATAAGAAGAAGCATAAATCAACAGTATAAAAATATGACAGAAAACCAGAACATTCTGTAAAATCAAGGACAAATGAAAAGCCACTGAAGTACTTGTCTACCTTGGATGGGGGGATACTCTGCACACTTACACAACATAACTGCTCCTTACCTTTTTTGGACAAATCCAGAGTCACTACATGGGGGAGTGGGGTGCAACAAGTATGTCACAATTTGAAATGTCTCTGGCTGACAGTGATGGCCCTGACACATTTGTCATACCTCTCAACCTCAGAGCAAGAAATCTGGACAAAGCCATAAATAGAAGTGGGACAAAGGCCGAAAAAAAGGACAATTTTTAAATATTGCTCTTATAAACTTAGAAAGATAATAGAATAGTAGATCTTGCATTAGTATGAATTTTCTGAAGGGTATGAACTCTGAAACTCAAATGTCTGTCATTATTTTCTAACTTCAATCTTTAATGATTTGCCACTAATTTGCCAGGAAACCACAAATTTATGAAAAATAGACCAAAATGTCATGCAAAAATATAAAATAGCCACACAATACAGCTGGGAACCTGTCAAAGAAGGGACACTTTTTTAATATTAGTACTCTTAAGTTGAGCAGCTGACAAAATAAGATAATCTCCATGCATTTCTGAAATAAAAGTATATTTTATAACTCTGTTAATTACAATTATTTATTAATTGTAAACCCTCCAAATTTTCTTCCAAAATTGCCATTTTGTGGAGGGATTATTAGAGGGAGAGCAACATTTTGAGCCAAAGTCGGGGACAGTTGAGAGGTTTGGATATACCTAATTCTATAAAGTGATTTATTTTTGCATGCCTCTCAACCTCTTAACGCAGGAAATCTGGACAAGGCCAAATATATTGGGGGAACATACAGCTAGTACTAAAAACTGCTCTTGTATAAATGTAGTTGACAGAATAAGAGGTCTTGCTTTAACATGTATTTTTCTGAAGGGTATGAAGTTTGAAACTCAATGTCTGTCATTATTTAGTGACTTCATTCCTAAATGATTTGCCAGAAAACCACAAATGTTATGAGGAACAAACCAAAAATAATAAGAAAAATCTATTCATTCTGTGAAAATCTGGACAGTGGAGTGGTATAGTTCAGCCGGCACTGTCTTTGAGTTTGTCGCCCTCCCCCTCCCTCACAAAATCATGGTTGAATGAGGCCTCCCCATGCAGCCATTCCAATGTCCCATTACTTGGCTATTTCACCCCATTTACCATAAACACTGTAATACTGGTTTACTTCTACGATGATTTGGATTTCATTTAAAAGTTTTATTTTACTTTTTTATAGCACAAACACTAATAGACATCTGCTAAACAAAGCAATGCAGTCGCATAGATTCATAGGTGTGTACAAGGCCAACGCCCCTGGAACCTTTACAAAACTAGCCCATAGAAGTTCCCTGGCAACATGCTGCCATTAGTTCCCAGTGCCTCTATCAAGCAGAGCCACTGGAGTTATCCCCGGGGTGAACTTTCTATTTCCCATCCACTCATCAAGATTTCTCTTGAAAAGGGCCAGTGAGCTGCTCTGCTTGACATGTATGGGAAGTCTATTCCAGAGCAAGGGCAGTCTCTGGGTTATGAACCTGTCCCTCCAGCATGTTTTGTTGATTGTGGTAATGAGGTTGAGGTCCCCTGGAGCATGTGGTGCAGAGGATTTGGGGTTTCTTTAGGTGTAACATTTCTAACAGAGCTGGGTCAGACATGGCTTTGTAAGTCTCACAATGAAAATAGACTTAGCATTAAAACTTTTCTGCCCTTTAAACTCACATTCATTGAAACAGCATTGAAACCCACATTCAAAGAAAGTACATCTGGCCAGTGGCAGATAAAGATTAACTTTGGGCTGTTTTCAAATCATAGGCCCCTTTCACAGGAAACATACATGTGTTCTTTGATGTACCTTCCTGATTGTATTAAATTATATTCCTTGTATAATCCAGTACAGTTGTTAGAGGGCATTTTAAATTTAGTGTTTTGTACATTTTTCCAGTAAACAATGAAACAGAATGCATGCACCAATAATGACAAAACTGCTCAATTCAGAACATTTCCATCATAAAAGTCTACTCAAACTTCTACAATCCACCAGTATCAGTAAATATGCACAATCTCTGCAGAAGTAAAAGTCATCTAAATAATTCCACATCAAAGAGATCTGTAACTAATGAAGAGGTTGCTGCTAACAAACAACTTTATATTTCATTTTTCATATACAAATAAAATGTCTGTTGCCCTTGACAAATAAATTGTCCATGTTACATTAAAAAATGATAAGCTAGTAATATTGCATTAGGGAATGTATGGCAAACTGATAACAGGTTGATAGTTACTAGGTATCTCCACCAAAGAGGACATTCTCAGGACTGCAGCATCCACCCCCTTTAAAAATACAACACAGTACAGTATCAGCAATGCATCTACATACTGTGGGAGTAGAACCCATAGCCTTCTGCACTGAAAGCAAGTATACTACCTGTTATGTTATTAACAATGCAAGCAGACTCAGCATAAGCAGCACTAAGCTTATCTTCCCCTGAAGCTCTTAGCTCCTTGTAAAATCCACTTGACACTCAACTGTATCTCAACTTTGCAGCACATGAGCACAAGAAATCTGGAAAAAGCCAAAATTTATGGGGGGGGGGGGCAAAAGGCCAAAAACCAGGGGCACGTTTTAAACATTGCTTATATAACCTTGGGAAGTTGCTAGGTTAAAATGCTGAGCTACCACCAGTATTGAACCCAGGACCATGTGCACTACAGTCAGAGCAACATACCACTACACCAAATCACCTGTTTCTTGAAAGACAGAAGATTGAAACTTAAATGGCTATCATTTAGTGAATTCAGTTCTCACTATAGCTCTCAACATCTTAGCACAAAAAACTGCACAAAGCCAATAATGGGGGAATACAGCCCCAAAAATAGGGACAAATTTCAAATATTGATCTTATGAATTTATAAAATTGCAAGAATATAATACATGTTACCATGTACTTTCTGAAGAATATGAAGTCTTAAATTCAAATGTCTGTCACTATTTAGTGAATTCAAAATCCAGAAAACCACAGATTTTATGAGGAACAGAACAGAACAAAATATGAGGCAAAAATTTGAATGCTTTTCACAAGTGGTGGTGGGTAGGGAATTCAGGCTCTTGCTACCTGCACCCAAGGTTGAGGGTTTGAGCGTGAGTTAACTCTCTCTAGCCACCAGTTATAGTTAACTGGGGCATTTTACACATGCACGCACCCACACACACACACACACACACACACACACACACACACACACACACACACACACACACACACCAGTACCTTAGTGAATCCAGCTCACTCCAGATGGCCAGTTCCCCATCCTATCTTCAATTCAAAAGTCTGCAGCAGCTCCTGTTTCAAGCCAGTTCCTTGTCCAATCTTTAATAAATAAGCCAGTTCCCTGTCCCCAGAATAAATAAGCCAGTTCCCCATGCTGAGTTCAAATTGCAACAGCAGCTGTTTCAAGCCAGTTCCTCATCCCATCCTTAATAAATAAGCCAATTCCCCATGCTGAGTTCAAATTGCAGCAGCAGTTCCTGTTTCTCAGCACCGGAATGCCACACATGCGTGCGCTGCCTTCTCTAGCAAGTTCTGAGTATACAGTATACACAGACTGCAGACCTTGCAGTCCGATCCTCTTCTAGTCTATGCAGTTGTAACCGCATAGACTTCTGGGGCATCTGTAGACTGCTGCCTTCTTTCCAAATCCAGACTGGTTAAACAGCAGTCCAGATTCAAGTTTCCGAGCAGGCATGTGTGGAGTTCTGTGATTTTTGTTTTTTATTTTGGTTTACAGTTGGGATTTTTTTTTATTTTGTTTTGTTGCTGGGGGGCTGAGTCCAATATCTCGAGCCGCCACTGACCAATATGCATAAAAAGAATAAAAACTAATCCTGCCCCATGGCTGACCAAACCCACTGAAGATCTCATGCACCTCGGAGACAAAACCCTGAAGTTTTACTGAAAAACCAAGAACCAAGACTCCCTGTAGCACTTTAAAGAACTCCGTAACCAAGTGAAGAAACCAGTTCAGAAAGATAAAACATGTAATACACTAAACTTCAATCCAATGTCAAACTAAACCCCCAAAAATTCTGGAATTCCATCTCTTCTCTCCTTAACCCAGGCATAAAAGAAAATCTATGCCCACATCCCAATAAGACATCTCAGGAAACAGCATCTCTTTCTTCATAAACTGCATAGCTGACCTTACTGTCACCTTTCCTAATAACAGCAAAATAACACTCCTGTTCCTAATTCACCCTCCTCCTCCCCAACCTGGATAAACTCCCTTCCCTGCACTAAACCCCAATCGCTCCCCACCACCAACTTTACAATCAAACCCATCTCTACCACAACTATAAAAAGAACAAACCCCACTTTAACACTCCGGATAATTTACCACCCACTTTCCTAAAGGCCACCACTGAAGCCATCTCTTACCCCATTAGTATTCTGATTAATAGATCTATTCAGGAATCTTATGCACCCAAATTGTGGAAAAAGACTTACATTGTCCCTCTCCACAAAGGTAGCAAAAGCATTGGTATCTCCAACTTCAGCCCTATTGCCATCCTCTGACCAATCTCCACGATTCTGGAAAAATGTATCCACACTCAGATTATGCCCCATCTCACCCAAAACCAACTCTTATCTCCAACTCAACATGGCTTTAGACCTAGTCACAGGACCACTACTGCCCTTATATCATTCCTAGACACAATTAACAAGGCTTGTGACGCTTGCAACTATACTCTTAGACATCTCAAAAGCCTTCAGTACTGTCTCCCATCCTCTGCTACTATCACAGCTCTCACACTTTTGTCTCTCCCTCACCAGTGTAAACTGGTTCTCTAGCTATCCTTCAGACAGGCAACAAGCTGCAAAAATTGCAAAAAGTACAGTTTTGTACCTACCATAAATGTAGATGTTCGAAGATCCACATTGCTGCAGTCCTTACACTTGGGTAGTCCGCTGTCCTCGGTCGGCCCGAATATCAAAGTATAAGGCGGTCAAGGCGCATTAGACTGACATCAGGACGTCAGGGTACAAATGCGCATGACCGACGTCATATCCTCAGTCTTTTCTTGCCCCAGATGTCAGAAGACCCTAAAAAGAAAGGTCAAAACCAAAAGACAGCAAACAACTAACCAACCACCCTTGCACTAATAATATGTACAAAGTATACAATATACACAATATTTACAACCCAACCCACACAACCGCCTCTAAACACAGAGGGGAAGGAGGGAGGGTAAATTGGACTGCAGCAATGTGGATCTTCGAACATCTACATTTATGGCAGGTACAAAACTGTACTATGTTCTTCATCTCACATTGCTGCAGTCCTTACACTTGGGTAGAATCCAAAAGCAGAGGAAGGGAGGATGGCAAAACTATAAAGAAGCAGGAGCTGCCAAAATGCCCTGTAAAATAGCAGTGGCAAAACCAGCCCTAGATTTAGAGTAAAGTGGAAGGTGATAATGCTTAGAGAAAGTATGCACTGAACTCCAAGTTGCTGCCTCCAAAATATCTTTAGTTGCCACCCCCCTTAAAAAAGCTGTCGAAGTGGCAGTAGCCCTAGTGGAATGAGGCCTAATCCCAGCTGGAATCTCCTTGCCATGATGGGAATAACAGAAAGCAATGCAAAACCCAATCCACTTAGAAATAGTTTGTTTTGACACAGGCTTGCCCTGAGAACTCAAAGCAAAAGAAACAAATAACTGCTGAGACTGCCTGAACCCTTTAGTTCTGCTCAAATAATATCGCAACTGCCTGTGTACATCTAAAGTGTGCAAAATCTTTTCCCCTTTATTTTGGGGATTTGCATAAAAAGTAGGCAAATGAATAGTTTGGTTTAAAGCCACACTAGAAACCACTTTAGGCATAAAGGAAGGATTAGTACGTAAAGATACCCTATCCTTATGGAAAATTAAGAAAGGCTCAACCGCCATAAGGGCCTGCAATTCAGAAACCCTTCTTGCAGAGGTAATGGCCAACAAAAAAGCAGTCTTCCATGATAAATATTTCAACTCAGTAGTAGCTGCAGGCTCAAAAGGTTGTAGAGTGAGTTTCTCCAACACAAAATTGAGATCCCAAGCAGGCGTAGGAACTCTACGTGGGGGTCTTATATTCTTTGCCCCTCTAAGAAATTGCTTGAACAAAGGATGAGAAAACAATGGTAGGTCACAGTCATAGTGAGCCGAAATTGCTGCAGCATGAACCTTAATAGAAGAGAAGGACAAACCTTTGTCCAGTAACTCAGTAAGATATTGAAGAGCCACACTTAAATTAGGCTCAGAAACATCAAAATCCTTTGCTGCACTCCAAAATAAAAATCTCTTCCATTTATCTGCGTACACTTTCCTTGTACTAGGCCTACTAGCTTCCAAAATAACATTCAAAACTTGCTGTGGAAGTTGAGACCCTCTATGGTTCAAAACAGAATATGCCAGGCTGTTAGGTGAAGAGAGTGAAGCTTGACATTGAGCAAATGACTGTCCTCCTGAGACAACAGGTGTGGAATCGAAGGCAAAGGCCATGGAGGCTCCCGTACCAGACTTCTCAGTAATGGGTACCAGTGCTGTCGAGGCCAATCTGGAGCTATTAAAATCATCCTTGGCTTGTCCTGTCTGACCTTTAGAAGTACCTTTGGGAGGAGAGGCAGAGGAGGAAAGGCATACACATGAAGATTGCTCCAATTGAAAGAAAGAGCATCCACTTTCCAAGCTGTGGGATGAAACCTTTTCGTGCAAAACTTTGGCAGCTGGTGGTTTATTGGAGAAGCGAACAGATCTATGTCTGGAGTTCCCCATGACACTGTCAATTTCTGAAATACATGAGGATCCAATTTCCACTCGTGGGGATCCAGAATTCGTCTGCTCAACACATCTGCTAAGGAGTTCTGGGCTCCAGGCAGAAACCTTGCCTGAAGATTTAGCTGTAAACTGAGAGCAGTCTCCCACAAAATCATTGCTTGCCTGCATAGAGGATAAGAATGTGTTCCCCCTTGCTTGTTGATGTACCACATGACAGTTGTGTTGTCTGTTAGAATCAACACCTGCCCTGGAAGAAGTAACTCCTTGAAAGCTATTAATGCAAACTGGACTGCTAACATCTCCTTCAAGTTGATATGTAGATGTTGTAGTCCGGCAGGCCACTTGTCTTGTATCCACTTTCCATTTAGATGAGCTCCCCAAGCTTTGTCTGAGGCATCTGTCGTTAGAATCTGACTCGCCTCTGGCCGGGTCACAGAGAGTCCCTTGTTTAGGTGACATTCCTGAGCCCACCACAAAAATTCCTTTTGAATGCAAGGTATTATTTGAATGACAGTGTCCAGATCCTGGCAGTGCTGTGTCCATACATTTTTGAGATACCATTGTAGCTTCCTCATATGCAGTTTGGCATTGGGAAGCACCAGAATACAAGATGCCATGAACCCCAAGGCTTGAAGGACTGTCCTTGCAGTCAGCCTGGACTGATGAGACAATTGATGAAAGTAAAGGGAAAGATTCTTTTGTTTGTCCGGGGTCAAAAAGGCCCTCTGGGATGCTGTATTCAGTCTTACACCCAGAAAGCACATGTCCTGAGAGGGTACTAGACTGGACTTTATTTCGTTCACAGAATACCCCAGGCATCTTAGCACTGCTATCACATATTCCAAATGATGAAGAAGTTCGTCCCTTCCTTGAGCCAGAATCAGGCAATTGTCCAAATAAGGATAGATCTGTATTCCTTTTAGCCTGAAGAAAGCTATCACTGGAGCCAGAACTTTCGTGAACACTCTGGGCGCAGTAGATAAGCCAAAGGGCAATGCAGAGAACTGATAATGAGAAGTCCCAGCCCGAAAACGCAGATACTTCCTGCAACTCTGTCTGATAGGAACATGAAGGTAAGCCTCCTTGAGATCCAAAGTTACCATCCAATGATCTTTGCCCAGCAGAGGTAAAAGCTGTTGTAACGTCAACATTTTGAACTTGGGAATGTCCAGATAAGTGTTGAGGATAGATAAATCCAAAATTGGTCTCCACGTGTTCCCCTTCTTTGGTACTAGGAACAGGCGAGAATAAAATCCTAGGCCCACTTCTGGCATAGGGACTGGCTGTATGGCCCCTATTTGAAGTAACAGAGAAATTTGTTTGTGAGCCTCTATTCTTTGCTGAGGAGGAACGTCTGGCATGCCTTTGAAAGGAGGCAAGGTATGGAAATAAAACCTGTAGCCTTGGTGTATGATATCCAATACCCATCTGTCTTGGGTAATTAAACTCCAATTTTCCTTGAAAAGTGTCAACCTTCCTCCCAAAGGTGCTGCCAGACGAGAAGGCTCTGGCAGCTGAAAAGGTAGGTCATTGGGTCTGTTTACAAAAGGACTGACCCCTGCCCTCACCCGAAGACTGTGCAGGAGAACTCCCTGTTCTAGGCCTGAAAGAGCCCTGAGCTCTGCCCCTACCACGCCTAGATCTACCCCTAGACTGGGAATCATAAGAAGGATACGTCCACCCCTTGGTAGGCCAATTTCTACTAAACTTCGGAGGCTGAACCTGCAAAAAATCTTTAACAGTCTGCATAGACTTAGCCTTGTCTTCCATTTTCTTTAAGACTGCCTCAACAGGTGAACCAAACAACACATCAGATTGTAAAGGAGCATCTAAAATCCTTGTCTTAACATGGTCAGATAAATTCTGATCCCTCAGCCAGGCGTGCCTGCGAAGAACTGACCCAGTGGCAGCCACCCTAGACGAGGCCTGTACAGCATCAAAACCACATTGCAAAGAATGCTTACCCACCTGTTCAGAAACATGTACTAAATCTTGTAACTCTTTACACTCAATACCTTCCGCCAGAGCATCTACCTTAGACTTCAATTGAGAAAGTAGATAGTTTTGGTATTTCAACATGTGAAACTGGCAATTCAAAGCCCTCATAGCAAGGGTGGAAGAAGTATAGACTTTCTTTCCCCATCTATCCAAAGCCCTGGCCTCTTTATCTGGAGGAACCGGATTTTTAACAACAGAAGCCTTAACACCCTTAGGCCCCTGACTAACAGTTTCTGGGTCCGCCCTAGGACTCTTAAAAAGATACTTATGAGCTTCAGGCACCCTGTAATACCTATCCGGTTTAACAGGAGTAGGAGGCAAAGAATCAGGATTAAGAGAAGCCTCTGCAAACACATCTTCCACAACATCCAGAACAGGAGGTATAGCCAAAGGCCTATGCTGGGGTAAAAACAAAAATTCTCTAAGCCTTTTCCTGGAATCAGAGAAGTCCTGACCTTCCCACTTAAAATGCTCCCTCATGGAGTGAAGAGTCTCTGAAAAAGAAAAATCCTCAGGAGGAGAAGCAGAAGGAGTAGAATCATCCACATCAGAATCAGAATAAGGAGAATACTCCTGCAAGTCTTCAGCCGAAGACTCTGAAACATCCGAAGCCTGCTCAAAACTCCCCAACTCAGGTTCCACCCTAGGTCTCTTATCAGGAGGGGGCAAAGAACCTCTAATCAAAGTAATCAAATCTTCTGCCATTTTAAGCATATGCTTCTTGGGCACAGATCCTGAAGAACTAGGAGTGACACCAACTGAAGCTAAACCTGGCCTGCCTCTGGGAGAAGCCTTGGAAACAGAAGGAGAAGGCCTAACCACCCTAGGAAGGGAGGGGAGTACAGTAACCTGAGAGGCCCCTTCAGCCTGACCTGCCTCCTGAGAGGCCACATCCTGCAATAACAAAGTCTCCCCCTGGGACTCCAGAGAAACCTCCGGTGGAGCCCCCGGCTCCACCGACACCTCTAAAGAACCGGCGTCCGGTACGGACGGCTCTTCTTGCCTGGGCTTAGCTGCTTTGTCCTTGCGCTTCTTCGAAGAAGCGGACGTCGGAGCATCCGACGGCATATTATAATTGCACCGCTTCCCGAAGACTAACCTGGCACAATCTAACCTTCTCTTAATAGTGCGCTTATTGAATCTAGCACAAAAGCGACACCCAACAACGTCGTGCTCAGGCCCTAAACAAGGAATACACAAAGTATGATAATCTCTATGCGGTATCTGCTTCCCACAAGAAATACAGTTATTCACTTTTTCTGACATCCGGTAAACCACTGAGGCAAGAAAAAACTAAAATATTCCCCAACGGGGTACTTAGCCAACTTTGACTCGGTCTGAAACTCCGAATTCGAAAAATTTCAGAACGCTGAACGGCACTTGCAACACTGCTTCTGCATCGGACCATGCGGCAAAAAAGACTGAGGATATGACGTCGGTCATGCGCATTTGTACCCTGACGTCCTGATGTCAGTCTAATGCGCCTTGACCGACGTCAGCCTTATACTTTGATATTCGGGCCGACCGAGGACAGCGGACTACCCAAGTGTAAGGACTGCAGCAATGTGAGATGAAGAACATCTCCTTCTCATCCTACGCCGATACCTCTACCGGAGTTACGCAAGGCTCTGTACTTGGCCCTCTGTTATTCAATATTTTTATTAATAATTCTCACACCTCTATCTCCAATGCCAATGTAATTCAGTACACTGATGACTCAACTATAGTCTGCTCAGCTAACTCAAATTCTGATCTATTACTCAAAATACAAACTGCTTTCTGCACCACTGAATCCTGGATGTTCAGCAACCACTTAACACCCAACCCAAACAAAAATAAAATCAAGATTTTCACCCCATCCAAATCTATCATATTACACAAAGATACATTGAATATCTACAGCCAAAATAAAACACTAATAGAAATTGTCCTCCACACAAAACTGTTTAGAGTAGTCATAGATGAACAACTAAAATTCGATATCCATGTACAACAAAATATCAAAAAAACCCACCAAAACTTGGTTTGCTTTACAGACACAATCAATACCTAACCTCCTCCTCTAGGAAAACTCTCACCTACAGCTACCTACTACCCTCGCTTATGTATGTTTCCCCTCTACTTATCAACCTCCAAATCTCCCTAAAAGCCAAGCTGGATGCTTGATACAACAAGATATCTACATTTGCAACAAATTCCAGATACTGCTCCCACCACTCCAATGCACTTCACTCACTAAATTGGCTGGAGCTCCCAAACTTACTACTGCTCACAAACTCATCTTCAAACCCTCTGACTGCCCCTCCCTAAGTTCTGTCTTCACCTCCTACCTCCATAAAAGGCCCCTTAGATCCAAAAACAAGAATTTACTCCTGATTCACAAGCCTAAATGACCTCCTGGACAATTTATCTACTCTTTCTCCCTAGCCAAAAAGTCGAACGCTTTTCCCTTATTACTCAGAACTACCCAAAACCCTATCAATTTTAAATCTTCTCTACAGTCTTACCTATCCTCTACCTGGAACTGTTCTTGCACCCAGTCCTCTAATAACCTTCTCCCATGAAAATTCTTAATTCTTTACTATACTTGCCTTTATTCCTCACTATATTTGCCTGAACTCCTGCCTAACAACATCCTGTGAAAAATAAATCCTCACATTTGTAATTTATCCATTGTCTAACTGCTGAGTAAAAACAATGTTTATAATTGGTTAATTATAAATTTTGAACTGTATAATGCTAATGCATGAAGTTACTTTCCACATTCTGTACAGAGGTTGTCCCTGAGCCTCCACTTTTCAATTTCTAAACTTGTTTATAATGCGTTAATGATCCATTTTTTTGTAATTCTGTAATTCTACTTAAAGATGTTACTTTTCCTGTACTGTATTGCTTTTCTTGTACTGTACTGTATTGGTTTTCTTGTACTGTGGAGCTCTTCTCTCCAGGCCTCCATTGAAAATGGGCTCAACACGGCCCAGTGGACTTCCCCGGTTAACAAACCGCAAATAAATAAATAAATAAATCTTCAGTATCTAAGAAGCACCTTGATCTTTATATTTTCCCTTCTTTCTTTCTTTTCTATTTTGTCGGGTCTTTCTTTGTCACTGTCCAAAGCTCTTACATATATCACAAGCCATTGAAAGATGTTTCAAACCCAGCCTTGCGACAGAGTTCAAGTATATCTTGAGACGGAATCTTGTGGCTGCATTTGCTCTATTTTTTGAAGCCCTTGACCATATTGTGTTTACATTAGCAAACAGAGATAAACAAGTAACAAAGTAGAACTTCGACAAAACACAGTAGGCTAACAATGAAAATATGTAATTCTAACAGTAAGTAGCAATAAACCAGCCAAAAAAAAAACAGCAATATGAAGTAATGAATAGCAATAAACAGCAATGTGTCATTCAGATAAGAGAATGGTTATTAAGTCTCTGTGGCCAGAGCTCAAAGAAGGAGCTGAGGTAGAATTATCGAAACTCTAATAAAAAGTTTTTTAAAGGACAGAAAACTGTAAAGTACTAATAAGGATTTGAAAAGATGCTAGGAAAATAATTAGAAAATGGAATATTTGAAGAGCTTAGCTGAATGCTGAGATCAAGATCGGCGAAAGTGCTAAATCTCATCAATCAATTAGGATGTCTGGAATAAAACAGGAAGCATGCAATTCATCAGACTGACAGACAACTGGCTTTGTTCTTCAGGTCAGTAACATAAACGTGTATAATCTTTGTAGGACTATGTGCCATTATAAACATGTCTAAAAATGGCAAATTTGGGGGGGGGAGGGCTGGGAATAATTACTGAAGTCTTCTCTAAGTGCCACTATTTTGTCTTTTTCCTTCCCCAACAACATGAAAAAATGTAGCACACTGATTTTTTTTTTTCAGATATTTCAACTAAGCCTCATAATAAGATATAAATGAAACTTAAATCCAAGCTTGTAATTGTCTACTACGTTCCTTTTAGTGAAAGAATTACAGGGTGGTGCACCTGAGTCATATTTCACTGAAAATTATACTTTTTAGTTTCAAACACAGTGGTTATTAAAGGCAAATGCATTCCTTCACATCTGCATATACATTTCTTCATTTCAGGCAAATAGTAACCTTCATATAGTCTACATTCAACTGGGAGTTTTCTTGATTACAGCTTCTGTATACAATACAATGTGTTATATACCCAATTCACTGTGCGATGATACAGCTGTAGCTATACAGGTATCTGATAGGATCATGAAGAGTTACAGAATGTTAATAATTTCCAAATCTCAAAGACTCCAGAACAAAACCAGTAAAATGAAAATATGTACTGAAACAGTACTGGCAGCTCTATCCTTCTAGTACTACAACAGCTGTTTCTCTGCCTGCCACACTACTGGTGTAGGTTCAGAAATACATTTAAAATATGGAAGGATATCTGCGGGCAGAAGGACAGAAAATCATGTGTACATCACAGTAAGACTGACTCAGTGGGTTATAACACATATGCTGCTGGTATTTAATTAATCATTTCCAGAAGCCGGTGGAGGTATGGCAGAATGCCTGGGTTAGGTAAATGCATGAACAACACCTCTACATGCTACTGTGTTGATAAAAACGAGAAAACATGCAGATCTGACTGTTGCATGCTTACTTCTTTTGCTGAATCAGAAACTCTAGTACTAGGAAGGCTACTGCTCATAATATACCATATAGTTCTAACAGGGGTGCTGTGCTTATTGCAGTAAGTACCCTCCATCAGATGTCTCAATATGTATGAATGAGCCAGATGCTGGAGAATTTGCTGCTGGAATCAGACAAGACTGAGGGGAGAATAAAACAAACCAAATACAGGTGTCTTATAACCCATCACAACAGCTAAAAGGCTGGAAAAAGAGCACACCTATAACCAGATCACTGATCCACATCTATAAAAAAAAAGTCTTGCCACTGCCCAGAAAAGCACAAGAAGGATAATTTCTTTCAGTCTCAGGCATACAATTTTAAGTGGATGACCATACTGATAATTAAAATGTGAGGGGTGGGAGTAAAGGACTTGATTTACAGGAACATATACATACATCACTGCTAGGAATGGGAAAACACTACAATAATGTATTCAGTTGCATGTATACAATATCCCTTTTCCCAGACACAAGGCTGTTTCTGTATCACAGTAGAAGATAAGCTGATAAAAATGTGGTAGAAAAAGCCAGATGGTAAGAATAGATAGCCACAAACAGGGAATCTGCTGTATGCAAAAGTAAACGGGACATGTGACTAGAAACTGATAAAATATAATCCTTTCCTCGAAGTGCAAGGCACCATGGGTAATATATGTAGATTAGTTTGATAAAGTGCCAAGCTTAAAATGGAACTATAAATTTCCAAATGACTTTTCACCTAGATATTGGATACTGAACGTGAACTCTATGAAACTAATCCTTTGTAGTGTTCTCTAGCTGATAATGGGCAGGTAGGCAATGCACAATAATACTAAAATGGCCCGGGGGGGGGGGGGGGAGTACTGTGGTTTTGCTTGCATCAGGACTCTGGCTTAAGAATACACTCAGGCTAAGTGCATTGCATCATGCTTACACGCTGTCAATTACGCTTTTAAACAAACCTACTTTTCATCCAATTTGTCTTGTACTTTGGATTGTAACATGTGTACACTCAGGAGTTGGATGGATGACTCAGGTGCTGGGAAGCATGTCAGCTAGACTGCTCTACATAGCACATTTCCAGCATACAAGCTTTGTGACTGAGAACAGGTGCAAGTCAAACAGCCTGCTGAAGTTAACAGCAACAGGAGTGAAGTAGACCAGTCTTACATAACAAGCATGCAGTCCTGGGCAAGCAAAGAAAGTGGACTCATTTTGTAAGTTACAATATTAAATAAAATTGGAAGCAGTTCTGAAATTTTACTGCTGCATTTCAAAGCAGCAGCAGTATGATGATCCCATCAAGCCCAAGAACTGTTTTGTTCCTGTTTACTGCAGTTTCCATGACTTCTGCACAAAGTAACAAGGGCTTTGGCTGTAGGTCTTGTGGGATGCCTACCCTCAAACCAGGAACAGAAAATGAAGTACTAATTGAAGCAGCAAAGCAGCATGTCCTCAGCAAACTGCATATAAAGGAAAGACCCCGGATTGCATACCCTCTCTCTAGAGCAGCTCTCCTTATTGCTTTAGCAAAACTACAGAAGGGGAAAGTCAAGCAGGATGAAGCTCTAGGACAGCTATATGACTCAGTGAAGCAAGCTGTAATTCCCCAAGTCGAGGAAGAAGGATATGAGTTTGTTACTTTTGAAGAACCAGGTTAGTAACTATTCCTTTTTTCGGGGGACTGAGAATGAAATGGGGTAGAAAAGTGACACAAAATCTCTATTTTTCACTGTTTCTCCACATATACATATACTTACAAATTAAGTATTACTCTGTTTTTCTTTATTTATATGAATGTATGCACACAGACACAGAAACAGAGTATTTACATTTTCTTGATCAGGTTAATCACATTGCTTTTGTTTTTTCTTTATGTATATGAATGCATGCATATGCACACACACACACACACACACACACACACACACACACACACACACACACACACACACACACACACACACACACACACACAAACAAACTTTGTTGATCAGATTAATCCCCTTGACCAATGGTCTCTATTCAGTCAGGGGAGACCCAAGGTGGTACTCATACTGACTGATTAGGGGAAAGCTGGCACCAAGAAAATTCCCCTATTTTTTAAGAAATGCTGACATTTTTTTTTACATCCACCTCAGCAACCAACTCAGGCAAATGGGACCTTGGTTTAGCATCCCGTCCAAGGATGACACACGTATTCCCTTCCATTATTCTACACTACAGTGTCAGTACTGGAAAATGAATTCAAGCACCTGTGTGTTTGTGTGTTTTTGTGTATGTGCAATAAATACAAAGAGAGTGGGATAACTACTGACTGGGACACAAAAGTCCATTTTAGCCATGGTATGCTTACAGTGAGGTATACAATATTATTTAAATGTAACTAATATTTACATAATTGATTTTGATTGACAATGCAGAAGGGCTGCTCAGGCAGAATGGTTTGGATATGACAGCCAATGCTGAAAAACAGACAGATTAGTTGACTGAAAACAATTTTAATTATGTTACAAAATTTGCCTGTATAACATAAATGAGTTAATGTAATTTTGATTATGTAAATAGCCTAGTATATGGATCCTGGTAAGAAGATGTTTACTGGTGGATGGGCTGAATGGTATCACTTCATATGACTGAATAAGTCACAAGTGCATTTAGATAATTCAGAATGATGAGGAGTTAAAGTTGCCCGAGATGCTACAGCTCCAGGCTGCTGTATAAGTGAAGTATCCTTTCTGGATTTATTCCCTATATCTGTCCCAAATTCTTCTTTTCAGTAAAATACCACAATTAATAATTAAATTATTAAAAAGTTGTCATTTCTCCATTTATATACCCTTTGAGGTATGAATTTCTTCCCTAAGAAAAGGTCTAACACCGAAAACCTAGTTGTTTAACATTTCTTTCACAGATACAGATACAGACAGATACACAGACACACGCACACACAGAGAACAATGTTCTTTCAGATAATCTGTAAATAACAGGTTTATGTAATACATTACTAATTTGTGAGTTAGCTGTTTCTTTGGTTTGAAACTTATACTAGTAAAACATTTTAATTGTAATATGACCTCAGGTTAAGAGTTGATTTTTTTTCCAAGCTGCTGTCTAAAATAGTTGTTGAGATTATTAAAATCAATATAAATACAAAACAAATAAATAAATACATGCATATACTTTGCATTAACTTATTAATTTCATGTAATGCAGTCTTTATTCTACACTTTTTTCAAAAGCCAGGGAAATAAATCCCTCTTGTTAAACTAAACAGGGTGAAGAAGGTGTGTGTGTGTGTGCATGCGTGCGCGCGCATGTGTGTGTGTGTGTGTGTGTGTGTGTGTGTGTGTGTGTGTGTGTGTGTGTGTGTGTGCATGTGCACGTACACAGTTGTGTGTGTCAGTTAGGGTTTACATACACCATAAGTTATGTATTAGCAGGTATAATAGAAGTCTAACCTGAAATTGATGATAACACTAATCAAAGGCTATCTGATACCTGAATCACAGTAAGGCTGTGTTGCACAGTGCTCAAACTGTACAGTTTCATTTGAAGAAGGAAAGAAAGGGAAAATGGCAAAATTAGTCACACACTATCCATGGCTCACTCTCACAAAACCAGTTAAAGGTCATTACAGACTGATGGATTTATTCAGCACATTAAAATATATTTACTGTGCTTTAATTGTAGTGGCGTCTACAGGAGATTTGATAAACAGCACATCAAGGATAGGGACTCTACATCTCTAATAAAGCTACTTGTTTGCGATTAATACATTTTAGCATTTACAAAACTGGAACCTAACATGACTTCCCATTTAGCTGCATGTCATGATATATGTACGAATGGTATTCTGAATGCTGCACTTTATTCTACTTAAAGCATTATGATGCAGCATATATCTTGCTGTATTAAACTGTACTGCATTAAGCAGGACTTATTTTATATACCTTTTATTATACAACCATGAGCTTGGTTGCTAGAATTGTCAACAAATCTACTGCAGCTGGTAAGCAACCCATCTTAAGTTGGTAGGACCAATTAGGCTTGGTGTGGGGCTTCAGTTACTAAATATTACATGGTGCCCTTATTGTTTTGACTTCAATGAAAACATGGCAAGTGTATTCTGTTGAGACGATTACCCACCTCAGATGGACTGAATACAACCAGTAGTTAAGCTTTTCAATTTTGTGAAAAGAACGAGTATCCTACTAGACCTTACCCGTAGTGTGCCTCATAGTAATTATGAAATTGATTATTTGCAGTCACCTTTTTCCAGAGCTAATAATTTCCAGCTATACCACTGTGCTATAATAATGACTTAGATGAAAGCTGTACCTGGCCATTTGACATGCAGCATTTATTCTCTCAGTTTCATAATTATGACATTTTCTAAAGAAGATGTGGTTGTACTGATAAATTATAGCCATGATGTAGTAAATATACTTCAGTGTTATACTCAGAATTTGCTCCTCATATAGCATTTTTCATCCAAATATTATATAAACTGGAATGCACTGTTTAGTGATATAATAAATACAACATACTTACCAAATGTTATTAATGACTTACGTTTGTTATTAGGAACATTTTACTGAGCTGAAACATATTTTCAGTGATGGCCTTGGGAGGAAACCTACACAGTGTAACAAAAAATAAAATGAAAAATAAATACTACAATATAATTCACTTAAAGCCAAAACACTGCAAAGCACAATTTACTTCACAGCACAAGAGATAAAGTAAGCAAATGTTATAGTAAGTAGTTGAGAAAAGCAGTCAGGAGCAAATAATTGATCACAGATGAATTGAAAGGCACACAACAAATAATATAATTGGTAATATGCTAACTAACTTAATGATGGCCAAACTACAGGAGATCAAAGAAAAAGCATTAAAATATTCCATCTTAAAAGCACCTTTATTTGTCATTGTAAGTCTCTGATATGGTATGCCCAAGCAGCAAAGCACTGTTTATTGTATCTACTATTTGCCCCCCCTGAAACTTCCACAAACATCAAGCCTCATCCCTCACTGAACTACTTATTCCCCCCACTTTTCTGCATTTGTGGTCACTAGGGGGAAGGCGAGTTTGGGGGATTACAAGTTCCCTATGGGAATTCTGGTAAACCCTTCCCCTAATGCAATGCAGGCACAGTGTAGTGCCTCCTATTATTGACACCCATAAAGATTTATGGTTCCTCACATTCATATAGCCTAGCTAGACAGCAATACTGTGATTGGCATGCTAACCCTCCATCCCCCCACATTCACTGCTTTCTCACATGGGTATACATGTGTGGCCGGTTTACCTTCATATGCTTGAAAGCACATTCTTCGAATGTGCACATACATGAACCATTTACACAAATTCCGTCCCAACGACTTCCCTAAACGTCAAAAGAAAATCGAATTTCGACATTTCGATCACTCCACCGCTGAAACAAGTGCTACCATGAGTCAAAAAGGGGGCAAGATTTTGTAATTTGGAGCTTCAGTTTTTGCGGTTTTGGGAATTTGCGGTTTGCAGTTCATGGCAGCAGTTTTGATGATTTGGCTGTTGGACATATGAAGATAAACCATGTGGCCTGCACCACAGATGTCACTCCTGCAGTGAGAGGCATACTGTTTTCTCCACCAGAATGTCTGAGCCAATACTGGCTGCTCCTGTCACCCTCCTATGGTCTAATCTTCCAGTGTGTGAGCTATTAATGGAATTCATGCCATCTGGACTATAGTCATGGCTTCATTTCTTTTACACAATGAAGCAAATACAGGACTCAATTTATGGATTTATGACAAAACATCAGAAAAAAGAACACTGGGCTTCTCAGCACTGAGAAAGTGACACTGATGTATCATTAACATCAATATGCTGAAACACTTTTTAAAGGATCAAACCTTCTGCATACTATCTATCTAGGAGGCTTCACCACTACACTTTCTTACTTAAACATATTAGTGTAGTGGTTGCATAGCTGTGGAGAAAGTATACATTAGAGGACAGAAAAGCTGTTCATAATCCTTATCTGCACCATTCAGGTATTAGTTGAACTGCATTTGAAAAAATGTACAAAAATGAATAGGTCATACAGTACACACATTTAAAATGCCTGACAATTTCCCATTCATTCATATTGGAGAATAATGTATGGTCACTCTACAACAAACACTACTATTTAAGCATGTATACAGTACTTCATAAATGTCCTTAGGAATTAAAAGAAGACACTGTGTTCTTTAAGAGCATTGGATCTAATATGCCATTCTGAAGTAATACTACAACACCTCATAATATTGTCATTTCCTATTGACTTCCATTAGTGGTGACAAACTGTTGGATTTAGAAAATGTGTGTGCCATAAGCAAGCATATCAGGAAGCTTTCAGGCATTATAAGTGGCATGGTGCTAAAGCAGTGTACCATCTGGGGGTTGTGTAAACAGCATCCCCTTTCAGAAAATCTTAGTAATTACAAAAGGGGGTCAAACACACACCCAAATGTCTTGGAAATGGTTTGACATGACTCAGAAAATACTTGCTGCAGTAAAACTGTTGAAAGTAAAATCTTTGAAATTAAATGGGCTTTGAGTTTATAATGAAGGAAGCATCTGAAAATGGTTTGTTCCATTATTTTAACATTATGAAATAAATTCAGTATTTTCTGAAATGAATGTCAGAAAAAAATCATAGAAAATATAGGGTCATAAGTAAGACAATCAGAAATCAATGGCTTTTGAAATAAAACATGTCTCTGGGTTATTTTGTGAAATCAGATGAACTTTTGCAAAGCTATTTGATATGTCTTACTGTACTCATTTGTTCATGTGACAGGTGAACTGTTTATCCTGCACACTTTCCAGCCATAACTGAGGGGAAAAGGTAAATGCAAAATATATGGGCATGTTTAGAATATCCACTTATCCAACATATACTTGGAGACTACTAAGTCAGAAAGAATATGCAAACTTCACAAAAAAGTGATCAGATGTAAGGACTAAACATCAAGCATTGGTGCTATGAGGTCAAAATCTTAATCTACTGAGTTGTTGCACTTCTTAAATTTGGGTACTATAATAAGCTGAAAACTAATGCCACCATACTGTAATGAATGCCTTTGGAGTTAAAACTTTTGGGGACTATGTTTTCCTTCATGCTACAAAGTATGCCTTCTGCTGGTGCTATCATCATAATATTTTGATGGAATGCTTCTGCAAAAAAAACATGCCCAAAAGGCTTCCATTACAGACATTGAGCTTTTGTCACCGTGTCATATAACCTGTCCTCTTGGGAATGTGCTAGTCTCTATACTGTAGTTAGCAAGCTGCTGAAGAGGAAGGGCTACTAAGAATTTATTTAAAATTTTAAACATACACACACATCCAGCAGCCACTCTTTAAAATTTGTACAACACACATTTATCCTCATTGTCAGTTGATGCATGTTTCCTCTTCTGGGTTTACTACTACACAAAACTTACAGTCAAAGTCGATTTAACACAAATTAGATCTGTGAGATCAGGGGTTCAAAACCTGGCATTTTTTTCAATCTGACAAGAAATGCCAGTTTTCACAAAGCGATATAACTTTTATGGTGGGAAGCTCCCTCCCTTGGCAACCCTTCACACCACACAAAGAAACACACAGACTATGAGGTACTTACATCTTGGAGTAAATTAGTATTCAGCTTTGCTTTGTTTGTGAAAGCAAACATTTTTTGATAAATCACTAAAACTTTGATTTTTGAACTGGTGGTTTTGATGAACACATTTCTGATAGGCTGAGGATTGTTAATCTGTTTAACTAGCACATTACCTGTTACAGCATATCTGTACGTAAGTGTTCAGAGGTGTGATGCCAAAGACTGAAGAAGGCTTTTGGGCACACATCTTCCTTACACATACACATTATGAGGTACATGACCAAATGTTCAGTGTCTCACAATATGTAACACACATTGAATACAGTAGACTGTATCCTGATAAAGGATGACAAGACTCTACAATTACAGCATTTATAGAACAATTGGGATTACATTTCCACATATCCCGTATCTTAATTGTTCCAACTCATTTTAACATCCTGCTCATATGGCCCAAGAAGTAATTACAGACTAAAAAACAGACCTTGACTGTTGAGTTAAAACTTTCCAGGGTTCACAGCTGGCATTATTTTGGCTTTGTAACTATTTTGAAATTAAATTCTATAAAGCCAGCTCCATTGTGCAGACAGATACATCCCTGACTGTGCCATAGGAAATCTGTCAAGTGCCATTTTGCTCATTCAAGTGCAGGGATTGGCCAAAAGTCTCACTGTTCAAGTTCCACATGGTGGATGACTAGATGAAAGCCTTGAGGACTTTGAGAAACAGGAATAAGGCAGGCACAGCTTTTCACTGGATGGAATCCTTGGCCTTATCCTTATCTGTGGGTTTGATAGCACAGTGTGCAGTATGCCTGCTGACTTGGTTTTCTGTTGATTGTTGAACCTTGCTGCCACAAAACATGAACTGTCAAAGTAGTTTAATCAATTTCCACGACTTATCAAGAAAGAGCAATGCAATCCACTGAGATCAGAGGGAATAAGGAAGTTTCTCCTTTCCCGCAATGTTGCGTGATTTCAGAATTAGTACTATTTAGAGATGGGGAGTTAGGGTACAGCGAGGCAAGCACCTTGCAGAAATACTGTGTTTTTTTTTAGTGCCATAGTTAATGATGTACATCATCTATTAATTTCTGATGGATGCAATTTTATGGAATGTTGATTCAACAGTTAGTCATACAAACTTGCTGGCTGAAGACGGGTTAAATAGCAAATTTGGGCAAGTGCTGAAGATGACACCACATTGGTGGCCTACTCATCTTCCTTGTTTGAACAGCTTGAGAAAGAGGTCACTGCACTTGCACTGCCTCCGTTTGGTGGAATAACTGCCCTGAAGGTTAAACTGGTTACTCTAGCCAGGTGGTTCTCAGGATGTGGCCGATTATAAGATCTTTAGTTTTACAAAGTACTTACAAGATATTTTAAACACTGACAGTAATAATTTTATGTATTTTTTGGAATTCATTAGTCAATCAATTCTAAGCAGCAGCAGTACTTTTTTGTAATTACTATTAAAAAATTAGCTTAACATTGTCTGCAGCAAAGAACATTCTATAGTCATAAGGACTACTACGATCCATGTAACCTGTTTTCATCTACCTATTCATTTAACATGCTTTTTTCCTGCCACGCCTGCTAACAAATGAGCTTCTCTGTATTGGTCTTGAGCCCATTTGTTCTCCTGAAGAGCAGTATGGAGTCAACAGCCAACTAGAAGGGCTGTAATCCATGCAACCATGCAGGTGATGTGTGCCCCTACTGGCATCCTGGCAGTGAGAACATTTTTAGTACTGACCAAACTCCATCCAATGCTGTTGTCATGAGCACCTGTATCATTCCAGTGTTCCCTATACCCTGCCCATGCATGTGTACATGGTTCCACTTACATTCTTTTGAAGGCTGCCATCAATAGCCTTGGACAAATAAGTCCACATGCCCCAGTGGCATACAAGCCTATGCTTACATGATAGCCATCACCTGACTGAAACCACCTTCCACTCAGCATGGACAAGCTGATGTTAGCCACTCACTCCCACTCTCTTCCATCTTCTGTGCTACTAGTCAAACTTGGGTCATCAGGTTCGCAGTCAGGGCTTTATTCTTCTATGTCATGGAGCTAGCTTTCTCTACTTATGTTTTACATAAACATTAACTTGGACATGGTATGTTTCCCCAAAGCAGATTTATCTGAATGTTGCTTTCATACATGAAATATAACTTTTGGCAAAACAACAAAAAGTTTTTATACAGAAGGCATCTCCTTCTACACACCCTGCACAGAAGAATACTACTCAACTCTGGGACCACTACCCACTGAGTAAATGGTAAAACTACCCTTTTTTAAATGCTGTTTTGTTAAATTTCATTTGAAAAAACAGCATTTGAGAAAAATCTAATTAAGAGATATGTCACACCAGGTATTAAGTCATGTGGCTGTTGTGTTTCCATCAACTTAAAAGCCAGGAACTGAAGCACTTAAACTGATTTAGCAGTTCAAATTCCTACCTATATAACAATATAGGGTGCAGTACTAGGCACAGTAAATCTATTACAGTTCATCTGATATTAAGTTGAAGCTATGTAAAATGAGAGGGATGGACTTTTCTACTGATATCTGGAATGTTGTACGTTACAGAAAAAAGAAAACAAAAGGAAAGAAAAGAAAATTTCTCCAACATATGTATGTGTCAAATACTGCATATGGGATTTAGCAATCATAAGAAAATGTTCTACAAGGCAAGAGTCTCCTAAATAATACATTAAAATATACATGAAGAGAGAAGTGTCAAAAGACACTAGCCTCGTTCCACTATGGCTCATACAATTTTTAGATGCAGACGTGACGAAAACCATTTGGCATGACTACTTATGGTTTTGATGCAGATAGCATGTGGAAATCAGAACCAATGTGTTTGTGGATGACACTGTGCACATCCAAAGGACAGAAGCACAGGGGAACAATCAATGAAATATGAGTTGGCAGCCTTTTGAGAGAAGCAGCTTTACCTAATGAAAGTGCGAATACTGTGATGTCTAAATGAAATCATTACACTGGTACAGAAAATATAACAACAATATCACTCTATTCAGTATCATACAGAATGCTCAGGGGTGATCTGTATTTCGCCTACAAGGCAATCTCAGACCCTGCCCTACTAGAGATGCTCCATATCTGTAGGTCTAACTACTCATGCATTACTCGTTCAAAAGGCCATAATCTAATATGCAACATAAAAAAAACCTGCTTCAGAGACAGGTTTGTCTCACTCTGAAACAGACTTCCCATGCATGTCAAACAGAGCACCTTGCTGACCCTCTTCAAGCGCAACCCTGATGAGTGGATGGGAAACCACAAATTTGTTCCAGGAGTTCCACCTGTGTCCCTCATTGACAGGTGTGACAGGTGCTGACTGAGATTTCTTTTTGGGGATAAACTCTTGGCTAGACTTATAAGGGCCCCAGGGCCATTAGCTTAGTAACCTCCTATGATCTTATGAATACAAAGTCTGAAACATCATCTACATGCACCTTATTAATTGTATACTTTGTTTAGTGAGAAGCAGAAGTGAAAATAGTGATATGCCCTCCACACTTGCATACATGTGGAATAGATCTATGATCCAATATTGCTACACCACAAGCTCTGTGCAACTTTTTAGAAATGGTTTTGACATGTTTTCCATTAATGCTGCTACTACTCATTGTCTTTCAGCCTGGTTGTGTGGCACAGAAGGATGAAGTTGTGACTACGGCCCACACAATTCAAGTTTGAGTCATAGCTTAGCATGAAAGAGCCAAATGGGTGGAGGAAGGTAGTAAGGGGCTGATGATGCCTCACCCATTCTTAGAGGAGTTGTGGTTTCATTTGGCCGATCACCACCAAAACACAGGAGGTTTTCTAAGCACTGAAATAGCAAGGGCCAGGGATCTACCTCCCAAGCCAGAGACAGCAGCCCTCATTACAAAAGAGAGGGTGTAAGAGACCCTGTGGTGGCCAAGGTACTTGTGCTAGCTTCTAGAGGTAGGCTTAGCATCTAAACAAAATGTCATTACTGTAATGCCAGTGAAGGCACAGGCTATCTCATTAGCTGCCTATATGATGGCCCTCTGGATGGCACTCACTCATGCTGTGGACTTCCCAGTAACAACGCAGTAAATAGATTTGCATTATCATCTCACTCCCATCCCCTCCAATAAGATCCCTCCAACACTCAGGAAACTAGCAAAAACTCAAGTCATCCATAGTATAGTTATGGAAAAAAATCTACACCACAATGCTGAGCTCATCTGAACTTTATTCTAATTGTGACTAATAAATATTCTAGTGCAGTACTCCATGGGGACCGTGGTGAAGTTTTGTCCTGTTAAATACAAAGGTACATTTGCAGTATGTATTATACATACACATAAAAATATGTACTATACAACCGTTCACATGCAGATATGTGTACACCTGCATGTACAGATGCTACACATACAGATCACTAAACATGGGAATACATTCATTTATACATATTATACACATACACACCCACACATATGTACGTATGTATGTGTGTGTGTGTGTGTGTGTGTGTGTGTGTGTGTGTGTGTGTGTGTGTGTATGGTGTGCGTGTGTGTGTGTGTGTGTGTGTGTGTGTATATATATATATATATATATATATATATATATGGGTCTACTTCATATGATCGAAAGACCATTTGATCGAAACCCATATGATCGAAAGTTCATTTGATCGAAAACCAGTATTCAAGGCATAAAACTGGGATTTGTCCCCCTCCCAAATGTCGTGCGACCCTGGAGTTGGTATAAATAGTTAGGGGGGTGTGGGGGGCACAGCCTCCCACATTGGGGGGTGTGGGGGGCAAAGCCCCCTACCTACTTTCCTTTAAAATCTGTACTTTTTGTTTTATTTTCTTCTTTTAAAGGAAACTGGGTTGGGGGGCTTCGCACCCCACGCCCCCCCAATGTGGGGGGCTGCACCCCCCCCTAACTATATATACCATCTCCAGGGTTGCACAACATTGGGGAGGGAGACAAATGCCAGTTTTATGCCTTGAATACTGGTTTTTGATCAAATGAACTTTCGATCAAATGGGTTTTGATCAAATGGTCTTTCGATCATATGAAGTAGACCCATATATATATATATATATATATATATATATATATATATATATATGTATATATCTCCTAACAATGTGCACTGATAAAGAGGCATAACAATAAATTATACCTGAGAGGCAGGGTGTGCATTCTTATTTTCACAAGGAGTACACTTCACCTTAGATAAAAGGTGTGATAAACATGGTGCATCTACAGGTAGCCAAGATGAAATTCTAAAACCATCAAATGCCAGAAGCACAAGAAGCAGTTGAATGCAATGCCAATCTCTGTTTTCCATAGGAAATCACTAAAGCTACGATTTCTAAGTGTATGATGGGAGTGATTTTTTTTCATTTGGGGGAGTTGTCCCTTCTTTGAATTGGTGCAACCATGGATTTGGTATATATAAATAAATTCAGGGGTGTGTGGGGCTTGCCCCTTTATTGGGAAGTGGAGGAACCTTACTCACCTACAGAAAATACAGTTTCATTATTTGCCCTTCTGTATTTTGGGTACTATTATCCAGCGAACATATATATGGTTCACTACCCAGATATTTTTACTTTTCTACGATCATTGTATGTCATCAGACGTTTATCTACATTACTGACATGTCATCACAAGTTTACCTACACCCATGGTGCAACATCAAAGCTAGCAAAATTCTCCTAAAAATTCTTTATTTACCTTACTTGCCAAACACTAGAGCACACAAAACACAGGAGATCATATCTCCAAACAGCCTATGCACTCTAAAACAGCTTCCCGAGCCAAACTGACACTTAGGATAAAAAAAAAAAGAAATAAATAAAGTAACACTGATCCAGGGATTCAGAAAGACTCCTAACATGGGAACTAACAGCTGCAGCCAAAATGGATTTTTTCCATGATTAAGGAACATGACATTCAGAGACATATTAGTTGCAATAAGGAAAGTCCTCTGACTAATTTGCATATCTCTGAATCATGTGTTGTTACCACTAATGCTCATCAGCACTTTCCTGCAGTAAGCACCTCTGGCAGCTCCTGCATCATGTTGACATTGGCACCTTCCTTTTCACACTCACACAAACATGGACATGGACACATCTCCATGCCTCTTACCCATGTCTTAGTTTATAGAACATCCTTGCTTTAGCTTCTTATTATGTTCCTGCCTCTCATAAAATACTGGAATGTATGGGGGGGTGTCCAGTATTAGATACTTATAAGCTCTTGTACTGTTGAGATATAAAACTAACTTTAGGAGGGGTGCTGAAGTAATGATTCACAAAACACATTCCCTAGCCCCCATTGCAAGTTGCTACATGTATCTAACATCAAGCCTCCGTATATTCCATTGATCAGGCTTGTTTTAATTTTTGGAGATGCTATATTACTATTTTAAAGTATGCATACGAAGATGCAAATACAAACTATGGGAGATTTATGTTTTTATAGTTGTCCATTTTTCAGAAAATATAGACTGTGCATGTTTGTGCACATATGGGATGGGTGCAGGGGGCATGGCTGACATGAGCTAAATCAAGTTCCAAACCATCAAGCCTGATCCACTGAAACACAGTTTGTCAACCATAAGAAACAGAGAGATCTGGACTTGTCTCCTGCAGGACCTATGTTAAAGCCTGTCTCCAAGTTTTGCTGAGTTGGATTTCACTAGGCTCAATTCACAATCCAGAACTCAGTAAAACCAGATGAATTCTTACAGACAGATGCATGTTGAACAGCTTTTCCCCCTCACAATAACTTGACAGATTTAAACTTATGACATCATAGTTATTAAGAAATGTGAAAGAACTTACTTTTTGTATTTTTGCTCACTAAAAAATAATATATATAAGAAACACTAGACATTTTATAAAGACTCTCAAGTCAAACAGACTTTTACACACCCAGTGCTTTATCTCATTCTGTTTTTAAAGTTATTTACATTTGTCTGCTAGCTGTGAACAAAATGACTTTTCTGTTTCTCACTGTAAAACTACCTCCGCATAAAATCAAATATTACATATAAAAGTTATTTTCTATCCTTCTTAGCTGAATAAAAGTATATTTACAGTAAAAATATACCTACTGTGGCTTCTGCCATGCAACTTTGAACACAGGGAACACTGGCAGAGTAAATGGGGATAAACTGAGTGCTACTGCTGTAATATAACTAAAATTAGTTATACCTACTTAGATCTATAATCTGATGATGATGGTGGTATAATAGTGTTAACATTTTCTTGTACTCTAGAAAATGCATGTGTTTTACTCTTTTTGTCGTATTCTGTTAAGATATATACAGAATATGTAGGAATTTGGCTTTTATATATATATTAATATACAGAGCTGTTGCTAAGTGTTGCGATGGTGCCCACTGCAGCTCCCTAATCATGCACACACCCTCCTTAACCCTTAACCAGAGGAGAAAATTAAGAAAAAAGTTTCTTGTTTCTTTTTTCTAATTAACTGTAGCAATCTTTTTGTCATACATATAACAGGTGGCTTGTTACACTCTGAGTACCATACATGGAGCACTGAAGCCACAGAAGTTCAGCCTTGAATGCAGATGTGATACTCACACTCAAAAACTGAATGCTGGTATGCATTACCACTGACTGGCATCTGCTGATCAGACAGGTCTTCCTGACACCTTGCACCCAGATCAACTGCCCCTTTACACTGCCCCAGCTACCCTTTTGTATATATGTTTGCCTTTTACTTACTTGAGGTTCAGCTGCTCTTAAGTAATTTACTCACCTGGAAGTGTCATTTATTGTAGAGAATAACAAAAGTAAATAAATAAAATAGCGTGAGACAACCAGTTAGAAATGATTTGTTTTGATACTGACTGTCCTTTTTCTTACCATCAAAAGAAGTAAGTGGTTGCTAGACTTTCTGAAGGTTTTTGTCCTGTCAGTGTAACATCTGAGTTGCTTGTGGACATACAGAACGTGTAGAATTCATTCTCCTATTTTTTGGTTCTGGATAGAAAACAGGGAGATGAAAATCCTGGCTCAAAGTAAACTCAAACTCTTTAGGGATAAAAGAAATATTTGTTCTTAAAGTCAACATATTGTTGTGAAAAATAAGATATGGATGAATCATAAAAGCTTGTAACTCAGATATTCTTGCAGATGTGAGGACACTGAGTAATACTGTTTTCCAAGATTAGAACTTAAAATTATTGCAGTGAGCAAGATGAAATGGAAAATGTCTGTTTCTCAAGTTAAACATTTAGATCCCAAAAAGAAGCTACCTGTCTTCTACGTGGATGGAAATGTAAAACCACTTTCAAAAACTGTTTTACAGAAGCAGTGTAGAAGGGTGGGGTGCCCGTTGGCAGACAAACAGAGATGGCTGAGAGATGAATCTTGATAGAAGAGGAAGAAAGGTCAGAGGATGACAAGTCAAACAAACATTGTAGAACTAGAGGCAAAGGATCCTGGTTCTCTTGTTGGCACCAACTGAATTTTTTTATATGTATCTGGCCAAAGGAATCATGAGAGTTGTAGAGGCTATGAAACCCATAATCCTGAGATAGTCCATGTCATATGTCAGAAACAGGTTTGAAAATATCAAAAACTGTTTCTTATAAAATGCTACTTTGCCCTAAGGAAGAAAAGCCATCATAAGGGATATAGCCATGAGATATCCCAGAAACACTATATTGTGAGACAGAAATGGAATCTTTCTCAGTGTTCACTTGAAATTCCCGACTGAAAAAATGCCTTTTACCCAAGCCAGAAATTCTAGACAACTTATAAAAATGTCTGCAAAAATAAGGCAGTCATCTAAATATGGGAACATGTAAATTCCCTGCAACCTGCAATTGGCTATTACAGAAGACAAGAACTTTGTAAACTCCCTTGGAGCTGTAGACTGGATTTAAAAAAATGTTATTATCACATTCCATTTCTCAAAGATTTCAGATTTTTTAAAATATTTTCTGTGTCTGGTTTACATTTTCTATTCTCTGCTTTATTCTTTGGCTTGTTTACAGGAAAATGACTCCAAATAAGTGGCATTCTCCAAGCAACAGTGATCTACTGATGATCATCTTCCCCTACACTTTTTTCAACAAGTGCTGTGAGATACTTCACATCCACCCAAGTGACCACCAACTCTGGCAGATAGGGGCCTCAGTTTAATGTCTCATCAGAAGGATGGCACACTCAGGGGTAGAGCAACTACCCTATACTGCACTGCAGTACTTATAGTGGTAAAGGAATCAAACTACCTGGTGTGGGAATAGAACCCATCGACTACTGATCTTCTAATGCCAAAGACAAGGGCTGTGCTTGTTGATCTACTGATACTACTAGCAGAAAGCTATATAGGAAATAAGCAGTTTGGATTCAGGTTAGGAAGCAGCATGACCAACCCAATGTTTGCAGTGAGACAATAAGTTGAGAAGAAGACAGAGATGAGGAAGTAGTCCACTGGGTTTTGCTAGACTTGCAGAAAGCATATGACAAGTTCCAAACGATGCTGCTCTGAGCAGTCCTGTGAGGGTCTGAAGTCCTAGAATCAGTAAAATTAGTTCAGGCTGTGTACAAGGACCCATTGGTGCAAACATGAACAGTGTTCGGCCTGACAGAGGGGTTTTCAGTAGCAGTAGGGGTGGATCATGGCTCAGTTTTAAGTCCAATGCTGCTCACACTTCTTCTTCTTCTTTCGGCTTTTCCCAGTTAGGGGTCGCCACAGCGGATCACCTGTCCGCTCATGATTGGCAGTGGAGTTTTACAGTGTTGAGTTGCCAGCCGGCGCCCAACCTTCCACAGAAGGCACACACATGCACACACTCATGCCTAGGGCCAATTTAGAGTGTCCAATCCACCTACAGCATGTCTTTGGGATATGAGAGGAAACCGGAGCACTCGGAGGAAACCCACATGACCACAGGGAGGACATGCAGACTCCGCACAGAAGGCACCCCAGCCGAGAATCAAACCAGAGAACCTCTTGCTGTGAGGCAGCAATGCTAACCGCTGCACCACCGTGGCCCCCTCCAATGCTGCTCACACTATTATGCCTAAAAATAGACTATATTAGAAAATAGATTGGAGAAGACAGATCAGCAAAGCTACCATATACAAACAATGTGACATTAGAAGCAGACTCTGAAGAAGAAATTTAGCAAATAATATGGGAATGGAATGCAATACTGAAAGCACATAGGATGAAACTAAATACAAACAAGTCAGTTGTCATGAAATTAGAATATGTTGAAAAATCTAGATTAAAAGAAAAAAGTGGAATAGGTTAACAGCTTCAAGTATCTGGATGGGGTGGTTGAGGTGAAGGGAATTCTGAATGAGGAGGTCAAAGCTAGACTCAGTGGGGATGTGGCCAAATGGTACAGTGTTAGGGGGAATGTATGACAGATGACTGCCAAAGAAGCTGAAAATTAAGCTAACTGAAACAGTGGTATGAGCAGTACTTCTACATGGCACAGAAACCTGGACACTTAAAGTAGATAAAGGTGAGAAAGCTAGAGGAGACGAAGTGCCTGAGACAGGGGACAGGATGCTCACCAAGGAACAAATAAAGAAATAATGACATCAGGATACTAGCCAAAGTAGCTCCCACTGCAGAAAAGGTCAAAGAGAAGAGATTATGATAGTTTGGGAAAATAATGCAGGAAAACAGAAGATGATTAGATGAAGAAAAGGGAAAGACAGGAAGAAGGTAAAAGGAAATAAAGGCATCCAGCAATAAAAACATGGATGGAGTAGATCTGCGACAGTCAGGCATGAGTACTGAAGAAGGTAGGAGATGGCAATGAATTGGGAGAGGTGGTGACAATTGACACAACACTCCCAAACTCATAGAAAAATGGGAAAAATGGTCTGATGATGATGATGAAATAAAATAAAAATAAATGTGAAAATTTACTTTTTATATCTTTTTGCTTATCAAAAAAGTTGAATACTCATATATATAAAACACTTTTACAGTTACTGCATGCTGAAGTACTTTTACCTGCACAATGCAATATTGTTTTATTTTATTTGTTTATTGCAAAATACTTGTCTTTACTTTATCTGATACTTACAAAAAAGCATACATTTTATTAAAACAGTAATTTTGTACATTTTGTGCTGAATAATATGGTTTATACAGAACAAATATATCTACTCTAGATTTTTTATGTTATCTGATTTTACACATACTGAAGCAATATATGAGAAATGGTAAAGACTGCTGCTATGATAGAAAATACCTACTAAGTTCACAAAAGTAATTATGTTGTTAAAGTAGTAAGAAGTTTTGTGATAAAGGTGTGAAACTGTTAGAGTTGTAATAAACTATATTTTTGTTTGGATATGTGGTTTGCCACACCATCTACCTTGTCATAGGGTGCAATGCATATGTATGTCTGAGTTATTAAGCCAGATTCATAACAGCTACCACAAAGTGTATACAGAATGTGTACACTTAGAGTAATCTATCTGAGTGAATAAACAGCACAATCATTGTGTGTAGCAGGGCTGTTCTTAAATCCAGAAAGTGTACACATAGTGTTCACTTTATGGCAATCCTTATGAAAGTGGCCTATTTTATTTATCCCAGTCTTATCAGTAAGCTCACAAAATCTATTGTTAGATCTTAATTTAATATTTTTTTCTTTCTGGTACAGTATATCCACTAAAATAGAACATTTTGAAATGATGATCATGTATCGTCTCAAAATTTATTGCCACTCAACCAACGTCTTTACTGAAGTATCATTATTTTCACCAGCATCACCATATTCTAGAACTCATTTAAATATGCTTATTTCTGGGAGCAGTAGTTGAACATACTCTCATTTATTGCTGTACTACTGCCATTATTTAAAGTCTGAAAATATAGAGACTAAAGAATATATATTTTTACTATAAACACCATATTTTTTCAACTTTATGTTGCCTGACTATGAATCCACTTCTGCCAGTTCAATTATCTCCATCTGCAAGTCCCATCTTAGTGGACCCTTTGGTATTCCCACACCAGGAAGGTCACCCAGATGGGAGATCTCCTGTATCAAGGGTGGCCCCTGCTCCTCATACAAGCTCATCAGGTTTGGTGCATGCTGGGCCAGCACAGAAACCATCATGCTTCCATATTAAGGGAATTTTTCTTGGCCTATGTCCCCACTGCTTATGCTGACATTACTTGTGTATGCTGGGGGACAATAGGAGATCATACTGAATGCACATCTCTACTCCCAGCCACAGCCTACCATATCATGCTTTCATATTAAGTGATTTTTTTTCTTGGCCTATGTTCCCGCTCATTGTGCTGACATTACTCATGCATGTTGAGGGACAATGGGAGTCATACTGTGCGCATGTCTCTACCCCCAGCCACACCCTGCCATGCCTTCTCATTCTCTCTACCCTCCAAACCCAGCATCTGTGCTATTGAACCCCAGCCACTGCCACTGCTCAATGGAAGATGCCCAGAACAATCCCCTCCTAGAAAAGACATCACATCCTCCCTGCCCCTTGATCAAGTGCCTGAGTGCTATTTGAATTTGGGTCTCCTAGGCCATTGTCAAGGCTTTATCCCTCTGATCCACAGAAGTGACTTAATGCAGAGCCATAGCTGTCTCATCTAGCATCCCTTAACTCTATGCTAAGGAACAAAGTCCATTTCCCAATCTACTTTTGGACTTACAAAAAAAAAGAAACATTTTAACACTTTCTGTTGTAGCAAACTGCTGCCTAATTCAGTAGCAAGTATACTGTTGCAGCTAATACCACAGACAGCCAAGACTGCAAAATCAATATCTGTATTTACTTCCATGCAGACATTTAGAAATGCCAGTACAAAAATGAATGCCAGCATTAGTACAGTACTACTTACCAGTTGTGCACCCTACTACATTGTGCCCAGGGTGGCTACCTCCTTCACTCCACCCTAGGTAAGCATCTGACTTAATGGTAACACTATCTTAGTCAACATAAAATCCTACAAACTGATAATATTTACGTGATAAATGCTTTTGGTAATTTTACAAAGAAAAATAAAAACTCAAATGGTTTACCAATGTGAAAAACATTAAATGTTAAATATAAAAGGGCATTATTATTATTGCAAACATTGTTCAGCATGCAAAACTCTAGAAAATTAGTTGTCATTTATATATATATATATATATATATATATATATATATATATATATATATTAAACTTTCTGGACAAACAAAAAAGATGCTATACAAAGTATTTTTCTCAAATGTCTTAAATTAGTATGAAAAACTTTAAAACATCGAAGGATAATAGCTGGGCATTGTGACTACAAAAATTACTCAGTGTGCAAATGTTTACACAAATGCTGCTTTTGTACATATATCCCATGCTTTTCTGAAAAAAATGAGCAAAACAAGAGCAAAAATAATTTTTGTATGATAAATGCTTTTGGTAATTTTACAAAGAAAAATAAAAAAATCAAATGGTTTATCATTAAACTTGCTTTTTTTCACATATACATTATGTTTTTTACAAATGACAAAAATGAAATCCAACCTCCAAACTGAAAACAACTTGTTTAAATGGAATATGAGGGGGTCTGGTATTATATAAATATGACATCATGTACTGCAGGGGTAGAGAAAGTACTCTGCAATACATAGAAAACCCACTTATTATGGAACCTGTACCCTAAACTTATAGTACAATATGTTACACATCTGACAGAAGACCCTTGCATTTGTGTGTGTATGTGTAGCTATCTTTTTAAATATGAGATAAGAGATACACACACACACACACACACACACATATATATATATATATATATATATATATATATATATATATATATATATATATATATACCCAATTCTAAAGAAACACCACCATGCACACCTAATTCACTTATGTTATCACTAGAAGCATTTTGAACATGCTTTTACAGGTATAGCTGTAGAATTATAACTTGATAAATCACACATATGTATATATATATATATATATATATATGTATATATATATATATATATGTATATACATATATATATATATATATATATATATATATATATATATATATATATATATATATATATATAGGTCTACTACGGTTGATTGAAAACTCACTTTATTGAAAATGAAATTACTAGGACCACTTCACTGAAAGCTCACTTCACTGAAAACTCACTTGACTGAAACTCATTTCGTTGAAAGTTATAAATGGCCTTTTCCCCACTGTAGTGCAACCCTGGAGTTAGTATATAAAGTAAGGGAGTGTGCGGGGGGCACAGCCCCCCACATTGGCAGGTGTGGGGAGGTGAAGCCCCCCACATATCTTGGTTATATATTCTCTTTTGGAAGCAGTTATTTATTGTACTTGTAAGTATCACTGTGTATAGTTTAAAATGTTTATAATATGTGGGGGGGGCTACACCCCCCACACCCCCCTTACTTTATATACTAACTCCAGGGTCATATTACAGTGGGGAAAAGGCCATTTGTAACTTTCAGCGAAATGAGTTTCAAAGAAATGAGTTTTCAGTGAAGTGGTCCTAGTAATTTCATTTTCAGTCAAGTGAGTTTTCAATCAACCGTATTAGACATATATATATATATATATATATATATATATATATATATATATGTGTGTGTGTGTGTGTGCGTGTCTGTGTGATTTATTTAAATTATAAAAATATTTGTATTTGTCCTTTAATCTTATGTTTTTCTTTTCATCTCTTTAGGTTCCTCCTCTGCTAGACTGAATTTTAGCTTTTCTAAAGACAAGAGAAAACATGTAAAAATTATGCAGTCAAACCTTTGGCTGTTTATTGTATCCCCCAATGACTGCCTTAAAAAATTGACACTGACAGCATTTTTAGACATGCCAAGCAAAGAAACGCAGACATTAATCAGCAAAAAGCAGTTCAATATAAAGGCAGAGGGTTGGCAAACATTCCCTGTGTCAGACTCAGTTCAAGGTTTTTTTGACAGAGGAGATAAGGGTCTTGTGTTTGAGATTGAGCAGGATGGCTGCCTAGGCACGCAGAACTTTATTAATGTTAATGAGAGCCACCGCCCATTTCTTGTAACTCAGGCTAGAACTCACAAACATGACCATCAACTACAGAAGCGTGGTCTTGACTGTGATCAAAACAGCAATAATTGCTGCAAGAGAGATTTCTATGTGAGTTTTAAGGCAATTGGATGGAATGACTGGATTATGGTGCCTGATGGATTTCATATGAACTACTGCACAGGGCTGTGCCCTATGCACCTCGCTGGAACACCAGGAGTAGCTGTTTCCACATTTGCTTATGTTTCCAGTCTCATCAGAGCGAACAAGCAGACATTTGTGACATCTTGCTGCGTACCTAAAGTGACTAAACCACTATCCATGTTGTATTTTGATGAAAATCGGACCATCGTTAAAAAGGACATTCCAAATATGATTATAGAAGCTTGTGGATGCACGTGAGAAGCAGAGGTTTGCAATAGCTACATTCAGCCTTTTGAAGAGGAAACTCCTTAAAAAGTACAAGCTGAAGAAACCCTGTCTATCGATACTGCAAAAAAGAAAAGCACACATAGCACTTTCGACTTGGACATTTTTATTTTTGGGGAATGGGATTTTGTTACTGTTTTTGTATGTGCAATGTATACCCTGTTATTTATAAAATGGACAGCACAGTTGTCTGCCCTGAACCAGTAAGATAATTTAGAATGTTAGGTGCTATAGAGTTACAATTGCCGGAGACCCGTTTACATGTTTTTTGTTGGCCTCCCTCCTCAGTGTGACCACCAAACTCCTATCTCCTACTGGCTCATTCATTCTTCCTTTTTGCTAGCATACAAGGACACCAGGAGAGGGAGGCAAGAACAAAAGATTGCAAACATTACAGTTTAAATGATTTTTGTAAGCTTCTAACAGCTGCCATTGTTAACATGAAGGTGCACTGCAATACCCCTGCACTGTATCCTGTACTAACGCACACTTCCACACATATGTGATTCCATGGAAAGAGTGCATGTGCACTCCTTGGCAGGCTTATACTCACCAAAGTCTCTAGATGGAAGTGCTGCAATTCTTGACCTACTGTAGGTGGAGTTCCTGCAACAGGATGCTGCCAATATCTTTCCTGGAAAGGGTAAGCTGGCAGTAGCTGTTTACGACCATCCATCTCCCACCAGATCATAGACTCTTTGTTGAACCCAGGTCATCTGTGGTATAGTCAGGGTGAGATCCTCTATGCTAGGGAGGTGGCTTCATCCTGTACCACACTGTTTAATATTTTTACATATCTTAAATAATTATAAAATGTACTATTACTCATCTGCTCTCAGTCACAGAAACTCTTCCACCTTATTAGGTCACGCGCTAGACACTGAATTAATAGGCTATGCATACAAACCCCAGAATCCACAATGAAACAAGAGTGGAGTCAGGCCTGATTAATACTGAAGCATGAAAGCCATTCTCCTTTTTCAAGGTAGGACATATAACTTCAGTAATTATTAAAAAATGTACAGAAGATGTACAATAGTGAAAAATTTTCCCCGTGTTTACTCATTGATATTTTTATAACTTACCCATGCTTTCAAAGAGAGTTTATAGATTATCATAAAGCCTAAAACAGTGAATAACTCTTTTAACACACATTCCCACATGCATTATACATTACATAATGCATTCACTGGCTTTCATTGTTGTTATTTTTAAGTATATTTAATATAATGCAGCAAATATTTAAGAAATAGCATGTGTTTCTTTTGACATGGTTGAAACATTTATTTTTCTCTACTGGTAATATTTTCTTTATCATTAGATCGATACCTCTATTTCATCAAAGTTTGACAATGTAAAAGTCTTATGTTCTTACATTTCATTGGATATTAAGAAAGTGGATCTCATGTCACCTTACAAAATATTTTTTAGATCCTAGTCATTATTTTCTCAGTTGCTGTTGATTTGTCTTGTAGTTTTCTGTTGCTGCTTCCTGGAAAAATCAAAAACTGGAAACACTGATTCTAAATGTGACAGACAACTCCAGGCTCACTGTGTGTATATTAAGCAATCAAAGAAACAAAACATGCCACAGAAGCTAACTTGCACAAACTGCAAAGCCTGTACTGGGCCCCTTCATGGTGGCTGAGCCCAAATGATTTTACTTCAATGCTGTTATTATTTTTGCCAACACAACTGAGTTAAAAAACACACACACTACCAAGCTGCCCAAATATGAACATGGGTAGAAATTATACTGTTTCTGAACTGTAATGCTCAATGTTTTTATAAATGTCTAACAAACATTTTTCTGCCAATAATTGTATTTTAAAAGGAAGTCACTGATGTTATACTAAAAGTTCTATTTGAAGCAATATTTTTGTATTAAAAAGAAAATACTTTCACATGTTATGTTTTTTTTTTAAAGTAATGCTGTGCAAGACTCCCTTCTGAAATAATTTTAACAAAGATCATCACTTTGTTTTATTAGCTAAACTCCCCTCCCTGAAATAAATATTCTGGAGTATTTTATTTAAATTCATTTTGATAGGAGTATGAGTTAACACACTGGATTTGCAAGTTATCTGTAAACTGGAAGCATCATTCTAAGGCAGACAAAAAAAAAATGGAATGAACAGAGCAGTATTGACAATTACTGTGATAACAGGCTTTATTGAAATAAGTCACTGTTATTATTAGGATTTTCTGGGGAAAATGTACATCAGATGGCTTATACTGCCAGTGGAAGATTTACCATTTAAGTTGTGTTCTTTTCAAAGACAATAATTAGTTATGCAAGTAAAAGACAAAAGAAGATTGAAAAGTAAGATGATTCTGGCATTCAATATGGTTTGGTTTTAATGCAAATACACAGTTGGATTGGATTCTCAGATGCCTTCTTCATTGTGTAGCAGAAAGCAGATGCAGGATGAAAGGCATTTTTGCTGCAGTACTGACAGCAGATTAAAGTCTCTGGCCCAGACAATTATGCCATTTCTGTTAGGGTTGCACTGAATGGTACACATAGTAGGCAGAGCTAGCAGACATAAAGAGGTGTAAGTAGAAAATGGGGCTACAGAGCATGGCAGCCTCTGCTCCCTGCAATATAACATGGTTGCCTGTAATCATTACCATTATGTATGACTCTAGAGAACACATCATGAAGAGTACACACTCAGAGGTGTATGGGTCAGTCTGTACTGCTTGGAAGGGAAGTATGTCATCAAGGGCGCATTACAAGGCAGGCTTTGCTCCTGGACAAGAGGGGGGGTGTTGTTGCACATTTCTAGATATTAGGCTTATCCTCTTTATGAATGGGATATGCAGTGCAGCTCACTGACATGCAGGAGCAGGCACAATAATTCACAAAATATCAAACTTGTACTTGTTTCATTACCCATTTTTGCATATCAGTGCACATTTGCAATTTATTACAAGCTCATTTTAACATCTGATATCTCTGTCATGCATAGTTGTAGTTTTGCAGTGGACAGTGAGAGGTCCCCAATGTTCACTAGTCTAGCTTTGGAGCCAGTGAGCATTAGAATTGTTTTTGTCAACATATGGTTGGTAGTTTGAACCTTGCTGTGTTTTGTTTCCAGTATATATGAGTGCAGACTTGTGTAATCATATATCTATCCACAGACAAATCTACTTGCAGTAAATTGTTTACTGTTTTCAATTTACATGTCTTTATGTGGGGTCTTGTGTGTGCTGAAAAGGTACATTCTGTTTGCATTATTACCATTGCTGCAACACTGTCTAATCAGATTACCTGCTGCACTGACATGCTTACTGCTTTCTGACTGATTCATTGACCTTAGTAATGCATTATAATGGCATTTCAGTGACATTGCTTGTACACTAAGGCTCTCACTGAATTTCTGACTTGCCCGTTTGCATATATACAGCATCCCATTTCTCTGTGTGGCACATAAAATATTAGTTCTATTGCCATATTACACATTTGCCTGTGTATCACATAGAAGCTGCTATAAGTGCTTTACTGTGTACTTGCCCGACACACTGTGTACTGAGTCTAAGAATCCCACCCACAGTTTTGGAACATTAAAGAATATGTATATGTAGAAGAGAACCAGATTATTCAGAATGATCTGCAAATGGATCTATGGCAAAACGAGCATAAAACAAGTTATTTTCCTCTCAAACAAATGTATATTCCATTACTTCTGAAATGGCCCAAGTGTCATATATTCATACAACACAACACCTTATAATTTACATTGCATATGGTTGTGTGCAACAACTCCATAAAACGAGGATACATTTCCTAGAAACACACAATCTTCCTTCCAGCTCTGTAAAATTACTCATTCATAGTACTCCGGTTTATATCACCCTTTAACCACAGCTTCTTGTCATATCTGCATTATACTACATGTACCTATTATGATGCCGCAGGCATTCTCACTGCACTTCTCCTGCTTAATGTTCTACCTTTCCCCAAAAGGTGTATTTCACACCCATCATACATAATCCACACTCTTTCATCATTATTTCTGCCCGTCTAACATTCTCTCCCACACTTTACTATGACAATTCAGTAACAAAATCTCCACTACTTTCCATTCAAGCCTTCAATAACCACTCCCATATACTTACATTACACAGTGCACAACTGTCCTCCCACCGTAAAACATATACTAACAACACTTACATCACAATTCCTGACCATCTCTACAAATTCACCCCAACCATTCTAATTCTCCTTATCAGAGCCAGCACTGAAACCAACCCTGGCCCTTACCACAACTTCTCTCTATCCACAAACTGCACAAACTCCCATATCTCCTGTGCCTTCATCAATGCACAAACCATTGCCAACAAACATGACCAAATAAGTGCCTTCTATTCCTCCCATAACCCAGATGTTACAGCTGTCACTGAATCTTGGATCAAGCCAAGCAGTCCTAACTTTTAGTACTTCCCCCCTCATGCAGTTATGAGTAAGATGCAAGACCTGGAAATAGGAAATGAGGAAGCTGTCTATTACTGTACAAAAACTATCTTAATCTTACCATCCTAGCCAAAGTCAACACTACAACAGACACAGATCCCAAATGGGTTCTTCTAAAATTCAGCGCAAGGGAAAACAAACTCTTACTTAATGGAGCAACATGTCTACTTTCTCCTTCGTTTCTTTCTAAATTTGAATCCCTAATCTCTGAAATAGTCTTGGCTAGCAAATACAAATAAGAAAGGGCTCTCTGTAGCAAAAACAAACATCTCATTATTCTGGGAGATTTCAACATTAACTTCTCAGGTCCCCTCTCAAATGACATTTCTGAATTTCTAGCTAACAAGGACCTCTTACAGCTAATAACAGAACTTATCTTCCCAAATCTGCATTCCTAAAACCACTTAGTTTTTGACTTACTAATCTCTAAAGAGCCATTAACTGTCACAAATGTTTCTATTCTTCCCCCTGTCTCCAGTGATTGCTCAACAGTTATTTTTCAAATCAGGAATCTCTCTCTCTAATATCTCCAGTCAAATGGATCTCCTTCAGACCACAGTCCACACAAAATGCCACCAAGTTGAAAAGACATCTGACAACTACTATTTAACTGGCCTACCATAGTAAATATCCAAGACCCTAACACTGCAGTTACTACCCTAACATAACTTAATCCAGGAAAAATTCTTCCCAGTGGTAAAATTTTAATATTTTTAAATAAGAACAAACACTATGGCTCACCAAAGAGCTTTAATTTCTTCTCAAGCCAAGTGAAGAAGCCTGGCAGTCATGGAAAAATAATCCAGTCCCTGACAACCATGCTACCTTTACCAAACTCTAGAACTTGTCTGAACAATCCATACGGAGGCACAAAGCAATCCTTCTCAAAACCAAGCACCTTTTGTAAATAAATTCAAACACTTCTGGCATAAGGTCTATCTGTTCACCGGATACAAAATTCTCTGACAACAAATCCTCTCTATACCTAATCCAGACTTAATAAGGACCAATTAGCAGCATCTCCATTCTACTTTCTTCTCCCCAGAGCTCCCTTCCTTCATCCTGCTTTTTACTACACCAAAATTGGATGTAAACAACTCAGTAACCTACTTGAAAACATGCCTACAGTCTTTCATCCAGGTTCAGATATCATCTTTCCCTGGATTTATTCACCAGTGCAGGAAAGTTCTAATCCAGCCTTCTAACCCAGCCTCTTCATTGCATCTTTAACTTTTGCCTGAGACGAAATATACTGCCAAACATCTGAAAGCAGCACTCATTACCCCCACACCCGTACAATCTAATCTCCAAAACACCTCACATATTCATCCTATTTCCATCCTACCCATTCTTGGAAACGTGCTAGAAAAATTAATCTATATACAACTCTCAAGCTACATTTAATGATACCATCTGCTTACACTAAAAACAAAGGTAACTTGACAGCAGCAATATTCATTGACCCCACAAAAGCCTTTGACCTTGTCAACTAACAATTCCTCCTTCTCTCTCTCTTCAGAATAATGGCCTTAGTACCACATCCATCACCTTGTTCCAAGACTTCTTGCCAAACAGGTTCTTCACAGTAAAATAGGCTCTTCCTTCTGTCAGCCCATACCTCTTTCAGTGGGAGTACCCCAAAGTTCTATCCTAGCTCCTCTTCTTCTCTCTATTTTCATTAGCAAACTACCTAATGACCTTCCTACTCTACAACACATCTTCTACGCTGATGACATGGTCCAGCAGCAGCCACTCTATAATTGAAACACAACTACAAAAAGATCTTAACTTCCACAACTTTTGGCTCATTAATTACTGCGGTGGTGATGCTGCGGTAGCGTTGTCGCCTCACAGTTAGACGTTGCCCATTCGATTCTCAGTTAGAGCGTCTTCTGTGTGTCGACATGCGTGAATGGGCGTTCATTCGTTGAAGGTTGTGCGTTAGGCCCGGCAAGCCAGCACGTAAAAATCTACTGCCAATCATTAGCTGACCAGAGTTCCGCTGTGGCGACCCCTAACCGGGAAAAGCCGAAAGACACAAACAAATTACAAACTAACATTTAATCCTACAAAAGCAAACGTGTGCTATTTGGCATCACCCAAAAGCTTAAAAAATCACCAAACTCACTTAATATCACCACACTCTGTAGCATAGCTGGCTTTAGGCACCAGCGAACCCTGTGACTATTGGAGGTACCCTGATCTTGGGGGCCTCTCAGACACAACAAGTTATCTTGATATTTTATAACATGCCTGTCAAACCAACAAAAGCTAGTACAACAATCCTGTGTACTTAATAAAACAGGTGAGTTATAATAACTCTTATTTACATCTCCTTTAAAATTCAAAGATATGTCTAACTGTAGTAAAAGTGTTTTGTCAAGTAACAGGCTTCACAATTCCATTAAATATTTTACCACTGACATAGTGCCCCTGGTTTAGTTAAAAGTTGCTGGGGGTCATTCTGTCCACTAAAACTAACAACAAAGAAAGGTTAAGGTATATTCAATATCCTTGGCTACAGTGGAGCCCTTAATCATCCTTGACTGTGTGGAGGCCCCACAAAAGCTGCTGTTGGTTAGGGAAAATGAGGAAAAAAATGTATTACTTTTCTGATTATGCTCTTTAACTGAACAGGGCTGTTATATGATCCTGTTAAATAAAGCTGATAATGAACAAGAGCAAAGTAAGCACTAGAGAGATCAGCAGCCCAGAGTGACTGATTTCAGTACATACCATGGATTTTAAGAACAGCTGAAGTTTCCAATCTTTAGGGATGGTTTTCGCATACAGTGAGCTTTATAAATTCTGTCATAACACTGGATGTTAAAACTCTGAAGTTCTGTGCTCAAGAATTTTGGGCAAAGCCAAAAATAATAGCAGAATAAAGACTCAAAATCAGGAACACATTTTAAATATCACTCTAATTCATTTACAAAGTTAATAAAATAACAAATTTTGCATCAACATGAATTTTTTGGACGATAAGAAATATGAAACTGATCTCTGGGTTTATTCACTCTCTAATCCTGAATGATTTACTAGCAAATCAAAGTTTTCTACAAGGGACAAAGCAAAATTATGAGGCAATATCAGGGATGGTCTGTGAAATCAGGGACAGTGAAAGGTGTGCATTACTCCTCGATGATGAAAATGAAAGTGATTTACCCCTGCTGCTGTTTGATGACTGCTAAACAACAGTCACTGATCTGGTGTGGCAGTACCAGTGTTGTACAATGCACTGGTGTTTGCTGAAATAAGTGTAAAACTAGTATTGCTATGGCTTATGTTCGTTTTTGTGCTTAAAAAACAATCACTGATTTTTATCTGTGCACACATCCAATAATGCTGTGACAAATACATTACTCTTCTGAGTATCAGTAAAAATGCAGTTAAGTAATTGTATTTCAAAAGGAAGGCATAAATATATCACAAAACATTCAGACATTTTTATCTTTTAGGAGTCTGGTGGCCCCCACTTTACTGATTGTATAATTTAATTTTAACTTGGACTTAGTGGTGGCTTTTGCTCTCAACCACACCTATTCTAAAACTAGCCCTGATCAAATGTGTCTACAGTAGGTTTTTGAAGGTTTTGGGAGGGCAGGCAAAAAAACAACAAAAAATATATTTGTTTTCCCACCTTTCTAAGCTAGTATAGTCCAGTTTTCAGGTTAGTGCTGAATTCAGGGCTGTGTTAAAAGTTGCTGTGTTTGCCTATACCTTACTTGGATAGAAGGAAGTTTCTCTTTTCACTGTGAGAGAGGGAGCTTTGCGCAGCCTATCTGTCCTGGAGGAGTGGTTTCAGCCCAGAAATTAGTAGTTTATTGGCCATTTTGGGCTAATTTCTATCTCTTTCATTTCCCTGCTATAAAACCCGCATTTGCAAGGTTTAGTGTACCGGGCAGCACCAGTTAGCTAGGGTGTAACTATTCCCAGCTCTGCAAAGTCTACTCTTCAATTTTTTCCTTGGAACGAGACAAACTTTCAATTTAAGCATTCAAACCATTCACTTCTCATGCCGGCACTTGCTCAAAACTCATAGAAAGCACTAATAAACCTTAGCACTAGACCCCCCCTATACTGTAGAGAAGGACAAGGCTCTCTATTCGACCTTACCAGCCAATCAGTAAAAACAGTTCACTGTACCTATCCAGGCATGTCCAAAGGCCTGTTTCAGGTGTACTCTCTGGTCCAACTGGTGAATCTGGGCATTTTGAGGCAATGTTACAATTGCCTCATGTACACAGACAACCCTCTCCTCCTTCCACCAAACACTAATACATGCGAGAGATGCAATTATACAGCCAAACTGGAGGCTAGGCTTTCTCAACCCAAGACTGGACCAGGCAGTCAACAGAAGAAGGGAATTACTTGCATCACGCCACCAGTCTCACATAGACCTATGAAACCAGCACTGGCAAAAAACACACATAAATACATGAAAACATACTCGGAGGCTCTAAATAAAAATCTGCAGAAGCAACAGAGACCTCCAAAGCAGACATCCAAGCAACCTCCACCCCCCCCAACACAAACCATGAAACACATACTTCACAAAACCAGTGTGTCACACAATTACAGCCCTTAAGGCAAAATAACATACCCAACACACTAGTAATAGGTGACTCTATAGTCAAGCACACTGACGTCCCACTCACTAGGCTGAACAAGATGAAGGTTACTGTTAGCTGCCTGTTACGTGCCAGGATCCACCACATAACACAAGCACTCAGGTCACTCCAGAACAAGTACAAATATGACTCTGTCATTGTCCATGTTGGTGTGAAAGACCTGAGCTGTACCTCCCTGGACTACATGAAAAGAGACATGGAGGAGCTCTCTGAACACATAGCCCAGGCCGGTATGACCCTGACCCTGAGTAGCATCCTGCCCTCACCAAGAATGATACCACGGTATAGAGAAACAATTATCAATTTCAACAATTGGCTAAGCTTCTGGTGTCATTCAAAGGGGATCCAGTGTCTGTCAGCCTGGGATGACATGCTCAACAAGCCACGCTGCTTCGCTAGAGATGGTCTGCACCTGTCATCCTTAGGCTTTCATATACTGGCCAAGGCTCTTGCCACCCCCATATTGCCTTTTTTAGGCAAGGCTCAAAAGACAAACCCACCGCTGTAAATAGCACAAGTAACAAAAAACTGAGGGAAATGCTACTCAATGCCAGAAGTCTAAACCTCAAAATGCACACACTCGAGGCACTCCACACTATGGAGAAAATCAACATATGTACAGTAACAGAAACCTGGTTTAAGGCTCCAGAGAGCACCCCAGCACTACCAGGCTACAACTCATACCATACATTTCAGCCACAAAACCCAGACCGAAATACAAAAGGCAGGGGGAGTATCCATATTCATCGAAGATACCCACACCTCCAGGTTAGTGGCACAGCACGATGCTTCAGAGATCATCCACGTGCAAATAACAATTGGCAAAACTGCTATTCAAATTATAGCTTGCTACAGATCACCCACCATGTCCCAGGACCCCCACTCCGCATTCCTGGAAACACTGGGAAACATAAAGGTCCTACCAAACATCCTGATATTGGGTGATTTCAATTATCCAAACATTAGGTGGGAGAACTACTCAATTACAAACTCTCTTGCCCAACATTTCCTAGAATTTGTAAACTCAAATGCCCTGGATCAACTGGTCAACACCCCCACCAGAGGTGACAACATATTGGACCTGGTCATCATCAACATGGGTGACCGGTGTTCCACACTGGAGGTCAACCCCTCGCTGGTTAGATCTGACCAAAAACTAATCACTCTGGATATCCACATTCCGCCACCACCCCCGGTCAAAGAAACCACAGTGAAAAACTTTTCAAAAGCAAATTTCACGTTACTTAAGACCAAGGTGGGAAGTTTCAAAGCACTCATGCTAAAGGATAACGCTGTCCAAGCTGCAAAATCCATTACTAATGCACTCTACGGGCATCTTCAAGAATGCATGGATCGTGCTTTCCCAAACAAAACCAAGACTCACTCCTCCAAGAAAAGGAAACCAGTCTGGTGGACCCCTGCCATAAACAAGTTATACAATAGAAGGAGGAAACTAGTACAGAAAAGAGTAAAATCCCAAGAAGGTAAGACATCCCTGATCAGTATCAGCAAGAAACTACATTCCCTCATAAACTCATCCAAGGCTAGCTTTGAAAGAAAAATTGCCATGGACTCCAAAGATAACCACAAGGCATTCTTTAGCTATGTCAAGAATCTAAGTGGCAAGTCTCAGATCTGCTCAGAGTTAGTGCAGAATGGCACATGTACAGACTGATATAGCCAACATCCTGGCAGACAGGTTCAGTGCAAACTTCACCCTCCTCTCACCCCCAAAAGGGCCCATAACTATACCAGAAGAATGTAGTGCCCTGAAATCACAGACACTCAGGTTAAAACAGCCCTCTCCAAATCCAAAAACACAGCATCAATGGGACAGGACGGTGTCCCAGGCTGCGTCTTACATGAGCTCAAAGATGAACTAACCCCTCACCTAAACACACTGTTTAAACTCAGCCTCTCCACAGGCTACTTGCCCACAGAGTGGCACACAGCAACGGTTATTCCACTCCACAAAGGTGGAGCCACAATGGACCCTGGGAACTATCTCCCTATAAGCCTGACTAGCTTGGTCTGCAAAGCTATGTAGCGCATTATCATGGATCTCATTAACAGAGACATTGGAAACCTCCAAACACTGGACCCTACCCAGTTCGGCTTTGTTAAGGGCAGATTATGCCTCCTAAACCTGGTGGACTTCTTTGAGACAGTTACCAAGGCTATAGACGAGAGAAAGGTGGTCCACACAGCCTACCTAGACCTTGGAAAGGCCTTCGACATCATTCCCCACTCAGGTATTATAGACAAGCTCACCAGCCTGAACATAAACCCCTATGTTACGAGATGGGTTACCAACTGGCTCACAGACAGAACCCACATGGTAAGAGTTATAGGAGCTAGGTCTGACTCTAGACCAGTTACAAGTGGCATTCCCCAGGGCCCAGTCCTAGGACCCCTCCTGTTCGCCATATACTTCTCAGAGGTACAGACAAGCACAGGAGGACTATGGCTGACCAAGTTCGGAGACGACTGCAAACTAGGGGCTATAACTGACTCTCCGGCTGACACAGACATCCTCCAAAAGGGTCTCTCTGAGACAGATACCTGGTGTCAAAACCATGGCCTCAAGCTAAATGCCAAAACGTGCATAGTCATCCCCTTTGGAAAAAACAAAGTACCCACAAACTACCACATAGGTGGCAGCTCCCTAAATATGTAATACATAATAAGGGATCCGGGGACCCAAGTAGATAGTAACCTCTCCTTTGATAATCACATTGCCAAAATGGTTAGAAAATCCTTCTATGTGGCCCAACTAATCACAAAAGGGTTTGCATCCAGATCGAAAGAGGTCATTGGGCCCCTCTATGCATCACTCATCAGACCCATCACAGAGTACAATGCCCCATTTGGGATGTACCTTACAAGACACCTGCAACAACTGGAAAGACCACAGAAGTACCTTACCAAGAGGATCACTGGTCTCAAGCAGATGCCCTATGCAGCTCGACTGAAGAAACTCCAGCTGTACTGCCTACTTAGAGATGATCTCTGCCTGACATACAAGGCCATGTCCAACCCAGAATTGATGGACATGCTCCACCTAAAGAAAACCATATCCCCTCGAGCCACATGCTCCAGGGATCTAAACCTCACCACAACAATAAATAGGACGTGCTGGAGGGATAGATTCCTGTCCCAGAGACTTCCCATGCTCTGGAACAAGATTCCAATCTACATTAGACAGAGCTCCTCGCTAACCCTCTTCAAGAGAAACCTTGATGAGTGGATGGGAAACAGAAAGTTTACCCCAGGGATCACTTCAATGGCTCTGCTGGACAGAGGCACAGGGAACTAATCTAAGGGGGCAGCGAAAGCCAACACATTCCGGCTAAGCTTATAAATTCCTTTGGGCAGATAGCCTAGTACCTACCTATGAACCTATGATTGTATGGTCCTTGCTTCTTTAATTTTCATAACAGTCAAACCTTAGAGGTATGCACAGGAGGGAATTATATCTTGTGTTTGGACTGTGGATAGTGTGGTCATTGTTTCTTTTACTTTTCTCACAGACCTTAGAGGTGTACAAAGAAGCTTACTTTAGCTTGTGAAGGAGCAGTGCACTGTCTAGAAACAACAAAGTGGTAGTGACTGTCGCTTTTTTTTGTGTGTGTGTGTGTGTGGGGGGGGGGGGTAGGGAAGCAGACAGTTTTCCAGATAGGACCTCCCTTTCTGGACTTGGCAGCCTATTTGTGCTTTCCTGTGTTTTGCAGTTATATAATTTTTTGCCAAGTTTCCACCAGGTTTACTAGTTTGATCTGTGTATCTTCACAACAACTGGCTTGTTTATTGCGATCTACTATTTTGTCAGCTTTGAACATTAAGCCTTGGGTACAACTGATGTCTTCCTTGAAAGACAAAAATAAGACTAAAACTCTTTTCTTACTCATGATTTTTGTTTAAGTCACCATTGGATTAAAAGGTTGGGAAAATGCTTTAAAATGCATCACAGAGCATCTATAACCCTATAGTTTCTGGAGGCCCTGGCTTAATTGATTTATTTTCTAAATGGTTATTATTGTACTATCTTGGTCATGGAAGGTGTATTGAAAGGTTGCAAGGAAACTAAAGCTGAACAGCAACTCTGAATTTATTTCCCTAATCATAATTTCTGTTCAAGCCATCACTGGATGAAACGGTTGTGTAAAAAAAAAAACTTAAAAATTTTCTTAAGCGCATACAGAAAGTTATGGTTTCTTAAAGATGAAAAATTAAGGTACAACCTGAGAAAAGGAAGAAAAAAGTAATGTGTATGGTGTGAGAAGCCCAAAATGGGGGGGGGGGGGCACTGGAGGATATGTGTGTGTGTGTGTGTGTGTGTGTGTGTGTGTGTGTGTGTGTGTGTGTGTGTGTGTGTGTGTGTGTGTTGGGATGGGGATGAAGCAGTAGGCAGTGCCTAGGGCATCATTTCACCTATGTTCAACCCTGTACATAAAGCTGTTGTATCATTGATGCAATTAAATGCCAATAACTGTGATTTATTTATTTATTTATTTTCAGTTTGATTACCGGAGAAGTCCACTGGGCCCAAAGGACCCGTTTTCAATGGAGGCCCAGGGAGAAAAGTTCCAGGAAACATAATACAGTACAGATATAATAGATAACAGAGATACAAAGTATAGGACTTAACAGAGAGATAAATTGTATAGGACAGTTTACAAAGTCTGTACAGAGTCATACATGGTTTACAAAGTCTGTACAGTCCCACATAGTCAAACAGAATAGCTTATGGTAGTTCAAAGGGTAATAAAGATACATTTATGCAAACATGTTCCTTGGGCCAACATAGTATGGCATGCAGGCTTGTTGTAATGTAAGAATACTGTAGCTACAGGTCAGTCCGTGTGTACTACTCCTAAAAGTGTGCAGCATGAACTAAAAGGTTGCTTAGGAGGGATGGGAGTGACAGGGTGATACTTAGGCTAGACATGCGCAGGGGGCCTCCAACTTGAAATTTGCTGTGGCTCCCAAAATGTAACATCAGCCCTAATTTGTGGCACACTAATAGAAAATAACAAACCCCTTCAAATACCTCTGCTTGTGGCTAGACCAATTATTAACATTCTATATCCGTACAGAAAAATTGAGGGCAAAAGTTAATTCACTTCTCTTCTGGGTCAGGACATTCTCACCCTGTCTAGCCAAGCCAGCCAGTGCAGCAATAGGAAACAGAGTCCTTCTGGCCTAATCTGAACATGGAATACCCACAATGGCCACAGCATCTAAGAAAAACTCCTCACCACTACAGACTATGGTAAACAAAATCTTCTGCTTTATTATTATCTCACCCTCTAATGAACAAAACTGCCTAACCTCAACAAAGCCAACTGGCTCCCAGTCCAGCACAGAATAGACCTGCCACTAGGCTCTTTCATCCGCAAACTTCTCCAGCCTAACTCATTCCCACCACTAGCTGCCAAACTTTACACTAAACATACACACTATAACCTCACATGCTTCTCCCAAATACCACCAACCCTGACAAACCAGGCTACACTGCACTGACCACTCTTTCTCCATCCTTGCTACTAAAATATGGGAGTCACTCTCAAACACAAAAAGGAACTGCAATCTTCTCAACCTTCAGAGCTGAACTTAAAATATTCCTCCACACCAAATCAAATTATACCTGTCATACAGCAGGCCACATCACACCACGTCCTCTCAACCTCTAGCATTACTCTTTTTTCAACTACTGGCATCTAACTCCCTCACCATCCTTTGACTCTCATTACCCTACAGCATTTCCAAAATGATGTAAACCTGAAATATAATCATATGAATTGTAATATTTGCATTTCTCTCATGTGTTGCCACATCTATTAATTGCTACTGTACAGATTTTTTTTATAAATTGTTACTTTCTGTTCTGATATTTCTGTTCACTTTTATCTTCTTTGTGAATTATTTCACCCACTCAGTACTTGCAAATGGGCAGTTGTAATCAGTGTACCACACCAGTAATCAATTCTAAAACAAAAACGAATAAGAAAAATAAAACAACATTTGAAAGATGATAGGGACTAGATGTGTACCTAGTCTGACATTTTCCCATGCTAATTCTGTAAGCTATAGATCTTACTTAATTAACAGCTTATTTATAACACTCCTCTTCGGGGATGCCTTTTGCATGCATTCTTCTTTCACTAAATTTGATATTTTTGCCTGTTAAGGTAGAGAAATTCCTGCAACCGTAGGACTTATCAGGAGAAATATTTCATCATCATCATCATCATCATCATCTCTCTCTCCTGAGACAACCACCTTGGATCTTAAAATTTTGCCCTCTTTTTTCAATATATGTATATGTATGTATACATACACACACACACACGTATACATATTGTTCCCTTATTCTAAGCTTTCTCTATTTTTTATGTTGTTATCAAGAAAGCTATGTTTTCTACACACACACATACAGCATTCTAGTGATGTGGATGGGATCTTATGAGATATCTACATATAGGCAGGGAGTACATTCATGTTTTCTACTGGTGTTACCTCTTCTTGTACAATAAAGTATCCCAACATACTTTTTGCTACTTCAGCAAACAGCTTGCTTCCATTTAATTCCACTGAAATAACCATCAAGGTTCCTTTTGGTTATTTTCCTATCTTGTTCTTGTTAATTCTTAGCTGTGCACTCATTCCCTTTGGTATTACTTCTCAAATGAAATATTATTTGCATTAAATTTAAATTAGTTTGGCTCAGACTATTATTTTGGTAACACAGTTCATTCACCCTAACATAATTAATGTCTGAGATATGTGTAATGTCTATGAGGAAAGAAAAGAGTGAAGAAATTATAATCTACCCATCATTATATGACTTCTGCTAATATAGGGTAGGGTAGTCTTTAGAGTTTGCATATTCTCTGAAGATCTAAAGCTTGACTGACCCCCCCCCCCCTTTAGACCCATCATTTCTGCTCCGAACTATGTTACAGGAGGGATTTCAAAGATGGTTGATGCAGTGTTAAATCCTTTTGTTGTTAAAATGAATTCTTCCTTGAAAGATTCCTGGGATGTCTTGGACAGTATTAGAGTAGTTAATGAAGCCCATTTATTTGACCCACATCATCATATCATTTTTACCCTCGATGTTGTTTCCTTGTATACTTCCATACCCCATAATAAGGGGATAGAAGCTGTGAGGGTGTATTTACAATATTATAGTAATATGTCTAATACAGAAGGTAATTTTTTTTGTGATGCTTTGGAAGTAGTTCTTGAAAAAAAATGTTTATGTTTAATTACAAGTAGTACAAACAAATTAAAGGGGTTGTGATGGGGTCTCCAGCAGCCCCCTGCTTTTGCTAATCTAGTTATGGGGTGGTGGGAGTACACTATTTTAGATTCTCTGAGAAATTAATTTAAATTATTTTTATTATAAGAGATTTATAGATTATCTGGTTTTCATAATAAATGGGGGGTTTCAAGAAGTCAAATTGTTTTGTAACAAGCTGAATGAGGTTTCTGACTTCCTAAAATTTGTTGTGGGAAGTTATGGAAAAAGTATTGACTTTTTAGATGTCACTTTAACATGGAATGAAATAAGGAGAAAATTTGCAAGTAGGATTTTTCGTAAAAAGACATTCAAGAATAGCTATTTACATGCCACTCACTAGTCAGCATCCCAAGTTCATATTAAAGAACATACCTAAAGGTCAGTTCATCAGAGCAAGTAGGATGACTAGTGATGACCAACTGCTGATTGATGAATTTGAAAATATTGTACAGCTATTTCTTGAATGGGGATACCAAGAGTTGCTTTTGAGAGAACTAGCAAATAATGTTTTTGCACAGCGGGAAATAAAATACCCTCCCATTTTGATTAAAGGTTTGATGACAGAGACTAATAAGCGTGGTAACAATGATGAGTCACCATGTTTTAGTATGTGTATGAATGTTGACAATATTAGTTTATGTAATATAATAGTAAGTAATTGGAAAGTTCTTGAAGGTAATGGTGATTTAATAGCAGCCATAGGAGGGAAACAAAGTTTGTCTATAGAAAGGAACATCATTTTAAAGGGGCATTCGAAAAAGGGAGAGATAGTAGTATTATCACTCCCAGGTACACATATAGTAATAAATCTAGAGGCATGTATAAGTGTCTTGATTGTACTGTCTGTAGATACATTCTAGAGGGACCTTACATTCAGTTATCTCATATACCATATACACTAGGGGTTCCAGGCAACTTTTACTGTAAGACCAAAGGGGTGGTTTACATTGCAGTCTGTGATAAATGTTCAGCTTTTTATATCGGGATGACCCCAGAAACTTAAACGCTAGAATGAAGGAACATATTTATAATATAAGGAAGAAAGAAAAAAATCAAGCATTTTACAAGCATAGCTCAGAATGTATAGGTTTTTAAAAAAATTGCTTTCTATTTTGGAACATTATGAACATGACATTCCTGGTGGGAATTATAAAAATCTTTTAGCCCAAAAGGAGACTAGATGACAAATCAAATTGCAGGCTGATCAGAACCCTGGTTTAAATGATGCCATCAATATTAAATGTTTTTAAAAGATCGTGAGGCATATATTAAATAATGTTTTTGATTTGTTATATATGTTATTAGTTTTTATTTTTTATTAATTAATTTTCCTGTGTTACATTGCGAAGTTTGGTTGTGAGAACACATTTAAAAGGTTTTTAGCAACTGGGTTCTGTTTTACATAATTAATCAATTGGTGTTTAATTGTTTGTACTATTTATAGAGTTCTTAATTTGTATCATCATGTGGTTCTGAAGAAGTTGTTATACAAAGGCGGAAATTAAAGTGGAATTACGTTATTCCAGTGTTACATTGTTTTCTATTCAGCTTTGAGTAGTTTTTTGTTTTTGTGTTTTTTTATATTCTCTGAGTGTCTGTGTGGGTTTTTCCATGAGTTCTTTGGTTTACTTCCACCTTACAAAAACATCCTGCTTGACTGACTCCTGTCTAAAAACTCAAACTGCGTTTTTTACCCTTGCTATGTGGTTAATGTCATGAATTAAAGCAGTCTGCAATTGATTAGTTCACATATATGGATAACAAATGAATACATTAAAAGAAAGTTAAAGAGAGAGGAAATGACATCACTCAGAACTCATGTATTAATTGCCTAATATGAATATTACAGATAAGGTGGTTAATGGAGGAGTTGGTGTTTTCAACCTGGAATTCCAAAGTACAAGCTTCTAGTCTGCTAGTTTAAGAGATGAGGGGAAGGGAGATTTGGTTGATGCTGACATTCTCTTAGTGACTGAGGAATGGGAAGGAGCACAACCTTCACCAGAAAAGAACATAGGGATGCACCAGATGATGTTCGCTGGATTCAGAGTTTGCACTGCTGCATGACACGTGTGTGCATGGGTGGGTTTAGAGGTGTGATGCCCCAACACTGGTCCAGTAATCAAGGAGCCTCAATCCTCACCACTGGCAACAGTGGGGGATGTACACAATGGGAGGATGACAAGTACACACACAGTAAAGTGCAATATCCCTTGAGAGCTCACAGAGATCACAGTTAGTCTGGGGCTGGTTTCTTCCTCTTTCTCCAGATCCCAAATAAGACTCCCCATTGACACAGCTATAGTGTTAAGATCTCAGTTGAGGGACCAAGCCAAGACCTCCAGCACCCTCTCTGTTCAGCCAGTGCTTCGTGTCCCTGCCTGAGTAGCTGACAAGCACACACTTTGAGATTTGATTGATATACAAACACACACGCACACACACACACACACACACACACACACACACACACACACACACACACACAAACACATGGGGAAGGCTGGCACAAGTTTACTACCTATGCCCCCTTTTGCCCAGACTATAAGGTAGTTTCCACTGCCACCAACCCCTACTTATCAGCTACTTAAGGCCCTTAACAAAGGGTGTCCAATCCTACTGTGTAATGTTACTACTGATCCAAATGGTAGCCTGACCAAGAGTAAGGCTATTTAGGAGTAGCCTGTAAAGTTTCACCAAATACATATGCAAGTACTCTTAGAGCTTAAATATGTCTCACTAATATCAGCCACAAAGGTAGGTTTAAATATATTTAATAATAAATACTAAAAGAATAAGACAATACTAAATAGGTAATCACAGTGACTTCAGAGTTCAAAATCACAGGAAATATTTAAAACAACATTACAGGACAGTCTCAAATAAATACAGAAAACATCTAAACTAATCTTTACTATATTCCTAACTATGTCTAAAAGAGTTACTATGCCCTAAAAAACGTACTTACAGCAAGGCAAGTGCAGATGTGATGATGAGTGGATGTTCTTGTTACGTCAAAGACAAAATACAAAATGCCCAGTCTCTCTCTCAGAGAGTTTTTAAATGAATTTCAAATATTACTGCTGGATTAGCTTGGATGACATCACTTTTTGTCACATGACCTCAGTTCCCAGGCTAAAACAGAAAGTAACAGAACTTAACATCTGTGTTAAAAATACGTATCTCTCAGAACTGTGCAGCTGCTGGAAAGTCATTAAGCAATAAAACACTTTTTACATTTTAAACCTAGCAATTATTTCTCTTTTAAAACATTACAAAAAAGTCTAGCTCAGAATGCTTGTGTCTGCTACACTGAAACTGAGAAAGAACTTTTATAGCACAATTGTAAAGCAATTTAATTTCAACTTTTCTTCTGTTCTAAGTTAGCAGGGCATGCTGTGGTTACATTTTAGCTCAGTACATAACATACAGTTCTGTATAAATCATATCAATATTCACAAATGACATAGAATTATTTACAAAATTCCAGATAGCTGGGCTGGCAGCGTGACATTTCTCCCCCTCCCCCTGAAAACTCAAGCTAGTTTTTCAAATGACTCTTGAGAAACATTGCTTGAGAGGGTTGAGCCTATCTGGGAATACCTTACCCCATTCTCTGTCTTGAGAGCCCATCTGCATTGGCATTGCTAACCCCACTGTAGTGCTGCACTGTCATATCATATGCTTGCAACCCTAGACTCCACTTTAGTAACTTGGCATTTTGCAGACAAGCTCGATGTAGTCATGTTAAGGGATTGTGGTCTGTAACAACAGTGAGTTTCCCTCCATACAGATAAAGCTGACGTTTCTGCAGTGCCCACACTATGGCTGGACATTCTTTTTCTACAGCTGCAATAGCATTCCTCCTTGGGTTGGATCCTACGACTTAGATATACCAGTGGGTGCTCTTCTCCCTCTGAGGAAACCTGGCTAATTACAGCTCCACCCCATGGTTTGAAGCATCCACCTGCACAACAATTTTTTTGCTGTAATCTGGGCTGGCTAACACAGGGGGTCTTTCCAAAGCTCCTTTAAGCTTCTGGAATGCCTGCTCACATGCTGGGGTTCACACTACCTTATCTGGCCTGTTTTTCCTTGTCAGGTCTGTGAGGGGAACATCTATGGTACTATAATTGGGGACAAACTTTCTACAGTACCCTGCTGTTTCTAAGAATGCCCTCACCTGTTTTTTTGGTAATGGGCAGGCCATTCCTGAATGACTTCCACTTTGGCAGGTTCTGGCCTGATCTTACCACTCCCCACTCTATGTCCCAGGTAGAAGACCTCTGCCATACTCACATGACATTTGCTGGGTTTAATGGTCAATCCTGTCCTCTGCAGTCTGCCCAGCACTGCCCTACATGCTGAAGGTGTTCTTGTCAGGAATGGCTGTAGATGGCAATATCATATAGGTAAGCAAGGGCAAAATCTCCTGCTCCTGCTAGGATATGATCTACCAGCCTCTGGAAAGTCACTGGGGCATTTGTCATCCCAAAGGGCATCTTTGTGAACTCATACAAGCCAAAAAGAGTCACAAAAGCCAACCTCCCTCTCTCTCTCGCACTAGGAGTCATGGGCAACTGCGAGTAACCCTTGGTAAGATCAATAGTGGTAAGATACTTAGCCCCACCCAACTGCTCTAGGGCTTCATCCATCCTAGGCATGAGGTAAGCATCTGCTTCTGTGTGACTATTTAATTTACTGTAGTCCACACAGAACCTGGTGCTGCCATCCTTCTTTGGTACCAGCACCACTGTGGAGGCCAAGGGACTGCTGGACTCCTGAATTATCCACATTCCAGCATTTCCTATATCTCCTCCCTCAGAGTCTGTTTAACTCTCTCAGGCATCCTATAAGGGTTTGCTTAATAGGCCTTTGGGGTCCTGTATCCACATGTTGCTGCACTAGGTGGGTGCACCCTGCTTTCCCAGTGAACATGCCCCCAAACTCCTGCAACACTGCTCAGATTTCTTGAACCTGGGTAGGGGATAGCTGATGGGATATTGCTATCCCTTCCACTGAGATGTCAGTCTGAGCCTCACTGAGACGATCAGTCACCATATCCCACTCAGACTCCTCCTGCCATCCACTGCAGATTCTCAGCACAAGGGGCTCCTTATCATGGTAAGGTTTCATCATATTAAAATAGTACAATTTGTGCCCCTGCCTCCTGCCTAGCAGTTCTACCAGGTAGTTAACATCAATGACCTTCTTTACCACCTTGTAGGGTCCCTCCCAGGCTGCTTGCAGCTTGTTGTGTCTGACAAGAATGAGAACCATTACCTGCTGCCCTACAGAATACTCTGTAGCTCAAGCATTCCTGTCATAACAGACCTTTATCTGCTGATGGGCTTCTGCTAGGTTTTCCTGGCCCAAGCCCATGAGTTCCCTGAGCCTTGTCCTGAAGTTTAGGACATATGCCACAACAGACTCCTTGTGATATTCACATTCACCCTTCCACTCATCTCAAATCAAATCTAGAGTTCCCCTCACCCTATATCCATACAGAAATTCAAAGGGTGAAAAACTTGTGGATTCCTGGGGCACCACTCTGTAAGCAAACAGATGGGGCAAATATTTGTCCTACTCCCTCTTAAACTGGTCTGCAAATGCCCATAGCATCGTCTTGAGTTTATAGAGTTTAACCTCTCAACAAGACCATTAGTCTGGGGGTGGTAGAGAGTGGTCTTCAGGTGTTTTACCTTACAGTGCTTCCACAGACAAGCCAGCAGGTCTGACATGAAATTGGCACATCTGTCAGTCAGTATTTCTTTTGGAAAACCTACCCTGCTGAAAATTTCTGACAAAGCATTTGTCACCTTTTCTGCCTCAATAGAGGACAGAGCCACCACATCATGGTATCTGGTAGGACAATCTACTACCACTGGGATATACTTTTTCCCTGTTTAACTTGGGGTACTCAGAGGCCCCACAATATCCATAGCTACCCTTTGAAATGGCTCCTCAGTCACAGGCAAAGGCATCAAAAGAGCTTTCACCTTGTCTCCTGCCTTGCCTTTCTTTTGGCACTACTCACAGTTCCTGCAGTACTCTGTTACATCTGTGGAAATCCCAGGCCAATAACAGTTCTGCATAATACATCTCTTTGTACGTGTTATGCCCATATGACCTGCAAAGGGAATATCATGGGCTGTGGCTAGAAGTACCAGATGGTAGGCTCTGGGCACTACCAACTGCTGTATTCTCTCACCCTCTAACTCTCCTTCAGGGGTCCACTCTCTATAAAGTAACTCTTTGTCCCAGTATACAGAATCCCCCTTCCCTTGAGAATCATGTGCCTCACTGGGTCTACTTCTAATGACCGAAACGCCGATTCGCCGACAGTGAAATAACCGACGCCAGAAAACCGACAACACACAAACCCGACAACGCGAAACACCGAACACCATAACACCGACACACTACACGTAAACAACACAGTACACTACAACACATATCCACTAGCCCTAACCCAAACCCTAACCCTAAGGTCCGACACTACCGCACACTCTCCCTACCTGCACCCTAACCCTAACTCACTTACACACCCCGAACCCCAAGCTCCGACACTACGCCACACTCTCCCTACCTGCACCCTAACCCTAACTCACTTACACACCCCGAACCCCAAGCTCCGACACTACCGCACACTCTCCCTACCTGCACCCTAACCCTAACTCACTTACACACCCCGAACCCCAAACTCCGACACTACCGCACACTCACCTATCACACACCCTAACCCTACATCCCTGAGTATTGCACACTTACCTGTCCGCTCCCTACTCCTAAATCCCTCACTATCGCATACTTACCAGGTCGCGCTTACACATTCCCCTTGTCGGTCTTCCGTCTGTCGGGATTCGAGCGTGTCGGTCAACTGCGTTGTCGGTCGTTTCGTGTCGGTTATTTCCCTGTCGGCGAATCGGCGTTTCGGTCATTAGAAGGAGACCCGCCTCACTAGCTACCTCCCTCAGGCCTTGTAATATAGGGTCTGAGAGCTGAGCCTGTCTCAACTCTCTCTTACTAACCCTTCCCAACTCCCCTTCCACAGGAAGTATGGTATTCTCTGACAGCGGTGCCTCACTGTCAGCCTGGGTACTACTACTCACCTCTGCCCTTGCAGTCACTCTGACCAAGGGAGCATTAGTACCCACAAGCAGCTGTGGCTCGCCTTCAGTCTCACTGCTACAGTTAGCTCCCTCCCCAAAGTAACCACCTCACCAGTTCTGACTGCAAGTGTGCGGTCTGTCTGAGTCTCCCCCAGGCTACCAGACCCACATGCTTGTCTCCAAGCCTGACTGCGTGTAACTTGCATGCACTGCACACAGGGTACTGCATTATCAAAAATCATTCCCTATCAGTACATTGCAGGGATATCCTCAAACACACCTACTTGCTGGCTTCCTTTTCCACCATCCCAGTCAAGGTGAACCCTAGCCAAAGATATCTGAAACGGGGTCCTTTCTAAAGTTCTGACTGGAGTAGACTGCTCAGGCAAGTAGTGCTCCTCTGTAACCATTGCAGGCTTTACAATGGTTAGGTCAGAGGCTGTGTGTCTCTTAGCAGTGGCCTCTTTCCCATCCACTAAGACATGATACAACCTTTTTGGCAGACTGGTACCCTTGTTGTCTCGAGACAACTTACTGCTGCCATTTTGTCATTCCCACTTGATAGCTCTCCTACCTTTTGTTCCCCACCTTGCCTCCGTGGACATCTATATGCTACATGGCCCCACTGGTTGCATTTAGAACATTTAATCCTTGGTCATTGACATGTACCTGGACTAGTGGCTTCCCCTGCTACTAGCAGACTCTGTTGGGGCAGTCTGGGCTGCCCACCATGGGTTCTCTTAGAACCATGAGTAGCACTGGGTGTCCCTTTCCTGTGCAGTGATGCCCTGCTTGCTAGGTATAGGTGTCCAAATGTGGCACTTCAGAAAAGCTAGAAATGAAAACCTGTTTTTATATGATAGCACAACACCAGACTGTAGCTGAATAGAACTTAATTTGGGATGGGCAGAACAAAATGGCGATTGCTCAATATTCAAACCATGGTTAGCAGCACAAAATCTCTGATTCAGTGCCAGGTTATATAGAGTCATATAGCAGAAGCAAAAGAGCTTAATGACTGTCTAAAAGAAGGGTAGATAATGAAAGTGAAGGGACATTTTTTGTGCGTGTTAAGATACTGGATGACCTTCAATGGGAGGGCAATGTGAAAATGTAGTCAGTAGGATTAAGTTACTCTGAGGAAATGTCTCAAGATGGAAGAAGGCAGAGACACTCTCTCTCTGCATTTCTTATCTGGGCCACTCCACCTACAGCAAGTTTTCAAGTTTTTCAGCCTGTGCTTTACAAAATATTGAGTCGGTGCAGTACAAGAGGAGATGAAACTAGAAGGTATAAGAGATGCACCTTAATTTCCATGAACAGGCATGGAAGGGCTTGTAGCATAAACACCCTGGGTAACAAAACAACAAGGTCTCACTAAGCCTTGCAAGAACCTCATTTAAGCAATAAAGCAGAATACCAATTTCAAATAAAAACATTAGCATGCATGGTCTGATACACTAGGTGAGGCAGAAGAATAGCAGGAGTTGGTTATTACTTCTGAAAAAGCAGGAAAAAAGGGACACAATCCTTCAGCAAACACACTGAAGATACAAATGAAACACAAAGAAAGTAAACAAATAAAAAACTAGGAAAAATGTGTACAGATAGGGGAGAGGACAAGTGTAAGTCAGAGACCAGAAATAAATGCCCTGGTAGACTGGAAAGATAATACCTAAGACTGCTGCACATGCAAAGAAGAGTTCTTCATCTAATAGCTTCTGTATTTGTCTTTTTTCCTGGTCTTGTTCAATATCCACCATGAATAAAGCCAGGTACTCATAGAAAAATAAACACTTGTTTGGCATCAGTACCATGCTTCATCATCCTCCTCCTGACATATTCAAATCACCAATTTTCTTTTCACACTGCGCTGTTAACTTTAACTGATTATTTCTTATATATTTATTATCTGGATAAGTGAATCAGACTTTCTCAGGACCATTTCAGTCACAAAGTGGACCACAAGGGATAATGTGATATGTAAAGGTAGTTTTGTGTACTCAATCAACCAGCATATTTTTTTGGAAAAAACCTTTATAGCCATGGACAGAACATCCACACTACAGGCAGATCATAAGTGGAGGTCATGACTTAAGCCCAGCATCAGGATCTGTGGGTAGAAACCACAGTGTTTTGACTGTACAACTACAGTTCACCATTTCTTAATAAGAAAGGTGTACAAGTCTAGAAAAATGTTACTTTCAACGTTTATTTAAAAAGTCTAAAACTGCTTTAATAATTAATTCTGTAAGGTAGAAGCATTTTTACTAAAAATATTAAAGCAATTTTAGTGACACTTTTAGTTCTCACTCTTCTTCAAGCATAATTTTTAAAATATATTTTTTAAAGACAGAGCTTTCATAATAGTAAGACAAACAAATGCTGTAATGACTATGATGGCTATAGCCAAGTGACCCTAGAAGTTCTAGGAAAATTAAGGCTGTAGGTTGTTTTTGCAGTAATGGTTCAGCAAAACGGAGCCAAACAAATTTTAGCATTTATGTACTAAATGGAAGTTACCAGCATAAAATTGCACTTCAGCCTCTATATAGGCCAAAGTTGTACTAGTAATGCATAAAAAAGTGAAATCCTCTGCAGAAAAACTATGGCTCTGTAAAAGTAACACCACATCAGTTTGTACACCCAATGTAGAAGCTATCACTGAACAGAGAGTGGGACACCTGTTTGCTAACAATGTTTGTCATACAACCTACTACACATTCAGAATTTTGTCTTCAGTGTTCTTCTGTTTACAGTACACACTTTTCTTTCTATGGTCATTACGGAAAAAAGTACATATTCATTGCCTCCAAAAAGGTACTGTCATTTGATCTAATTGGAGGCTTTTTCAGGATCATGTGTATGATGTGTTTACCAGGTAGCCTAAGCTAGGATCAATCTACCAGCAAGAAAGAGTCCAGAACTCTGTGCCAAATGAAATTATCCATATCTAAGCTAAACTGAGGCAAGATCTACATAAAAGAAAATGGCCCCAAGAAACATCTACCAATGTGAACTGATCCATAATCTATAATTTCACCTGGTGCAGTGGTACAGCAGTAGCATTGTTGCCTCACAGCAAGAGGTTCTCCTGTTCGATTCTCATCTGGAGTGCCTTCTGTGTGGAGTCTGCATGTCCTCACCGTGGTTGAGTGGCCTCCGAAAGACATACATGAATGGGCATGCCTTCTCTGAAGGTTGGGCATCGGGCTGGCAACTCGGCACCATAAAAATCTACTGCCAATCATTGGTGGACTGGAGTTCTGCTGTGGCGACCCCTAACCAGGAAAAGCCAAAAAAACAAACAACATGTATACAAAGCAAATTCATCCATTTAATGAAGTAAATTAATCCAGGATCCAATTGAAACAGATTGCTCCATTAACTCTTCCTTCCTTTATAAGATGATGTGATCTCAGACTTATACAAGATAGCCAAGGACCATAAACCAGATGAACTGATCCAAGACTTCTGAACCAGTTAAATGCATGCAAGATCAGTCTATCACTTGAATTAATTCATAAATTTTTCATGAGGTGAACTAGAGCAGATCAGTCCATCTGAACCAATCCAAGATTCTTGCATCAGATGAACTAGATCAGAATCCATGTGCCAGCAATACTGATACAACAGGCATGTATTAGTTTAAATGGACTATTAGTTAAAATAATACAGCATCAATGTACCAACTGAAGTGATCTGGTCTTTTCAATGTGGAAGAATTATGATTTGCTGCAGGATCTGAGCAACATTTATTTCATTTTTACTGTTTGCAATGTATTTGGTATGGGGGCCTTAGACTAGTAACATCAATCATAATATTGAGAGAATTGTGAACTGCTGCAAGATCCAGTCCTCATTAATGACATTTTTACTGCTTGCATTTAACTTGGTCTGAGGACTTTAATTTTGTAGGATCATTCATAACAGCAACAGAACTGTGAAGTGCTGCAGGATCTGAGCTTCATTTATTACATTTCTACTGCACTTTTACGGTTTGCATTTCACTTGGTCTGAAGACCTCAGTCTTAGTATCACTCAGATAAGTGAGGAAATGTGAATAGCAATAGGATCCGAGCCTCATTTATTACATTTCTGCTGCATTTTTACTGCTGCATTTTCCTTGGTCTAGGGACCTTAGTCTTGTAATATCACTCACAACAGTGAGAGAATTGTGAACTGCTGCAATATCTGAGCCATATGTATATACTTATACTGCATTTTTATTGTTTACTGATTAGATTCTTCCTTAACTCATTTCCTATAACATTTAGGATGTGCAGCAGTGGTTTGCAGTCCCTCTATAGACACAATCACGTAGAGTTGTAATTTTTCATATGACACTTTATCTCCTTGTTTCTCAAGTATCTGAGTGTAGAGTGGCTTGTTTGAGAACCATTACTCCAAGATTGTTGTTTTAGATCAATCACAGACATCGACCTCAGCCTAACAACTCCCATTTTAGTTAACTACAAACCCCTCTTGCACTACCCTTGTAGAATACAAAAAAAAAAAAAAGGATTCACAGCCATGGATGTGCACTTTCCTACTGTCTATGTAGCCAGTCTTGTGGAAATGAGTATTCTGGGACAATGTAGCAATTATCTCATGTTTACTGGCAACCACCTTATCAGCCTGACTCAGTATGAGAGAGGTGTAATTGGAGGCAAAGCTCTCACCTACAGCAACAGATATCTCCAAACAGGCTGCCAGTAATACACACACTACACCAACTATGGATCAGGCACATACATTTACATATGCTGTGGCTATTAAATGCAATCTACCCAAACCTCAAAAGTAGATGCTGTCCTCAGCAACCTCCCAAACACTCTACAATGACAACATTTCCCTAGGACACACATACAACCACATCTCAAGATGTCTCAGCCTCTAAGCCCTCAAGGCAAACCACCACTCAACCCAAAATATATTGGTAATTGGAAACTCTGTTATGAGACACACTGGTACCCCATTCATCAGGCTGAGCAAGGAGACACCCGTGATTAGTTGCCTATTAAGGGCAAGGACCTACCAGACCACACATGCTCTCAAGACATTGAAACAAGTACCAGTATGACTCAGTCATAGTTCACGTTGCTGTTAATGACCTGAGATGTTAATAAAAATAACAAGAGCCACAGTGAAGCAAAGATTAATACTGTGATGCCCTACTACTGGACCAGTAACGGGGTATCACAGCATTCATCTTTGCTTTACTGTGACTCTTGTTGTTACAGTGAATCAAAGATTAATACTGTGATGCCCCACTACTGGACCAGTAATCAAGGAGCCTCAATCCTCATCACTGGCACCAGTAGGGGACATACACTGTGAGGATGACAAGTACCCACACAGTATTTCCAGATGCAGCTCTCTGCATCAAGTGCAATTTCCCTTAACAGCACAAAGATAACACAGTCAGTCCAGGGCTGGTTTCTCCCTCTTTCTCCAGATCCCCAATAAGACTCCTCACTGGTACAGCTATAGAGTTGAGATCTCAGCTGAATGACTAAGCCAAGACCTCCAGCACCCTCTCTGTCCAGCCAGTGCTTCATGTCACTGCCCAAGTAGCTGACACATACACCCTTTGGGGTTTGATTTACACACACACACACACACACACACACACACACACACACACACACACACACATGGGAAAGGCTGGCACAGGTTTGCTAGCTATGCCCCCTTCTGCCCAGACTATAAGGTACTTTTCACTGCCACTAGTCACCCCTTATCAGCTACTTTAAGGCCCTTAACAAAGGGTGTCCTATCTTACTGTGTAATGTTACTATCAATACAACTGGTAATTTGACCAAGAGCAAGGCTATTAGGACTGGCTCACAGTGTTACCAAATAAATATGCAAGTACTCTCAAAATCTAAATATCTCTAAACAGATCAGCCACAATGAAAGGTTTAAATATATTTAATAATAAATAATAAAAGAACAAGAAAATACTCAATATATAATTACAGTGATGTCAGAGTTCAAAATCACAGGACTTATTTAAAACCACATTGCAGAACAGTCTCAAATAAATAAATAAAAATATCTAAGCTAAGCTTTGCTATCTTCCTGACTATATCTAACTCCGGTCCGCTAATGTTTGGTAGTGGATTTTTACGTGTCGAGTTACCAGCCCTGATGCACAACCTTCAATGAAGGCATGCCCATTCACACATGCCTCCACACAGAAGACGCTCTAGCTGAGAATTGAACGTGACAACGTCTTGCTGTGAGGCGACAACGCTACCGCAGTACCACTACCATGGATCAAACAAATGCTTTGTTATAAAGATATTAAATGCAGTGTAAAAACTACACAGTTCGCAAAGAATGGTACTTATCACTGCCATTGTTTTAGTTGCTGTACTTCTATTATAGTGATTGTGATTTTGTACGTCCTTCGACAAATAGGACATATACATTTGAATGTTTTGCAACTTGCAATACACACAACATTGTCTATCTTGCAACATGCAAGGCATGTTCAAGTTTTTATGTTGGCAAATTCACAAGTCATTTAAAAGACAGAATAATTGAACATAAATCAGGCATCAGGAGGAATATTTTAACGATCGCACTTGCTAGACATATTTCTGAAAATGGTTTGGAACATATGTTCACTTTTAGAGTAATAACCATGAATAAGGGGAGGTGATCTAAACAATAAGCTTGAACTTAAAGAATATCAATGCATTTTACAGCTACAAACAGATTGCTCCTGGTATTAATCAGAAGGTAACTCTTAAACCTGTTTTAAGTTATAAACAAATGTGTTTACAATAATATATTTTTATAATGTTTTAAAGAAATAGATATTCCTTTAAGATTATTGGCAAATGTTTGTGCTATTTTATTGTTTGTGCTTAACGGGTATATGTATTTTAAATATGGTCTGACTGAATGCCTTTTATCTTGCACTGAGGAAAGGTTTGCTATAAACCTGAATGCTTTGCTTGTTTGCTTCATTAAATTTATGTAGTATGCTGCCAAGATTGTTGCTTTTATTACAATGACCTGAGATATACCTTCCTGGACTATATGAAGATAGACGTGATAAAGCTTTCAGATTATGTGTCCCAGGCAGGTAACAGCCTAGCAATGGTCAGCATTCGACCTTCTCCAAGGATGATGCCACAACATAAACAAAAGATGATTGACTTTAACTACTGCCTTAGTTACTGAGTCATTCTAAGGGAGTCCAATATTTGTTGGCTTGGGAGGACATGATCAACAGAGCACGCTGCTTTGCTAGGGATGGTCTGTGCCTGTCTCAACTAGGTTTTCAGATATCGGTGAAAACATTATCCACCTCTAGAATGCATTTTTTAGGCAATGCCAACCTGATAAACCTTCTGACATAGTAAATTATATTGAAAATAAACTACAGGTGTTGCTGCTCAGTGCTAGGAGTCTGAACAAGAAGTTCCGCTCAATGGAAATGTTCCTCGGCCTTAAGACTGCTGACATCTGTTCATTTAGTGAAACATGGTTTAAAGCTGTGAAAGAAACCCCAGCACAGCAAGGCCATAATGCCTCCCACACATTTAGACCAGGTACTGCACAAGAAGGGACAAGAGATGGAGGTGTATCAATTTTTTAGCACACTTCAAGACTGGTCAAAAAGTGTGAAGGTTTGAGCTACTCCATCTCTAACTAACCTTAGGTAAACTTCCAGTCCATATCTTTGGTAGTTATAAGTCCTTGCCCATGACCCAGGATAACCATACCAGGTACCTAAATGTACAAGAGTCACTCACCATTCAGCCCAACACCTTATTCATGGGCAAGTTCAACTAGATGACTATAAAGAGGGAAACATACACAACCACTAACATGCAGGTTCAAAGATTCTTGGATTGTGTCAATGCAAACAAATCCTAATCTGCACACCTAATAGAGATGCAAATATCCTGGATGTGGTGCTCACAAATATGAAAGAATGTTGCATTTGTGTTATGTCTTCACTAGTCAAATCAGATCACAAAGCATTCACTCTTGAAATAAATATAAAGCACAAACTTCCAGCAAACCCAGAACCTTTAAGAACTTTTCCAAGGCTAACTACTTCCTATTTGTGATGGCATAGCAAAATTCCAAGCCTTCCTGAACTCAGGGAGTACTGCGGCCTATGTGGAAGTGATTACGGAAGCTCTGTACAAGCATGTAAACAGCAGCACAGAAACAGCAGTACCACAGTGAAATAAACTTAGGACAAGCTTCAAAACAAGCCCTCTTGGTGGACCATCAGTTTAAATAGCTTGTACAACAAAAGAAAGAAAATCCTTTCCAATCCTTTCCAAAAATAGGAAGGGCTATGACAACAGGCATAAAACTCCCTCATCCCTCCCAACTAGCAACCTGGGGGACTAAACGAGTCCACCAAAGCAACCTTAGTGGCAAAAATAGCATCCCAGGCTAAGGATAACCGTAAAACGTTTTTCAGTTATGTACACAACCTTAAGGGGAACACCCAAGAGTGTACTGAACTACTAGTAAATAGAACTCCTATACCAAAACAGAGGATAATCAAATTTGATGGCAGATAAGTTTGGCTCCAATTTCACCCCATTATCACCCCCAGATACCCCTTCTGGAAATATCCTCTATCATTTCTCCCCCAATTATCACTAAAGAACAGGTCTTCACTACACTCTCCAAAGCTAAAAACACTGCATTGATGGTTCCTGATAATATATCAGGATGTTTCCTAAAAAGCTTGAAAAATGACTTGTCAGTCTAGCTAGAATCTCTTTTCAAGCACAGCCTCCAGACAGGCTCCATCCCTGGGGAATGTAGGATTGCAATGGGAGACCATCAACAGATCCAGAGACTATAAAGGAACTACAGGCCCATAAGTTTGACTAGTCTTATATGCAAGACCATAAAAAGAATTACTGTGGACCTGATAAGCAAAACACAGGAAATCTTCAAACAGTGGACCCATCCCAGATTGCTTTCAAGAGCAGGTCATACCTACTTAACCTGGTTGACTTCTTCAAGAAGGTCACTAGAGCCATGGACAATGGTAAAATGGTACATACTACCTACCTTGACCTGACAAATGCATTTGGCACAATACCTCCATTGGGGTACTATAAATAACTCATAAATTAAAACATATGTCCCTATGTCACCTGATGGATAGCCAAATGGCTCGCTGAAAGGGCACATGAAGTTAGTATGGGGAACCCACTTTCACCAAGAGGCCTTTTACTAGCAACATCCCACAGTGCTTGGTACTAGGACATCTCCTGTTCAGAATATACTTCTTTGAAGTCAAGGCAAAGGTAGAGGGTCTGACTGAATTTATTGATGACCCCAAGCTGGGTGCAATCATTCAATACTCCAAGGATATAGATATGCTACAGAAGGGTCTGACACAGACAGCGATGGCCTTCACCTGTCTCCTTAAGGCTTTCAGATACTGGCAAAGATGCTTGCCTCCCCTATATTGCCTTTTTTAGGCAAAGTCCAAACAACAAAGCTTCCAACTTAAAGAAATCCACTAAAGACAGACTCAAGGTCATTAATGCTAGGAGCTTAAACAGTAAACTGCAGTCCCTGGAAGCACTCCTCACCTTGAAAGATGCTGACGTTTGTGCTGTCACCGAGACTTGGTTCAAAGCCACTGAGAACACCCAGGCCGTACAAGGCTACAATGCCTTTTACATGTCCAGACCCAAAACAAACATGAAAGAACCAAAGGTGGAGGTGTATCCATCTTCATTAAATCTAAAAATACCTCAAGACTGGTGAAACAGTATGACTCTCTTGAGCTACTCCAGGTCCAATTAACTATAGGAAAAGTAGCTACAGGTCCTCGACCATGAACCAGGAGAAACACACTGCCTACCTGGACTTGCTAGATTTCTTCAGCATGCAGCCAAACACCTTGGTCAATGGAGATTTCAACTATCCTTCCATCAATTGGGCGACTTACGCAAACCCAAACATAATTGCTATGAGGTTTCTGGACTGTATTAATTAAAATGCCCTGGAACAGTTGGTCTGCACCCCCATAAGGGGCTCAAGTGTCTTGAAGCTAGTTCTCTACAGCATGGGGGATCACTGCACTACCCCCTGTGTGCTGCCCTCCCTGGTAAGGTCAGACCATAAATCTGTCTTGTTTGAAGTAAAGATCAAACCTGAAACTCCTACAGGAGTAAAAAAATGAAAAATTTCTCCAAAGCAAACTATTGCCTACTGAGCGATGGTATAAAAGTTTTAAAGCCCCTGACAACATAGACAACAATGTCTCCTATTCACAGGAATACACAAGTGCCCTATATAGCCACTTTAACAAATGCATTGACTCAGCTGTACCTAACAGGAACAAAATCAGGTCTCTCAGAAAAAAACAAGCCACCCTGGTGGACTGTAAGCATAAATAAGTTATACAACAAAAGAAAGAAACTGATAGCTATGAACAGGATGGAACTAACTCAACAGAGGAAGAATACCCTCAACAGCTTGAACAAGCAAATCAGACATCTTGTTAAGTCCTCTAAGGCTAGCTATGAGTCTAAATTAGCATCCCTAGCTAAAAACAGTCATAAAGCATTCTTTAGCTATGTCCGAAACCTAAAATGAGCAGCTGTGTGCCAAACTTATAGGAGGCAATACCACTTACACTGAACCTGAGGAAATTGCCAACCTGCTAGCCGACAGATTTGGCAATAACTTTACCCCCTCCCCACCTGACATACCCCAAAGCATTCCCAACACTAGTCCTCTACCAAGTCATACAAGCACTCTCCAAGACCAAAAACACAGCCTCTATGGAACCAGATAACATCCCAGGCTGCTTACCAAACAATCTAAAACAAGACCTAGCAGAACCACTCGTCATTATCTTTAACCACAGTCTGAGAACTGGCTTTGTCCTGGCAGAATGACAAACAACAACAGCAATTCTCTTGCACAAAGGGGGTCCATCAATTGACCCTGGGAGCTTACAGCCAGCTTTATTTGCAAGGCCATGGAAAGAATCATCATGGACCTTATCTACAAGGACACAGGTGACCTTTAAACTCTTGACCTTACCCAATTTGGCTTTGTCAAGGGTAGCTCTTGCTTGTTAAACCTGGTGGGTTTTTTTGAGAATGTCAACAAAGCCCTAGATGAAGGCAAAACAGTATATACCACCTTTCTAGATTTAGCCAAGGCTTTTGACACAATCCACCATTCAGGTATCACAGAGAAACTCTCCCGGCTGTGTATTAACCCATACATTACTAGATGGGGAGCCAAATAGCTCATGTACAGAATACACACGGTCAAAGCTGGGAGTCCACTTCCACCAGTAGACCAGTTACCAGTGGGGTACCGCAAGGATCTGTGTTGGGCCCTTTACTGTTTAGAATCTGTTTCTCTGAAGTCCAAGCAAAGGTAGATGGCCTATGACTTACCAAGTCTGTAGATGACTGTAAATGGGAGCACAATCATTGAGTTCCTCAATGATGTTAACATATTACAGAAAGGGCTGACACAGACAAATGACTGGTGCCAAACTCACAGACTAAAACTTAACCCAAAAAATGCCTAATTATCCCCTTTGGCAAAGAAGTAGCCCCTGGTAATTATGATATAGACAGCACTCCTCTAAGCTCAAACACTGTGGTGTGAGACTTGGGAACACAGGTTGATAGCAATCTAAATGTCTATCACCATGTGTCCATAGTGGTAAGAAAAGGATTCTACATTGCACATCTCATAAACAAGAGCATCACGTCCAAGTTCAGGGAGGTTATAGCGCCACTGTACTCGACCCTTATCAGACCACTAATTGAGTATAATGCTCCCTTTTGTATGTACCTCACCAGACACCTGCAGCAATTGGAGAGACCACAGAGGTTTCTTACCAAGAGACTCCAGGGCCTCCAAAACATGACATACATGGAAAGACTGAAAGCCCTGTCATTGTACTCTGTATCATACAGGCTGCTGAGAGGTGACCTGTGCCTGGCCTACAGAGCAGTCTCAGACTCTACCCTAATGAACTGCTGCACATCCACAAATCAAAAGAGAGAAGAATAAGTTGCTCCAGGGATCTCAACCTAGCCTGTGACATTAACAGAACATGCTGGAGAGAGAGATATATCTCCCAGCGATAAGCTTTCCTTTGGAATATGATCCCACTCCATGTGAAGCAGAGCTCCTCAATGATCCTATGCAAGCGCAACCTTGCAACTGGATGGGTGACCGTAAATTCATCCTGGGGATGGCACGTATGTCCCTCATGGGCAGGGGCAGTCAGTGCTGATCAGAGAATTGCTCTGCTAACAATGACTGTCTAAATATGGTCAATAAGGGTACTCCGATTTTTATACAGCTAGGCTTATAAAGGCCCTATGGCCATTAGTCTAGTAACCTCCTATGAACCCATGAACAAATAAGGGGTGCCAGAGCCATGGCCTAAAACTCAATGCAAAAAAATGCATAATTATACTCTTTGGGAAGATGACCACCCCTGCAAATTACAACATTGATAACACTCCCCCTTAGAATAGTCCCAGTGGTAAGAGATTTGGTAACTCAGACTGACAGGCATGAACTTTGATCATCATGAGTCCATGGTGGTGAGAATATCCTTCTACATGGCACAACTTATAAGTAAGGACATGACATCCAGATCTAAGGAGACCATAGACCCGCTCTACTCAGCACTCATTAGCCCAATAATTGAGAATGATGCAGCCTTCTGCTTGTAATTTACCAGACATTTACAACAGCTGGAGTGGCCACAAAGGTTCCTCACTAAAAGAACACAAGGTGTAAATAGAATGCCCTATGCTGACCACCTCAAAGCTCTGTTCCTGTACTCAGTCTCTTACAGACTACTGAGGGGCAATATATGCCTAACCTACAAGGCATTCACTCATCCAGCCCTGATGGCTCTGTTATATCTTTGCAAAACAAACAGTACTAGAATTACTCTATCTAAGGATCTAAACTTAGTCTGTGACAAAAACAAAACATGTCGGAGGGAGGTATGTGTCTCAGAGATCACCCCTTCTCTGAAACAGACTCTCCATTCATGTGAAGCAGAGCTATTTTGTAAGACCTATTCAAATGCAATTTGGACAGAAGGATAGGAAATCACAAATTCACCTCTGGATTTCACTTGTGTCCCTTACAGACAGGGGCAGCTTTTGATGCCCTAAGACACATGTGTATACTGAAGTAATTCTAGCCCTTGGGCACTGATAACTGGGAAAATTGAGGCATGAATGGTTAGGCTTAAAAAGGCTCGAGGGCCATTAGCCTAGTAAACTCCAATGATCCTGTGATCTTACAAAGATACAGGAGAGATGTGTTGCTTTACCAGTTGAAAATTTTCAGGAGTCACATACCAAGTGGACTAATGAATGTACCAGGTACTTTATCTAAATTCTCTCTGCGAGATGAATGGATCCAGTATTCATGTAACTGATGAAGTGATTAAAGATTCTTAAGCCAACCAAACTGATCAGGGATCCACATGAAGTGCAAAATCTTGTATGCAAGACTTGTGAGTAACAAGATTTCCATCAAAAAGTAAAGAGAATATTTAAATTGTGCTTATAGTGACCTGTGTGATGATACTTCTTTGTACTTTTCTGCTTTTTCCCATGTTTGAGCACCCCCAAAAATAATTTTTTTAGTTTGTTCTGGGACCTTGGCTGTTGTACCTTAAATTGCATTTGTGGGAAGATTGTGTTTCTTCATTATACTGCACTTTTATCTCCTAGAGTTTTATTTTCTGCTTATCGTTTATCTGCCTAAAGTTGCATTCTAGTGGCTTCTGTTCCCCACCACCGCCCACAAAGATTGTAAGCTAAAGTTTATGAAAGAGGTCCAATGTTGGCTTTATTTAATTGGATTTCTCTCTAGCTATCCTACTACACCCAGCACAGAGCTACCCCCCATCCATATTCTTTTATGCAAGACTTAGAGAGGTGTGGAAAACCCTGAAATGTGAGCAACAAGCTTTTCATCCAAAAGGAAAGAAAAAAAAAATATTTGAATTCTGCTTAAATATTTAAGTTGCACTTATAGTGACCTGTATGGTGATACTTCTTTGTACTTTTCTGCTTTTTTTCCATCTTTTTGCCAAAAAAAGTTATCTGTTTAGATTTTTAGTTTGTTCTGGGACCTTAGTCTTGTAGCTTAATTTACAGTTGTGAGACAATTGTGTTTCTACATTATACTGTACAACCTTCACAAGTAGAATTACCTGTAAAAACTAGCTGTATTTTAAACCTGGCTAGGCCTTAGTCTTGTATTTCATTCACAGTTGTGGCAGAACTGTGTACTGCCACCTGATGTGAGCCTTATTTAGTAATTTAGTGTTGGATTTATTTCAATAAACAATGTTAATGGTAAATTTCTGCATAGTCTGGTCCCTTAAACTATAGAAGAATTTCAATAGTGAGAGTATTGTTGAGGATTTTCAAGATAGCTCCGCACTGATCAACAGCTTAATTTCAGCTCTCCCGGTTTGAAAAAGAAAATGAGAGTCAGGGACCAGTAAATTTGCTAGATTTAGTAACTTCAGTTACTGGCTAGTAAGTACACTGTATGGATGCCAGTAAAGAAGAAACTTAGAGAGCCTGAAAGAAAATAAACTTGAAAACATGAAGAAAAATCACTAACTGAAAAGAACCTGTTTAGCAAAAAAGCAGCTTTGGTGCAAGACATGGCTTCCAGTAACCTAGAAAAAAAATTCAATATAAATTCAAATAAAAGGAAAAATAGAAAAAGCTTTAAGCTGCTATTAAGATAACCCAACAAAAGTACAAACATCAGAGACTGAAATGAAGAAAGGGCTCACTGAGTATGATGCTCAAGAAAAAATGTTTCAAAAAATGGTAGAGACAGAGGACAGAACATGCAAGGAAAACCTGAGATTTTCTGTTTTAGCAGACAAACTGGAAAGAACACACTATTTATTTTCTGGAAACACAGATAAGAAATTGGCTTGGTATTCCATGACAGGATTTGTTAACTGAAAGGGCACATCTTGTGTATGCTCCAAACCTGGCCATGAGAAAGCAGCCAAGACCTGTAAAGATGCAATCCTACCAGCAGAAAGAGATGACCCTGACAAAAATTGTCAGAAAGGCAAGGTATTAAGGACTGGAGACAGTAGAATGTCTGTGGAAATGATAATTTACTGTACACCAGGCAGAAGACAAGCAAATCTATCCCAGCAATCAGGGACTGTCAAGAGGCAGGTGTGAGATTCAAGTTGTTATATCCAGCTATCTTCAGAATATTTTTCCTGGACGATCAAAGGTATTTATTTATTTTATACAGAAAATTCTAAAGAGGCAATACAAAAGTCTGTTCAAAAAAAAGTGAGCCAACAAGCACAAGGGAATCCTGCTTCTCATTCCTTCATAGAAAAACTCATAGAGAGACTTTGTTAGTGAAACCTTTTTCCAATGTTCCAAGGAAAATGCCTGAGAGAGAAAAAAAGCACAGGAGTTGAGTAGAGTAATCAGGAGTTCATTGGACTTGAACAAGAGTCTGGGGATGGGAGACAGAGATAAACAGGAAGAAGACCAGCAGCAATGAAATTAATGAATAAATGTGAGATTATAAAGTATCATTCACATTTGTGAAATATGCCTTTGCAAGAAAAAGGGGAAAGATTTTGCACTTGGTTGACTTTGTTATACTTGTGTGGGCCTGAAAAGCATATAACCTACTGTACTTCATGTCATTAATGTTTGGAAGGATACTGAAAGGAAAGGAAAAAAGTAACTATAAGTAAAACTATTTTTGTTTTTAACAGTAGTTTGTAAAACATTTCAAGATGTAAATCGCATGCTACACAATAAAGCATTTTCAGTTATTGCAGTATGTCATATGCCTTTTTTCTTCTTTTTTTAGTTTTAAGAAATGCAGACATTAAAATGTAAAAGAGAAAAAAGGATGGACAAAAACATGTTTACATTAATAAGTTGTAATCTTGGGTTCTTGAGGTGGGGGATGGGGTGTAAAAGTGTACAGACTGATATATTTTTATATGTTTTTTCTTACTTTTGCATTGATGAATGTCTGGATTAAGGCCCTTGGTTTGATCTAATAACATTTTTTGTGAAAGCAAGTAAACAAGAAAACACTGAATGTAATTAAAAGTTTTTCTTTATCAAATAAATGTTCAGTTTGAGAAGTCTATAGCTGAGGGCAAATGTAAATTTTATTCCTAGGTTTCCATGGAAACAAGTTGACTAGTATGCAATACAAGCCAGAACACTTTTTAATTCTAGAAGTTAATGTTTTCTGAAAACATGGAAGCTGTTTTTCACACATGAGAGGGGAATAAAGATAAAAGAACAGACAGCAATTAGTGTAAGTGGAAGCACAGGCTGTAACATGCATCTTAGCATGGAAAACCTTAACTTTAGGTTAAATTTTGCCTGTGTGTGTAACTGTCAATTTGAAATAATTGTTTCTGTCTGGAGGGTTAAACTTCATTATCTGAAGATGTACATAGTTTTGTGTATTTGTTTTAAGTTAATACATTCTGAGGGTGTTCTGGGGTGTGTTTGTTTTTTGTTTACAGCTTTTACTTAAAACAAAAATTCTTGTAAAATGTAACACAGGTTCAAATGGAGAAGACAAGAAACAACTATATAAAAGAACAGCCTGCTAAACATTATCAGGTGCATGTAAGAAAAAAGCTAGAAATAGACATTTAAAAAAGCTGTCATATATAACAGGTGGGAATAATAACTGTTTTTTATTAAACAAGAAACAGCTTTTTTTAAATTATCACTTATGACATAGGGAATATTACATTTGTATAAATTAAAACAAAACATATTGACATATTTTCAGTTGCAAACATTACACATCACTTATAATTATCTATACAGTCATTCCCCTCCAAAAAGTTACCCTGCATGTACTGTCCCCACAATTCCCATTTTTTCTATCAAAGTCTACCTTTTTCTAAGGATCCGAATTCCACTTCTTTTATTTCTGTCACTATATTCACTACTTCTAGTATGGTTGGTTTAGACTTTGATTTCCATTTTCTAGTAACTGTTTTTTGGCAGCCATCAGAATTAAACTCAGCAGGGCCTTACTGTGTATAGGCAATTCTGATTCTGTATCACAGCTAAAAAACAAAACAAAATCCTTAGTTACACCAATTTGCTCACCCAGTATATATAACAGAGTAGCAGGGAATTTTTAAAGTCTGCCAACTCATTACACTACCCAAAACATTTTCCCAATTATCTCTTTCTTCCCCATCACACCGTTAACATTTGCAATCTACTGAGGAAAAATTATTTGGAGTATGCTTGGGGTATAAAAATACCCATGCAAACACTTCCAAGCAAATACTCCAAATATTCTAGACTTTGTTGCACATTTGGGAGCCATACATATATCCTTCCATTATTTCTTTGTGAATTGCTTATTTAGTCTCCCTTTCCAACCCTTTCCAACCTCCTGTGTTTGATTCCAATAGTTATCATGCAATATTTTATATGGCCTACTAACTATCCCTTTTTAACAGCTGCTTCTGTTCTAGATTCTACTAAAAACAGAATAACTTTTTATCATAATTGCTACATTAAACATATTATTTTGGAAAGTGAATGGTCTCACAGGTATAGACAAAAAAAGAAAGAATATTGAATTATACTAAAAAAATGCACAGTGCAAATAGTAATGTTATAGGAGGCACACTTGGATAAAAATGATCATGTGAATTTGATAAAGAAAGAAATTTAGGACGGATATTCAGCAGAGTATCAGGGACAAAGGAAAAGAGGAATACTTATACTAGTTGCTAGAGGAGCTTCAATAGTGACAGAAGAGGAAAAAAGACAATAATGGTAGATTTGTGGTAGGAAGGGGCTACTGGTAAGGGAGGAACATTATGCTGGCATGTATTTATATTACACCCGAAAATGTTATCACTTAGCTTAAGAAAAATTTGGGAGAAATAATTAATTTTCAGCAGGGAATATTTCTTATAAGTCAGGACAAAAATTTGATTTGTAACAGTGAAGATATATCTGGGGGAACTAGAATGGAATATATAGCAAAAGAGGATGGATTTCTGAAGAACTTTATGAAAGTATTTGGTATGAAAGATATGAAATAAGTAGTAGGAACTCAGAGAGAGAATTTACATATTATTCTCCAAGATATGAAAACTGGGCTAGACAATACAGAAATATTTTTTCAGGAACATGTGCATTTAATTGAAGGCTTCAACATGCAACCAATAACTATTTCAGATCATGCACCAATAACAACCAAGATAAAAATGTGGGGTAATGAAGTAATAATGAGACACTTGTGTTTCTCCACCTACCTGTTAAAAAGAGAGGAATTTAAAGAATGGGATGAGAAATTATTTGAGTTATTAGGGAAGACAGAAATTTCTTTAGAACTTACAGCTAGTGTGGAATAAAATGAAAGTGGACTTTAAGAACAGGGTAGAAATAAATGAAAAAGTGATATGGTTAAGATGTAACAGGAATTATTTAGAAGGGTTGACAAAAGTTAAAGTATTGCAAAACAAGAAGAGTCTCACACAATAAGAAGAGGTGCAGCTGTAGAGTACTAAAGAGAAGATAAGGGGAGCATATGGATCATATGCATGAGTTTAGAAAGATTGCTTTTAATCAACTGTTTCCAGAGCATAAAAAACTTTTAGCACCACAACTTAGGGAAGAGAAAGTGGAAAGGGTTGTTGCCAAACTTAGGGAGCCTATAACATGAAAAATAACCAGAGATCTTGTAGAGCTATTAGAGATATTTCATAAATTTTATGAACATTTGCATAAAGCAGAGATATGTGGAAATCAAGAAAGAGCACCAATGGAAATATTTATGTAACACTTAAGTGTACCACAGTTAGAGGAAGATGAGGCTCAACAGTTAACAGCTAAGATAGAAGGAGATGAAATAAAAATGGTGATGTGCAATCAGTCTGCAGTAAAGTCTCCAGGAATAGAATGCAGTGGAAGCTAGGAGGGAAGAAAGTGATAAAGATCTGGAAGGACATGTTTAACAGTATTTTAAAAGGAGGGGAAGTGCCAGCATTCTGGAACTGTAAAGACCCATAAGACCCAGCTTCATGTAATCCTCTTTCAATTTTAAACCACAATTATAAAGTGTTTATGTCTGTAATAGCTAAAAGAAAGGCAAAGGTGTTGCCAAAATTGATAGATATGAATCAGTATGGTTTTGTGGAGGAGAGGCAAACATTTGACAACATTAATAGACCAGTGATGGTTCAGAGGGAAGTACAGTGTAAGAAAATACCACTGTTGTTGGTGGATCTTGATACAGATAAAGTATTTGACAGAGTAAGCTGGGGATTTTATGAGTAGGGCAATGGAAACATTTGGTTTCCCTAATGCAACAATAAGGTAAATAAGGAGGATATATGAGGGATCATAGGCAAAAATTAAAGTGTGAGAGTTCATTTCTGACAAGTTGTGTCAAAATAGAGAAACCAAGTGGGGTGTCCTCTTTCCCCTTTGTTATTTGCTTTATATTTAGAACCACTGGCAAAGAAAAAAAGAAGTTATGTACTCACCATAACGTTCTATGTGAGTTGTTCATCTTGCCTTCATTCTCACTGATAGATTCAGAGCCGATCCTTGGCTCAGACTCGCCCAAATACAAAAGCTCGAGGTTTTCAAGCAGCTTGTGGCCCACTTCCTTTCCCATGATGCAGAGGTGCTTCCCTCAGATCTTGTTTGCAGCCAACTATACTGATAGCTAACTACCCTGGTAAGAAAAATAAGAATACAGTAGATAAGGACAAACTATCGCCAAGATTTGTCTCAACTTCCGGCCCTCAAGAAATTCATGGTAGGGGGTTCGTGGGTGGGATGTAATAATGAAGGCGAGATGAACAACTCACATGGAACATTATGGTGAGTACATAACTTCTTTATGTAAAATTGTTCTATCTCACCTTCATTCTCAATGATGGGTTAGTGTTCCAAGCACCATTTATCTTAGCTGGCTCAGGGAAGTATATTCCTCAGAACCATGGAACCAAAGGAGACCCTGTCCCTGGAGGCCCTGTCCAATTTGCAATGAGTGATAAAGGTATGAGGTGAAGACCAAATGGCTACTGCACAAATGGCATCTATAGGTAGCCTTGCCAGAAAGGCTGAAGATGTGGAAACAGCTCTAGTTGAGTGGGCCTTAACTTTATGATTTAGTGGCATGTGCCCAGAGTTATATGTGAAGGAAATGCAATCTGACAACCATTTTGACAAAATGTTTTTTACTACCCTTCTTTGAATCTGAAAAGGAGACAAAAAGCTGATTTTCTAAAGTGCTTAGTTCTCTCTAAATAGAATCAAAGTTTCCTATGGACGTCAAGTTTGTGCAGCATATGTTCCATCTTGTTAGTATATTTGGGGAAAACACAGGTAATTCAATAGTCTGGTTGTGGTTTGTCTCAGAACAAACCTTAGGTAGAAATGAAGGATTTGTTCTCAGTGAGACTCTGTCATTGTGAAAAATCAAGTATGGGGGTTTGATGGACAAGGCATGTAATTCCGAGACCCTTCGAGCAGAAGTAATAGCTACTAGAAAGATGGTTTTCCATGATAAGTATTTAGAGTCATAGGATGATGCCTGTTTAAAAAGGGGTAAGATGATTCGGGAAAGAACAAAATTTAGGTTCCATGGTATAGCTGAGGCTCTAATAGGTGGTCTCAAATTAATAGTACCTTTAAGGAAGGCTTTAGAAAGTCTATGGGACATGATACAAGTCTCCTGATTGCCAATATGAAAATTAGAAATTGCTGCCATTTGAACCCTAATGGTTGCTGCAGCCACCCCTTCATTAAATAGCTTGGTCAGAAACTCTAAAATGGATGAAATCGAAGCCAAATATGGGTCAATATTGTTTTGGGATGCCCATATGAAAAATATGTTCCATTTACTAAGGTATATCTTACTGGCAGATGATTTATGAGAGGAGATTAGGATGTTCTGAGCTGCAGGTAAGAGATTGTGGAACCTGGCTATTCTTGGAAATGGAGCAGCCAAGCTGTCAAGTGGAGGGTATGAAGTGCAGGATGAAGAGCCCCTGATGAATCAATCAGAACATCTGGAACTGGGTCCACAATCCATGGTTCTTCCAGTAGATGAGGCTGAAGAAAGGGGAAACAAATCTAATGAGGCCAATAAAGGGCTATTAGAATGATGGTCCTTCCCAGAGTCCTGGCTTTCTTTAGGAATTTGGGTATCAGAGGAATTGGGGAAAAAGCATAAAGAAGACCCAGGGGCAAACTGTGCACTAGTGCATCCCTTGGGGTATCCCCCGAATTGGGGATTAGGGCAAAGTAGTTGCTGCATTTGGTGTTGGTGGGGGTTGCAAAAAGGTCGCAGCAAGGCTGGCCCCATCTGTGGAATATCCTTTCTACTACTTCTTCTTTCAGGGACCACTCATGAGGCAATAGAATTGCTCTGCTCAACTTGTCCGCTATCACAGTGGATCTCCCCAGGATGTGCATTGCTACCAGAAAGTGCTGGGTGGATATTGCCCACTGCCATACTCTCAGGGCCTCTTGACATAGGGGGGTAGGATCTGGTTCCTCCTTGTTTGTTTATGTACCAGACCACCAACATGTTTTCCATCTGCATTGCAATAGTTCCCTAGAGGAAGAAAGTCTTGAATGGACTGCAACACTAGTAGTACCGCTCTCATCTCTAGGTCATTGACAAGCAGATGAGCCTCGTGTTTCTCCCATGTGCCTTGTGTAGTCCTTCCCTTAAAATGTCCCCCCCACCCACCCTATTAGGGAGGCGTCCGTGGTCACAGTGGCAACAGAAGTGGGTAGAACAAAGGCAGGTCCTATTGTTACTTGCGGACAAGTTAGCTACCAGTGAAGATCCTTCTTGCATGAATTTGTTATCATAATCGGATGAGACATTGGAAGTAATTGAAAGGACCATTATGTGAATAGGAGTCATTGCAGTATCTGCATATGCATTCAACCGAAAGGAATGGCAATGATGACTGCTGCCATGGTCCCTAATAACATGAGCACTGTTGAAGCTGGGGTTTTTTGTTTTGAGATGAGGTCCAGATCTTGTTGTCGAAGGGTCCCAACTCTTTCCATTGGGAAGGTTTACAGTCATGGAGACTGTGCCGAGGTCTGCTCCTATGAAAATGGAACATTTGGATGGCGATAAGGCAGATTTTTCTGAGTTTATGGTAAGCCCCAATTGACTGCAAAGATCTAAGGTTGTATCCCTTGTTTGTATGAGTCGATGCTTGGTGGTGGCAGTGAGGAGCCAGTCGTAAGTATGGAAACACCTGGAATCCTAAACATCTCAGATGAGCCATGACTATTGCCATGCATTTGGTGAACACTCTGGGGGCTGAAGTGAGACCAAAGGGCAGAGCTCGAAACTGAAAGTGACTGGCTCCCAGCTGAAAGCGCAGATGATCCCTGAATGGTCTGGCCATTTTTATGTGGTAGTACGCATCCTGGAGATCTACTGAGCACATCCAATTGTCTCTCCCTAGAAAGGGAAGCATAGACTGTAGCATGACCATCCAGAACTTTGTTTATTTGATAGATTTGTTCAATCTTCTGAGATCCAAAATGGGTCTCCAGTCCCCTGTTTTCCTTGGAACTAAAAAGAACATTGAGTAAGTTACAGAGCCTCTCTGGTCTGCTGGGACTGGTTGGATGACTTTTTTTTCTAGCAACCTTGTAACTTCTATGGCTGCTTGTTAACTGTGACTGGGTGGGACATCCGGAATTTTTGTCACAAGGGGTGGAGAGGTGGCAAAGGATTACGCTTTGTACACAATGGTCTTTTGTGATTTTTAGCCCGGTGTCTGGGTACAAAGATAAGCGTCTCCCGAATGTCTCCAGAGATGGACAGATGGGCCTCCTTTCAGGAGCACTGATAGGGCTTTCCAAAGAACTGATCCTTGTCGCCCTGATTTTGCAGGCCCCCTCTGCTGCGTGGAGAACACGAGAGCTAAACAAATGACAGATGGCACAATTCTCCTGAAGGTGAACCTCACTTAAACAATAAACACACTTCGTGTGACCATCTGTAATAGACATCTTTTGTTCACATTTGGGACACTTTTTGAATACAGACTTGGCTTTCTCTTGTTGAGACATGGCTATACAATAAAGTAACAATTGTCAGGCAAAGCACATTATATGATTGACTATGGAGAAAACACACTATCCTATATATAGAATAGCCCCAATAAAAAACAGGGCTCTAACTCTATAAATATTTAAACATTACAGTACACACTATATGACTAACTATGAAAAGTACACAGTACTATATATAGCTGCATGGGATATTATACTCATAACGTACCAGAAAATATTCTATGAACTCAGCCAACAAGTGAATGAAGAAAGAAGATTTTGCTGATAGGGATGACTCCAATTAGAGGTACATAGAATAGGCAAGATGGGGGTGGAATTTACTGGAGAAAACTGGCAAATGTCCAAGATATCAGGAGCAACTATTTGGAAAGAGAAAGGTAATAGAATGGGAAGAATTCAAGACAACGCTTACACTGCAGGCTAGAGACTGCCTTCCTATCCGGGATTGATATCTGATTATAGGCAAAGAAAAAGGGATAGGGGAATCCTAAGTGAAAAACCTGCTCTGGGAGAGTTTTTAATTGAATCTAGAACAGAAGTTGCTGGTAAAAAAAGGGATAATTAGTACAGTATATAAAATACTGCACGATAACTACTATTACAGTATAGAAAATACTGCATGATAACTATAGAAATCAAACAGAGGAGGTTAGCAAAGATTGGAAAGAGAGAGTGCATAAGCAATTCACAATGAAACAATGGGAGGACAAATGTATGGCTTCCAAATATGTGAAAAAGTCTAGAAGATTTAGGATTTTTGCTTGGAAGTGTTTGCATAAATATTTTTATATCCTAATCAGGCTCCAGTGAATATTTCCTTAGTTTGATGACAAACGCTGGAGGCGTAATGGGGAAGAATGATGTAAGTGGGAACACATGTTTTGGAAGTGTAATGAGTTGGCAGACTTTAAAAATTCCTTACAAAGTACTCTGTCACAAATACTGGGCGAGCAATTGGGTGTAACTAACAAAATAATTTTTTGAGGTGGGATACAGGATCTGAATTGCCTCGACATAGTGAGGGCTAGATAAGTTTAATTCTGGTGGCTGCCAAAAAAAAAGCAATTACTAGCAAAGGGAAATCAATGTCTGAACCAACTGTATGAAGTACTGCATATTGTAACAGAGATAAAAGAAATGGAAGTGGGATGTTTAGAAAAGGGTAGGTGCAAATTACATAGAAAAAATGGAAATTCTAGGAACAAAACATGCAGAATTATGTTTTGGAGGAGGAGTGAGGTTTAAGAGAAGGCAATATATGTAATGTTGAGTTGATGGCAAATATACAAAAGAATATATGTGATGTATACTGTTTGTAACTGGGAATATGTTAATATGGTTTGTTTTCTTTTATAGGAATATATGTTTGCCTACCCCTTAACAGATAATTCAATGTTGTTGTTGTTGTCTTTCGGCTTTCCCGGTTCAATAAAGGTGTTAAAAATGAAAACAAAAATAGTGAGCATTGCTTTTTTGCTACAGGATTTGTGCTTGAGTGCTTTTTCAGTGCTGATGTTCTGGTTTTGCTCCTACAGTTTTATATCCTGCTTATCATTTAACTATTTAAAGTTGCATTGTAGTACCTTCTGTTCCCTTGTTCTTTGTGTCTGCCCCATCCCCCACTGAAACATTACGCTAACGTTTCTGAAATTCAAACCTTCCTGGGTTCGTTAACCTGTAGCTCAGAGCAGATGAATTCCAATGCCTTTGTGTTCCACTGTTCTTTTTGTCTGCAAAGCCCCCACTGAGACTTTAAGCTAAAGTTTCTGAAAGAACTCCAGTATTGGCTTTATTTGATTGGATCCCTTTCTTGCTAGCTTGTCTTTTTCCTTGATCCATTGAGATATTAAGCTAAAGTTTCTGAAGGATCTCAAATATTGGGTTTATTTGACTGGATCCTTCTCTAACCAGCCGGTTTCTTCCTTGAATTTTTCAATTTTGAAAAAAGCCAATCCACTCACCTTTTTCCTGTTGTGGTCTTTTAATAATACCCCTTATGGTAATCTGCTTCCCAAAGTCCCTCCCTCCCTTCTTTCATTGTTATTATCTCTTGTATAACTTATTTAATCAGTCTTCCCACCCATTGTTATTCCATAGATCCAAGTGTCCACCCAGCTAATCAGTATTGCTCTTGAGTAAACTTCCCTTACAACATATTGTCTCTTGCTCATTTTCATGGAGCTCAACAGAGCTTGGAGTCCTAGCCTGCGTTCTAGAAGTGTTTTACTTATATCTGACTCCATCCAAGCAAAGCTAAGCACTTTTGATTTCTAAATCACACTTTATTAATTTATTTTGAGGGATTTCTGCTTTTATTTGTGCATTTCATTGTATTTCTGTAAACAAAATGTTCTTCCTGCCACTATTACTGCTGTAAGGCTCTCTTGAACTTGCCTTCAAGGGATTTTCAGTTGTTTAACTGGTTTGTGGTAGCACTGCACTTGTTGGTCTCTTGTACTGTGCTTTTAATTTAGGAGGACTGTGATTGTTTGTCTTGTGGCAGAAGGTGTTTTCCTGGTCTACCTCAGTTGAGAAACACATAAAAGGGCTCATAGGGTAGTTGTTTTACTGGCCAGGGGGATCATTAGTTAGTGTTCTGTTTTTTTCTGTGCTGTATAAATTCAAAGCATTTGTTCAGTTGTGCTTACTGTGCAGAAGTGGTTAGCAGTGCCCTATACAGTAGCGAACACCTAGAAAGCAAATTCCCCTATAGAATTGTCCATAAAACTATATCCTATAAAGCAGTATATACAGAGCAAATATCCTGTGTGTCGACAAGCTTAAAGCAGCTATTTTGGTGTTGAATGGCTTACCTATAGATTTAGCAGAATTCAGTACTGTGTAAACATCAAAGTTAATTAAATTTAGTACTGTTTAGCATAATCTGCCCCAGTAAAGTACCAGTAATAGTCTGCACCAACAAAGCACCCTTAATATCCTTCTAACTCTAGTACTCCACCCCCTTATAGCTCACCATTCATAGGACTGGACAGCATAGATGTGCAATTTCCTAACTTGTCTGTAGCTAGCTTGGTGGATATGGGGATCTTGAGACAATGTAGCAACTGTCTCATATTTATCGACAAACACTTAATCCTTAAAGAAACACACAGTATGCAAGTGGTGTCCTTACATGATGATACTGGAAGCCAGACTCTCACATACAAGCACATATCAGGTTGTCAGAACCAGGCACACAACACCCACCTCACGTAGCACACAGCACGCATATAAACTACCATATGCCGAGGCACTTAAAAACAATCTTCCTAAAAACAAAGGACGCCTAGATTGCCTTTTAGCAAAGATATGCCTCAGCAAGCTCAAAGGCACTCAGAAAAAAAACATTAATACCACACATACATTCACTGTCAGTGGAGCCAGAAACACTAAGCCCCTAAGGCAAGCAAGCACATATCGTAGGACTCTCAACATAGGGGGACTCCATTGTAAGACAAATTGATGTCCATCTAACCAGGTTTAGCAAGGAGAAGATAACGATTAGTTGTTTATCTGAAGCTAGGATCCCCCAAATCACACATGCACTCAAGTGATTTAACCACATGTACCAGTATGATTCCATCACAGTCCATGTAGATGTAAATGATCTGAGACGTACCTACCTGGACTATATGAAGAGAGAAATTATGGAACTCTCAGACTGTCTCTCGCAGGCTGGTATGAGTCTGGCATTGAGCAGCATAATACCATCACCGAGGATGATGCCACAATATGAGCAAAAGGTGTCTGACTGATTTTAACAATTGGCTGCCTTTCTGGTGTCATTCTAAGGGGATATAATGTTTGTCAGCTTGGGAGGACATGGTTAACAGACCACTTTGCTTTGCCAAGGATGGTTTGCACCTTTCTAGGCTTTCAAACACTGTCTAAAACTTTGTCCACTCCCATAGTGCCTTTATGAGGCAATGCCAAATTGGAAATCTACTGACATAGTGAAATCAACTGAAATGAACCACAAAGTGTTACTGCTCAGTGCTGGGAGCCTAAAACAAATACATTCCTTTGAAGTCCTCACACCTGAGAATAAGGACATCTGTGCTGCTACCAAAGCATAGTTAAAACTGCAGATAGTACCCCAGTAGTGCAAGGATTCAGTGCCTAACACACTTTTATACCAGTAGCCACACAGACAATGGCTAAAGGTGGAGATGTCTTAATATACATCAATAACAAGCATACCTCTAAGTTAGGCAAACAGGATGATGTGCTGAAGTTCCTCCATATGCAGATCATCATAAATGAAATCCCATACTTTATCCTAGTCAGCTATCAGTCACGTTCCATTTCCCAAAAACCTCATAATGCATACTTGCACTAACTGGAGACACTTACCATCCAACCTAACATACTCATGGGGGACTTTAATTACCCCTCTATTAACTGGGAATCCTACATGGCCTCAAATCTACAGGCACAGATACTCCTGGACATTGTAAATATAAAGACCCTTGACCATATAGTCAATACACCCACTAGAGGCTCCAATACACTGGACCTGGTACTCACAAATCTAGGAGAATGCTCCCCCCATGTTACAGCCTCCCTGGTGAAGTCCGATAATAAAGTTGTCTCCTTTGAATTCAAAATCAACTCTGTAACCCCAGTAAAACCAGTTATAGTTAGGAACTATTCCAACGCAAACTATCTTTTATTAAATAATGGTTTGTCAAAATTCAATGCCCCTCCAAACCCCAAGAACGCAGCAGCCTACGCTGAATTGCTCGCAGAAACTCTGTACAACCATGCCTATGGCTGCAAAGAAGCTGCTGTACCTATCAGAAATAAGCCCAGAACTAGTCCCAAAACCAAATTGCACTGGTGGCATCCCAAATTAAACAAGATATACAACAAAATGAAGAAAAAAATATGTCAAAAATCAGGAAGGGTAATTCCCATAAAGATAAAAATCTGTCATCAAACTAAATAGGCAGTTAAGAGGACTAATTAGGTCAAGCAAAGCCAACTTTTAAATTAAGATAGCCTCCCAGGTGAAAGATAACCATAATGTCTTCTTCAGCTATGTCAAAAACTTCAAAGACAGTTCACAGCAGTGAGTGAACTGCTGGTTAATGGTGCCATATTTAACAAGGCAGGGGATATAGCGGACCTCTTAGTGGACAAATTCACTTCCAACTTTACCCCTGTCTTACATCCAACCATCCCCCAAGAAATACCTTCAAACATAACATTACAACTAGAGAGAATGTACTGTCTCAGCTTGCTAAAGTTAAGAACACAGCCTCACTGGGCCCTGATAACATCTGGGGATCTCTTCTTAACAGTCTATAAATATGGCTTATCATGACCCCTGTAATCACTATTTAACTATAGTCTTAAAACAGTCTTTTTGCCATGAGAATACAGGACTGCAATGGTCATCTCCCCTTATAAGGGAGGACCTTCAACAGATCCTGGAAATTACAGACACATTAGTCTGACTAGCCTTATTTGTATAGCCATGGAAAGAATTATCATGGAAATTATCAACAAGATAAGAGACCTCCAGACACTGGATCCATCCCAGTTTGGCTTTGTCAAAGGAAGGTCATGCTTACTGAATCTGGTTGATTTTTTTTTTAAAGTTCACTAAGGGAATGGATGAGGGAGAAGCTGTGCATACTACATGTCTAGATCTGGATAAAGCATTTGATACAATACCCCACTTATACATTGTCAACAAACTTGAGCTATCTTGCTGAAGTTAAAGTGATCCATGTACTAGCAAATGTTAGGCATAAACTACATTATAAAACACCGGATAGCTAGATGCTCACAGATTGGCTCCAAGAGGTAAGGATCAGTGAGGCCATCACTACAAAGTGACAGGTCACCAGTGGAGTCCCTCAGGTCTCTGTGCTAGGCCTGCTCCTCTTTGACATCTACTTCTCAGACGTCAAACCCAATGTCAAAGGCCTGTGGCTGACCAAGTACACAGATGACTGTGAAATGGGAGCAATTACTAAATCCCCCCAACACAAGAACACCCTTTAGGAAGGTTTAATACAGACAAATGTTTGGTGACGAAGCAATGGCTTAAAACTCAAAGCCAAGAAATACATTATAGTACCTTTTGGTAAGCCTGCCACCCTGGGTAATTACATCATCAATAAAACATCCTTAAAAGTTGATACACTAGTCAGAGATCTGCAAACTCGTAAAGATAGTAACCCAACCTAACCTTCGACCAGCATGTGTCCAAAGTAGTGAGAAAATCCTTCTATGTTGCTCAACATATAAGTAAGGGCATGGCATCTAGGTCCAGAGAGGTTATCGTACTACTGTACTCAGGCCTCATCAGACTCATCATAGAGTATACTGCCCCCTTTGGTATGTACCTGACCAGACATATGCAGCAACTGGAATGTTCACAAAGATTCCTTACAAAAAGAATACAGGGAGTAAACACACCTCCCTATGTTGAGTGTCTCAAAGTCCTGTCTGTTTACTTGCTATCATACAGAATTCTGAGAGATGATCTTTACCTGGCATACAAGGCATCCATGGACCCTGTTCTGATGAACCTTTTGCACACCTGCAAAAATAAATAAATAAATAAATAAATAAATAAAGCATCACAACTACTAGATCAAAAGTCCTAAATTTTGCTTGCAACATAAATAGGACATGTTGGAGAGACAGACATGTTTCTCAGAGAATTCCCATTCTCTGGAACAGGCTCCCCCATCCATGTGAGGCAGAACTCCTTGCTAACCCTATTTTAGCACAACTTGGATCAATAGATGAATAATTGGAAATTCACCTCTGGTCTGGAGCCTATGTCTCTGATGGACAGCAGTAGTCAGTAAATCATCACCTACATAAATCAAATTTGTGGGCCACATTTAGTTTGCACGGCTAGACTTATAAGGGCCTTAGTGGTGTTTAGCCTAGTACACCTATGAACTTATGAAATGATCCAAATAAAACAAATACTCTTCCATTTACCAAATGAATTAAAATGAACTAGCTTTCTCAAGTTAAAGTGATCCATGTACCAGCAAATGTTGTCCAAGATCCAAGAACCATCTTAACAGATCCAATATCCATGTACTACTACATGTAATCTGTTGTCCATCTACCAGCAGAATTCATCCAAGATCCATGCACTTGGTGAAATGGTACAAGATCCAGGCAGTGTAGATACTGATCAAAGACCTATACAATTCATGCACCAGAGGAACTGATCCAAGACCATGCAGTAGCTTAACAGTGCTAAGAAAGAAATACCAGATGAAATGATACTCTAGAGCCCACACGCAAGATGAACTGTTCCACTTAGCAGCTGAACTTATCCATGATTCATACAACAGCTGATTAGTTTTTGGATAATTATTTAAAGTGAACTTTATCTGTGTTCAAGATGAACTTATCCAAGGTCCATCTAACAGATGAATGTATCCAATATCCACCAGTCAGTTGAACTAATCCAAGCTACAAAGATCAGGGAAACCTGTAGAGGATCCACATAATGAATAAAATGAGGCAAGATTCATGCACCAGCTTAAATGAGCCAGGATTCAAACTACTAGTGAAGTGATATAAGTTCCATATACCAGCCAAAGTTATCTAAGTACAGTTTTAGCCAAATTATACAGGGTTCATATACCAGCTAATCAGAGTAAATAGCTGAAATAAGCCAGAATATGTGTACCAGATAATGTGACTCAATAATGTATGCACCACTTGAATGGATCCATGAATCATGCACCCAGTGAACTGATCTGGGATCTGTAATCTAGCTACATATAGCAACATACCAGTTAAAATGACTCAGTGACCTTGTATCAACTGAAGAGATCCCAAGTTTGTCAAATAAACTGATGTTCCAAATGAATGTATTCAAAATTCATAAACCAGTTATATGGATCCAAGATTTATCGGGACTACCACAGGCTCCATTTAGAACTGGTGCAAGAACTTCCAAAATTCATTTAACAAGTCTTCTAATTCCAGATCTGTGAACAAGCTGAATTGAGTTAGGCAGGGTTGCCACATTTTCTGATGCCCAGAATGGGAAGATTTTATGAAAAGGTGTAATTTTCAGGGCAAACCATGCCTGCACCTAGAGTAAATGACTGGATTTAACTTTCTTGCCAAAATAAAAGCTCACTTTGGATATGTGGGAAAAGACTAAACAAAAGATAATACAAAAACTGAGAAACTGGAAGCTCTTGCCTATGGGTATGGATAATAAGATACAAGCAGTAAAAATGTTTTTAGTTCCTTTAATTTTATACACAGGTCATGCATTTTTTCACCAATCAGAGGAGATGTTATGGATAGTAATTAATAAAGGGTTGAATGATTTTATTTGGAAGGGGAACATGGCAAGAATCAAGTGGTATAAGTTGACCCTCCCAAAAGAACAAGGAGGTTTAGGATTACCTGATTAGAAGACATTTGTTAAAGCTACACAATTAAAGGTCTTATACATAACACAAGTAGAAAGCTACAATTCAAAGTATAATGGGATGATGATGAAGCAGGGGGTTACTCAAGTAATAATGAAGAAATGGGATTTTGGACATAGATCCTTAAGGAGAATAACATCAGTCATACAGAAGACAAAAGTAACACTGATCACTGAAATCGCTACACCCAGTGACTACAGTGTCTTTTGTACAGAGAGACACAAAGTCATAAAATATCAGGATTTGCAGGCAGAAATGAGAGCATTGTGGAAGAAAGATACCCAGACAGCTCCAACAGTAGTAGGAGTAATAGGTCTTATAAAAAATAATCTACAATTGTATTTAGATATGTTACCAACACATGTAACGCTATATGAATTGCAGAAGAAGTCAGTACTGGGACTGGGTCCTAATGGAGAGATGACAGGGGTCCTAATGGAGAGATGAAAAGTCAGCAAGCAAAGGAGAGTAGTAGTGCTGAAATTGAATTCATCCTCAAGTCCTGATGAGTACCTTCACGAGGTGGACCCTGTTTTTCACAAAATCTCACCAAGACGACCCTGATATATAGACTGTATTTAGATAGCATATATCATGGACAGAAGTAAGTCAAAAACAAAAAAAGCTAGTTGGGTGCACAAGATCCAGGATAAAAAAATGCTCAATCCTGGTAGGCACACTGGTACCAAGACTTGAAAAAATGGCAGTGTAGAATCCTCAAAATACGGAAACATTCCTACAATAGGGCCAGGCCAGGCCCAGGGGGAGGTGGCCCTCCTGTTGTAGAAGGAAGTAGCAGTCCACAAAAATCACAAAAAATTGATTGGCAAAACAAGAGCCATAAAAATGACAGAGTGGACTATTGAGGAAAAGAAAGAAATTATGTATTGTTACTATTACATAACAAGCCCAGAATTTTCAGACACAAGATATATAAAACAAGTAAGAGAGAAATTAGAGGAAAGAAAAATACTTCTGCAGGAAAAACTGTCAGAAGCTTCAAATAAAAATTTGTGTTCATTAATACAACAGATATTTGAAAAATAGTATATAGATCAAGAAACTTTGATCTGTTTGGAAAAAAGAAGCATCTGAGGAAGTGCAAAAATATAAACAACAAAACTAGAGATATTTGAAAAATATAAAAAAGAAATATGGACATGGGAAAGAAAGAGAGAGAGATTTGATATGGTGCAATATTTATGCAATGGAGAAAGCCAAGTTAACTAATATAGAGAAGGCATTCTCAAAGATATTCAAAGAGAAATACAGGCAAAAGCATCCAGATATGGAAAATTTTACAATAAAAAAATTATTATCATAAAGATGTAATGTGGAAAAGATGATTAGTAAAGCAGAAGTTACAGAAATAGAAGACGCTATGGATTGCCTGCAAAGTGAAGAATTTACTGTAGAAGGTCTAACACAGACTACATCACAGCATGATGGAGTGAGTCCCTAGAATAAGGAAAAGCAAAAAGATCAGGAAACATGTGAAGAAGAAATATGGACATGGGAAAGGAAAAGAGATTTAATATGGTGTAATATTTATGCAAACGACAAAGCAAAACTAACCAATACAAAAAGAGCAGCACCAAAGATATTTGAAGAGAAATACAGGCAAAGGAATCAAGATATGGAAAACTTTACAATACAAAAATAAGAAGACTAAGAGGAAAAGTAGAAAAAGAGATAAGCAATGGAGAAGTCAAAGAAACAGAAACTGAGGTTATGCAGTAGCTGCAAAGAGAAGGATTCAGTGTAGAAAATTGCATGCAGAAAGCAGCACAACAGGATAGAGCAATGGATATCCAAATTAAGGGGAAACCAGTGGAATAGGAAGCAAATGGTCAGGTGCCATATCAAGATATTTTTGGAGCCTTCCACAGGAAACCAGTATAAACGTTCACTTGAAGCTAGACAGCAAGGAAAGGAACAGGAAACTGTGGACACTCTGATGTAGTCAATGTTGAGGAGTGATAGGCCAGTGAATTCTAATATGGCAGAGCAACAAATGACACAGGATGTGCCACAAGAAGATGCTATTAAACTTTCTACAGAATGTCCGCAGGAAACGGAAGACAAGGGATGTGCCCTGACTTTGGAAGAAAATGAGCTAAGAGAAGAGTTGCTTGATTTAATGGACATGGATAGATATGTTAAGATCAATTTGAGAAATAGACTGCAGAAGGTCAATAAAACCCAAAAAGTAAGAAGTCTGATAAAACAAATGAATGCAGTAATTAGGACTGTCCACAGAGATCCATGTGATATAACAGAAGTAAGCAGGATATACTATTGTGCTGCTAAATTAATAACTGATAAAGTTCTACCACAAGACTACAGGGTAGTGAGGGAAATGAAGGGGAGAAGTCAAATACCAGCATGGACGTATCGAATACAGAAAACTATAAAGTAATTAAGACAAGATGTGTCACTGTAAGAAGATTATAGAAGGGGGAATAGATCAACAAAAATACTAAGAAAGATAGATGTGATTAAAGCAATGCACAGCATTAGAACAGACCAGGATCTATCATGCACTACCACAAATAACAAACTAAAAATTTCAGCATAGGCAGAAAAACTTAGAATATACACAGATAAATATAATGGAAAAGTACAAAATAAGCAATTTATTGATGGCCCAAAAAAGTTTTATAGAGAATTGGGAAATAAGGTAAAAGGAATTGAAAGACCACCAAAAAAGAGGAAGTAGATACATTTTGGAAAAGTATCTAAGAAGATCCTGTGGAACATAACAAAGATGCTAAAAGGACAGAAGAAGTAAAAGAAAGAATAAGAAGTTTAAAGGTACAGGATATGAAATGGGATGAAATAACAGCCAAAGAGATTGAAACAAAGTTAAGAAAAGCCTCTAACTGGAAAACCACAGACCCAGATACAGCACCTAACTTTTGGTTAAAAGTATTACCATCTTTGCACGAGGATTTAGCCAGGAGTAAGAACTATTTATATGCACACCCCAAACAGACACCAAACTGGCTAACAACAGGCATAACAATGCTAACAACAGGCAAAAACAATGCTCTTACTTAAGAGTGAACCTACAAGCTACCCTAAAAATTATAGACCAATAAGTTGCCTTCCAACAACGTATAAACTATATATAGGAATTGACTAAGAAAGAGTTTATAGTCATTTTGAAGAAAACTCAATTATGGCAGTAGAACAAAAGGGCAATAGAATAAAGTCATATGGAACAAAGGATCATTTGTTGTTAAAATAAAGTTATAGTGGAGAACTGTAAAAAGGGGAAGAATCTAAGTATGGCATGGATTGACTACAAAAAAGCATTTGATAGTATCCAACATTCATGGATAAAAAAGTGCTTAAAATGTATAAGATACACCCTACACTGATTGACTACATTACAGTAACCATGAAACAATGGCAGACCACTATGCAATTAAGCCATGATAAAGGACAGATTATTATCCCAGGGATAAAATTTCATAGAGGGATATTCCAGGGTGATTCTCTGTTACCATTGCTATTCTGCCTTGCCATTAATCCATTAAGCTGTTTACTTAACAACTTAGGCCATGGCTACAATCTGGCTCCTAGAAAACAGAAAAGTCTAATGACTTCTCATCTTTTCTTTGTCAATGATTTAAAACTGTATAGCTCATCAGATGAGGAACTGAAAGCACAGCTGCAGGTTGTCAAAACTTTTTCAGATGATATTAGAATGTCATTTGGTCTTGATATATGTGCAAAAGCAACCTTTAAAGCAGGAAAACTGCAGCACCAGGAAAACATCAGTTTGGGACAAGAATGTGATATAAAAGAACTTGAGCATGAGGGGGTGTATAAATACTTGGGAATTGATGAAGGATCAGCAATAAAACATGAACAAATGTGAATAAAACTAAGCAAGGAATACTTTAGAAGACTTAAACTAATTTTGAACTTGTTAATATGATTTTATTACTTTTATATAAATGCATGTTTGCCTGTGTCACATGTGATACTTCAGCAAAGGTGTTTTAAAAAAGGATCACTTTCATAGAATTTGATTTGCTTATGTTGTTTCATATCATATTTAAGGTATTTCATATAGAACATAACTGTTTTTAACTATTACAGAAACACATTTAAGAATTATTTTCCACTGTCCTGCTTGTTTTCATTGCATTCTCAAAGATCAATGTGCTATTTATTATTTTTCTGGCACGTGCTTAAGAGTTTTAAGTTGCATTTTTCCTCTGCTGTAAGGACTGCTGTTCTGCAATCTTAGTAGTCTAAATATATTGGATCTGCTGTTTTCACTGCTTTTAGGTTTCTACTTTGTGGTTCCCTAGCACTTGGGCTCCAGATCAGTCATTTTACATTAAGAGGGTTAATGTCTGTCAATGGGAATTGTTGATGAAAAGTTTATTGTGTGCTTACCTCATTGGCTTGAGGGCATGCCAAATTCAAAACTTGTTTTTTTTTCCACTTCTGTATCAGTTTTGCATTTGCATGACACTGAGCTTCACACAGCAATGGTTGCCTGTATATACACAATCATTAGAAGTTGTAGTTTTCCCTATAAGAACTACCTCAGAATTTTTTCACAGTGCCATGCAGCGCAAAGCGCAACTGGTTTACATGCCAAGCAGCATTGCTGCATTTAGTTAGTTTCAGATCACATTATTGCAGCACTAGGAACTATCGCTGCTCAAAGAGCAACTGGTTTGCTCTCTAAGCAGCATTGCTGCATAGGTTAGCTGCAGATTACACTACATAAGCACCCATCCCTCTTCACATTGCAAACACCCCATTCTATTCCATTGTAAAGCTCATATTAAGGATCTACAACCATGGATAGGGACTTTCCTGTTTTCTCTGCATCCAGCTTGGTGGATATGGGCATCTTGAGGCAATATAGCAATTGCCTCATGTTTACTGACAACTACTTACTTCTGAAACAGACGAATACTGCACGTGAGAAATGTAGTTACATAATGTCACTGGAGGCAAGACTCTCACATACAGACAAAAAAAGCACCAAACAGGTTGTCAATGACACACACACACACACACACACACGCACGCCACTCACTGCATTTACTATGGACCAGAAACATAGACCCACATATGCAGAAGTGCTCAAGTGTAATTTACCCAAACCTCAAAGACCTCGAGACCCAGTCCTCAGAAACTCCATGTGCACACAAACAAGACAACTTCCACCGGAACACATAAAATATCTCATAGACAGTGTCTCCACACTACACAACCCACTATTTTGGTCAATGGAGACTTCATTGAGAGACACGCTGATGTCCCTTTCACCAGTCTGAATAAGGAGAAGGTCACAGTTAGTTGCCTGTCAGGGGCCAGCATTCACCAAATCATACAAGCACTCATCTCACTAAACCTCAAGTACCAGTATGACTCAGTCAGAGGTCATGTGGGAGTAAGTAACCTGAGATGTACCTCATTGGACTATATGAAGACAGACATGATTAAGCTCTCAGGATACATATCACAAGTGGGTATATGCCTAGCACTGAGTAACATTTTACTGTATCCAAGGATGATGCCACAATACCAACAGAAAATTAATGACTTTAATAATTGGCTTAGCTTCTGGTGTCACTCCAAGGGGGTCCAATAGTTGCAGCCTGGGAGAACACAATTGATAGGCCATGTTACTTTGCCAGGGATGGTTTTCATCTGCTGCCACTATGCTTTCAGATATTGGCCAAAACATTATATGTCCCACAGTGCCTTTTTTAGGCATTGCCAAACAGATAAATCTTCCAACATAGCAAAATGACTCAGGATAAGCTAAAGGTATTACAGCTTGATGCTAGGAATCTCAACAAGAACTATGCTCTCTGGAAGCACTCCTCACCATGGAGAATGCTGACATCTGTGCAGTTACTAAGATATGGTTCAAAGTCATGCAAAGTACCCCGGCAGTGCAAGGCTATAAAGCCTTTCATCCATTCCGACCACACACTGCACATGAAAAGACAAAAGGTGGAGGTGTATCTATCTACATAAAGAATAAGCACAGCTCAAGACTGGTCAAACAATATGACATGCTTGAGCTACTTCATGTCCAGCTAATCACAGGGAAAATCCATTATCATAATCTTGCTATCGACAGGTCCCTCATCTTGAACCAGGAAAACCATACCGCATACCTGAATTTACTGGAATCACTTACCATACTCATGGGTTATTTCATACTACCCTTCCATTAACTGGGACGCACATATGACCACTAACATGCAGGCTGAGAGTTCTAGATTTTGCCAATTCAAATAGCCTGCAGGAGCTAGTCTGCACTCCCACTAGGGGTACAAATATCCTTGACCTGGTGCTCACAACTACAGGAGAGTGTTGTAACCCTCCCCCCCCCCCTCAACTGCAATGTCCTTATTAGTTAGATTGGATCACAAAGCATTTACCCTTGAAATAAATATTAAAAAACATTCTCCCTTGAAATATATATAAAACTTGAACCCCCACCTAGCTAACCCCCAGACCTTTAAGAACTTCTCTAAGGCAAACAACTGCAATGGCACTGCTAATTTCCAAGCTCCCCACCCCAAAACACAGATGGCTTTGCAGGGCATACACAAAAGCTCTGTACGACCACATAAGCAACTGCCTAGAAACGGCGGTACCGCACCAAAATAATCTTAGGATAAACTGCAAAAACAAACCACCCTGGTGGATGCCTGGTGTAAATAGGTTGTACAAAAAATAAAATCATGTCTAGAAGCAAGACAGAATGTACATAACAGAGCAAAAACTCTCTCATTAGTCTAAACAAGCAAATAAAGGGACTATTCAAGTCTTAAAAAGTGAATTTTGAGGCAAAATTAACCTTTCTAGCTAAGGATAACCATAAGGAATTTTTCACTTATGTCTTCAATTTTAGGGGCAACAACCAACACTGTGTGGAGTTAGTTGTACAGAGCATAACCTATACCCAGCCAGAAGATATAGCAAATCATCTGGCTGATAATTTCATCTCCTCATCACCTACAGTTACCCCCCACCCCAAGAAATACCATCCACCATTCCTCTACCAGTTATCACAAAGGAACTAGTCACCACCATGTTCACTAAAGTTAAAGACCTGGCATTGATGGGTTCCAACAATATCCCAGGATGCCTCTTAAACAGTTTGAAATGTGACCTATCACATCCACTAGGATCTCTATTAACCCACAGCCTCCAGAATGGCTTTTTCCCTGGCGAGTACAGGACAGCAACAATCACCCCTCTGCATCAAGGAGAACCACCAATAGTCCCAGGAAATTACAGACCTATAAGTTTGACTAGTGTCATATACAATGACATGGAAAGAATAATCATGGACCTGATAAATAATGACATAGGATATCTCCAAACACTGGACCCAACCCAGTTCAGCTTCATCAAAGGGTAGGTCATGCCTGCTCAATCTAGTGGACTTCTTTGAGAAAGTCACTAGGGCTGTGGATGAGGGTAAAACTGTGCATACTGCCTACCTTGATCTGGCTAAGGCATTTGAGACAATTCTCAAAGTGGGTATTAAAGATAAACTCACAAAATCTTTATGTCACCAGACAGAGAGCAAAATGACTCATGGATAGGACACGTTATTAGACTAGGTGAATCCAGATACAGCAAGAGGCCAGTTACTAGTGGTGTACATTAGGGATTAGTGCTGGGACCTCTCCTGTTCAGAATATACTTCTCTGAAGTCAAGGCTAAGGTAGAAGGTCTTTGGCTGACCAAGTTTACAGATGACTGCAAGATGGGGATAATCACTGAATCTCCCAACAGAGCAGATATCCTTCAGAAGTGTCTGACCCAGACAAATGATTGGTTCTAGAGCCATGTTCTAAAATTAAATACAAAAAATGGATAATTATATCCTTTGGGAAGTCAAATAATCCTACAAATTACAGCACTAATAACACATGCCTAAGAGTGAATCCAGAGGTGCACAGATAGAAAGTAGCCTGAACTTTGACCACCATGTGTCCACAATGGTGTAGAAGTTCTATGCAGCATGGCTTATAAGTAAAGGCATGGCATCCAGATTCAAGAAAGTTATAGTCCCAGTATACTCAGCCCTCATCAGACCAATAATCTAAGTACAATGCACCTTTCACATACACCTGACCAGGAACTTACAAGGACTGCAGCAGCCTCAGAGGTCCCTTACAAAAAATACAGGTTGTAAACAGCATGTCCTATGCAAATCAACTGAAAGCCTATTCTATTACTCTGTCTCCTACCAAATACTAAAGGATGATCTATGCTTAACCTACAAGGCACTCTCAAATCCAGCCTTGGTGGAACTGTTACACATTAGCAAGACAAACTGCATGAGGATTACCTGATCCAAGGATCTAAACCCAGACTATCACATGAAGAAAACATGATGGAAAGACAGATATGTGTCTGGATCAGGCTTTCTATTCAGGTAAAGTAGAGCCCCTCCCTGACCCTCTTCAAACACAGTTTGGAGCAATGGGGCGGGGAATCATAAATTCACCCCTAGGGTCATGCCCATGTCCCTTATGGACAATAGCAGTCTGTAAAATACTCAAAGGCATAGGCACAAACTTAAGCCATTCTCTAGCCCTTATGGATTAAAACTGGGTAAAATCCAGGTAATAATGGCTAGGCTTATAAGTGCTCTTAGTCAGGTAATTTACTATGAAACTGTGAAAAAGAAGGAAGTCATTTTTGTCGTAAAATCTTAGGATATTTGCCATTTTTCAATTTGTTTAGCAGGAAGCATCTGTCCAAATAGGGACTGTCCTGTATAAAGAGGGACAGATGGTAACCCTAGAGCTACTTTACAAACATATGAAATGATTCAGAGTTTACAGACAAACTGATCTGCTCCAGCATCCATCTGCAATCTAAACTGGTCCACTTTCCAAGAGCAATGCTTCACTGCAGCTAAAATTATCCAAGGATCAGTTGAACTGCTCCAGGATCTAACTGCCACCTTAAGTGATCCAGGTGCATTCAGATTATGTACTATATGCACTGACCCTGCCTACTCATACTATTTGAAATGATTCAGGATTCATTGTTTGTGTCTTTCGGCTTTTCCCGGTTAGGGGTCACCACAGCGGAACTCCGGTACGCTAATGATTGGCAGTAGATTTTTACATGTCGAGTTGCCAGCCCTGACGCACAACCTTCAACAAAGGTATGCCCATTCATGCATGTCTCCACACAGAAGACACTCTAGCCGAGAATCAAACGGGATGTCTTGCTGTGAGGCGACAACGCTACCGCAGCACCACCACCGCAGTTGATTCAGGATTCATTACTAAGTCTAAATGATATAGGGTCTACACATTACAAGAAATGCTCCGAAATCCAATTGTCAGCTGAACTAATGCAGGATACCTTTACCAAATATATCTATATGTGTGTGTGTGTGTATATATATATATATATATATATATATATATATGTGTATGATATGTGAACTAGTCCAGGATCTATACCAGATGTATGAGATTAGAGTGAAAGATGGTCAAGTAGACAAAAAGTGATATTCTTAGCAAATCAATATTTATATAATTTGGGGTGCAATATTAAGAATGATTTTTCAGAGATGCTCTTACCATTAATTCTAGCAGACTAACAATCTAACAATAATAAATAATAATAATATTATTAATGTGTCTGTGTGTGTGTGTGTGTGTATATATATATATATATATATATATATATATATATATATATATATAGATATATATATATGTGTGTGTGTAGTTTATTTAGATGGATCAAATGGCAGAAGGTGCACTGTGATCCACTCCAGCACTGTGCTTACTCATTTTGTATACCTGTCACATGTCCATATTTTTACAGAATGTCCAGATTTTTTGCCTCATATACTTGGTCTGCTCCTCATGAAATGTGTTTTTCTGGAAAATCTTTGAGGATTGAAGTAATTAAATATTGAGAGAAATTTGAGTTTCAGACTGAATATCCTTCAGAAAATGTATGCAAATACAATCCTGGTATTCTTTTAATTTTCTAAGTTTGTAATATTTAAAATCCATCCCTGATGTTGGGCCTTTGTCCCCCTTATTATTTTTGTCTCTGTCCAGATTTCTTGTGCTTAGAAGTTGAGAGGCAGACATTTTCCTGTAAATATTCAGTTTACAGCTTTTATTTTTTATTATTCTGATATTTTCTGCAAAAAAGGTCACAGCTGAAAGAGATTGCCAATCTGCCTACTATAAATAAATGAAATAAAATTAAAAAATAAAAAAAATCACCATTATCTTCAACAGAAATAAAATCAAACCCTGAGCTTAAAACCTCTGTTCATTTTTCTGCAGTGTGGTATATCTCAAACATTGCATCTTTTATGAGTTAAAACAAACTGCAAACTGAGTGGAAATAAACTGAAAGCTGCCTTAATAAGTCACAGTGTATGCATTTCATCGGAAATATTAAATTCAAAATACTATTCTAATGGTAACACCACTCAGAAATTTGTTCTCTTTTCTCACTCACATTTTCACAGCACTAAGCAAAATACATTAATTTATCTAGCTGTAAATTAGACTCCACAGCATATTTAGAACTACCAAGTTTTTGGACCATCTGCTTTAGGCACCCACTGTCTTCACTCTGAAGTATTTCTTGAAAAGAAGTACCGTTGCATCTTTAGTATGAAACCATAGTTTGAAAATGTTCTAATTAAGCCTTGACTGTTCCTTCTTATCCACAATACTGACACTTAAAAAGGTCTCATTCATGTCAGCTTCAGTTCTTCTTTTCTTCGTAGTGTGCATGTTCTATGTCAGCAACTTGTCATTACTCTAATTTGTAATACAGCCATGCACACCATTTTGTTTTTGTGTAGACATGTATCATCCAGGATATGTTCTACAGTACAAATCCTACTTGGTCAAAGATGGATTTACACAGCCTATTTGAAAGAGGGTAGCTGTTGGCCTATACTTCAAATATGTAGCAATTTGGATGAAGTAATAGTATGTCATGATAATGTGCAAATGTAAAGCCCTCTATATGGTGTGCTTCATGCTATTACACAAAACAGTTACTGAAATTTTCTTTCTGTCACTGTTTACCAGTCAGGTACACAATACAGGGGATTACGACTGAGTCTTTGATCATAACCAAGTTGCTACATGGTCAAGAAAATGGTTTCAGGGAATTTAGTTTCAGGGCAGAGTGAAGCACAGGTCATAAAATGAATCCTGACAATCACTTACACTGAGAAAGCAAAAAGTGTAGCTTTGAAAACTGAAACACACAGTGCTTCCAGATATGTTTTAGAGTAAATGGAGCTTTAGCTGATTCAATTTACTATAAGACAGATAAAAATAAGAGAAAAGCATAGAAACTGTAGGAGTCTGCCATATGGTGACAGCACAGGGGATTAAGGCTGTGAAAATAAAGGTTCTGAGCTGTTAATGAGCCATTTCTTGTAGTCAAGGGTATATAGTGTTATTCTGTCTACCTCTATTTGCCTACTGTGTGGTTCTAAGCAAATCACTTCACCAAAGAGTGCACCCTGGTTACTCCTGAAAAGGGACACTTTGTTCAATAGGCTTACCTGGTTTACAAACAGATTAAAAACTAAATAAATAAATAAAGTGCTTTAGAGATTTGAAAGCTGTAACACATATAGAGCTCATGTAGATACAATGTTCAAAAGCCAAGTGTATTTTTGATCTTGTAACATCATTAAAATCTGTAAAATTCACTTCACACTTGTTTTGTTGTGTGTGGCATGCAATAGCAAAACAGTGTTTTACAGCTTTTTTTGTTTTAACTTTCTGTGGTGTTATTTATGGTCCCTCATGAGAGTAGAGTTTGAGAGAGATAAAAGGTAATTAATATATATTATTAAGCACCTTTATTACATAAGAATTGTGCTTAACAAAGCTGTCTTTTAAATTAATTCATAACGTAACAGTAGCATTTCATGCATTACAATGGCTCCTTATTGACATGTCAGCGCTCGAAATTCTAAGTGTCCGAAAGCCAAAAACAGGGTGAAAATATAAGAGAAGAGTAAATTTCAAAACTTGCTCTTCTCCTTTAAACTTATTTTGCGGGGGGTGGCAAGCCCCCTCTACATCCCTCCATGTGGGAAGCAAGCCTCCGTAAACTTATATATACAAGTCTGAGATTGTCATACCTCGGTGAAAAGGGAATATTCCAAAAAATGGCCATCTCGGACTTAGTATAAACAAATCTGATCTTTCAGCCATTCAGTTTCTGTGTTTCAGAACTCAGTCTAGCATGTCTCAATATTTCAAATGGTTACCCATTACAACGTCCTCTTCAAAGGGATGGACTTTATAATGTAGAACTATATCCAACCCTCACAACTATGTATTTCCAAAGTTTTTCTTGTGAACAGAATTGGATCATGGACAAATGGAGCCCTAGGCAAGGTAATGGACTCCCCTGCCCCAGCACTCATTCCAGTTTCCCACTACTTAGCTGTCTCTATTTACCATAAACATTGTGCATACTATTTTCTTCTTTACTTTTACAATGATTATAGAGATTTGATTTAAAGGGCAGCCACGGTGGTGCAGCGGTTAGCGGTATTGCCTCACAGCAAGAGGTTCTCTGGTTCGATCCTCGGCTGGAGTGTCATCTATGCGAAGTCTGCATGTCCTCCCTGTGGTCACGTGGGTTTCCTCCGGGCGCTCCAGTTTCCTCCCACATCCCAAAGACATGCTGTAGGTAGATTGGACACTCTAAATTGGCCCTTGGCATGAGTGTGTGCCTTCTGTGGAAGGTTGGGCGCCGGGCTGGCAACTCGACACCGTAAAACTTCACTGCCAATCATGAGCAGACAGGTGATCCACTGTGGCGACCCCTAACCGGGAAAAGCAGAAAGAAGAAGAAGATTTGATTTAAAAACCTTCACTGCAAATGTTATACTCCAAACAATGATGGACATTAGCTAAAGAAAACTTGGCATGAGCAAGAGTACACTTCTCTTTCCCTGAAACTCATTTTCATTGAAAATGCATCTGTGCAATGGTAGAGTATGTGCATATTTATATTAACAGACATTCCCCAAGCCCACCAGTTATAGTGTCTGTGTTGACTGCATCCTTCTCAGATGTTTCTCAAAAAATTAACAATAATGATGACCAAAGTCACATTTCAAATTTGTTTCAAACACATAGTAGCCAAAGTATTAAATTTTAATACACACACACACACACACACACACACACACACACACACACACACACACACACACACACACACTAGTCCTGCAAAGCTAAATTAATGACCACTTAAAAATGACTAGATTATAAGGGAAGAGCATAAGGTACTTTCATTCACAAAGAGCCCCCTCCCCAGCAGGTCTAGCCATTTTGATGGTGCACACCCTTTATTGTTAAGAAGAAATTAAATTACATGTATTTTATTGGTATCTTTGGATGAAATACATGAAACTATATAAAAATTGCAAGCATCATACCATAAGATCCAGCCATGTGTAGCACAGTTTAAATGGAACAGTATTTATAGGGCATAAGAAATATTAACCACCTGATACCAGCCATGTGTAGCACAGTTTAAATGGAACAGTATTTATAGGGCATAAGAAATATTAACCACCTGATAACATATGCTAAGTCAATATGGACAATCTCTGTAGAAGTAAAAAAAAAAAAACATCATGGCCAAGATGACAGACTGCTAGCAGCACTAAACATTAGCTCTGCTTATAACATTTTTATTCTGACAGGAAATTTAATCTAATTCTTGGAAATACTAATCCAAAAGTATATTAGAAGATTTGTAAATATAGGTATTAGGTACTATATTATTTTTTCAAAAATTAGTAATAAAACATAAGTTTTTATTATTTTTCCTGTCAAGAAGTTTTTCCTCAAGAAATCCAAGTATGAGTAACTCAAAGTACTCTCATCAGGACAGTGTGGTAAAGAAGGAACTGCAAACATTAATAACTACTATTCAAGAACTATCTATAAAAATGGACAAACTAGAGAATAAAATAGATACTATTAAACAAGACTGTAGTAAGCAGCTGGACATTCTTAGTGAAATGACTAAAAACCATTCTGAACAAATTGCTTCTGTTGAGGAATCTGTAACAGATATGGATGGCAGACTGATGGAATGTGAAAGTCAAAATGAGTTTCTTTTGAAACAGAATACAAAACTAAGAAAAGCTGGTAGACCTAGAAAGTAGGTCACGGAGAAACAACATTAGAATCTATGGAGTACCAGAAAAGGAAGAGGGAACTGATATGATGCACTTTCTTAATAACTGGCTTCCAACAGCACTAAACCTTCCTGAAGCCCTTTCCTTCGGTATAGAGAGCTCACCGGTCTCTAGCAAAACCTGCTACAAAAACTGTTTCTCCTAACTCCAGATCCATCATTGTTAGATTTTTGTCCTCCCAAGATAAGGATTTGGTTCTGAAGTCTGCATGGAATAATTCTCCCATCAAGATAAAGGACAAACTCATTCATTTTGACAATGACTATATTTCTTCTGTCATATCTAGAAGGAAAGAATGTGTTCCCTTGATAAAATCTCTTAAAAAACTTAACATCAAAGCACAAATTCTCTTTCCTTCCAGGATAAAAATATTTTTACCAGAAGGTGAGAAGATCTTTAGCTCTTTGTCAAAGGCTTTGTACCTTATTCACAAGAAAAAAATACTGATATAGAGGACATGGAATGGTCTACGCAGAGTCTGAAAAGACATGCAACTAAATACACTTGGACTGTCAAAGAAAGTGCAAATAAAAAATTAAAAGACAAATAGGATTGTTATTAAATAATACTAAATACTTTCTTACAGAACTCTTTACTTAATGTTTTATTGAAATATATACACAAAGCAAAGGTAAAGTGTCTTTATTTTACATAATATTTTACTGGAATACATATACAAAACAAAGGTCTTTATTTTGCATAGGCATATATCTATGTATGTATATATGTATGTATGCGTGTATGTATTATATATGTATATATATATATATATATATATATATATATATACATATATATGTGTGTGTGTGTGTGTGTATGTGTGTTTGTATGTACATATATGTGTGTGTGTATGTTTATGTACATATATATATATATATATATATATATATATTTTTTTTTTTTTTTTTCTTCTTTCATACCCTATGTTTACTATAACCGGGGTGCAGTTAACTTCATTATATATTCATATTTCAAAAGTCATGTTATCTAACTATTAATTCATGATTTCCAAAGTAAAGCATTCATGTGTGTTAGTGGTGGGAAAACACTTTAGAGTTTACTGTTTAGTCTATTATGATTACACTGTATGGAATCCCTACAACAAAAGTGCCCTTAGGAGATGGTTTACTTAAGATAGTTTTGTTTCCTCTTGACATTTTTGAGAGATGTTCATATCATGATTAATATATATGTCTTTACTTAAAATCTGCATTTCTTAGTTTAATATATCAACATTTAGTGCTTTACATTAACTAAATACTCTAATTCTAATTCTTAACCTAATTTAGTTTAAGGGATGTAAATTATTGATTTATGGGGAAAATCGTACTTTCCCAACATTTTTAGAGAAGGGCTGTTCATGATTTTTTTCACTGTGAAGGCTGATCGTGGACTTTTTATGCTTCTTTACAATGGAGAAAACTTAGTTGTTTGAAATTCCCACCGAAAATGCCTTTTCTAAGCCTATGTGACTGTTTCTTCACATGTACGAGCATCTACAGGGCACTAGCAGCAAACTAGAGAAGCTGGAGGCGGGAATACAGTGAGCAATGACATCACACGACCTTTGAACTCATGCAAAACTCAGAAACCAGGACGTAAAGCTGAAAATTAAACTAGAAGAAAAAGTAACTGTTTTTTTTTTTGGATTGTTTCTTTCATCTTTGATGCATCTAAAGGTATGGAATCACTTTAAATATGTATTTTAACAAGCTAGGACTTTAATGGAGTGATTATTTTACTAGTCTAATGAGGAACATTGCATTTTAATGCTACTGTATGTCTGTTGCTTTGAAACACTGAAGTCTGACAGGATACCATTATTTGCTTTGATAGCATACCCTAAATGAAAATATATTAATATCTGACTACTTAAACAACCAATTTCTTTAATATTAATATTTTGAATGCAAAAATATATATAGGATTGAGTCTCCTTTTCCTTCTGCTGCTTTCATGCTTAAGCAACTTTAATTTCTATTAGGTATTCTCATAGATACAGATTTAAAGCAATATAATCAGACTCAGTTGCAATGATAGTTATGATACTATGATTCAAATCTTTGTATGACCACATACACTGTAGGAATGGATTGTTAAAATGTTCTAGGTTACTCTATTCTGTTCAGTTAGTATTAACAGACCAACATATGGTCCCCCCCCTTTTTTTTCTTTCTGTATTGCTATAGTTATAAACACAAGAGACTGTAATACATGTATAAAATATATAGGTATTAGAAGCTTATGCCGATAAAGCAACTAGGTTAATTGGTGAAACTGACTCCTTATTTTCCAATACCTAGTAGTGGTTTACGCGATATTACATACAAATCCACTGTGATTGCCTGATGGACTTTTTATGTTCATATTTGTTTGAGTTACCTTAGAAATGCTTTACTATTTGTATATACTACATTTAAAGCAGAAGCTATTTATGTATGTTTTTGGTGTGTGAGATGGTGTTAAAGGGTGGGTTAGTTAGTTTATTAACTAAACCTGGATGTTTAGGTTCCATGTATGTATGTTTTCTTAGTTACTGGTTTCAGAATTTGTTTCTAAAGATTTCTGACTCATCCATGATACATAACTTCATGAATTACTTCAAGTCATTATACTTGGAAGGTATTGTTGATGCTCTAAATATAACTTTAACAAATGATATATAAATGCTTATCATTAAATATTAATAGCTTAAATAACAATGTCAAAAGAGCAGGTTTAATTAAATTCATTAAAATGCACAGAGTGCAGATAATCTTCTTGCAGGAAACCCACTTGCTGGAGAAGGATTTGCAAAAATTATCATTTAATGGTTTTATAGTTCTCACAGATTCATGCTTTAGAGCCAAAAAGAGAGGTACTCTTATACTATGGAATAATACTTACACACTACCTAAAATTTTAAACACCTTTTCAGATAAAGATTGAATGTTAAGCTTAGTAGTGCTAGAAGTCAATAAGAAATGCTTCACACTGGTAAACTCATATTGGATTCCTGGTCTAGGAACTAAATATGTGAATAAATACTTGGATCTCATTACATGCAAAGGGAGAAATTATTCTGGCAGGAGATTTCAATTGCTTGTTATCATATGAATACATCTCTGAAAATAGTAAGGTTAAACTAACGACACAAGCTAAAAAGATAAACAGTTTTATAGCCTCAATGAATTTTAGAGACATGCATAATTTAAGAGTTCAAAATTCACTTCAATACACTCATTATTCTTTCCGATTTGGCAAACAAACTAAAATTGATAAGATTTTTGTGTCTAACACTCTTTACTCTAAAATAAGTGATGTGGGAATACAGTCATGTCCTCTCTCCGACCACAATGCCTTTTTATTCGGCTTGACTGTGAAAAAAAGATGATATGATCATTTTTCAAAGAATCCCAGCCTATGTTACTAAGTTAAAAGGTTTTAGGAGTGGTTATTAAAATAAATAAATGCATTTATGGAAAACAACACTAATGGTGAAGTAACAGATATCATACTCTGGGATGCATTAAAAGTTCACATCTTTAGTGGAGTTAAAGCTTGGTATTTTCAAAGAAGAAAGGAATGGGACAAGGAACTTTCTGATTTACAAGCCAAAATAGATAAGTTGAAACTAAATTTAAAATCAAATGATAAAGCAGTACTTACTGAAATTTCTAAGCTAAACCACAAATATTTAGCAATATTGAATCATAAGGTTGCTATAAGCTTAGAAAACATTAAACTACAGTCATATTCAGTAAACCCCAGACATTTACATAAACTAGCTATCAGATCCAAACAAATTAATAAACAAAATCGCATTAATGAAATTAAATACAAGAATAATAACGTAGTAAAAAGAACAACTGATTTAGGAGATATATTAGAAGCCTTTAGAAATACAACACATAGAACACAGGTCCAAACAAACTGATAAAAAATAAAGAAGCCAAAAACGAATCCAACAGTTTATTTAAGCGCTTTTTATTTCATCTATGAGAAACTTCATCAGAAAATGGCAAACAGTGCATATTACCCACCTTAAATACTCCCCCTAATTAACAATTTAAAGTGCTACATGCATTTTAAATAAATTTTTAAAAAACACAGAAACTATGCATTTTCCACCTCCATCCAATAATACAATAATAAATAACACATTAATATCCATCCTATTATTTCTAAATACAAAACAATATATATGTATGTATATGACCAATATAATTAATAAATTAGTATAAAAGAGAGTAAAATTGTCTTTCTAAAAAAACATATATATATTTATATATATATATATATATATATATATATATAGATATATATATATAGATATATATATATGTATACACATAACTATACGTATAAATATATGCAACAACCACAGAAAACAATACCAAAAAATGTCTAAGACCCAACTACATAACAGTGCAACAAAACACAAAAAGAACCAAAAAGAATGGTGGGAATACAGTTTTATAAAAAGAACTCAGATCTCAACCTAAGTACCGAACTAATGGATAGGGTACTATTAAGTCCAGGGTTAACACTGTCATTGGTTCTTAACTACTACTTTAGTTCTTTTAATTCAAGAAAATCATTTACTGGACCACCTCTCTCACCTGTACAAACTTGTTCTAATATGGTAAACTTAAATGTGTGTCCTTGATTGACACAATAAATTTATTATTAAACACATTCTCCATGGTTAAACAAGACTTAATTTTCCCTCCCTCATGGAAGTACTCAATAATTTCCCCCATTCTGAAACAAGGTAAGGACCCCCAACTATGTACATCCTATAGACCCATATCATTGTTAAATACTGATTATAAAATTTTCATTTCTATCCTGGCCAAAAGACTAAATGATATATTACCCAATCTAATACATTTTGATCAAACTGGCTTTATCCTACATAGAAAAGTATACAACAATATTATTAAGCTACTATCTCTAATAGACATTGCAAACAAAACCAAGAAACAATTAACTATTATTAGTATGGATATTGATAAGACGTTCGATTCCCTTAGTTGGTCATACTTACAAAAAATCCTTAAAGAATTTAACTTTACTTCAGATTTCACTAAACTGATATTAAATATTTATAGTAATTCTAAAGCATTTGTTAAGATTGGTTCATGTCTATCATCCCCAGTAAAAATTCATCAGGGAACTAGATAAGGTTGCCCTCTATCCCCATTATTTTCGCTTTATCAGTGGAACCTTTTGCTTCATTTATTAGAAATAACCCAAATATCAAAGGATTTCAAGTTAAAAAGAGATACTGTCCAAAAGTCTCCAATATCTCCACCCTCGAGAATATTCTCCACTGGGCCTCATCTGAAATAAACTATGAAACCTTTATTTTAGGTGACGTCAACATTGACTGGAACAAAATCAACATCCCTTCCCCCTCCCTAGCCATCAACTTCTTCAACTTCTCCCAAGTAATCCATTCAACAACCAGACCTAACAAAAAACACCCCCCAGGATCCATCATTGATTGGATTTTAGTCTCCCATCCAAACAAAATCTCCCTCTCTGGCACTATCCCTGACTACTTCAGTGACCATCTCCCTGCTTTCATTCATCACTCTGCTAACCCCTCCCAATTCCAACACCATTACATTCAAACTTGTAACCTTAGCAATTTCAAACCCTCAATTTTCTCTTACATTCTTAAACAAATCAACTGGCAAATCCTTAACACTCTCTCCCTTGACAATGCAGTTGAGCATTTTAACTCTATCTTCATAAATACTCTTAACTCCCTTGCCCCCCCTAAGAAATAAATGAATCAAAGCCAACTCTGCTCCCTGGCTGACCAAAGAGACTAAACATTCCATGCTTCTTAGAGACAAATCCTGGAAGGTTTTTCAAAAAAGTAAACTACCTTCTGACTTTCTCCAATATACCCAACTCCGCAATAAAGTAAAAAAAAATAATCTCCCTAGACAAAAAAAGCTACTATAATAAACTTCAATCCAATAATAATCAGAACTCAAAACAATTCTGGAAATCCGTTAACTCTCTTCTCCATCCTGGGTCAAGAAATAACCCCTGCCCTGACCCTAGCTTAACTAACGAGGAGCTGAGCTCTCACTTCAACTCTTTCTTCACAGAGTCTATAGCTAAACTAACTAAAACTTTTCCTGACAATAATCCACCCAACTTCCTTTTCTCTCCTTCCAACAACCCTAATAACTATCCCTCTAAGTTCCAGCTCAAACCAGTCCCCACATTGTTTATAAAAAAAGCTCTTATCCAAACTAAAGCCATGCTCTAATGCCCCCGACAACATCCCCCCTACCTTCCTCAAATGTGCAGCTGAAGGTATTGCCCTCCCAATTAGCATCCTGATCAACCGATCCTTAAAAGAATCTTATGTTCCCAAACTTTGGCATTCAGCCTACATTCTTCCACTTCACAAAGGAGGAAAAAATACCTCCATTTCTAACTTCCGCCCCATAGCCCTACTCTCTCCAATATCTAAAATTCTTGAAAAATGTGTCCACTACCAACTTTTACCCTACTTAACTAAGAACCAGTTACTCTCACCCACCCAACACGGTTTCCGTCCTGGCTACAGCACTATAACTGCCCTATTGCCCTTCTTAGAAACTGTCAATCAAGCCCGAGACTCTGGACTCCTTGTATCCACTGTTCTACTAGATCTTTCTAAAGCCTTTGACACCATCTCCCATACGCACCTTCTCCTTCATCTCTCCAACCTTAATCTCTCCCCTAATACTCTTTCCTGGTTCTCCAGTTACCTCACTGACAGATCACAAGCTGTCAGATGGAAGGACTCTATCTCTTCCTTCTTACCCACACCTACAGGTGTTCCTCAAGGATCCATCCTTGGCCCCATGCTATTTAACATCTTCATAAATAACCTTCACTCTGTCCTCCCTGACACTACAGTCATCCAATACGCTGATGACTCTACCTTAATTTGTAGCGCTCCCAATTCTTCTGAACTTCTGCCCAAAACACAAACTGCTTTTTCCACTACAGAAAACTGGATGCACCAAAACCATCTCTCCCTCAACTCCAATAAATCTAAAATCCTATTTTTCCTGCCTTCCAAGAGTTCTTCCTTCGACAAAAACACATTCAACATCCTAACCCAAACCAACATACCTATAGAAGTTGTCCCTTCCGCAAAACTCCTAGGTATTACCATTGATGAACACCTCAAATTTGACCTCCACATACAACAAAACATAAAAAAAAAAAACACCAAAAGTTAGGTATGCTCTACAGGAATAATCTATTTCTCTCAAACTCCTCTAGGCATACTCTAGCCACCACCTACCTTCTTCCCTCTCTACTTTATGGTGCCCCTCTTCTTTCTAATCTGTCTGCTTCCCTCACCTCTAAACTCAAACCTTGCTATAATAAGATTGCTAAATTCGCCTCCAAATCCAAAACCTCAACCCACCACTGTCTAACTCTTCAAGCTCTGAACTGGTTAGAACTCGCTAACCACCTTGACTATCTTCAACTAACGACCACACACAAATTAATATTCTTCCCAGAAAAATGTCCAGCCTTATCCAACATCCTTCCACCATACATCCCCAGCAGATCTTTGAGATCTGAACACAAAAACCTAATCTCCATTCACAGACCTAAACTTCCCTTTGGCCAGTTATGACTATCCTTCTCTCTAGGTAAAAAATGGAACTCTCTTCCTCCTTCCCTTAGGACTATTCCTTACACAGAATCCTTTAAGACCCAACTCTTCTTGCATCTATCTGCCAAATGGAAATGCTCTTGCTTTCACCCTACATAAAATCACGGGAATCTCTTCTCTAACCCCCCCCCACCCCTGCACCAATCTACAGTCTGATTTCAATTCTAAATTGAACCAATATGGTTTAGCTGACTCTCAGTCGACTGCAAGATGTAAATACTTCTAATAATGTGTAAAAAAAAAAAATTCTTATTTTGTATTTGTTCTTCTAGGTATACTGCTGTTTGTACACTTAAATTGTTTTTTTATCTTGTGCATTTGTAACTTTGATTGTACTGCCTTGGAGCTTTTCTCCCAGGGCCTCCACTGAAAATGGGTTCTTCTTGGCCCAGTGGACTTCCCCGGTAATCAAACTGAAAATAAATAAATAAATAAATAAATAAGTTCAGCTTTTTGCTGACGATATTCTACTAAAATACAGTGACATAGAAGCTTCTTTACAACATGTCATGAATGCCATAACTCTATCTAGAAAAATCTCAGGGCACAATTTTAATCAAAATAAAACCAAAACACTTTTAATCAATAAGAAAATAAATAGCAATTTGCAAAAAATACAATATATTCAACTGGGAAAATGATAAGATAGATTATCTAGGAATAAGTATTAAGAATAAATGGAATGAGACTATTGAATTCAACTTCACTAAACTGGTAGCTATAATCACTGACTTGACTAAAAAGTGGAACAAAATGTTTTTCACCATGGAAGACAGCCTTACATTAATAAAAATTATTATTTTGCCCAAGATTTTATTTTACATACAATCGTTGATTTTACCTCCTCCTAAGAAATGTTTAAACAAATAGATTCCCTATTACTAACTTTTCTATGTTTCCCAAAGAAACCAAGAATAGCCTATAAATGGCATGTTAGAGCCTGGGACAGCAATGAGATTGGCTTTCCCAACATAGAATTATATTCCAAATCTGTTATTATTAACATAATACTACACTGGATTTCATCCATATATACCTCTAGCTGGAAACAACTACATGAAATACACATAACTTTCTCTGAGAACTCAGAAACCCAGTTTAAGGAAACCTTTGGAATTAACGAAATATTTTTGATACTCCGTGAATATTGCCTATATAATAAGAAATGTAGCCACTTCTCACATGGTATAAACCAAATATTTTATATTTTCAAAAATATAATCGACAACAATTATAGTCTAAAGAACACCTTTTTCATTACATTTCCCATAGCTTATAAACCAGATTTCCTAGATATCTTCAATATCAATAAGATGCGGAATCTTAAAGAGAATAATCTAAAGTTTTGGCACCAATTTATAGATAATAAGAACACCCAACCAATGAACTTTCTCTTAGCCAGATATAATGTCTGTCAAGATAATTGGCTCTGTATTCAATCTTTAAGACAGTTTGTTGAAAATACAGTGAGAGTGTCAATAAATCTAGAAACTGATATTATACCAAAATTGATACAACTATTCATATGGTGTAGTTCGATGAACATTGAACATAAATTAAGCATATCACCTGTATATAAAATCCTACGAGAAGACTTAATTACTTTTGACCAAGCTTTTTGGAATTACTCCATAAAGATTAATGGTGAACCTTTATCTAACGATAATAAGAAACAGTTATTAAATTCAATAAAAAACGCTTCATCATCTTTATATTTGAGACTATATACCTGGAGATTTATTCATAGAAGCTTTTACACTCCACACAGAATTGACATTATAACCAAGAGTAATGAAAGCAAATGCTGGAGTTGTGGTGATATTCTTGAAGCCAACTGGGTTCATATGTTCATCGAATGTAGAACCCTCACACAATACTGGAGTGATTTTTAGACATTTCTCAAAAGTCCTATGGTCTGATAACTGTCACATTACTAGCTCTTTGATATTATTCAATGTCCCTACCCCATGTGTAATTCCTAGACATCAGTTACCCGTTCTTTGGTTAATTCTAGCTATTGCTCGAAAAATAATTACTATGAACTGGAAAAATAAGCAAGATCTTATGTTTACTGAGTTTATTTCAATAGCAAAATCTGTATGTAAAAAAGAAATGCAAACTATTTATCAGAGATCATCAAATGTAACACACAAAAGACTAGCTTGCCAAAAATTGGAGAGATTATTAGATAAATATTGATTACCTTTCTTGGATAAAACAAATGTTCATCATGGATGTTTGTATATAGTGTAAATAGTTATTATGTTTTATATTGTTTATTTTTAATACTTTAATGTCCATGTTTATTAACAAAATTTAATAAAAATGTTTTTGGAAAAAAAACATCTGAATAATTCCACATTAAAAAGAACTATTACTAATGCAGAATTGCTGTTGGCAAACCACTTTGTGTATGTTACATTTAAAATTGGTGTGATGGTGATATTGCTATAGCAATTCCTGAACTAGACCAGTTGTGCAATAAGAAATGGCTGACTAACAATGAGAACAGGTTCATAATTGCTAAGCATACAGTGCTGGAGACCATTAAGGAACCTTGCCCAAATTCCCAATTGCTCCAAAGGCCTGTCTGGTTAAATGACATACTCAATGTCACAAAGTAGGTAAATGAAGGTAGAAAAATTCAAACACTAACATGTTGGAGCATTAGTCCTCTGTGATAACTGTCAGAGTAACATTTTTTAACCATTTATGTATTTTATTTTTTGATGTTTGGTGATCTGGAAAGTCAGACTGGGTCAGAAACCCATTTTCAGCAGAGTCCTAGGGTGAAAAGCTCCAGTGGTTACAATAACAGAACAGAAAGTAGTTAGACATAATAATTAAATATAAGACAAATCATAAAATTATACATAGTTGTAGGATGCACATTAGGTGGTACAGAAAGCCTGATAATTATTTACATTACGATATTTTTACAAAACATTGATACAAAATATATAGTAGTCACATAGCAGAAAAAGATAAAAACATTTTTTTTTGAGGAGAGGTGATAGATTTAAAGAACACATCAAATAGTTTATGATTAAAGCACTAGTTAATAAAAGGATGTGTTATTACGGATTAATGAGATATATTACACAGAGAAATAATAACTAAATGCTGAAATCTTTTATAGTCTAATCTTGTAGAGAAGACTGTATCCCAATAAAATGACTACATAAATGGATGGTGAAGATCAGATAGTTCTGATCATCACCATGCAGACTATATGACCTGATAAATGTCAAACCCTTTGCAGTTGGAGGCTGTAAAGAATATATTACAAAAAAATATTAAAATGTATTATGTTTAGACTATATTAAATAACCCAGGCCCATTAATGAATTGGGTCTATTGTGAATGTTCGAATATTCAAAAATTCGAGTATTATATGATCAGAAATTTGAATGTTCGAACGTTGTAACGGAGACCTCCGTACAGAGCAGAATGGGAAGATTTCTATTTTCTGCACTGTAGTGCGATCTTGGAGTTTTTATATTTTAAGAGCGGGGTGTGTGTGGGTGCAAGAGGGCTTGCCCCCAAGTTTAAACCATTAAGATAGGTGTTTGGTGTAGTTTATTTTTTTTTTTTTTGAAAGTTCGATCATATGATGTCGACCATATGACAATCGAACTTTCAAACATTCATTTATCTAATACAGACCCAATTAATTAATTATTAAGCAAAACGAATAAATCAAAAAATTAATGACAATATAAATGTTACAGCAGCCACCAAGTCATACAAAAATCTCTAATATTGTTGCATACAACATACAATGTTTTTTGGGGGGGATGTACATGCTTGCAGGTCATCTAGATCTAATTTATGACCTCCCTATAATGAATGAATTAATTTTTAAGTGCAAAATATAAAGCAAATCAAGTAAAGATAATATAAATGCTGCAGCAGCTCACAAGCCATACAAACATCACTTATATTAATGTATACAACATATTATGTTTGTTGTGGGGAGGGACTTACATGCTTGCGGGTCATCTACATCTAATTTTTGATCTCCCTATATTTTCTCTCCCATCAAGAATATCTATCCCATCTGACATCATTCAGTACAGATCTGACCTACATGAAGAATGGCTAATGATGCTGTGTTGCAGTAAACAACTCCAGGTCAAGAGAACTGGATTGTGAACAAATGGGGCCCTATGCACGGTAATGAATTAGAGACCCACATATCATACCAATATTCCATTACTTGACTGTCCCCAGTTTCCATAAACACTATTCATATCTGTAAATCTGCATACTATTTTCTTCTTTACTTTCACAATTTTCAGAGAGATTTGGATTTCATTTAAAATGTTTACTTCTAATTTTACAGAAAAAAACAATGAAAGCCATTCTTTAAACAAAACACTCTTACACTGAAAACAGACATAGCATGGAAAATACTAAACTTCTCTTTCTTTGAAACTTGCATCTAGTGATAATGCATCTGACAACCCGCTAGACTACAAGAGACATGCTGAGATTCATACTCAACTAGCATATAGTGAAGGATGCAGGAATTCAAAAGACAAGTATGTTATGCATTTGCTAAAAGTCTGGGACAGCCTACTGGACACAAGTGTCCCTTTTCATAAGCAGCCCAGGAGTACTATCTGGTGACGTACCTTGTCAGTCAATAAAAGAAAAATATGAAGGCTGAAGGAATCAAACTATGTAATTCAGGAAGCAGCTCTTCTAACAGCTCATATGCTTGCTTGTCTTCACTAAGTGCTAGGCAAACTGCTGTAGCCCAAACACATTGTATTAAACACCTGTGCACCTGCAAAAATCAAGCTAAAGAAAAATCTATTCATAGTTAAATATTAACATCAAAGTTATAGACTATTTATTCACAGCTAAATAATAAACCCATTGTCAACATTCAACAAAAGAAGAAAAGTAAGGATCACATCCAAAAGAATATTGCTCATATGATTATGCATCTGTTTACAACAATCAGTTTTCTTCCTTTATATCATAACTACTCTGATGCATAAATAACTACTAGGCTTTCAGTCCATAGGAATGCAAAGAAGCCAACCCCAAATTTCCAGTTGTCCCAAAACACCATCTGGTTAAGTGACTTGATCAAGGGCAGGACAGAGCATAAACAAGAGGCAGAAATTAGAGATGTTCTGAACAACTGAAGACAGATAACAGCAAACTACTCCAAATCACATACAAAGTTAACAGAACAACAAGTTTTATATCAAAATGTATGTTATGAAACACAAAACAATGAAACTCTATGACTGACACTGATATATGGTAATTCTCAATAAAGACAGAAAAATTAGCGGAGATATGGCAGTTGGTGTAGGAGGATTAAGACTTTGACCTCTATGGATAAGATACAAGCTTTGAATCTGAGCAATTCACTTAGCTGCACTTAACTAAACAGTTCCCCTAATTGGGGCACACACACACTGTACCTGGGACCCATTTGTGTTTTCAAATTGATTTCCATGCTGGCTCTGTCATAGATCAGCCAGTACTGTGTAATACTGCTAAAAGATATCCAGGCTTTCAAATTTTGCATACAAAGTTTGTTCTGTCCTGTCCTTTCAAATCTCACATGGAATGTCATGCTGCTTTGCATGTGCATCAGCAGGCTGAGTAGGAAAATTGAGCCTTTAAAGGCAAAATCACTCTGCTCATAAAATAAAGGGGAAAATGGACTTTAAAAAATGTTGCATGGCTGTGCCTCCCAGCCAGCATCAGGCCATAGGCAGCTGCCTATGTCACCTTGTACTGGATCTGGCCCTGGGGTGGGGGGTTACAAAGGCCCAAAACCAGGGACACATTTTAAATATCACTCTCATAAACTTAGAAGGTTGCTAGTGTAACAGGTTTTGCATTAGCATGCATTTTCTGAAGGATATGAAGTTTAAAACACAAATATCTGTCACTATTTAAAAAAAAAAACCCTCAAATTTTATGTGGATCAGATCAAACATCTAAGGCAAAAATGTGACATTCTGCAAAATGGACAGTTGAGAAATATGGCCCTAAACATTTAATAGAAAACAAATTAGTATAGCTTAAAGTTCACTCTTTTGATCACAGGCCAATGAGATTTAGTACATAAGAAAGATGTGTAAGTGTGTGGCTAAGGAAGGAGTGTGATGTTATGTAGTCCTATCTCGCCGTAATTCTTGCTGGATGGGTTCAGAGCCAATTCTCGGCTCTGACTCGGCCGATACTAAAGCTCGAGAGCTTTTACTGGCTTGAGGCTAACCCCTATCCCATGGTGCATCACAGCAATTCCCCAGATCTCATTTGCTGCAAAAGCTTTGAGGTTGTCTCCTTATTGGCTCGTTGGCAAAGTAGAGGATTTTTTGATAAATCTTGTATTTTTCATCCTTTTTTCTTCCCTTTCTACCTTTAATAGTTACTAGTTTTTACCTGTGTGATTGTTATTGAGTGCTTGATTCCCTATTCCACATTTTATTATTGTACGGCCTGTTTTAGTTAGAGGGCCGTAGTTGCCCATTTAAATTAGAGGGCCTTTCCTCCCTGAGTGCTAGTCTTTAAAAAAAAAAAAAACTTTTCTTCTCTTCATAACTTTACTGTTAGTTATAGTCAGTATGGTAGTTACAGTCAGTGTTGTTGTTACTGCAAATTGTTAGCCTTATTTTCTTGTCAACATGTCCAAAAGAGAAAGACAGAGAACATAAGGAACATTGCTCGTCGGGGTTCAAAAAATGTGACAAGTGTTCACAAAAGATGTCATTGACTGATAGTCACACTAACTGTTTGTACTGTCCGGGAGAAGCTCGCTTACAAGAACCTTGTACCTTTTGCCAATCCTTCAGTACTAGGGTTCTTAATGAGAGGAAACGTAAACTAATAGACAGGGGTCTTATGACCAGTTCCTTCCAGGAACAGCTGGAACTTAGTCAGACAGCTCCCAAAACTGTTAAGAGAAAATCTTTGGTTCCAGCTTCGGAGCCATCTAAAAAGTCTAAAGCGACTGAGGCAAGGAGTTCTGGCTCCGATTCAGCTTCTTCTGTCTTGGTGCCATCGGTCTCTTTGGTGCCAAGACAATCATCAGTCATCGACCCTGTCTCACCAATGTTGAGGTCTCCTATATTAAAAAGGAGGAGATCTCCTTCTGTCTCCACCCGTTCCTCAAGGACACTTTCTGAGGAGTACATCGAGCACATGGTGAAGAGATTGCGCTGAGACTTGGCTCTGGCTAAAAAGTTAGCCCTTCCAGACCCAATGGTTTTGGAGCTGCCCCATTTCCAATCTACTGCTCCTCCTCTGACTGCTTCGCTCTCAGAGCCCAACACTTCAGGTTCTTCTTTGTTGGATCCTTCAATTCCGAGAATTCTTCCTGCTTCCTCGGAAATGATAACTCTATCCTCAGTGGCTCAGTTTGGAGCCGTGGGATCTGGGAGCTGACACTCTTGAGTCGACTCTGAGGGGGATAGTCAGCCCAGTTTTTCTTTGGAACGGACTTCGGCTTGACTGAGCTCAGTTCCCACTTCTACTTCGGAAGCCGACCTTCTGTCTCCTCGGAACGGAGGTCTTCTTCAGACTGGGGTGGAAAGGCCTTCAAAGCAATAGAGAAAGCTTTGTCCAGGCCAAAGCCCTGCCTTTGAACCCGATGTCTCACCAGCAGCCGGCAGCAACCTCTTCTCCCCTGCCACCCACTCAGCATAGGGAACCAGAGACTCAAACAGCCCCCATTGGAGATGCCCCCTATTCTGAGACCTCCCCAGATTATCCCACTGGAGAGCTTCCTCAGAAGAGACTTTGTAAGAGGAAGCACATTGACTCACCTGAGTCTGTCACATCAGACACTGATTTGGATGAGTCAGCAGGGTCCCCTAGATCCCCTCTGAAGATGTCTCCTTTTCTGACATCCTTGAAATCCTTAGTCAAAGGGGCAACTGGAAGATCTCTAACCCTACTGAGGACGAATCAGTGTATCTTGAGGACTTTGGTTCCTGACCTTCCACCTCCTGGGTGACACCACTTTATGACCAGCTCTTGGGGGGTCATATCTCAGGAAAGCCTGGACCTTCCTGGACACAGTAGAGCCTGTCCCGAGGAGGCCAAACAAATTTATGACTGCTCTGGAAGATAAGTCCTTTCTTTCTAAGGAAGTTCCTGTTGATACTATGGTGGTAGCAGCAGCCACAAAAAAGGAGTTGTCCAAGACATCTTCTAATATCCATACTCTTAATAAGGAGTCCAGGACAATGGATATGTATGGAAAGCGTACCTTTGCTTCAGCGGCATTTACCTTAAGATCGCTGAATTACCTGTTTTACTAGACTTCAAAGGGATCTCCTGAAGGAGTTGGGAGACACCCTTCAGAGTTCAGTAGCTTCAAGATCCATGGATAAGGTATCTGCACAGCTCTCTACCCTTACATCGATAGCTAACTACACCATGAGTCTGATTTCCTATGCAGCGGACGGAATGAGCATGGCAGCAGCAGCAAGAATTTCTCTTAGGAAACATTCCTGGATGCATCATTGTAACTTCATGGAATCCTTTAAGTCTTCCTTTACCAATGTCCCCTTTGATGGTTCAACTCTTTTTGGACCACAGGTAAAAGAGACTTTGACCAGGTGCGAGCAGAAAGGGAAAACCTCATCTGCCATCGGAGTTCGTATGTGCCTTCCTTCTAGACCCTATCCCAAGGGTCAAACAGGAGGGAAAATGTTCCATAAATCCCAAAAAGGTGTCCCTCAGGCACAAGGTCAACCCTCATCTAGAGGCAGAGGGGGAGGATATAATGGAAGATGCTGTCCTCACGGCAGAGGAGGTCCACAACATCAGGGAGATAGAGAAACTTTCTCTGATCATCTCTTCCATCGTCCCTGATGGGTTGCCCGGCTGTCCGTCTCTGGAGGCAGTCAGGCATCATCTTTCACTGTACCCAATCACCTGGCTTAACATTTCCCAAGATTGTTGGGTACAAAACATAATATCCAGAGGTTACCTGATTCCCTTTGTTTCTAATCCCCCAGTAAACCGGTCTCTACCAGATGTGTCACCCATTCAATTAGATCGTGCAACATCAGAGGTCATCTCGTTGCTGCAAAAAAGAGTCATCCAAGAAGTCAACACAGAGCAAATAGGATCTGGAACTTATCTCGATTCTTTTTGGTTCCAAAAACGACAGGGGACTGGAGATCAGTTCGAGATGTCAGCAAACTCAACAAGTCTGTAAAGAAATCAAAGTTACAAATGATCACTCTGCAGTCGATATTTCCCTTTATCGGGAAAGACAATTGGATGTGCTCAATACATCTTCAGGACACGTACCACCACATCAAAATGGACAGGCGCTCCACAAGACACCTATGCTTTCGGCTGGGAGCCAGTCATTTTCAATTTTGAACATTGCCCTTTGGCCTCACTACAGTCCCAGAGTGTTCACGAAATGCATGGCAGTGGTTACGGCTCACCTGAGATGTCAAGGATTCCAGGTGTTTCCGTACATACAGGACTGGCTCCTCACTGCTACCACCAAGCACCAACTAATCAGAACCAGGGATGAGACACTATCCTTATGCGCCAGATTAGGCATTACAATAAACCTAAAAAAAATCAGCCTTATTTCCATCGCAGCACATTGTATTCTCAGGCTCAGAAATAGACTCAACCAACATAACAGCAAAACTGACACCAGAAAGGATAGAATCGTTATGCGACCAAGTCAGATTCTTGCTGAATAGACACAAAGTACAGACCAGGATAGTCCTTCAGGTCCTAGGGACTATGGCTTCCACCATTCTCTTAGTTTCCCTAGCCCATCTGCACATGAGAGTACTTCAGTGGCTACTATTTGCCCAGTGGTCAATGCAGGATCTCCCCGTCTCACCAAATATTCATCACAAACTCCTGCAAGAAGGATCTAACATGATGGTTACATACGGATCAACTTAATTTAGGTTGCCCACTTGCTCACCCTCAAGAAAATGCAGTTTTGACCATGGATGCCTCCCAGATAGGGTGTGTGTGGGGGGGGGGCATTATCTGGGAATGACGGTCCAAGGTACTTGGCAGAACCACGAGAACCATGTGCAGATGAATGTTCTGGAGATTAAAGCGGTGCTGTACATGCTGCAAGCACTTCACAGTTCTCTTCCAACAGGGACAATTGTGATTCAATCAGACAACATGCCTGTAGTGTGGTACATAAACAAGCAAGGGGGAACCAAATCTTACCCACTTTGTCGAGAAGCCTTAAGAGTATGGAAATGGGTGATGGACACTCAATGCTTTCCGGTAGCAACACACATCCTGGGGAAGTCCAATGTGATAGCATGGTTCCTTTTCCTGTGGCCCTATCTCTTGGAAGAACCATGGATTCCGGAACCATCTCCAGACCTCCTGATTCATCAATCAGGGCAGTTCCATCCTACTATCCAGACCCTGAAATTGACAGCATGGCTGCTCCAGTTGCACGAATAGCCAGGTGTGTTTCCCTTTCACCTACAGTCAAACACATTTTGATTTCTTCACACAAACCTTCCACAAGGAAATTATATTCCAGCAAATGGAAAAGGTTCTCTATTTGGGCATCAAACCAAGGCACAGATCCCTATTCAGCTCCTACAGAGTCTATCCTGTCCTTTCTGGCATCCATTTTTCATTAGCTGCCATCTCAAATTACCATTTTGGCTACATGGGAAATCCAATCATGCCCCACACTTTGTGCAAAACCTTTTTGAAAGGAGTCCTCCTTCTCAGACCTCCAATGAGACAACCTCCAGTGCCCTGAGACCTAAACCTAGTTCTTACATCTTTAATTTCTTCCCCCTTTGAACCCTCTTCTTTATCGGATCTGAAATTATTGTCTTGGAAAACATTGTTCTTAGTGGCTATAATTTCTGTTAAAAGAGTTTCAGAATTGCAAGCCCTCACCATTTGACCTCCTTACATTGTTTTCCACAAGGATAGAGTCTCACTTAGAACTAATCCTTTCTTTCTTCCTAAGGTATGTTCAGAGCATAATCTCAACACAACTATCGAACTACCAGTTTTCTTTCCAAATCATACTAATAAATCAGAATACAGACTACACCAATTGGACGTCCACAGAATTCTCAGGTTTTACCTGCAATCTATAGTAGAGTTGTTTTGGCTAATGATTTGGAATGAGATTTTATCAATAGGGGAGGCTTTAGAGGGAGGTATGAGAAGTATTTTGGATTTGTTGGCATTTAGTGAGAGGTGGTTTTAGAGCATCCAATTTTCAGTGGTGGAGAAAGCAGTTTGTGTCACTGTTTGGAGCTCTGGAAGGTTAGAGGTGCAGCAGATTAAAGAAGAATCGTCTGCATATTGCACAATTTTGGTGTTGGGTAAGGCTTTGTGAAAGTCGTTAATAAAGATGTTGAATAGCATTGGACCAAGTATGGATCCTTGGGGTACCACAATGGGGGTAGGAAGGAAGGTAGAGCTGCTTTTCCTCCATTTTACAGCTTGAGACCTGACTGAAAGGTAGCTGGAGAACCAAGATAAGGTATTGTGGGAGAGATTAAGATTAGAAAGATGGTTTAGGATATGGGTATGGGAGATGGTATCGAATGCTTTGGACAGATCCAGTAGAACAGTTGATACTATTTCTCCAGAGTCGCAGGCAAGGTTTACTGTGTGTAAGAAGGAGAGAAAAGCAGTGATGGCACTATGTCCAGGTCAGAAGCCATGTTGGGTAGGAGTGATTAGCTGGTGATTGGCTAGGAATGGCATAAACTGAAGGTGGATACATTTTTCTAGGAGTTTAGAGATTGGGGAGAGGATAGCTATGGGGCGGAAGTTTGAGATGCTATTGTTTTTGCCTCCTTTATGGAGAGGTAGAATAAAGGTGGCACGCCATAATTTGGGCACACAAGATTCCAGCATGGACCTATTGATCAAGATAATGGGGAGAGTGATGCCATCTGCGGCTATTTTTAGGAAGAAGGATGGGATATTGTCAGGGGCATTGGAGCACAGTTTTAGTTTAGAGCGTAATTTCTTTATGTGGGAGGTTGAGATTGGTTTAAGCTCAAATGTAGGAGGAGAAAGTATAGGGGGTGATGAAGATTGGATAGGTTGAGGGGAAGGGTTATTGTTGGGGAAGGTCTTGGTCAGTTCTGCTATAAAGTTGGTGAAGAAGGAATTGACTAGAGAGGCTATTTCAGGATCAGATTTGCTGGAGTCAGGGCAGGGGTTGCTTTTGGTACCTGGGTTGAGAAGAGAATTAATGGAATTCCAGAAATGTTTGGGTTTTTTTGAATGGTTAAACTGAAGTTTGATATAGTAAGACTTTTTATCTCTAATGACTTGTTTTTTAGCAAGGTTGCATAGTTGTTTTTTATTTAAGTAAAGTTTTAGGCTGTTTGTATTGGTGGCATGCTTTCCGGGTTTTATCTCTTTGTAGCATAAGTTTTTGGTGTCTTTAGTTAGCCACGGGGTGGTCCTGGTTTTTACTCTTTTTGTTCTTAATGGAGCTAGGGAGTTTAGAACATTTTAGGAAGGTTGAGTTGAAAAATTCTACGGCTTTGTCTAGTGGAAGAATTTTTATGGGGTTCCAGTTAATTTGTTTTAGGGAGTCACAGAAAGTAGTGGGTTAAAGTTTGTGAGGTTACGTGTTTGAATATACTGGTGTAGGTGAGGAGAAGGTAGCTTGATGGGTGAAAGCTGGAAAGTGGTCTCCTATAGGATCAGGTGTTGCGCCAGATTTTATGACTTTATTAGGATGCGATACAAGGATCCAGTCTAGTGTGGTACCTGGGGGGGTTTGTTTTGTTAGGCATGGTGATGGAATTAGTTATTTGGGTGTAATTAAATAGATTGATGGATATGGTGGGATTAGGGTTAATGATTTTATTCCATTCGATATTTACATCTCCACGTATGTATGTTTATAGCTTAATATTGGTAGAGGTCCAGAGGAGGATTTCCTCAAGAGTAGTGGTGTTATTACCGGGGGGGATATAGATGGAAATTATGCACATGCTTTTGTGGTTATTTATTTTTAGTAGGCCTATTACTAGTTCTGCATTGTTGAATGGAGGGATAGGATTGGGGTAGGGAGTTATTGATAGCTGGTTAGAGTAGATTAAGGCTACACGACCACCTTTTCTGTCTATGCAGTCATTTCTGAGAGATTGGAATCTGGGGGGGGGGGGTTTGGAGTCACCAATATGTGGTTTTAGCCAGGTTTCTGAGATGGCTACAATGTCAAGTAGGTTGTGGTTTAGCCAAGTGTGAAAGTGGGCTACTTTATTTTTTAAACTCTGGGCAATTATGGTGAGGAATTTGAGGTATTTAAAGCTGTTTTTTGTTATTAGTGACAGGGGAATGGGACTAGGGGCAGTATTTGGTCCTGGGTTTGGGTGTATGTCCCCATCTAAGCAGAGGTAGTTGAGGAAGGGAAGAATTGTTTTAGATTTGGATTTTGATAGTTGTGGACAGTAGGGTATTTGTTTAGGATTGCAGTATTTAATTGGGGGGAGTTTTATTCTGAAGTAGTGGAGTGGATTGGGTAGGATAGAGAGGAGGGGTGCAGTTGGTCAAAGGTGTAGGTGGTAGTGTGGTATAAAGGGAGTAGGAGTAAAATGCAGATAGATGGGGTAAGAATGATATTAGGTAGAAGAGAAGGCATGGTAGAGGATATATGTATAGATGCAGTAGAGAAGGGACTTTGATGGGTGGGAAGGAGTGGATGTGATTGGCAGGAGGAGGTAGACAGGGGAGGGGCTGATGAGTGGAAATGATTGGTTGGTAGAGAGAGGGAGGGATTTACTGTAGAAATAAATGTAGGAGTAGTGGGGCGGGTGAGAATTGGGGGCAGGGTAGGGGAGCGGAGCGGGAACATCTGGAGAGAAGGTGGCTGGCAGAAACCAATCAGCCAGCTGTAGGAGAAATGTGGGAATTTACCTGAAGGACAGGAACAGCAGAGGTAAGTCTACACTGGAGAGTGTGAGGGGAGAAAGGTAGTAAATCAATACACAGGGTTCAGCAGGCTAGTGGGGTAAAATAAGTAGAATAAGAATAAAAGTAGTCTGTAGAATAAGTGCATGGCCAGTGCCACCTAGTGGTAAGAAATATATGTCATGTAGCTTAGAGTGCAAGAGGGTTAAGGGGCGAGTAAAAAATTAAAACCACAGTAGGCTGTTTGGCTAGTGCGGGGAAAAGTACAGGCACTACGGAAGTGAAACACAAGTAGCAATTAAGTTTACAAATAACAGTACATACACTATTAAAGTATCTTGAGGGGGGCTATCTTTTGAAGCTCTTCAGAGGGCTTTAGCAGAGTCACTGGGTGAAGTTACTTTAAATGCCACCTAAATCCACACACTACACCAGACACCATCCACACAAAACACTGCAGGTAATATAGCGTAAAGCCATAACAGCGAATTTGAGATATTCGGATTTGCAATTATGCACTTTTGCTATTTTGCAAATTCGACTTTATAGTCTCAAGATACTGAAATTCGAGATTTCAGTATTTTGAGATTATAAAGTGGAACTATATATATATATATATATATATATATATATATATATATATATATATATATATATATATAGGTCCCCTTCACATGGTCGACTTTTCAGAAAGTCGACTTTCATATGGCCGAGACCGTTATGATCAACTTTCGAAAAGCCGACCATGGGGAACTGCTATCTCTGTACAGTGCAGAATAGGAAAATTTCCTTCTTCCGCATTGTAGTGTGATCTCAAAGTTGGTATATTTAAGTTACGCGGGGTGGGGGGGTGGACAGAGCCCCCATGGGGGGTGCAGGGGGGCATACCCCCCTTGCTAACAGTTTAAGGCAAGTGTTTGTTGTGTTTTATGTGTTTATTTTACATGGTTGGCTTTTCGAAAGTCGATCATATGGTCCCGGCCATATGAAAGTCGACTTTCTGAACAGTCAACCATGTAAAGTAGACCTATATATATATATATATATATATATATATATATATGATGTGTTCATTGTTAATTTCAACATTGCAGTGATGTCTACATACTGAAAATAACTTACCTCTGAAATAAAAAATATCAAAACTACACTGATCAAAAAAGAAAAGCAAATTTTTGTCTGAATAGTGAAACTATTAAATAATTATTTTTGTAACAATGTATAGAGCTGTGTTTAAGGGCTGCAGCAGCAACCAATTTAGGGTTTCCACACATTTGTAAGGATGGACATATGTGCTAACCCTAACCCCAACCTACATATTACCTTCTGAAAAACCCTTTCACTTACAGTGACACTTAGTAAGACAGTTATCTACACTTGTCATATAAACATATGTATACACCTACCCCCTTATCTGCCCCTTACTTTAACCCATATCTGCAAAGAGTCACAGACACAATCCTAGCCCTAATGCCGAACCTTTCAGTATATCCAAAATTACTGACATTAGTTAAAAAAAAAAAAAAAAACATCTTCACCCAGGCAAACTTCACACACCACAGGGAAGGTCAGTATTCCAAGCTCCGACATTTCTAGCACCTAAACACAGCAACATTTGATCAAAAACATACATCAGTTTACTTTGAAAATTAAAGCGGATATAACAAAAGGAAATATAACTCATCAAACATCAAATACTCATAACAGCAAACAAAAGAATGATCATTTTAGATCAAATGCAAAATTATTGAAATGAAATAGAACAGAAATCAACTTTTGATAAGCTTTAATTCTAATTGTAGACATTTTGTCCAATAATAGACGTTATTACAACTGAGCATCATTACAAATGACTTTTCTTTAAATATACTTCCCAAATCACACAACTACATTAACACATTAAAACTTAAAAAAGAATATAAACAAACCATACAAAACTGATAATAAAAAAACACTTCCTTACACTTATTTCATCCTTCTAGCTTTTAAGACAATTTTTACATTAATATATACCCAGTAGGGGGCAGAATTTAATCTAATTTGCCATTTAATTCCTTAACCACAAGAAAATTATTCAACATTCACCCCTACAATAATCAATAACACTATACAAAACAATAACAAAAGAAAAAAAATCCTAAAAGCACTACAAATTGTAAAATGCTTAGCCAGTGCAGTGTTTGTTTTTAATTGCTCATGAAATCAACACTTTCTGGTTGTTGTCTGATATACTACTGAGCAATTTTCCTTTTCTTTTTAATAGCAGCATTTATAAACAAATTATAGATGTAGCAATGGAGGCAAAAGTAGCTCACATTTTTGCCAGCTTGAGTTTAAATGAGTGGGAGTGAACATAGTTATTGAAAGTAAAATTCTCCAAGTATATGAAATAGCATGTCGGTTTTATTGATCATCTTTTTTTTTTTTCTCTCTCTCTCTCTCGTATGGATGGACCAGGTGAAGCTGTGGATAATTTTGAGGATGTTTTATATTCCAGTAATGATTTCTGCACTCTACCTATAAAAATAGATGCAGAGAATGTACAGTTTTTGGATGTGGGCATTTTGTGTTTTAAATCCAGTATTTATATAAAACCCACTTATATTAATAACCATATACATGCTACTACTGGATACTCTAAACATGTTAAAAATCAAAGTGGTTAAAACAACATCCATTAGGCTGAAGAACAATGATTTACTGAAAATTTGAACCTCTTTAGTGAGATGTTTTTAGAAAGGGTATAGGTTAGACTATATTAATAGGATTTTTAGAGAAGTCATCATAAACAGATCTGAAAAATATGCACCATTTAAGCTACAATCCACAGCTGTATATGGCGATTGGTATGGTTTGGTCACAAGGGTAAAGTGAATAAACTAAGCCAACTGTGGATAAATCCTGCTTTACTCACATATAGTCGTGGATTACAGATATTATACACTGATATTATTTAAAAAAATCTTAACTTTTCTAAATAATGTCATTGTATTAAAGGTCTTTAGTGCTCTTCCACTGGCTTCTGGTAGTCTGGGGCACTCACCTGACGTACTATGCATGGTCTTCTGCATACTGGAATAGTTACACTTGCTGTTGGTGTCAAAGGGCCACACCTCCCGCAGATCACTGAGCACCAAAGTCATTAAATGAGTTATCATGGAACTGACTGTACAGTTCCCAGCACAGAAAGTTGTGCGGTTTTCTTTTTTCTTAAATATATATATATATATATATATATATATATACTGTTGTAACCTGCTCCGTGGAGCAGACTATTAGTTTAAGATTTTTTTTAAGCAGTTCAGATTCTCTGCTTAGTGGCATAGAGAAAGTAAATTAACATGTTTCTTCCAGTAGAAAAAGAAGAATGCAAGTTTATCACCAATGATACTAATTTCTGATGAAGTTTGTTAACTAATGAAAGTGATAGACTGAGGAATTATGTTACCTGAATGAACTCTCTCTTCAAGATGCTTTGTGTACATCCATGCCAAACTAAAGCTTTTTGCCTGCCTTTACTGATATGATAGACAAGAAGTTTTGCCACTGACATGTAAAGAAAGAGGAGGCTCCTGTCAGCTATAGGTACTATCTTCTTGGAAAATGCTTGTGTTTATCATAATACAATAGCAAAATGAATAAAATGCTATAACTGTAATAGCTTGTATACACTTTCTAATAAACATATTTCAAATTATTGTTGATGGTGCTTATTACCTCCTTTTTCATCTGTGCTACCTGTGCTGTAGTTAATTATCTTACCTCAGAACTGTAGCACTGAATCCTAAAAAACTTGAATACACAGAATCTAGAACTAGACCAAATGGCAAGCAGTGGGATAGTAACTTCTGCAATGGCTGCCAGCATTTGGGAGGGTAAGTACCTTGGGGGGGGGGGGGTTACAGAACACAGAACAGAACTCTTTATCACTAAAAAGAAGTAATCCTAATATACAAGATGGAAGGTTCAAGGAACGTTTTTTTTTTCACAGAAATGGTGGATGGTTAAAAAGCTTTTGGAAAGAAGTTATACAATCAAAACCCATGACAGAATTTAAGAGTGTGTGGAACAGACATAAGGGAATTTTATTATGGGAATAAGCTATTATTTAGGGTAGTAAACGTAAGAGTATCAAACAGATAGGGAAAATGGCAGACCACATAGACCAAACCTTTATTATTTGTGCTCAAAATCTGTTTATATTACCATAACAGAGGTAGGAGACTGAATTTTTAGTTTACAAGCTGAATTATGTTCAGAAGTTAGTTCAGAAATCAGACGTATTAGGTAGATTACCAAACTAAATTATTTACTGAAGTCAGTAAAGGTACAGTCAATAATACCTGGTTTACATTCTATAAGTCACTCATTTTCCTGATATATTTCTTCACTTTGTTTTTTTTAAAGAATAATTCTTTTTTCCTGTACTAGACACTATGCAACAATGCCATCAATAAGAATATTTACATGAAAAAGAAGTTATGTTCTTACCATAACGTTCCATGTGGAGTGTTCATCTCGCCTTTGTTCTTACACACGGGTTCGGAGCCGATCCTCGGCTCCGAGTTAACCCATATAGCAAAGCTCTGCATCTTAGAGAAGCTCGAGACCAGGCTATATCCCACAATCCTCCCTGCCATTACTCAGATCTAGTTTGCAAGCAAACCAGACTAACAATAACCCTGTGGTGCTAAGGCTACATACTGCCACAAAAATTCAGAGACACCATCTCACTGACAAATTAACTAAGGGTAACGAAATATACCCGGAAGAGGTAAAGACATGTGGACCAGACTCTAGTCCTACTCGTTCTTCCAAACACGTGAGGGAGGGAAGGGGAGGAATGTAAGAACAAAGGCGAGATGAACACTCCACATGGAACGTTATGGTAAGAACATAACTTCTTTATGTGAGAGTGTTCAATCTCGCCATTTGTTCTTACACACGGGTAGCGTCCCTAGCTCCGTCACCCTGAGTGACTCATGGAAGAACGTTCCTGAGCACAGTGGAACCAAAAGATGTCCTGTCTTTGGAGGCTTTGTCAACCCTATAATGAGTGATGAAAGTATGTGGTTTAGACCACGTGGCTGCTGCACAAATCGTGTCCAAAGGCAGGCGAGCTGCATGAGCCAAGGAAGTGGAGACAGACCTAGTAGAATGGCCTTTTGGTTTGGTGGGCAAGGCCTGATTTGACATAGAATACACAAAGGCTATACAATCAGTAAGCCATTTAGAAAGCGTACGTTTTGTAACTGCCATGCCCTTTTTATTGTCTGCAAATGCAACAAAAAGTTGATCTGTTTTTCTGTAGTCTTTAGTCCTGTCCAAATAAAATCTTAGCTGTCTGTGGACATCTAACTTGTGCAGCATATATTCCAACTTGCTGGTATGGTTTTTGAAGAAAGTAGGGGGTTCAATGGACTGATTAATATTTATGACAGAACATACCTTAGGAAGGAAGGACGGATTTGTTCGTAAAGAAACTCTATCTGGGTGAAAAATTAAGTAAGGCGGTTTAATTGACAGTGCTTGCAGCTCTGACACTCTCCGAGCTGAAGTAACCGCTACAAGAAAAAGAGTCTTCCACGACAAAAACTTCAGGAGGCAAGAAGAGGCTGGTTCGAAGGGTGGCAACATTAGTTGTGACAGCAACAAATTTAAATTCCATGGGAATAAAGGATCTCTGATGGGCGGTCGAAGATGGAAGGAACCTTTCATAAAAGCCTTACAAAGCCTGTGGGACATAATAGAAGAACCGTCCTCACCAACATGGAAGTTGGATATGGCCGCCAACTGTACTCTTAGTGTGGAAGTAGAGGCTCCTTCGTGGAAAAGGATGGAAAGAAATTCTAGAACTTTATGTAAAGAAGCAACCAGGGAGTCCAAGTGTTGACTAGATGCCCAGTACACAAAGCGTTTCCATTTACTCTTGTAGAGTTTTGTGGTGGAAGCCTTATGAGAGGCAACCAAAATGCGCTGAACTGACGGAGAAAGTAGATCAGACCTGGCTAGGTGGGGAAGTGGAGCAGCCAAGCTGCTAGTTTGAGGGATAGAAGAGATAGGTGAGGAACTCCCAACGAATGTGTCAGTAGATCTGGTACTGGGTCCAGGATCCACGGTTCCTCTGTTTGATGGGCTCAAAGAAAGGGGAACCATATCTGTCGAGGCCAGAATGGGGCTATGAGTATAATTGTCCTTTCCAGGTTCATGGCTTTCTGAAGAAATTTGGGAATCAAGGGGGTAGGTGGGAATGCATATAGGAGACCCGGGGGCCAATTGTGTATCAGTGTGTCCCTGGGGAAATCCCCTGGAGGGGGTAGAAGGGCAAAATAGCTTCTGCATTTGGTATTCATCAGGGAGGCGAATAGATCGCAGCAAGGCTGGCCCCATTTGTGGAAAATTCTTTCCGCCACTTGTAGTTTGAGGGACCACTCGTGAGGTAACAGGATGGCTCTGCTCAACATGTCCGCAATGACGTTGGATGACCCCGGGATGTGCGTTGCTATCAAAAAGCGACCTGTGGACTCTGCCCATTGCCAAATTCTCATGGCCCCTCTGCATAATGGGTAAGATCTGGTTCCCCCTTGTTTGTTTATGTACCAGACTACAGACATGTTGTCTGTCTGAACTGCTACTGTTCCTAAAGGTAGGAGGGTTTGAAAGTGTTGCAACGCCAAGAACACCGCTCTCATTTCCAGAACATTTATGTGCAGGTTGTACTCCATGTTGGACCATTCCCCTTGGACTGTTCTTCCCTGAAAAATTCCCCCCCACCCTATCAGGGAAGCGTCCGTGGTTATAGTGGCCGTCGGATTCGGTAGAACAAATGGATGACCCATAGTGAGACCCTGGCTGGACACCCACCATGAGAGGTCTTGCTTGCAAGAATCTGTTATCAGAATCTCGTGCGTTAGGGGTAACTGCTGGAATGACCACTGCGTGAACAGCAGCCATTGGAGGAGCCTCATGTGCAATCTTCCCATGGGAACCGCAATCAGGGACGCTGCCATGAGTCCCAAAACCTTCAACACCAATTTGGCCGGGGCTTTCCTGCATTGCAGTAGAAGAAGAACCTGTTCCTTGAAGGATGAAGCCCTTACTTGAAGGAGCTTTACCAATGTTAAGCGCGTATCTAGGTCCGCTCCGATGAATGAAATATGCTGTGAGGGCAGTAAGACAGATTTTTTGAAGTTTATGGAAATCCCTAGGTGGGAACAAAGGTTGACTGTATAGTTCCTAGCTTGTATGAGGCGACGCTCGGTGGTGGCGGTGAGGAGCCAGTCGTCCAGATAGGGAAACACCCGGAATCCTAGACATCTCAAGTGAGACGCTACCACTGCCATGCATTTGGTGAATACCCTGGAGGCTGAGGTGAGCCCAAAGGGCAGGGCTCAAAATTGAAAATGACTGGCTCCCAGCCGGAAGCGCAGGTGATCTCTGGGCATTCTGGCCATCTTGATGTGGTAGTACGCGTCCTTGAGATCTATCGAGCACATCCAGTCATCCTTCTGCAAAAATGGAAGGATCGATTGAAGCGTGAACACCCGGAACTTTTCCTTCTTCACAAAGGTATTGAGATTGCTGAGATCCAAAATGGGTCTCCAGTCCCCTGTCTTTTTCGGAACTAAAAAGAACCTTGAGTAAGTTCCGGATCCTTTTTGGTCCGCCGGGACAGGCTGAATGACTCTTTTTTTGAGCAGCTTTGAAATTTCTATTGCTGCTGGGCCTCGCAGACGGGGTGGCACATCTGGAGACCTTCTTTGTTGGGGTGGAGTTGACATAAAGGGTATTTTGTATCCTCTGTTTACAATGCTTTTTACCCAGGAGTCTGAGGTGAGAGTTAGCCAGGAACAAACACAAAAAGGCCAGCAAGATAGTTCCACCGTTTATTTTGAGGCGAAAGAAACGGACAAAAATGTCCTGCTTCAAATGGTAATACTCATACTAGTTTCGGCACCCACCTTCTTCAGTGAGTAAAAACAGACAGAAAAATATTCAAAATCCAAAACCAACGTCAGTATAAATACTATTGTAAACCAATAGAAAAACAGACATTCTAATCAGGCTCCTGATACAGACAAAGTGACACAGCAGAGTATATATGAAAACACATGGGTGTAAATATGTACTTAAACCAAATGATCATACCTAATACAAAATAACCAAGGCAAATCAGTAAATAATGTTTGCCTGCATAATAAAAATAATTATTGATAATGGTATTATATTAGGTATCAGAGTTAATAGCATGAATACAATATATAAAACTGTATATTCAAATTATAATAGGATAACTGACATAATAGCATGATTTATAAATGGTCATTGAGACCAGGAGGAAATAAGGCCCCAAGATGTGTAATCCAGTATCTTTCTTTGTGGCTTAGGATACCTTGCCAACCTGTTTGATTGTGCCTGTTACCCGTAATTTTATCTATAATAGTAAACATAAACCTAGCACTTGGATGTTTAACTGTATGTAAATATAGTGCATTAGATGTTTTATGGTTACGAATATCACTGCGATGTTCCCCAATTCTGATTCGTAATGAACGTGATGTTTTGCCAACATAAAATGACTTACATTGGCATGTAGCCAGATAAATAACCCAGCTAGTTGAACAATTGCCAAAAACTCTGATGTCATATACTTTACTTGTGTTAGAACTTGTAAACTGTTTTAACTGATTAACTTGGGCACAAGATATACAATGTCCACATCTAAATGTTCCCAATAACTCGTCCCCCATGATGGTAAGTTGTTTATATTTAGCTGCACCACTTTCTCTATGCTTATAATGAGAAAACAAAGTACCCAACGTTTTGCCACGTCTGAATGAAAATGAGCACTGATTATCCAGGATACCCCTCAAAAAATCATTTGCTAATAAGATGTTCCAATTGTTGTTGACAGCTTGCCTAACTATTTGATGATTTTTGCCTAAGGTAGTAATTAATCTAATATTTTGGCTGTTAAGGTTTTTACTTTTATCCCTATATTCCAACAATGTGTTCCTTTCCTGCTTGTCTGACCAAATTCTGGCAGATTCAATGTCAGAAATACAATAACCCCTATCCAAAAATCTGGATTTTAAATCAGCTTTAGCAGCTGTGTAATCCTCTTGACCAGAATTGATTCTCCGAATTCTCAGATATTGAGATTTAGGGATGTTCCGGATGGTGTGACGTAGATGCATACTCTTGGCATGTAACAAGGTATTAAACTGGGGATATTTCCGATGGATTTTGGTGTTAAGTGTATGGTCACTGTTACGATACACAGTGACATCCAAAAAAGTTATCATATCCCTGTGGAATGTAACAGAAAATTCAATACCCCAAATGTTATTATTGAGATATTCCAAAAATTCTTGAAGATAGTCAGCATCCGCACGCCACACCATCCAGCAATCATCTAAGTATCTCCTCCATATATCCATTTCTACAAGATATATGTTGTGTAGGGGATTGTAAATAAGGCATTCTTCAAGGTAGGCCATAAAAAGATCTGCATAAATAGGGGCAAAGGAAGCCCCCATGGCCGTACCTTGAAGTTGCCAATAACAATCACCTTGGAAATAGAACACATTTTTGGTCAGGACATGTTCCGTTAAGCAAATGAGCAAAGTGTTGAAACCTGGAGGATAAAGTTCTGCTTTAACAAGCCAATATTCTAAAGCTTGAAGCCCGGCCCAATGTGGTATACTGGTATAAAGAGATTTTACATCCAAGGTACACATTATCCAGTGGGGCTCAAGCTGACTATCCTCAATAATTTTCAAAAATTGTGTGGTATCCTGGATTCTTGCTCTAACAAGTGGCAATAAGGGTTTGAGAAATTGGGTTAAAAATGCAGACAATGGTTCAGTAAGGGAACCATGGCCAGAAACAATTGGCCTACCTGGTGGATGTGTGATGGATTTGTGTATTTTCGGAAGTAAATACAAAATTTGTCTATCTGGATCTTTGACCTGTAAATGTTGAACAGTTTTTGATGTGATGATACCCTCCTCCAGTGCAGATTGTAAAAAGAAGTCAATCTCTTTCTTAAATTGACTAGTGGGATCAATCCCCATTTTCATATAACAATGTCCATCCGATAGTTGCTGTAAACCCTCATTCACATAATAGTCCATATTCAAAATGACTACTGCACCACCCTTATCTGCTTGGAGAATGGCTATATTCTGGTTACCTCTAAGTTCCGATAAAGCCACCCTCTCTGAAGAGGTGACATTATCCCTACTAGTAGAAGCTTCAAAAAGGGGAAAATGTAGATCTTTTAACACCGCTTGTTGAAAAATGGCTACATTTTTATTCATGGGCGGCTGAAAGGTGGATTTATGGAATGTAAAATCAGTAGATCTTTGAATATTAGAACTATCCTTTTCAGAAAAAAACAATTTAAGATTAAGTCTACGACAAAAATCATTGACATCTAACGAAGTTTGATATTCATCAGAGAAAAAACTTGGAACAAAGTTTAACCCTTTATTCAGAACTTGTTCCTGTTCATATGTGAGTACATGGTCTGATAGATTCAAAACATTTTTAAAAACTTGTGTAGTTACTTCAGTAATGCCTGTATAAGTCCCGTCATGGAATCTGTAGATATGTTTGTTTCTATGTTTCCTCCCCCCTCTGGATTTCCTCCCATATCTAAAGGGTATTTAGTGTTGGTTTTCTTTTTAAGTGGAGAATTGGCTGTATTAGCATATTCACTGTCAGTGTTAGATGACTCCTCCCCTGAGGTACTGGTGTGAAATTGGTCCCTGTTTTTTAATATAGATCTGGGCCTTTTTCTGGTCCTGCCCCTATTTGCATTGGGGACATTATCCTGAAACCTCACAGTTCTTTGTGCTTGGAAAGGATGTCCCTTGTCATAATCATTAATGTCTCTATTGAATTTCTTTATTTTTCTATCTTTAATAGTTTTGTCATATGAAGTCAACTCCTTGGATAACCTGTCTAAAAATTCCAAATACTTAGGACTGGATTCATACTTCTTACATTCATTTGCTAGATCCTTAACTTCTGAAAGACACAAATCAATTGTTCTTTCATAATATGAAGCTAAGATTTTTACAAAAACCATGGAACCCTCTCTAAGTGCTGCATCCCATTCATCTGTAAGCCTCTGTTCAGATCTGCCTACAAGTGGATGCAATTTTATCCGTAATCCTCTTGGTGCCATGTTTTTGCAAAGATAGGCTTTAAATAGCCTTAGATGCCAAATATTGGCTCTCAATCCCTTCAGGCCCTTTTCCAAATTCCGAAAAGAGACTTCACAATTATCTATTGGATTGATAACTGGTTGGATAGGGTTGCTGCTTGGGATATGGTTAAGACCAAAAATTGCCAAATCTTCCCTATCAGCACACAACCCATCCAGGATTTTGTCCAAATCCATGATATCAAAAGAGGTTATTCAAGGAGCGGACTATAAAAATATCAAATAGATAATGCAAAAAGAAAAAGAAAATGGAAATAGGGGCAGAACCAGAAAAGCTCAAAAATATTAGACCAAAAACCCACCAATATTAAAATACTATCAGGGCCAGCTTCAAATCAATAATCACCCAGTACACAGTGTGAGGGTTCAAAAAAATTGTGATTCCTAATGTCTAATATGCAAAATGTATGTTCAAAAACATGGTGATGAACACAAATATAATATTATTGATATCTACATGTATACAGAAACCTGGCAATAAGCCTGAATCATATACTGTCATAAGCACATCAGCACAGAACTAAGAATGGTCCATGCAACCAACATAAATAATGTTGCTAATATAAAACATGACAGTTAACTAATCTAAACAGATCGATCATCTAACTTGGATATACACACCAAAAATGTCAATTAAACCTTTGTGCAAAAAAGGTTGCAAAAAGTGAGACCATATATGTAGGTAAACTTATAGAATATCTATGAAGCATGAACCATTATTATGCAACCAAATATTAATAAACAAAATATGGAAACTGGCATTCAAATATAATAAAATGTATATATCCCTGATGTAACCCTATATGAAAATACCCGAACAAAGGGGAGAGAAAATTATTTGAGTATACACAGTTTTTCCAAAATATCTTTAAGACAAGCTGAAAAAAGTATTATAAGCCCACCAAGTATATGTAAAAATTGTGCCCTAAATAATTATATCACAAGCAAAGTAATACTGGCATTCATCATGTTCTAAAAAGTCTAAACAACAACAGAGGTAAATCATGTGGAAATAACAAATTCTGTTAATGTATAATCACAATTTCCACATATAACAGATTTCCTATAAACCTAAAATAATATATTATAGTTGGAAATTCAAAGACTGGAAGCGGCTTTCATAAGATATACAACAAGACTATAATAATAGTCTTTAACAAAAAAGTCCTAGTACAGATTTAGTTTATGTATAAAATAGCAGGATAGGTACTTATGTATCATTCCTTAGACATCTACAAAATGCATATATTTCAGCTGGATACAAAAATCCAAACTAAATGGCAAATATAATGATGGTTCAAAATACCAATGCCATATTAAAAATATTTCAAGCAAAATGTAGTTCCGTCAGAAATAGTTACATATAAGACAAATCCCAATATAGAGAAAATCTTAAATCAAATCATAAATCCTACATTGTTTGGAAACAGACTACCGAGCAATGTAACCCTAACCTCAAGGTAAAAATGACCAAAACATAATATCAATGTATAAGGTATACTTAACATATGTAAAAGGTCCTCATAGCAACAAAATAGAAGTTATGTTCTTACCATAACGTTCCATGTTAGTTGTCTTCTTCTCGCCTTCTTCTTGCTGGATGGGTTCGGAGCCGACCTCGGCCCGACTGCCACTCTAAAAGCTCGAGAGTTGGTTCCACCGGCTCGAGGCTCCCCTTATATCCCACAATGCTAGGCGAGAGTTACCTCAGATCTCGTTTGTAAGCTAACCCCAGCTTATAATAGTAACAGTATAACTGTAAACAGAGTCCACCTCTAACAACAGGAAGAAAGAAGGGTGACCTACATCCTGAACGAGGAAATATGCACAACAGCATATGTCTTAAGAAAGAGGTGGTAGAAAGAGAGGTCACAATCACAACTCCTCTAGGTCTGTCCAGGCCAGGGGGAAGGAGGGTGGGACGCAAGAAGAAGGCGAAGAAGACAACTAACATGGAACGCGTTATGGTAAGAACATAACTTCTATATGTTAAGTTGTCTATCTCGCCTTCATTCTTGCTGGATGGGACCGCGTCCCTAGCACCTTGTCCCGGGTGGCCTAACGGAACAGACTCCTGAGAACAGTGGAACCAAAGTTAGCTCTATGCCTAGAAGCTAAATCCAACTTATAATGAGAAATGAAAGTGTGAGGAGTAGCCCAAGTAGCCGCTGCACAAATGGTGTCAATAGGCAGTCTGTCTTGGAAGGCTAAAGAAGTAGCCAAAGCTCTGGTGGAATGGGCCTTAGGTTTATTAGGCAGCTTTTGATGTCTAATTTCATATACAAGGGAAATCAAAGATGTTAGCCATCTGGATAATGATACCTTTGAAACTGAAAGTCCCTTTCTGCTTTCCGCATAGGAGACAAACAGCTGATCAGATTTTCTGAATTGTTTTGTTCTATCCAAGTAGTACCTCAATTGACGGTGAACATCCAGGCAGTGTAATTTTTGTTCAGACCTATTGGAGTATTCTGGAAAAAAGACAGGTAGATCAATGCTTTGATTTAGATTTGACGTCGAGACCACCTTAGGCAAAAAGGACGGGTTAGTTCGTAAGGATACTCTGTCCTTATAAAACAAAAGATAAGGAGGACGACAGCTGAGTGCTTGAAGCTCTGAAACTCTTCTAGCTGATGTAATAGCTACTAGAAAAAGAGTCTTCCATGATAATAATTTTAAAGAACAGGAGACTGCAGGTTCGAAAGGGGGAAGAATCAAAAAAGCAAGAACTAAATTTAGGTCCCAAGGAGAAGGAGGATTTCTTATAGGAGGTCTGAGAAGAAAAACTCCTTTCAAAAAGGCTTTGCAAAGCTTGTGGGACATTAAGGCAGATTCAGAAATACCCACATGAAAGTTAGAAATAGCTGCCAATTGAACTTTAAGTGTAGAGGGAGATGAACCTGCATGGAAGAGTTCAGCTAGAAAATCAAGGACTAATTGGATGGAAGCAGTGAAAGGATCTATGTCCTTTCCTTGAGCCCAATATGTGAAGCGTTTCCACTTACTCAAATAAATCTTCCGAGTGGAAGATTTATGGGAAGCTATCAAAATATCTCGAACAGAGTGAGATAATTGAGGAAGCCTGGCTAAGGTTGGAACTGGAGGAACCAAGCAGTGAGGTTCAGAGAGGGAGGGAGCGATGAAACTGACCCGACTGATGGATCAAAAGATCTGGAACTAGGTCCAGATTCCACGGTCGCTCAAAAGAAAACGATGTAGAAAGGGGAACCACACTTGTCGAGGCCAGTAAGGAGCAATGAGGATCAATGAGGCCTTCTGAGCGATAGCTTTCTGTATCACTTGAGAGATTAGTGGGAAGGGAGGAAATGCATACAGAAGTCCCCGGGGCCAAACTTGGACTAGAGCGTCTCTGCTGGGTTGGCCTGGTAAAGGGAACAGAGTGAAATATTCTCTGCACTTGCTGTTTTGGGGAGTAGCAAAAAGATCGCAGCAAGGCTGACCCCACTTGAGAAAAATTTCTCTCACTACAGAGTCTTTCAGAGACCACTCGTGAGGCATGAGGATAGCTCTGCTCAACTTGTCCGCAATTTGATTGGACTTTCCGGGGATGTGCGTTCCTATCAGAAACCGCTGAGAAGAAATCGCCCATTGCCACAGTCTGAGTGCTTCTCGACACAGGGGGTATGACCTGGTTCCGCCTTGTTTGTTGATGTACCACACTACAGACATATTGTCTGTTTGGATTGCAATCGTTCCCAAGGGAAGAGAGTCTTGAAGGGCTTGCAACGCTAAAAGCACTGCTCTCATCTCCAGAACATTTATGTGCAAGTGGCATTCGTTTGGTTGCCATGTGCCCTGGACCGTCCTGCCCTGATAATGCCCCCACCTGATCAGGAGGCATCCGTTGTCAGAGTAGCAACCGGCGGTGGAACAAAGGGTCTTCCCAACAAGAGCTGAGGGGAAGACATCCACCACATGAGATGATTTTTGCACGCTTGCGTGATCATAATGGTGTGAGACATTGGAAGTTGCTGGTATGACCATTGAGTAAAGAGCATCCATTGAAGGATCCGCATGTGGAATCTGGCTAATGGAAGCAGAGGTATGGCCGCTGCCATAATTCCCAACACTTTCAGAACTAACCTGGCTTTGATTCTGTTGTTGTTGAAAAGGAGTGATACCAGTTTGTGAATGTCTGTTATTCTCTGATGTGTTAGTCTCGCAGACATGTTTACTGTATCTAGATTTGCGCCTATGTAGGTAATAGTACGACAAGGCGACAAAACAGACTTTTCGCAATTTATTGAAATACCCAGCTTTTGACAAATGCGAAAAGTGTAATCCCTGGCCATCAGAAGGAGATGCTTGGTGGGAGCTGTGAGGAGCCAGTCGTCCAAATATGGAAACACCTGGAATCCTTGTCATCTCAGGTGAGAAGCTACCACTGCCATGCATTTGGTAAACACCGGGGCAGTGGTGAGACCAAAGGGCAGGGCCCTGAACTGAAAATGACTGGTTCCCAGCCTGAAGCGGAGGAATCTTCTGGAGCGTCTGTTCATTTTTATGTGATAGTACGCATCCTGAAGGTCTATAGCGCACATCCAGTTTCCTTTGCCCAAAAGGGGAAGGATGGATTGCAGCGTGACCATCCGAAATCTTGTTTTCTTGACTGATCTGTTCAAGATACTGAGATCCAAAATTGGTCTCCAGCCCCCTGTTTTCTTTGGAACTAAAAAGAACCTTGAGTAGATTCCGGATCCTTGCTGGTCTGCTGGAACTGGCTGAATTGCTCTTTTTGCAAGCAGTTTTGAAAGCTCCAAAACCGCTAGACCCCTTTCAGCGGTGGAACATCTGGAAGGGATTTTTGACTGATTTGGAATGCGAAGAAAGGGGATAGAATAGCCTTCGAAATGATGGACTGTACCCATTTGTCTTGAGTCAGGGATAGCCAGGCTTCTGGGTACAGTGACAATCTTCCCCGACTGCCTCGAAGATGGGCAGTCGGGCAACACCTCAGGGATGCTGAAAGGGCTTGTCAGGGAAGGCTTCCCAATTGCCCTGGTTCTGCGGACCCCCCCTGCCCCTAGGGCGGCGTCTACCATTGTTATTCCGCCTCTGCCTCTGGCGGGAAACGACTCTGTCGCCAGGCGAAGTCCCTTGAGATTGTTTACGGAACCACATCTTTCCACCTTTCTGGCCTTTGGGGTAAGGCCTAGAAGGAGTAGAAAACGGACTCCGGCGGCAGAAAGGGTCTTGCCATCAGTTTCGCACCTAGTCAAGGTTTCTTTCACTTGAGGACCAAAGAGGGATGATCCATCAAACGGGCAGTTAGTGAAAGACGTCTTGAAGGGGTCCAAAATTGCATAGCCGCATCCAGGCGTGCCTACGTAAGGCCACACCTGTCCCTGCGGCTCTGCTCGCTCCATCAGCCGCGTAAGAAAGAAGGCATGGAGGAGTTGGTTATGGAGTTAAGGGTAGCCAGCTGCATGTTCATCTTATCTTGGAAACCCGCAGCTGTAGGGTCCTTTAACATTTCACTCGCTTCCTTGATCAAGTCCCTTTGAAGACGAGTAAAATGGCACAGGTAGTTCAGCGAACGCATGGTAAATGTCGCTGACGAGAACATCCGCTTCCCGTACCTGTCCATGGACCTAGATTCCTTGTTAGGTGGATGGACAGGTACTGAAGGATCAGCTAGCTCCTTCTTAGTGGCAGCAGCTACCACCATAGCATCCACAGAAACTCCTTTTGTTAAGAACTGTTTGTCTGCTGGTGCCGTTATGAACTTGGAGGGTCTCCTGGGAGTGGGGTCCACTGAATCAGGAGCCGTCCATGCCTTCTTAGCAACCACCTGCATGAGGGGGTCAAGGGGGGGGGAACACCCAGGAGGTGGAAGGACGAGAGCCAAACGCCTCAAGATACACAGATTCGTCCTCCGAAGGGTTGAGGGCTGGCCAATTTCCCCTCTGTTTCAGGATCTCCAGAATGTCTGCAAATGAGACATCTTCAGAAGGGGAACGGGGGGAACCCTCAGAATCATCCAAATTTGTGTCTGACGTGATGGACTCAGGTGAGTCAATGTGTTTCCTCTTACACTTCCTCTTCCGAGGGGGCTCTTCTGCCAAATCAGGAGAGGCCTCGGAAGAGGATGAAATCCCCACAGGGGGTTCCTGAGGAGCTGGCTCTCTGCGGTCCGGGATGAGGGAGTGAGTCGACTTAACCTGAGGCACTGTAGAGGGAGGGGCGGACGGAGCCGACTGTGGAGTAGAGCCGGGCTCTAACACACTCCGCATGACCTCGAATGCACCCCTGTCAGGCAGAGCCAGAGGTCCCCGCTCCGAGAAGCTAAGAACCCCCCTCGGCACCGACAGTGATGGCTCCGAGACCGATGTCGGAGCCGAACTCACCAGCGCCGAAGCACCGAGAGGGAGAGGGGGGTCGGACAAGGGTCCGATGCCACTCACCCCCGGAGCCGACGAGGGAAGTCCGGCGCCGAGATTCTTCCAAGGAAGAAATCGGAGCCGACGACGGAGCCGAAGACAATTGTATCGGCTCCGACGCTATCACAGTCTCGGTTCCGACCCGACCCGGCTCCGAGCTCAAGACAGTCGAAGGAGGAATATATTGATGGACCGGGCAGGCATCGACTGATGAGTCGGGCTCTGAAGCATCTGGGCCAGTGCCTCGGACTTAAGAAGTCGACTCACTACCCTCTGAAGGTCATGATCCGACAGCCTCGATGACCTAGAGGAGTGAGATCTTTGGCTCCGTTCAGACAGCAGGGGAGATCCTGGAGCCGAATGAACGGAGCCAAGAGATGGTGACCTGGACCTCTTCCTAGTTGTCGGCTCCGAAGGTCTGGTCGGAGCCGACACGGAACTAATACCTCGGCTCCGGCCGGAGCCGAGGTAACCACAGAAACTGTGGACTGAGACTCATCGGCTCCAGCCGGAGCCGATGTAGGCAGAGGTTTAGAAACCTTAGGTCTCGGCTCAGTTGTCGGAGCCGAAGACCTAGATGCCTTAGAGGGCTTCCCAGTAGAAACAGAAAGGGAATCCTCTGGCTTGAGTAAGCCCCTTAAGATCAATTTATTTTTTCTTTCCTGCGGGACCCTGGGGTTGAAGCCATGGCACACAGCACAGGAGTCCTGCAGGTGCAAAGGTCCCAGACAGTAGACACAAGAAGTGTGAGCGTCTGTCAGAGACATTTTCTGACAGCACGCATCACACTTCTTGAATCCGGAGACCTTTGCTTCCTTAGACATTTTTAAAAGGTGTAATCAAACACACACACAAACACACTAATTACACCCTGTCAAGTTTAAATTATAATAAAAACACTAACTAGGTTTTTAAAATAAAAATAACACACACACTCCCTAGGGAAAGAGAAAAGGCCAATAGGCCCAAGGGAAGAACCTAAAGTTCTTGAGGGAAAAAACGGAATTTTTAGAAGGGATAAAATTTCTCTAAACTAAGGGAAATAAGTAAAAATATTAAAATTAAAGGGGTTTTAATAGACTAAATTACACAAGAAAAAGTCACTTACCAAGAACCGGTAGAAAACCAACCTCGATAGCTGTAGCGGCAAACGAGATCTGAGGTAACTCTCGCCTAGCATTGTGGGATATAAGGGGAGCCTCGAGCCGGTGGAACCAACTCTCGAGCTTTTAGAGTGGCCGAGTCGGAGCCGAGGTCGGCTCCGAACCCATCCAGCAAGAATGAAGGCGAGATAGACAACTTAACATTAACTGTTGTCGCTTAATATCCAAAAAGTTAGTAAACAAAGAAAAATGTCCCAAATCCACAAAAAAGAAAAAAATGCACTTGAAAGTTATCATATATATGAAAAGTCATCCAAAATGACGAACTGTGTTCAATAAGTCCATGACCATCCGCAGAATATGTTCAATATACAAAACGATGCCTTCTCAACCTGTCCTCGTGTGAACGCGTCCACCGAGCACAACAAAGGCCTTTGAAGTCAAACCCCAATTGTTATTTCAAAATGGCGAGGCATAGAGTTCACAGTTATAATACACATAGCCCAATCCCAAAATAGGGCCAAGAAATAGTCAACATATCGTTACAGTTGCCAATTCGTCATGTGAGTTGACTTAATGCCTATAACCACTTTAAAAAATAACAGTACCTTATAAGCGGTTTGGTCAGACCCATAAATCGAAGAAGCGATATGTCCTGGATGTAACACAATGCACCGTAGATAAAAAACGTGCAATACGAGAATGTCCCAATAGTTTTAAACTGTCAAATAACCTCAATGGATGACAACAGTCATGCATCCAAACTGACGTTGATAGGATCCAAAAGAACAGCCTCAGGGAAGGAGCCCTCTCCCACCGACAGTGAAACGAAACGCCAACAGCGAAGAAAACAAACTCAATCAAACACTAGCCCCCGCTCGTACGACATGCTCGGCCAACCAACCTTGGAACAAACACAAAAAGGCCAGCAAGATAGTTCCACCGTTTATTTTGAGGCGAAAAAAACGGACAAAAATGTCCTGCTTCAAATGGTAATACTCATACTAGTTTCGGCACCCGCCTTCTTCAGTGAGTAAAAACAGACAGAAAAATATTCAAAATCCAAAACCAACGTCAGTATAAATACTATTGTAAACCAATAGAAAAACAGACATTCTAATCAGGCTCCTGATACAGACTTAAAGTGACACAGCAGAGTATATCTGAAAACACATGGGTGTAAATATGTACTTAAACCAAATGATCATACCTAATACAAAATAACCAAGGCAAATCAGTAAATAATGTTTGCCTGCATAATAAAAATAATTATTGATAATGGTATTATATTAGGTATCAGAGTTAATAGCATGAATACAATATATAAAACTGTATATTCAAATTATAATAGGATAACTGACATAATAGCATGATTAATAGCATGATTTATAAATGGTCATTGAGACCAGGAGGAAATAAGGCCCCAAGATGTGTAATCCAGTATCTTTCTTTGTGGCTTAGGATACCTTGCCAACCTGTTTGATTGTGCCTGTTACCCATAATTTTATCTATAATAGTAAACATAAACCTAGCACTCGGATGTTTAACTGTATGTAAATATAGTGCATTAGATGTTTTATGGTTACGAATATCACTGCGATGTTCCCCAATTCTGATTCGTAATGAACGTGATGTTTTGCCAACATAAAATGACTTACATTGGCATGTAGCCAGATAAATAACCCAGCTAGTTGAACAATTGCCAAAAACTCTGATGTCATATACTTTACTTGTGTTAGAACTTGTAAACTGTTGCCATTTGAAGCAGGACATTTTTGTCCGTTTTTTTCGCCTCAAAATAAACGGTGGAACTATCTTGCTGGCCTTTTTGTGTTTGTTCCAAGGTTGGTTGGCCGAGCATGTCATACGAGCGAGGGCTAGTGTTTGAGTGAGAGTTAGCCAGGCCTGTGGGTATAAAGCCAAGTGACCCCCGACTGCCTCCAGAGCAGGACAGTCGGGCCCCCATTCAGGAGTGCTGGAAAGGCTTACCAGTGATAGTATCCCTGTCGCCTTGGTTCTGCGGACCCCCTCTGCCGCCAGGGCGGCGTCTTCCATGTCTGCCCCCCCTCTGCCTCTGGGGGGGGGTTCACTCTGTGTGGCCTGGAAAGATCCCTGAGTTCTACGGAACCACATTTTTCCGCCTCGTTGCCCTTTGGGGTACGGTCTAGATGGAAGGAAAAACGGACTCCGACAGCAGACAGAGTCTTTCCTTCCTGCTCACACCAAGTTAATGTCTCTTTCACTTTGGGCCCAAAAAGAGTGGCACCATCAAAGGGGGCGTTGGCGAAAGAAGACTTGAAGGCTTCCGCAAAAGAGCACAGCCGCATCCAGGATTGTCTTCGTAGAGCAATCGCTGAAGCTGCGGCCATACTCGATCCTTCAACCGCATACGAGATGAGCCTCATGGACGAGTTCACTATGGAGGTAAGGGTGTTAAGTTGTGCTGTTACCTTATCTGAAACAGCAGCATCTGTGTTACCCTGGAGGGTATCTCTCAGCTCCTTGATGAGATCCCTCTGTAGTCATGTAAAATGTGTCAAATAGTTTAGCGAACGCATGGAAAAAGTCACTGAACTAAAAATGCGCTTCCCGTATCTGTCCATAGTCCTAGAATCTTTATTAGGAGGATGAACAGAAGAGGAAGACTCCATCTCCTTTTTAGTGGCTGCGGCCTCCACCATAGCGTCAACTGGGACTCCTTTGGTGAGATAAGTCTTGTCCTGGGGAGCGGTAATAAATTTACTTGGTTTTCGAGGGACCGGTTCCACTGTGTCCGGTGTCTCCCACACCCTTCGAGCAATCAAATCCATTAACTCATCGAAGGGCGGAGTAACCCAGGAGGTAGAAGGTTGAGCACCAAATGCCTTCAGCAACACCGACTCGTCCTCAGTGGGGGCTAGGGACTGCCAATCACCCCTCTGTTTTAATATCTCCAAGATGTCCGCAAATGAGACATCCTCGGAGGGGGATTTTGGGGACCCCTATGACTCATCCAAGTCAGTGTCAAAAGTTAAAGATTCCTGTGGGGAATCTAAGTGCCTCCTCTTGCACAATCTTTTCCTCGGAACCTCATCGGAGGGAGATTCCGGTGAGGCCTCTGAGGAACAGGGGGCATCCTCTAGGGATGGCTGAGACAATGGTGCTCCACGCTTTGGATGTGCCATGGGAACAGAAACAGAGAGCGGCTCCTTAAGGGAGGGAGAAGACGCGTCCGATGAAGTGGTTGTCTGTGTAGACAAAACCTTCCTCATAAGGTCAAAAACCCCTGAACCTCGAGTCGAGGACTCCCCCGGTTCCGAAGAACATGGAAGAATCCGAGACACGGGGCCCATGGGTCTCGACCCCGAGGACGGAGCCGAGCCGATCTGCGCTGAGGTCCCGAGAGGGAGAGTCGGCACTGAAAGGTCGGTACGACTCTTGGTCCCGGAACCAAGGAGAGATCGTCGACTCCGCGACTCACCTATAGGTTCTGATGGAGTCGAGGTAAATGGTGTCGATCGTGCAATGGACGGTTTCGGCACCGAGGGCTCCACTATCATCGGCTGATCCTCTTCCGGCTCCGAAGACTGGATGGGTCTCGAAGGAGGACCTGTTGGAGATAAGGGAAGGCCTTCTAGTTTCGACACCAACTGGGAGGAAACTGCAATCAATTTGGAAAGGGCCGTGTTCTCCATAAGTTTCTGCATGACACGATCCACATCAGTATCGGATAATGGTCTGGAAGATCGGGTCGAAGGGGCCGAAGATGGCACCGACCGAAGAATAGACAGTGGCGGTAGTTCCAACACCGGTTCCAAGACCTGGGGCTCAGTGAGAGATAAACGTTCGACGCTCAGCCCCGAAGTCTGTGAAACCAGCGAACAAAGTTTTGAAGATGTACCCGACATCTTCGACCCCTTCGAGGACTTAGAAGCCTGGTCAGACTTGTCCAAGGCCTCCTGGAAGGCAGGCTTAAGAAGTCCCCTGTCAATAAGTTTCCTGCGTCTATCTGTCATGACCCTCCCACTGAAGGAATGGCAAATAGAGCAATCCTCTTGCAAGCGGAGAGGGCCAAGACAGTAGACGCAGGAAGTGTGGTTGTCAGTGATGGACATTTTCTGTCCACACTGACACCTTTTAAAACCAGACTTGGCTTTTTCAGACATGTTAATTAAAGAAGAGAGAATTTAACACTAGCTAATATTAGGAAGAATTAAAGCTATAGGTTAAAGAAGGGTAGGCCCCAAAAGGGAAACCTATAAAAAAAAAAAAAACTAACTACAATATACACACACACACACTATAGGATAGAAAATACAATATCAAAAAACTATAGGAATATAAGAACTTTTAACAACAAAAAAGAAACTATCTTATCTGTCTAACAACAGTTTTCTCTGGTCCGAGCTCTCTGAACGATGTGACCCGTTGCAGCGGCAAACTAGATCTGAGTAATGGCAGGGAGGATTGTGGGATATAGCCTGGTCTCGAGTTTCTCTAAGATGCAGAGCTTTGCTATGCAGCCGACTCGGAGCCGAGGATCGGCTCCGAACCCGTGTGTAAGAACAAACGGCGAGATTGAACACTCTCACATTGTATTTTTATCCAGTGTTATATGTTTAAACACAAATGTCGAGTCATGTATATGTAAACCTTGTACTTGTAATTTTAATTAGTGTTATATGTTAAATGTGGAGCTTTTATCCCCAGGCCTCTGCTGAAAAAGGATTTTTGTGCAGTTGAACTTTCATAGTAATCAAATGTAAAATAAATAATATAAAATAAATATTTTTTTTTCCTGTGGCCTCCTTGATAGTCATCATGACAGATAGTAACAAAATGGGAATGAACACATTTTTTCTCATGAATACTACTACTGCTAATAAAAATAATAATAATAATAATCTGTTAAGGCCATACTTTCCTGCAGCAATATATCAGTCACAGGAATGACAGCAGTATTGTTCATCTGAAGTAAAGTGTTTAAAGATATGTCAATATCATGGAGTTAGCTAATCCATGTGACTGCTCATTTAACTGCCCCTAGTAGCACCCTAATGTGCCCTGGACTTCTTAATGCTTTTTTTTCTACAGTATACTAAGTTAACTAATTCTCTGCCACTTTTCAATACTTAGATTTCTGTAATTACTTTTATATATTTGACCAGCCTCTTGCTTTCCTTAAGTATCTGGAAATTAGATTCCTATTTAACATAATTTTCTTTTCTTTTAAAGAAAGGTATACTTTTTTTATGGTCCCAGGTACTTGACTCCAACACATTCAAGAAAATCCTCTATGTCAGCTTATATGCATTTGTTCATTTTTATTCCTGTCCTCATTTTTATGTGTATGCTTTGTAAAGAGTCTTGTTTAAGAAAATATGTTATTCTGACCTCAAGATAAGCCTGAATTAGTCCTGTATTTTTTCATGACTTAGTCCTTCATTTGGCTCAAAACATATCACCTAAAGGAACTCAGAAGGTTTTGCTACTGCTCACCATTAGGCTTACCAATTCTAAAATTAGTCACAGTCTGTATAACAGCTTTAAGGCTAGTTTGCACTTCATGTGGACAAGAAGTCCATACACCTTGCTCTAAGATTTCTAATTTAAATTAAATTGCCACACTTCATCTGTTGAAATATTAAATCCATATATGCTTTCCAAAAAAAAAAACAGCATTCCTTTTCTGCTTTATTCCTCTGTCTCTTTCAGAATCCTCTAATCTCTGTTCTTAAAATATGACAGAAAACTGGTTAACCACTTATTTAGAGATAGTGAGCACTGATACAGTCTTCGAAATCAAAAGCCCACCACCAGTGACTCATACCATCATTAATCTATACCTTTACTTCTCTTTTCTTCACTGTGCCAAACACATAACTTGGCAGAATTCAAAGTAGCTGTAAACTAGACCACTGGTTTTGAGATGGGGCTTTCAGTCATATGACAGGTGACACATATAGGGTACTACAGGATTAACTTGGGGGGGATATATTGGATGACTAAAGGCAATCTCCTCACTGCTGTTGAGTGAGTATAGACTGAGACACTAATCAGGATCCTCATATAATAAGATAATATTAGCATGCACACTGGCCATGATGGTAATAGTATACAGTGATGTATGTTCCACTCTGTTTGTATATGGGTATGTACTGTAAAACCTGCAAAACTTTTTCACAATGCACCTCTCATCTCTAACATTATTTTTGATGCCTTCAAACTTGATACTGATAAGGTTCCCCAAACCCAGACAGAGAAGACCCACCCAGTATAAGAGACATGTCAGGATACTGCTAAGGCACACCTAAGGGAATAAGTGAGTTAACAAAAGGTCAGTTCAAGATCAGACATCAGCATGGATATGAGAAACGTAATCCAAAATGCAGCAGCGGTTTAGCGTAACTAGGCATAATGATGAGGAAAGACAATTTTAAGGGTTGTACATAAAATAATTAATCTTATTCAGTGGAAATGCTGCACGGCAATGGATTCTGCATCAAACTCAGGCAGGAAAACGTGTCTGTCACATGCGTCTTTCTGACAGCAGGTGTCACTGTCCCCCAACCCTGACTGCCATTCAGACCCTGTCAGGTAAAAAGAAGTGAAGGAAAAAAAGACATGGTGTGCATACATATCTATCTTCTGCATTACAGTGCTGCTCGCTATCAGTCCATATTCCAGAGGCATATCAAAACACAGTATTGGGTAATCTGGCACAAAAAATATTTGTTCTTAGCATTCCTGGATGACAAGAGTTCACTAAACATGCAGAAAGAAAATGTTTAATATATCTAATCATGCTACTCTTGGCTTGAAGTACAAAGTTACAGGCTTTGCTTGTTATGCAATTCCTGCCTTCACTCACTGAACCTTCTGTATTCTATTAAAACAGTTAGGCTATATTTTTTCAATTCTTATTTTTTTTTTTTGCTTGTTTTCTCAGTGCTGCCCTTAAAAGTCCACTAAAATATTTAAAGGCCTGCATTTCAATCTAATAATGCAATCATTACAATCATGAAGACAAAGGTTGTGTTTGCTGAAAGCTGAAGCAGGGGTTCTTATGGCTGTCTATATTAGTTGAGCAAACAAGATCAAATAGCAGCAGCAGGTGAGAACGTGCTGCAGATCATGAAATATTGGATGGTGAGCAGGACCCATGGAAGCATAGCAGCAAATATGACGATAGAGTGAGGGAAAATACTGGTATATTTTAGAATGCACACATGTCTGCCATTGCACAGCTTCAAATGTTGCTCACAACATTAATGTTTGATGTTAAGCAAACTCCAATGCATGGTTATGTAACTGTGTATTTCCATCAACATCAATGATGCAGGGACCAACATTCTGAACCACAAAAGGTATTTCTTACCTCTTCAATTTACTTTAAAATGTACATGTTATGCAAGTTGATTAGGGTTATAAATATGACACATTTGGTGGTGGAAACTGAAAGCATGTTTCCATCCATATGCAATTTGAAAAGAAAATCTACTGCTTCTGACTTATATGAAATATTTTATCCAAGTAAGTAGTAAAATTTACAGCTGGAGTTGATGCTATCATTTGATTGTGTGGTATTTTGATAGTCACTTGAAAATATTCAGCTATTCAAAAATTATAGTTGTTTTATTTTATATCTACAAAATGTTTATTAATTTGGAGCATTGTATTAACTCCCCGATTGTTGAAATTAATTACAAAAAAGCCTCAACTGCTATTGCAATGAGGTACTTGACAAATGCTGCCATGACTGCTAGCTGAAATATGTTTAGCTCATTTTCAGCATTCAAACTATTACAAAAAAAAAGTTAATACCCACTGGTGAAAACATACACAAGTTGGCGCACACAAATGTGTGTGTGTGTGTGTGTGTGTGTGTGCCTACAATGAAATGCACATTTGTATAGGGTAGCTACTTGCTCCACTGTTCAGTAAAAAAATCCCATATCGCTACTGAACTTGCCAGATTCTTATAATAATCATATGAACTGTCAAATTCAGGACTTCTACAGAGCATCAATGATTTCAAATTTACCCATGACATCACTTAAAAGCTTAAGTGTAACAGGAAGATATTCCATACTCATTTTGTTACATAAAGATGACAGCTGGCTAAGACTGCTGATGATGGACAAGCCTTAGTACACCTTCAGTATTGTGCACCTTCATACAGACACCATGTTGTTTGACCTTACCATATTCTACGTACAAAATGTTACACAGCTTGTACTTCACACAGAATTTTAGTTTGCAAGATGCACTGATCAGTTATGATATTATTGAGATTTCTTCCATTTTCCCCTTAGACAACAATAGATCTATAACAGGAGCAGAATCACAAAAAAAAAATCATGCAAGTTATTACTCCAAAAACTAAGCAAAAATGATAGCCCTATAAACTGGGCATCCATATCTTTCATTTAAAGCACATTCTCTGAAAGACGAAGGCACAATAGACTTAACACCAGCCTGATGTGCTAGCTTACTGCAAGGCTACTTCTTGACTAGTAACATTCCTAAATGGTGGGATTTTTAGAAAGTATCTAAAGGAGAACTCTACCTTTCAATGTAGTTACCTTCCTCCTTGAGTTAACAGATAAAGGGAAATTTGTTTCCACACTTTTGGTATTATAATAAAGTTTTATAGAAAAGGGATGAGTTAGTTATGCTGTAATACTACATACACAACTTGGCAAGTGCTCTCATTTTTGGCCAGTGAAATGCTATCTTTATTTGTCTATCTAAATTTATTTTTAAGGACACTAAAAATAAAATAAAAAAAGAACTTTGCAGCAAACTAAAGACCTATAAGCCACAACAGCTTTATCTGCAATGCAATGGAAAGCACCATTTTGGAAATTATTGACAAGGACGTAGGCAGTCTGCAAGCCCTGGACTCAAGCCAGCTTGGGTTTGTTAAAGGCAAATCCTGCTTTCCAAACCTGGTGGGTTTCTTTGAACATGTCACAAACTTGGGCAAATCAGTTCACATTACTGACCTAGACCTGATAAGTCTGCTGATACCATCCCACATTCTGGTATTATTGTCAAGCTAATCAAACTAAATATACACAGACATTGGACAGCAAATTGGCTATCTGACAAAACCCAGTCTATTAGTGTGGGAAGCATGCCCTCTTTCAGCAGAATAGTTATGACTGGTGTCTCTCAGGGATAAATCCTAGGACAACTTTCCTTTGGTACTTATTTTTTTGATGTCAAGGCTGACATCCAGAAATTGTGACTGACTACGTTTGCAGATGACTGCAGACTTGGAGTTGTTATTAATTTCTTATATGACTTTCAAAGTCTTTAGGAGGATTTAACATGCACAAATAAATGGTCTCTGGATCAGGGACTAAAATGAACTGCCAAGAAATGCAGCATTGTGTCTATTGGCAAAACTTGGTACCCATACACCTACCAAATAGGTAACACCCCTTTGACAGATAACTCAGCAATTAGGAACCTAGGCATTTTGCTGACAACAAACTATCCTTCGATCACCATGCATTCACTGTTGTTAGGAAATCTTTTTACCCTGTCACACTAACCACTGGGGTATTTTTTCCATCTACTCCTCCTTCATCAGGCCCATATTTGCCCTTATGGTATGCACCTGTCTAAGTATATGACCCAACCTGAGACCACAGCATTACCTCAGTAAGACAATCAATGGCATGTCTTCCTTGAGCTACCCAGACTTAAAGTGCTCTTTCTCTCTTTTCTGTTTCCTACAGGCACTTGAAAGGTGACCACTGTCTAGTCTACAGAACCACAAAGGATCCAGTCCTACACAACCCCACACACATTTGCAAAAAAATAGTTATGTACTCATAATAACATTCTATCTTTGTTGCTCATTTTTCCTCACATATGGGTTTGGATCTGAACCCTTGGATCCAACACGGCTGTTGCAAAAAACTTGTGGCAACCAAAAGGCTCTCAAGCATCCTACCCTACCCATAATGCCTCTCTCCCAAACCCCTCAGATCTTGTTTACTGATGACAATAGAACTATGATAGAATAGGGAAAATACTTTAGCTAAATGTAAGACCATTCCTGTAACAGCCAATTATCAAATTTAAGTCAGTCATCAAAAATTTTGGTCAACTCTCTCATCCAAAAAAAACAAGAAAGGGAGTGGGGGATGGTGGGTTGTTGAGGAAAAATGAAAATGGACAACACAGATGGAACATTATGGTGAGTGCATAACTATTTTATCTGATGTTGTCAATTTTCATTTTATCCTCACATATGGGACACAGTCCCCAGCTACCTTTCTCCTGGGTAGCCTATGGAAGGATATTCTTCAGAACCGTTGAACCAGAAGAGGCCCTACCCCTAGAGATCAAATCTAGCTTGTAATGAGTAATGAAAGTATGAGGGGTAGCCCAGCTGCTGCTGTGCAAATCTCATCCATGGACACTCTGGCTTGAAAAACTAAAGAGGTGGTTGCGCCTCTAGTGGAATGAGCTCAAACAGTTTTTGGGAGGTCTAAACCTTGTCTCTTGTAAATAAAGGCTATGCAGTCTGTAATCCATTTACCTAGAGTCACCTTGGTCACTGGAAGACCCAATCTATTTTCTGAGAAAGAGACAACTAACTTTGTTTCCTTATGCCTTTTGTTCTATGAAGGTAAAACTGTAGTTGTCTATGAACATCTAACAAATGCAGCAAGTATTCACCTTTACTGGTGAAGTTTGGAAAGAAAACTGGTAGATTAATAGATTGGTTGATAGTACGCTCTGAAGCTATCTTCAGTAAGAATGAGGATTAGTACACAATGTGACCTTGTCTTTGTGGAAGACTATGTATGGTGGTTGGGATGACAAGGCTTGAATCTCAGACATTCTTCTTGCAGACGTGATGACTATCGAGAAAATAGTTTTCCATGATAGAAATTTAAGCTGACAGGTAGCTGCGGGCTCAAAAGGAGGCTGTATAATTTTCTGTAATACCAAATTTAAGTCCCAAGGTGAAGGATCTTTATAATGGGGCTTGAGTAAGAGAGCTCCTCTCAAGAATGCTATGCATATGTTATGTGAAGCAAGGGAGGAACCATCATTTCCAAAGTGAAAATTAGAAATTGCAGCTAGCTGCACTTTTATTACAGAAGAAGCTGCCCCCTTGTTAAAAAGCTGTGCTAAAAAGTCTAGAATAGCATGGACTGGAGATGAAAAGGGACTACATCATTTTGTTGAGACCACTGTAAGAATTTCCACTACTTACTGTTGTACAACTTTCACGTAGACAGTTTATGTGAGGATAATATAATATGATGAACTGGAGAAGAGAGCATAGGCTGTATGGCTATCAACGGAACTGGAGATACCAAGCAGTCAGCTTGAGATTTTGAATGCTTGGATGAGGCATTCCTGACAGGTGTGACAGGAGATCTGGAATTGGATCTAGAATTCAAGGTCTCTTCCATAGGTGAGGCCAAAGAAAGGAAAACCAGACTTGACAAGGCCAATTTGGGGCAATGAGGAATACTGCCTCTTCAACCTGCTCGCTTTCTGAAGAAATTTTGGGATCAAGGAAGTTGGAGGAATGGCATACAGCAGACCAGGAGGCCAGTCATGAGTGACAGAATCCCTTGGGGACTCCCCTCTTGGGGGGATCAGGGTAAAGTAGCTGCTGCATTTGTTGTTCAGAGGGTATGCAAAAAAATCACAGCAAGGCTGACCCCACTTGCAGAATACATTTTCTTTACTTCCTGATTGAGGGACGACTAGTGAACATAATAATGGATATGCTCAACTTGTTTGTTATCACATTGGACTTTCCTGGAATGTACTCTGCTACCAGCAAGCAAATGGATAAGATCACCCACTGCCATAATGTGAGCACCTCTTGACATAAGAGGTATGATCTGGTTACTCCTTGCTTGTTGATGTACCAGACTACTGACATGTTGTCTGATTTAATCACAATTGTCCCTAAAGGGAGAGCATTCTGAAAGGCTTGCAACACTAGTAGCACCACTCTCATCTCTAGGACGTTTATGTGCAACTTGGCCTCTTGCGTAGACCATGTGCCTTGAACTGTTTTTCCCAGATAATGCCCCCTTATCCTATCTGGGAAGTGTCCATGGTCACTGTGGCCCTGGGGAGAGGGGGAACAAATGGACGACTTCATATAAGTTGATATGATTGACTTCATCATGAAAGATCCTTCTTGCAAGTGTTCATGATTCTTATCGGGGCTGACATGGTTTGCTGAAGGATAGACAATTCTACTGCGAGAAGCCACAGTAAGATTCTTATGTGGAATCTCGCAAGTGGAACTAGTATTACTGCCACTGCCATAGAACCTAAGACCTGAAGTACTGTTCAAGCAGATACTCTTGAATTGTGCAGCAACTTTATGAATTGATCTCTTATTGTCATTACTCTTGATGATAGGAGACATGCCACCATCTCGATTGCGTTTAAGTTTGCTCCTACGAAGTCTAATTCTTGAGAGGGATCTAATTGTGACTTTTCTTAATTTATTGTAAAACCTAACAAGGAACAAGTTTGAAGAACCACGTCTTTTGCTTCTAGAAGTAGATGCCTGGTCAGGGTGGTTATGAGCCAGTCGTCTAAGTATGGAAACACCCAGAATCCTAGCTGTCTCAAGTGAGCTGCTACTACTGCCATACATTTGGTGAACACTCTGGGGGTTGTAGTGAGACCAAATGGCAGTATTCTGAACTGATAGTGACTTGCTCCCTGCCAGAAACGTAAATGACTTCTGGATCTTCTGTCCATCTTTATATGGTAGTACACATCCTGAAGGTCTACTGAGCACATCCAATCATCCTTTTCCAAGAATGGAAGAACGGACTGAACCGTGACCATTCAGAGCTTGCTCCACTGAAATGATTTGTTCAATCTGCTGAGAACCAAAATTGGTCTCCAGTTCCCTATATTTTTTGCTACCAAAAAGAACCTTGAGTAAGTACCGTATCCTCTATGGTCTGGTGGGACCTGTTGGATGACTCTTTTTTTACTAGCAGCTTTTGTATCTGAATAGCTGCTTGCTCCCTTTGATTGGGTGGAACATGGGGGAGTTTTTTGTTTTGGGGAGATGGATGGGGAAAAGGTATATAGTATCCACTGCACCCATTTGTCATATTTAGCCAGACTCTCTGGTGCAAGGGATAGATGACCCCTGAATGCCACCAGAGAAATGCAAATGGGCCTCCATTTAGGAGCACTGGAAGAGTTTCCCAAAGATTTTATCTCTGGACTCTTGATTATGCTGAGCCCCTCTGCCATGGGGGTGGCTTCTTCCCTCACTATTCTCCCCTCTGCCCTTGGGGAAACTTTCACCATGTGCTTCAGGAAAATACCTTTATGATTTTCTGAGCCACATCTTTCCACTGCTCCTTGCATTTTTTGAATATGGCCTCTGAGGAGTGGAAAAATGAACACCCATTGCAGAAGGGGCCTTCCCATCTTTCTTGTACCTGGTCAGTGTATCTCTGACTTTTGGGCCAGATAGAGAAGTGCCATCAAATGGAGCATTGTTTAACAAAGATTTAAAGGGCTCAGCAAAGTTGCACAAGCCCATCCAGGCTTGCCTCCTCATAGAGATACCTGAAACCGCAGCTTTACTCGCCCCTTCTACTGTATGTGAAATGAGCCTCATATGAAGGAGTTTGTGACAGCATGTGGGGTGGCTAGATATGAGATAACAGAATCTTGTACCTCTTCAGACACAGCTCCTGAGACAGTATCTGACAGCTCCTTGATCAGATCCCTCTGCAATCTGGTAAAATGGGTAAAATAATTCAGTAAAAAATGCAGATTATACCACGACCCCCCCCCCCCATTAATATTCCAAAACGTGCATGCTGATTGGCCAGCATGCACGTTGTAAATCGACTTATACTAATGGAAAAAGGTCCGGTCGCCTGGACATTTTCCATTAGTATAAGTCTTTTTTAAAACACTGTCTCGCTATGTTAAAAGAGTTTAACATAGCGACACAGGTTTAAAAAAAGCAACAGAGATCTCCATTGCTTTTTTTAAAGCTGTCTCGCTACGTTAAACTCCTTTAACATAGCGACACAGTGTGTAAAAAGCAACGGAGATCTTGCTTTCTCCGATGCTTTTTTTTAAACCTGTCTCGCTATGTTAAATGGGTTTAACATAGCGAGACAGCTTTAAAATATGCAACGGAGATTCTCCGTTGCTTTTTTTAAAGCTGTCTCGCTATGTTAAACCCATTTAACATAGCAAAACAGTAAAAAGAAACGGCAATCTTGCTTTCTCCGTTGCTTTTGCCCACAGCTCTGATGTACTGCGTAGGCATGCGCAGTACATCAGAACTTCCGCGGAATACCAGACAGCTGCGGAAGGGCAGCAAGGAGACATTATACAATGCCATTATTTAAGAAAAGTAATTATTTTTTTTCTTAAATAACGTCATTGTATAATAGCAATAACCCACTTCTGGGTGTGGGTAATGCTGGATTTACCCACAGTTGGCTTTGTTTGGTCCCTCGGGAACCAAACCACGCCAACCGTGGGTAAATCCAGCATTACCCACACCCAGGCGTGGGTTATTGCTATAGTAACCACTAATAAACAAAAAATGGTACACACGGTGCTGGAGAGCAGCTGATGCAGTAAAAAAGGATGATATCACCAGTAGATTCAAAGTACAAACAATTTATTCCACACAAAGTATACGCACAAGCTTTCATCCCTGCTCAGTCAGGAACTTCTTCAAAGTAATTCAGTTAGTAAAACACCCTTCATTTAAATACTAAATAGGCAGTCAGTAAAACACACTTCATTTAAATACTAAATAGGCATACAATCAATCCTAAAAACCACGCCCCCCCTTTTTTACTACACTGCTAGTAAAATATATCTTAAACAATAAATAAACTTTATCTCATCTCTAAAATACAATACATTCCCTAAAACATTCACTAAAACAACTATTTAAATGTTATTTTTAAAATATAACACACTTAAAACATTTCTCAGTAATTTTCATATTTCCAGAGCTTTTAGTTTAAAAAAAAACATGCAAGTGAGAAACTGTCATTTAATCCTGGCCACTGCAGGGAATTCATCCTTAATTGCCATAGGGGTTCTTGTTTTTCTAATATTAATGCCCATGGCCAGCCCTTATATCTGGTTTTATTGTCTCCAAAATACCAAATTTAAAAGTATGGTCAGGATATTCAATGTTGTGTCTGGCTAAGGAATTTGTTTCTTTCTTGTTCCTTATATCTCTTACATGTTCGTAAATTCTACTTTTTAATTTTCACTCTGTTTTGCCTATATAAACACATGAGCATTTTGTGCAAACTGCGCAATATACTACTTTCTCTGAGTGGATGTTTCTAGGTCCAATACAAGATACAAAATGCCCAGTCTCTCTGAGAGAGAGTCCCCAAATTAATAACAAACATTACTGCTGGGTTAGCTTGGATGACATCACTTTGTGTCACCTGACTTCAGTTCCAACCAGAAACTAATAGAATTTTAACATTTCTGTGTGAGAAATACATATCTCTCAGATCTTTCTCAGAATCGTATAGTTGCTAGGAAGTCATAAATCAATTAAACACTTTACATTTTAAACCTAGTAATTACTTTTCTTTTCAGACAACAGAAAAACTTCTAGCTCTAGACATCGTGTCTGCTTGCTGCACTGAAACTAACTTTTATAGCACATTGTAAATCACTTAATTTCAGCTTATTTTCTTGAAGTTTTGTAAGTTAATCTTCTATGTTCCAGCAGGGTATGCTGTGGTTACAATCTTGAAGCTCAGTACATAACATACAGTTCTGTATAATCATACAATATTTTAAAATGACATAGAATTATTTACAAAATTCCAGATAGCTGGGCTGGCAGCGTCACAATCCCCCCCCCCCCGAAAACTCAAGCTAGTTTATTAAGTGACCCTTGAGAAACATTGCTTGAGAGAGTTGAGCCTATCTGGGAATACATTACCCCATTCCTTGTCTTGAGAGCCCATCTGCATTGGCATTGCTAACCCCACTGCAGTGCTGCACTGTCATATCATATGCTTGCAACATTAGGCTCCACCTTAGTAACTTGGCATTTTGCTGGCTGGCTTGATGTAGTCATGTTAAGGGATTGTGGTCTGTAACTACAGTGAATTTCCTACCATACAGATAAGGCTGAAGTTTCTGCAGTGCCCACACGATGGTTAGGCATTCTTTTTCGACAGCTGCATAGCATTCCTCCCTAGGTTGGAGCCTATGACTGAGATATACCACTGGGTGCTCTTCTCCCTCTGAGGAAACCTGACTAAGTACAACCCCATCCGCATGGTTTGAAGCGTCCACCTGCACAACAAATTATTTCCTGTAATCTGGACTGGGTAACACAGGGGGTCCTCCCAAAGCTTCTGTAAGCTTATGGAATGCCTGCTCATATGCTAAGGTCCACACTACCTTATCTGGCCTGTTTTTCCTTGTTAGGTCTGTGAAGGGAGCCACTATGGTACTATAACAGGGGATGAACTTTCTGCAGTACCCTGCTGTCCCTAAGAATGCCCTCACCTGTTTTTTGGTAACCAGTGCAGGCCATGCCTGAATGCTTTCCACTTTGGTAGGTTCTGGCCTGATCTTACCACTCCCCCTCTATGTCCCAGGTAGGAGACCTCTGCCATACCCACTTGACATTTGCTGGGCTAATGGTCAACCCTGCCCTCTGTGGGTCTATGTTAAATCATCAAAATGCTTAAAAAGTGAACACTGATTTATCGAACCCATGTAAGTGAAAGCTTACAATCTCGAACGCTTAGAACAGCGATTTTTTTCCAAGGGAAAAAAAAATCGCTGTTCCACAAAAAAAAAAAAATTGTAAAACATTACATAAAGTGGGAGGCTGTGCCCCCCCCACACCCCCATACTCAAATATACCAACTCTGAGATCGCACTACAGTCACAAAAATGGCAAAGTAATAGAAGCGGCCAAGCGATTTCTTTCCCAGGGAAAGAATTCGCTCATATGCCCTTTTGCTATTTTGCCTTTTCGTGCTTTCAAGTTTGATCAAGATGCATTCGAAAGAATGTGTCTTCGATCATTTAATAGGAACCCCCCTCTGTAGTCTGCTCAGCACATCCCTGACATGCTGAAGGTGCTCTTGCCAGGAATGGCTGTAGATGGTAATATCATCCAGGTAAGCAAGGGCAAAATCTCCTGCTCCTGCTAGGATATGATCTGCCAGCCTCTGGAAAGTCACTGGGTCATTTTTCATTCAAAGGGCATCTTTGTGAACTCATACGAGCCAAAAGGAGTCACAAAGGTCGACCTCTCTCTAGCACTGGGAGTCAAGGGCACCTGCAAGTAACCCTTGGTAAGATCAATAGTGGTAAGATACTTACCCCACCCAGCTTCTCTAGGGCTTCATCCGACCTAGGCATGGGGTAAGCATCTGACTCTCTGTGACTATTTAATTTCCTGTAGTCCACACAGAACCTGGTGCTGCCATCCTTCTTTGGTACCAGCACCATTGGGGAGGTCCAGGGACTGCTGGACTCCTGAATTACACCAAGATCCAAAATTTCCTGTATCTCCTCCCTCAGAGTCTGTTTGACTCTCTGAGGCACCCTATAAGGGGCCTGCTTAATAGGCCATTGGGGTTCTGTATCCACATAGTGCTGCATCAGGTGGGTGCACTCTGGTTTCCCAGTGAAAATGTGCCCAAACTCCAGTAACACTGCACAGATTTCTCGAACCTGGGTAGGGGATAGCTGCTGGGACATTGCTACCCCTTCCACTGAGGTGTTAGTTCGAGCCTGACTGAGGGGATCAGTCACCAGATCTCCCTCAGACTCCTCCTGCCATCCACTGCAAATACTCAGCACAAGGGCCTCCGTATCATGGTAAGGTTTCATCAAATTAACATGGTAGAGTTTGTGCCCCTGACTCCTGCCTAGCAGTTCTACCATGTAGTTAACATCACTGACCTTCCTTACTACCTTGTAGGGTCCCTCCCAGGCTGTCTGCAGCTTGTTGCGTCTGACAGGAATGAGAACAATTACCTGCTGCCCTGCTGCATACTCTCTAGCTCGAGCATTCCTGTCATATCAGATCTTTTTCTGCTGTTGGGCTTCTGCCAGGTTCTCCTGGGCCAAGCCCAACAGTTCCCTGAGCCTTATCCTGAGGTTTAGGACTTCTGCCACAACAGACTCCTTGTGGGATTCACACTCACCCTCCCACTCATCTTGAATCAAATCTAGAGGTCCCCTCACCCTATGTCCATACAGCTCAAAGGGTGAAAATCCTGTGGATTTCTGGGAACATCTATGTAAGCAAACAGATGGGACAAATGCTTGTCCCACTCCCTCTTGAACTGGTCTGCAAATGCCCAAAACATTATCTTGAGTGTAGAGTTTAACCTCTCAACAAGACCATTAGTCTGTGAATGGTAGGGGGGTAAGTCTTTACGTGCTTCATCCTACAGTACTTCCACTGACAAGCCAGCAGGTCTGACATGAAATTGGCACCTCTGTCAGTCAGTATTTCTTTTGTGAAACCTACCCTGCTGAAAATCTCTAACAAAGCATTTGCCACTATTCTGCCTCAATGGAGGACAGAGCCACTGCCACAGGGTATCTGGTAGCGTAATCTACTACCACTAGGATATACTTTTTCCATGTGGAACTTAGGGTACTCAGAGGCCCCACAATATCCATAGCTACCCTCTAAAGTAGCTCCTCAATCACAGGCAAAGGCATCAAAGGAGCTTTCACCTTGTCTCCTGCCTTGCCTACCTTTTGGCACTGCTCACGGGTCCTGCAGTACCCTGTTACATCTCTGGAAATCTCAGGCCAATAAACATTCTGCATAATATGTCTCTTTGTACATTTTATGCCCAAATTACCTGCACAGGGAATATCATGGGCTATAACTAGAAGTGCCAGATGGTAGACTTTGGGCACTACCAACTGATGTATTCTCTCACCCTCTTGCCTTCACTCAGGGGTCCACTCTCTATACAGTAACCCTTTGACCCAGTATACAGATTCCCCCTTCCCTTGAGAATCAGGTGCCTCACTACCTACCTACCTCAGGCCTTGTAATGTAGGGTCTGAGCACTGAGCCTGTCCCAACTCTCTCTTAGTAACCTTTCCAAGCTCCCCTTCCACAGGAACGCTGGCATCCTCTGACAGTGGTGCCTCACTGTCAGCCTGAATACTAGTACTACTCACCTCTGCCCTTGCAGTCACTCTGTCCAAGGGAACATCAGTACCCACAAGCATCTGTGACTTACCTTCAGGCTCACTGCTACAGGGTAGTTCCCTCCCTGAAGTATCTATCTCACCAGTCGTGGCTGCAAGTGTGCAGTCAGTCTGGGTCTCCCCCAGGCTACCAGACCCACATGCTTGTCTCCAAGCCTCAATGCATCTAACTGCATGCACACATGGTACTGCATTATCAAAATCATTCCCTATCAGGACATCTGCAAGGATATCCTTAAACATACCTACTTGCTAGGTTCCTTTTCCACCCTCCCAGTCAAGGTGAACCCTAGCCAAAGGTATTTGGAATGAGGTCCTTCCTAAACCTCTGACTGGCGTAGACTGCCCAAGCAAGTAGTGCTCCTCTTTAACCATTGCAGGCTTCACAATGGTTAGGTCAGAGGCTCTCTCTCTCTTAGCAATGACCTCTTTCCCATCTACTAAGATAGGATATAAATAAGATAGAATCTAACCTCTTATGGTAGTTTGGTATCCTTGTTGTCTCCAGACAACCTACTGCTGGCATTTTGTCATTCCCACTTACTGGCTCTCCCACCTTTTGTTCTCCACCTTACCACATCTATATGCTACATGGCCCCACTGGTTGCATTTAAAACATTTAACCCTTGGTCCAGGACGTTAACCTGGACTAGTGGCTTCTCCTGCTACTGGCGGGCTCTGTTGGAGTAGTCTGGGCTGCCCACCATGGGTTCCCTTAGACTCATGAGCAGCACTGGGTGTCCCTTTCCTGTGCAGTGATGCTCTGCGTATTAGGTATAGGTCTCCCTTTTTCCCCAACTCATCTTGACTATCAGCTGACTAGATTCTCATGTCCTTAGTTCTCATGTCCTCAGGCAAAGTGCTAAGGGCTTGTTCCCCTCACCAAAAGGTCTGCCAGCCCTTCAGAAGTGGTGAGCTGACATCCACTCACCCACCTATGGAAATAAGTACTTAGTTGAGCAACATATTCACACACACAGTTTTATCTGTCTTGCATCTCTGCACACAAAAACCTTTTTCTATAAGCTTCAGGTGTTAGCTTAAAACATTCTAGTAAACAGTTTTTTACAATATTATAATTTAAACAAACAGTTTTTTACAATATTATAATTTAAACAATCAGTATCAGACAGTTTAGAAATAACAGTCACCATGGAGTAAGGGGGTCAGGAACCGTAACTAGAGCCCTTGGTCAACATTATACTGTTTACATGCCCTCTCAAACATATGAATGAAACTATCAAAATTATCCCTCTCTGTAAACTGTGGAATAAATTTACTGACCTTTGTTGCTTATGGGGTTTAGTTACTCCCTTCCCCATTACCTCCATGACTCTGGCAAACAGTCAGCATCTCCTTTTCATGTTGTCTCTGCCTTTCCTTTTCCTCAGCCTCCAGCCATCAGTTTCTCATTTTACTCAGCCTCAAGATGTCTCAGTTTCTCTGCTGCCTCTATTTCCAAATGCTTGGCCTCCAGCTCAAGTCTCTTTAACTCCAGATGGATTTTTAAGTCCTCTGTAGAAAGGTTCAGCTGTCCATTTACTGAGAGTTGTACATCTCCACGGCTAGTCTGATTGTCCTCCTGGTTGCTATTCTGTGATGCAGCTGTGACAAAAGCTGCAATCATGTCTGCTTTAGTCAGGTTGGCATGCACCAGTCATTTAGCCTGGCAAATCTTAGCCAACTGGCTCCTTGTCAGCTTGTCATACTCCTCTGCTGACATGCTTGCCTGCTCTCTCTGACTAACTAAGCTAACAAAAAATAAAACAATTGTGATTGTGATTTGAACTCTGAATGTTCACTGTGTGGAAGACTGAGAGTACAAACACCTTCAGCGACCACTGCACACAGGCTACAGGAATTCAATATCCACACCACAACAAGCCAATTAATATGTGATGTGGCTATCTTACCACTATCAAATAATTAAGATGTGATGTGGATATCCCATCACTGTCCACCAATTAATATGTGATGTCCTTGTACTGGCCCAGTAATCAAGGAGTCTCAATCCTCACCACTGGCAACAGCTAGGGGACCTACACAATGGGAGGATGACAATTTCCCTTAAGAGCACACAGAGACCACAGTCAGTCTGGGGCTGGTTTCTCCTCTTTTTCCAGATCACCAATAAGACTCCCCACTGGCACAGCTATAGGGTTGAGATCTCAGCGGAGTGGTCAAGCCAAAACCTCCAGCACCCTCTCTGTCTACTAGTGCTTTGTGTCCCTGCCCAAGTAGCTGACACGCACACACTTTGAGATTTGATTGATATACAAACACATACACACACAGGTGGGAAAGGTTGGCACAGGTTTACTAACTATGCCTCTTCTACCCAGACTATAAGGTATTTATCACTGCCACCAACCACTCTTAATCAGCTACTATAAGGTCCTCAACAAAGGGTGTCCAATCCTACTGTGTAATGCTACTATTAATCCAAATGGTAGTCTGACCAAGCAAGGCTGTTGGAGTGGCCTGTACAGTATCACCAAATACATATGCAAGTACTCTAAGAGCTTAACTATGTCTCACAAATATCAGCTACAAAGATAGGTTTAAATTTATTTAATAATTAATAATAAAAGAACAAGACCATACTCAGAAAACAAACACAGTCACTTCAGAGTTCAAAATCACAGGAAATATTTTAGAACAACATTGCAGGACAGTCTCACATAAATACAGAAAACATATAAATTAATCTTTACTATATTCCTTAGTATATCTAAAAGAGATAATATGCCCTAAGTCTTACTTACAGACAACATGCAGGCAGAAGTGCTGAGTGGATGTTTCTAGGTCCAGGATAAGATACAAAATGCCCGGTCTCTCTGACAAGAGTCCTCAAATTAATATCAAACATTACTGCTGGGTTAGCCAGGATGACATCACTTTTTGTCACCTGACTTCAGTTCCCAGGCTAAACCAGAAAATAATAGAATTTTAACAACTCTGTGTGAGAAATACATATCTCTCAGATCTTTGCTCAGAACTGCGTAACTGCTAGGAAGTCATAAAGCAATCAAATACTTTACATTTTAAACCTAGTAATTAACTTTTCTTTTCAGACAATTGAAAAACTTCTAGATCTAGACAATGTGTCGGCTTGCTGCATAGAAACTAACTTTTATAGCACATCATAAAGTACTTAATTTCAACTTATTTTCTTGAAGTTTTGAAAGTTAATCTTCTATGTCCCAGCAGGGTATCCTGTGGTTACATTCTTGAAACTCAGTACATAACATACAGTTCTGTATAAATCATATCAATATTCACAAATGACATAGAATTATTTACAAAATTCCAGATAGCTGGTCTGGCAGCATCACAGAAGTTTTTTTCTTTGTTTCTTTATCTGAGTCAGACATGGCTTCACTGAAGGAGGAAGGCAACATACCTTTAAGGATTAATTTGTTTCTGCATTCAACAAGAGCCTGATGATTGAACTCCATGCAAATATCACATTTTTGCTATAAATGAAGTGGGCCCAGACAATATACACATAAACTGTGCAAATCACTCAAAGGAATTTTGTGACAGCACTTTGAGCATTTTTTTTGAAACCAGCCTGTTTATCAGATTTCTCTGCCATAACTCTCAGAAGACAAGAAGGGAGAAGAGAAAGAGAAACTTTTTTTTGGTAAAGATGAAGATAAAGAAAAGGAAGGAAGAGAAAAAAAAATACTAACAGTAGTAGTCAAGACATACCACAGTACCAGGGAATGAAGTCACAGAAAGAAGCTAGGGACAAGGGACTACTAATGATAATAGAGTAGAAGTACCTCGGTACTGAACGGAAGGTAGAATAAAGTTAAAGAGAAAGGTGTTTAGTTATTAAAAAAGCCTGAATTGAGAGAAAAATAGACAAGGACTGAAAGCTTTTTAACCAAACTGCTGAGAGCTATTGGAAGGACCACGTCTTTGCAAAGTGGCAAATGAGATCTGAGGGGTTTGGGACAGAGTCATTATGGGCTGGGTAGGGTGCGCAAAAACATTTTGGTTGCCACAAGCTTTTTGCAATGGCTGAGTGGGATCTGAGGGATCGAATCCAAACCCATATGTAAGGATAAGATGAAAATTGACAACATCAGATCTAATAACATCCTCAATACCCACTCTAGAGATTTTAATTTCCACTGAAACATAAATAGGACTTGTTGGTGAGATAAATATATACCCCAGAAAATCCCTCTTTTACAAAATAGCCTTCCTTTGGATGTAAAGCAAAGTAGCTCTTTGAGCCTCTTTAAATGTAACCTGGATGAATAGATGAGCAGTTACAAGTACACCCTTTGTCTGGCCCCTTAAACCCTCATTGAAAGGGGTCAAAAATGGATATAAATTAATCATGTCATTGGCTACTCATGATTTGTGGGAATTGTGGCTTGGCTGCTAATAGTCGTCTGGATCAACAGCTAGTATTACCCTATAAACCTATAAGCCCTACTATATATCTGAAATGTAAGCTCCAAGCCACAACCGATTACACTACTGATACGTTTGACACCTCATGAAGAGAATGGGGCAGAGTCTAGCAATTGTTTAAAGGAAATTTCCACCTTCACTGGCAGTTTAACTCACCTTGATGTTTTTTTTTCTCTCCTTACGGTATGGTTCCAGTGTGCTGTACTTTATAAAACTTTTACTTCCGTGCCTTAGAATCAAAGGAAGAGAAAGCCCATCTACATGTTTAAACTTAACATTTTGCTTACTTTGGAAAAGGACTTTGTCTCTGCCTTCATGACACTCCAGAGACATATAGAAATCTGCAGCTTTTCGTATCAGTTACTGCCCACAATTTTGCATAGTCAGTTCTCAGTCTTGCTGATGTCACAGCTGCTATAAAAACAGATGCACAGTGTTGTGGAACTTTTCTCCACTCCTTTTATTGCAGCAATGAAGAGAAAAATTGGTGCACAGAGCTAACCACATCTTTATTGGATAATGATCCACTTGATGCAGGTATTCTTATTTATAAGTGCAACATCTTCACAAACAGTAGTGTTTTAGTCTTATGCACAGCACAGAGTATAGCTACTGATTTGTCATACTCGATTATGATTTTGATGAGGTGGTAGCATGCTATAATGCAACAAAACAAGTGGGTAGCAATATAATAGTAGACATAGGAATACGTGATGGGCAAAGGCATTTGTACTTCAGTAAATAAAAATGTACGGCTGAGTAAATACAGCACATTTCTACATCATCCAGGATAACACACACACACACACACACACACACACACACACACACACACACACACACACACACACACACACACACACACAAATTCCCACTACAGACACTGGGGAACAGCAGTAATAGTTTGTATGTCTCTTGTTAGTTCTTTGAATTAACAATTGTCAGTTACAACTTCTGGTTTCCTTACAGTTTTGAGACCTCCGGAAGAGCATGCTGGAGGGTCTGATAATACTTGATGGTGTGCAGACTGAAAACTTTAGGAAAAAAAGAGATTCTCTATTTTATTTTGATGATGATTTACAACTACTGTGATGATGTTACAGTCACACTGAGCACAATGCTAATCAAGTAATTAAGGCAAAGTAGCAGTAACTGTGTAAAATGCCTGTGACTTATATTACTGTCAATCTATTAGTACTAAAATTAAGCAACCTTACTTCCTAATGGCTAGCATGGAATATAAAGGGAACTTGAAATGGATTTTGGGAACCAGAAGCCAAAGTAACAAAACAAAATAACACTAGTATGGCAAGCTTCATAACAGCCATTTTGTGGCAAAACATATTAAAATATAATAAAAGCACCCAGTAGCTCAGAATAAAAAGACACAATGAAGAAAAATAAGAAGTTATGTACCTACCATAACGTTCCATGTTAGTTGTCTTCTCTCGCCTTCTTTCTTGCTTGATGGGTTCGGAGCCGATCCTCGGCTCCGACTCGGCACTTGCTTTAGCTCGAGAACTCCTTTTACCAGCTCGAGGCAGCCCCATATCCCATGATGCAAGGCAGGAAGTACCCAGATCTCGTTTGTTGACAAAGGGCAATAACACCAAGCATAAAATACTTCCCAAAGGAAGAAGAAACTTACAGATGGAAAAAGGACCAGGTCTGAATGGTCTTTAGCATAATAGTTTCTTATACAAGGTCTGTCCAGGCCAGGGGGAAGGAGGGAGGGTCACAAGAAAGAAGGCGAGAGAAGACAACTAACATGGAACGTTATGGTAGGTACATAACTTCTTAATGTTAAGTTGTCAATCTCGCCTTCATTCTTGCTTGATGGGACCGCGTCCCTAGCACCTCTATCCTGGGTGGCTCAATGGAACAAACTCTTGAGGACTGTAGAGCCAAAACTGGCTCTGTCCCTGGAGGCCAAGTCCAATTTGTAATGGGAAACAAAAGTGTGAGGAGTGGCCCAAGTGGCCACTGCACAAATAGTGTCTAAAGGCAGTCTAGCTTGAAAGGCTGTAGAAGTAGCTAAACTCCTAGTTGAATGTGCTTTAGGTTTTGAGCACAGCTGTTTTCCCCTGATCGTATAAATTTCAGTGATGACCGAAGAAAGCCATCTGGACAAAGTCACTTTAGAAACAGGAAGGCCTTTTTTATTATCCGCATAGGAAACAAAAAGTTGATCAGATTTTCTAAATTTTTTAGTTCTGTCCAAATAATATCTAAGCTGACGGTGGACGTCAAGATAATGTAGCTTTTGTTCAGCTCTATCTGAATAGTTAGGAAAAAATACAGGAGATCAATGGATTGATTCAGATTGTTTTTTGAAGCGACCTTAGGTAAAAAGGATGGATTAGTTCTCAAAGATACTCTGTCTTTGTGAAAAATCAAATAGGGGGGTCGAACCGAAAGAGCATGAAGTTCAGACACCCTCCTGGCCGATGTAATAGCCACTAGGAATAACGTTTTCCAAGAAAGATATTTTAGGGAACAAGAAACAGCTGGCTCGAAGGTATCAAGGATGTCAGCACTAAATTTAGATCCCACTGAGGAGGAGGATTCCTGATTGGAGGCTTTAGTAGGAAAATTCCTTTCAAGAAGGCCCTGCAGAGCCTATGGGACATAATATTATGATCTGCTATCCCGACATGAAAATTAGAAATAGCAGCCAACTGAACTCTGACTGTGGAAGAAGAGGAGCCTGCATGAAAAATCTCTGCTAAGAAGTCCAGAACTGCCTGAACAGGGGCAGTAAAAGGATCAATATTTTGGGCCTTAGCCCAATAAGAGAAACGTTTCCATTTGCTTGTGTAAATCCTCCTGGTAGAGGATTTTAGTGAAGCTACTATGATATCTCTAACTGGGTTAGAGATCAAAGGAAGCCTGGCTAAGGAAGGAAGTGGAGCAACCATGCTGTGAGGTTGAGAGAAGGGATTGACCGGTGCAGCTGACCGGATTGGTGAATCAGTAGATCTGGCACTGGGTCCAGATGCCACGGCTGCACCAAAAGGTGATGATGGAGGAACGGGAACCAAACTTGTCGAGGCCAGTAAGGGGCAATGAGAATCAAATTGGCTCTCAAAACGGTAGCTTTCTGGATCACCTGAGGGATCAGAGGAAATGGAGGGAAGGCATAAAGAAGTCCCTGGGGCCAATCCTGGGTCAGAGCATCTCTGGGGATGGCCTGATAGAGGAAGAGGCTGAAGAAGTCTGGACATTTGCTGTTTTGGGGAGTAGCAAAAAGATCGCAACATGGACGACCCCATTCCAGAAAAATCTCTTCCGCTATGGATTGCTTGAGAGACCACTCGTGAGGCATGAGAATAGCTCTGCTCAATCTGTCCGCTATAATGTTGGTTTTCCCAGGGATATGCGTTGCTACCAGAAACCGATGAGAGGAGATCGCCCATTGCCAAAGTCTGAGCTTCTCGACACAAGGGGTAGGACTTGGTTCCGCCCTGTTTGTTGATATACCAAACTACAGACATGTTGTCTGTGTGGACTGCAATTGTCCCTACGGGAAGAAAGTCGTTGAGGGCTTGCAACGTTAAAAGCACTGCTCTCATCTCCAGGACATTTATGTGCAGATGGTACTCGAACGGTTGCCACGTCCCATGAACCATCCTGCCCTGATAATGACCCCCACCCGATCAGGGAGGCATCCGTGGTGACAGTGGCTATCGGGGACGGAGGTACAAAGCACCTGCCTTGGTGAACCTGAGACGATGTGATCCACCAAGCAAGATGTTCTTTGCATGTTTGTGTCACCAGAATCTGGTGACGCATTGGGAGTTGCTGGTATGACCACTGCGTGAACAGCATCCACTGAAGGAGGCGCATGTAGAATCGAGCCAGGGGAAGAAGAGTAATGGCCGCAGCCATGAGACCTAATACCTTTAGAACCATTCTGGCCTGTACTTTCTTGCTGACCAGAATGATCCTGACATGAGACTGAATGTCTGAAACTCTTTGTTCTGTAAGGGTAGCTGACATCCGAACAGTGTTTAAGTTTGTGCCTATGAAGGTAATAGACTGGCAGGGCGATAAGGATGACTTTTCGAAGTTGACTGAGATGCCCAAATGAGAACAAAGGTCTATTGTGTAATCCCTGGCTTGTATAAGCTGATGCCTGGTGGTGGCTGACAGGAGCCAGTCGTCGAGATACGGAAACACCTGGAATCCTTGACGTCTCAGGTGAGCCGTGACCACTGCCATGCATTTGGTGAACACTCTGGGGGCTGTAGTGAGACCAAAGGGCAGGGCTCTGAACTGGAAATGACTGGACCCCAGCCGAAGCGGAGAAACCTCCTGGAGCGTCTGTGAATTTTGATGTGATAGTACGCATCCTGAAGATCTATTGAGCACATCCAGTTGTCCTTCTGTAAGAAGGGCAGAATTGACTGAAGAGTGACCATTCGAATCTTGTCTTCCTGACAGACTTGTTGAGTCTGCTGAGATCCAATATTGGTCTCCAGTTTCCCGTCTTTTGGGGACCAAAAGAACCTTGAGTAGATTCCGGCTCTGAATGGTCTATTGTAACTGGCTGAATGGCTCTTTTGCAGTAGTTTTGCGATTTCTAACTCTGCAATGTCCCTTAGACCGGGTGGTACATCTGGAAGGGAACTTGAGGGAAGGGACTTTCCTCGAAAGGAATTATGTAACCCTTGGATATGATCGACTGTACCCATCTGTCTTGAGTGAGGGAATGCCAGGCTTCTGGGTACAGTGATAATCTTCCCCCGACTGCCTCCAAGGAGGGACAGCCGGGCAACACCTCAGGGATGCTGAAAGGGCTTATCAGAGAGAGGCTCCCTGTTTCCCTGGTTCTTCGGACCCCCTCTGCCTCTAGAGCGGCGTCTGTTGTTGTTACCCCCTCTGCCTCTAGGGGTAAACTGACCACGTGAATCCGGCGTGACTCCTTGGGATTTATGGAACCACATTTTCCCACCTTTCTGTCCTTTGGGATAAGGCCTAGAAGGGGTGGAAAAACGGACTCCAACAGCAGAAAGAGTCTTGCCGTCCTGCTCACACCTGGTCAAGGTCTCCTTCACCTGAGGGCCAAACAAAGCTGACCCATCAAAGGGAGAATTTGTGAAGGACGCCTTAAAGGGATCCGCAAAATCACATAGCCGCATCCAGGCTTGGCGTCTAAGAGCCACACCTGTGCCTGCGGCTCTACTCGCTCCATCCGCAGCATAAGATATTAGCCGCATGGAGGAGTTAGCAATGGAATTGAGGGTTCCTAGCTGCGAAGCAATCTTTTCTTGAGCCCCTGCAGCTGTAGGATCCTGAACTACTTCTCCCAGCTCCTTCAGGATATCTCTCTGGAGTCTGGTGAAGTGACAAAGATAATTCAGCGAACGCATAGCAAAGGTCGCTGAGGAAAACATCCGCTTGCCGTACCTATCCATGGTCCTAGAGTCCTTATTAGGAGGATGGACGGGCACGGAAGGATCTGCAAGTTCCTTTTTGGTGGCCGCAGCCACCACCATGGCATCAGCGGGGACACCCTTGGTTAGGAATTGTTTGTCACTAGGGGCAGTGATAAATTTAGAAGGCCTCCTAGGGACTGGCTCTACAGAGTCAGGAGCTGTCCACGCCTTCGTTCAATAACCTGCAAAAGGGGGTCGAAAGGCAGAGACACCCAGGAGGTGGAGGGCCGAGACCCAAACGCCTCTAGGTATACTGACCCATCCTCAGAGGGATTGTTGGTGGGCCAGTTTCCCTCTGTTTGAGAAGTTCTAGGATGTCTGAAAAGGAGACATCCTCAGAGGGGATCTAGGGATCCCTCTGACTCATCAAAGTCAGTATCCAAGTGACAGACTCGGGGAGTCTACATGCTTCCTCTTACAAGTCCTCTTCCTAGGAGGATCTCCCGAAACATCAGGAGAATCCTCGGAAGAGGGGAAATTCCCAATGGGGAAACCTGAGGCGGAGGATCTCTGGGTCCTGTAGCAAGAGAAGTGGCAGAGATGTCAACAGGTACCATAGAGGGAGGAGCTACGGGAACAGACTGCTGACTGATACCAGTGGCCAGTACACTCTTCATCACCTCGAATGCTCCCTCCCAGGCAGGTCCGAGAGAACCCGCTCCAAGAGCTAGGAACTCCAGGAACCACCGAAAGGGAAGTCTCCGAGGCAGATGTCGGAGCCGAGCTCACCAAGGCCGAGGCTCCAAGGGGAAGAGCGGGCTCGGACAAGGGTCCGATGCCACTCACCCCCTCGGAGGAGACCATGGAAGCCCGACCACCGAATCCCTCTAAGGAAGAGGAGATAAGAGTAGGGGCTGAAGGAACAGAAGGGGTATCCGTCCTCCAGGCGTAGCAGTAACCATGCCCGAAGACTCCAACTCCAAGCTCTGGGGTAGAGTTGAAGGAGGAACTGTAACGGGGTGTGGACCAACAGTCGTCTGCTGAGACGGACTGTGTAACATTTGGGCCAGTACCTGTGACTTGAGTAATCTACTGACCACTCTCTAGGTCATGATCTGACAACCTGGATGACCTTGAAGATCGGCTCCGATGGCTCCGCTCCGATAGAAGAGGCGAAGCCGGAGCCAAAAGTATCGGCTCCAAGGAAGGAGACCTCGACCTCTTCCTGGAATGGGCCATCGGAGCCGATACTACTGATCCTGTCGGCACCGACTTCTCGGAGCCGACAGAACGTCTCGATGTATCGGCTCCAGCCGGAGCCGATACAGCCACCAAAGTAACGGTGTCGGAGCCGATCGGAGCCGACACCGATGCCTGCGCCACATGGGTGTTGGAGCCGATCGGAGCCGACATCAAAGTGGTCAAAACTATCACAAAATTAGTTTTAAACTAAAAGGGGCTTGAAATATCACAAATGTGAACTACTTACCAGGAGCTGGTAAAGAGAAGACCTCCCAAGCGGCGGCAACGAGATCTGGGTACTTCCTGCCTTGCATCATGGGATATGGGGCTGCCTCGAGCTGGTAAAAGGAGTTCTCGAGCTAAAGCAAGTGCCGAGTCGGAGCCGAGGATCGGCTCCGAACCCATCAAGCAAGAATGAAGGCGAGATTGACAACTTAACATCATGCATTTTTGAGTTTCAATGTAGAGTTTTCCTCTAAGCACTAGAAATTTGAGAAAACCATGTTATTTAGCTAGCCTATTTTGAAGAGGAGTTAAATGTGTAAAGCAACCTTTACTTAAAATAAATCAGGGTCATTTGATGAAAAAAAGGAAATAAAAGTAAAGCCTGTCATGGCTTTAACAGCCTAAAATGCCACTGATTCACACCATTACTATTTCTAATTAAAGAAAAACATAACTAGGATGAGTCATACACAGGAAAGAAGCTATACTTTGAGAAGGCAAATCTACAAAGAACATAATTACATTAGTCTGGCAGAGCCCATGATAACCATTTTCAGGTAAAACAAATGATAGTATAACACTAAACTATGTAAAGAGATTCTGATATATTAGTTTAGAAAAGAATATCAACACATGATAAAAAGTCATTTTGTAAGTTCCGGGTAGAGTTCTCCTTTAAGTCCTTAATGGCTAGAGGGTGTTCGATAATTTAAGTGTGATATTCCTGACTGTTGGCAAGCTTAATTACAGCATTATACAGCTAAATGTGAAAATAAATGTTGAATATGAGAAATAATAACTTGTTCAAAGCATTCTTTTTGACTGAACAAGAAAAGTAGGTTATTACGTTTCTTTTTTTAGAATAAGTAAAATTTTAATATTTATTGTGATTAATCATGATACTGAATACTGCAAAATGACACTGTGATTAATTTACAGCAAGGCAGTACTCTATGCTTTTCAAGTACTATTGACTGTTATGGGACCAGGTAGCCCACATAGCTAACGTTACAGATGTAATTAATACCATAATACAATCAGTGCTAGTGGTGTTCACGTTCAAGGCTATTTAGATGTTTTTTTAAAAGCACCATTACAATATTAAGATAAAAGTTAGCCAAAAATATAAAATATTAAAACAAAACAGAAAGGACACGTGCAAATAAACTTACCATAACAGTAGATGTTCAAATATATCATTGGTGCAGTAGGCTATATTCTGCCAAGGACGTAGCAGCCAGACAGTCTCCCAAAGCCTTGGGCTCCTTCTACATGTACCTAGGTTGCTGGTAGCACAAGCCACTAAGCAGGGAAAAACTGTAGCCTGGGTGCCAAAAGCTTCAGGACTTTCTTGCCAACTGAAAAGGGAGAGGTTACAGTCATGATAAAAAGGTAAAGATAGGCATATACAGACAAATCCTTACCCTGGCATACACATATTACACATAAAAGGGGATGAAGGGAAGAAGTAGCTACTGCAGCAGTGATATAATCAAATAAAGGGCAAGTCTACATACACAGCTTTACTATTTCCATCATGATTCCTGCTAAAGTAGTCTTTTTTAAACACCTTTATTAAATTATCACTTAAGACATAAGCAAACATACATTAATCGAAACAAAAACAAACCATATTAATATTTTTTCATTTACATACATTATGCATCACATATTTTTTCTTTGTTTGTAGAAGGTCTTTGCCTGTACTGGTACAATGCCAAAGCTTGTACAGTTTTGAAGGAGGAACCAGGTGATGGTCCAGGAGCTCTTTGAGAATGATTCTAGCAAAGCAGCTTGCTCTGGATCTGGAAAAGGCATCTAGTTTATAATGCTTTGTAGAATTATGTACAGAAGACCAAGTAGCTGCCTTTAAAATGCTTCTCTTGTCCACCCCATTCCAAGAATCCAAGGCCCTTGGAGAATGAACCTTGAACCTGCTTGGAAGTGTCTTATTATGGTGGGAATAATAAAATAAAACAGCAAGGGACAACCATCTGGAAACACTCTGTTTTGACACAGGTTGCTTTTTTTCTATCTTCTTGGGAAATAGACAGCTGTTCAGCTTTCCTGGAAGATTTTATTCTGTCAAGATAATACCTGAGCTGCCTATGCACATCCAGAGTATGAAGATTTTTTCTCCCTGTTCGTTAGGTTCAGGAAAGAAGACAGGAAGAGGAATGGTTTTGCTTATTGTAAACTCTAAAACTACTTAACACATAAATAAGGGATTTGTTCTCAAAGAAAACCTGTCTTTGTGGAATACCAAACAGGGTTGAGCCATCATAAGAGTTTGCAGCTCAGATGCCCATCTTGCAGATATCACAGCAATCAGTAACATTGTTTTCCAAGTAATGAACCATAAATCAGCCTGATGATCTGGTTCAAAAGGACATAACATTTATTTTTTCCAAGACAAAGTTAAGATCTCAGGGCAACTGGCCCCTCTGGAGGGTTAAACTTCATTTGTTTTAAAATGTACTTAGCTTTATGCATTTGTTTTAAGTTATTATGGGATGGCAGGTGAAAATGTATATAGCTTTTGTTTGAGGGTTTTCATTACATCAAAAAAGTATTGAAAAATATGATATAGGTTCAAATGGATATGAGAAGAAAACAACTGTATAAAAGATCACCCTGCCAACAGTGTGTGCATGTAAGACAAAATATGTAAATATACATCCAAAATAATTGTCGTGTATAATACGGGGGAGCAACAGCTCTCCATCATAAAGGCTACTCTCTCCATATTAACTTGGAATGTGAATGGCCTTACAGGTACAGACAAAAATGAAAGCATACTAAATTATATTAAGAAATGAAGGACGCAAATAGGAAAGTTGCAGGAGATGCATTTGGATAGAAATGAACATGTAAATTTGACAAAGAAAAAATTCAGAATGGATATTCAGCAGAATATCAGTATAAAAATACTAATTGTTATAGAGGCTCCAATAGTGATAGAAGAGGAAAAAATAATGATAGGTTTGTGGTAGTAAGGGGCTATTGGGAAGAGAAGAGGATTATGCTGGCATGTACTTATATTCCACCAAAAACTGCTATTACAGAGTTAAAGAAAACTTTGGGAGAAATAATCAACTTTCAGTAGGGAATTTTATTTATAGAGGGGACTGGAGCTTGGTTATATATAGAGGGTAGATTTCTGAAGAAATTTATGAAAATATTTGGTATGCAAGATGTGAATTCAGTAGTAGGAACATAATTTGCATATTATTCCATCAGGTACAGTAACTCAGCTAGACAGGATATAAATTATATTCCACAATAGCTCTGTGCATTTAATTGAAAGCTTCAGCATATATCTAATAACTAAGCACTGGTGTTTACCTACTTAATTGTTAAAAAGAGAGGAATTGAAGTAACGGACAGTAGAAATTATATGAGAGTTATTAGGGAAGACTGAATTTTCTTCAGAAAATATAGCTACTGAATGGGATAAAATGAAAATGGAGTTTAAAAATAGGGTAGAAATAAAAGAGAAACACATATGGTTAATAAGTAATAGGAACTATTGAGAGAGTCTGACAAAGGTTAAGGTATTACAGAATAAAGGGAATCTCACAGTAAAAGAAGAGGAGCAACTACAGGGTACTAAAAGGAAAATAAGGAAGCATTTGGATAATATGCATGCATATAGAAACATAGCTGTTAAGCAACTATTTTTATGATAACAAATCTAGACCACAAAATCTTTTAGCACAATGGCTTAGGCAGCAGAAAGTCGAAAGTGTTGTCACCAATGTTAGGGACCTCGTAACAAGGAAAATTACCAGAGATCCTATAGAGGTATTAAGAGATATTTCAGAAATTTCATGAACATTTGTATAAAGGAGAGTAATGTGGAAAACAAGAAAAAACACAAATGGATATATTTATGGAAGACTTAATAATGCCAAGGTTATAAGAAGATGAGGCTCACAACTCATAGTTAAGATAGGAGGAGAACAGATAAAAATGGTGATGTATGGTCAGTTTAGACAGAAGTCTCCAGGAACATACAGTATTCTTATGGAAATTAGGTTAAGATGGAAGTAAGTGATAAAGATCTGGAAGATTTTGTTTAATAGTATTTTAATAGAAGAGGAGCCACCAGCATGTTGGAAGAAAGCTGTGGTGGCTGTATTGCCTAGAGAGGGTAAAGACCCATCAGATCCAGCTTCATATAGACCCATTTAAATTTTAAACTATGATTATAAACTGTTTATGTCTATATTAGAGAATGGCGAAGGTGTTGCGAAAATTGATAGATATGGATCAGTGTGGTTTTGTGGAAGGGAAAAATACTTGACAACATTAGTAGAACAATTATGATCCAGAGGGAAGCAGAGTATAAGAAAATACAAATGGTGTTGGTGGAACTTGAAAAAGAGAAAGTATTCAATAGACTAAGCTTGGATTTTATGAGCAGGGCAAAAGAAGCATTTGCTTCCCCTGATATAGTAATAATGTTAATTAGGAGGATAAATGAAGGATCAGAGGCAATAATTAAGATGGGAAAGTTCCTCTCTGATAAGCTGTGTTTGAATAGAGGAACCAGTCTGGGGTGTCCTATTTCCCCTTTGTTATTTGCTTTATATTTAGAGCCAATAACAAAAAGGGACTCAAAAATTCAAGGATATAATTGGTATGGTAAACAAGAAGTGTCATATTTATTTACACATGACATTATTTTGTATGTGATAAATCCAGAAAGGGATATGTGGAATATTTTAAGACAGTTAAGTCTTTCTGGAATATAAAATTTATAAAGATAAGGCAAGTTGTATACCAACACATGAACTGCTTCAGCAATACCCATATTTATGGGGACATGATTAGATTAAGTATTTAGGTGTATAGATTAAAAAAAAAGAAATTATGTTCTTACCATAATGTTCCATCTCTGTTGTCAATCTTTATTCATTCTTGACTGTTGGGTCTCAGTTCTGACCCTTGGAACTGACTTAGCTGTAATATCAAGCTCGCGCCAGCCTCAAGCCAAGGCTACCCATACTGCCTCTCTTCCCTTCCCCTCAAATCAAGTTTTGCATATAGAGTAGAAAATTATGAAAACTTTGTCTAAGCAACAACCTTACTAGGATCCCAGGACTAGCTCCAAACCTCCAGGTGGGTGGGTGGGATGTCAAGAATGAATGAAGATCGACGACACAGATGGAATGTTATGGTAAGAGCATAACTTCTTCATCTGATGTTGTCAATCTTCATTCATTCTTGACTGTTGGGATAAAGTCCCTAGCTACCTTAGACCTTGGGAAGCCCTATGGAAGGATATTCCTGAGTGCCATAGAGCCAAAAGATGCTCTTCCCCTGGAGAACATATCCAATTTGTAATGAGTGATAAAGGTATGAGGAGTAGCCCAAGTTGTGGCTGCACATATGTCATCCATAGAAGCTCTGGAATGAAAGGCTACTGAAGTGGAAACAGACCTGGTAGAATGCGCCCTAACTTTTGTTGATAAGTCCAGCTTATTTTGTTGATAAATAAAAGTGATGAAATCTCTCAACCATTTTGACAGAGTAACTTTCGAAACTGGTTTGCCCAGTCTAGGATCCAAAAAGTATAGGAACGATTGGTCCGATTTTCTAAAAGATTTTGTTCTATCCAAGTAAACACTTAATTGTCTGTGTACATCCAACAAATGTAAACAATATTCTCCCTTGTTTGAGAAATTTGGGAAGAAAACTGTAGATCAATGGACTGATAATATTGAAATCTGACATTACTTTAGGCAAAAAGGAGGGATTAGTTCTGAGAGATACTCTCTCTTTGTGAAAAATGATATAGGAGTATTTTACAGACAGAGCCTGCATTTCTGAGATTTTCCTGGTTGACCTGACAGCTACCAGCAATATAGTTTTTCAAGATAATAATTTGATATCACTGTTGACTCAAAAGGCTAATGGACAAAACTTTGTAAGACCAAGGTTAAATTCCAAGGTGCAATGGGCTCTTTGAAAGGCGGTTTCAAATGTAAAGTGTCTTTAAGAAAGATTTTGCAGAGATGGTGGGACATCAAGGAAAGGTCGTCAAAACCATGATGGAAATTTGAAATGGCAGCTATTTGAACTCTAATAGTAGAAGTGGAGACTTCCACTTGGAATAAAGTGGATAAATATTCCAATACCTTATCAATCGAGGCTGAAAAAGGATCAATACCTTTTTCATCAGACCAATGTGCAAATCTCTCCCATTTGCTAAAATAAAGTTTTCTGGTGGATGGTTTATGAAAAGCCAGAAGTATCTTTTGTACTGGGGAAGATAAGTTATTTCACCTGGCAATTACTGGAAGTGGAGAAACCAATCTGTCAGCTTGAGATTTTGTAGGTTGGGATGGACCAGGCTCTGTGGATGAGATAATAGGCCTGGGGTTGGATTCAGAATCCACGGATGGTAAACTAAGTGAGGCCAGAGAAAGGGAAACCAGACTTGACGGGGACAATAAGGTGCAATGAGAATTACTTTGGTTCTCAACTGTTGGGGTTTCTTCAGATATTGGGGAATTAGGGGGATAGGTGAAACTGCATAAAGAAGTGCCCGGGGCCAATCGTGGTGAAGAGCATCTCTCGGGGACTCCCCCCGAGGGAGAACCAGGGAAAGTAGCTGCTGCATTTATAATTTGTGGGACACGCAAACAGATCACAGCAAGGGTGACCCCATCGATGAAAAATCTTCGCTGCAACATCGGGATTCAGAGACCACTTGTGAGACAGGTGAATGCATCTGCTCAGTTTGTCCGCAATCATGTTGGAGTTCGCCAGAATGTACATTGCTATCAGAAAGTGGTTGAAGGTAATCACCCATTGCCAAACTCTTAGGACTTCCCGACAAAGAGGGCAGGATCTGCCATGTTTGTTGATGACTACTGACATGTTGTCTGACTGAACAGCAAGTGTCCCTGAAGGGAGGGCAAATTGAAATGCTTGCAATGCTAACAGCACTGCCCTCAGTTCTAGGATGTTGATATGCAAACTGGCCTCTGTAGGGGACCAAGTGCATTGGACTGTCTTTCCCTGAAAATGCTCCCCCCTCACCCTATCAGGGATGTGTCTGTGGTCACTATGGCCTTGGGCTGAGAGGGGGATAAGGGATGGCTTCATAATTTGTCTTCTGGCTTCATCCACCAATATAAGTCCTGCTTGCACCAGTTGGTTATTTGGATTGGGTGGGACATTGGATGCATTAACAGTGACCACTATGACATCAGAAGCCATTGAAATAGCCTCATGTGGTACCTCACCAGAGGAACTAAGGTGATTGCCATTGCCATGGACCTAAGGAGCTGAAAGACCTGGTGGGCTGGAACTTTGTCTTGAGAGAGTATCATTTGTAGTTGTAACTTCTCCAGTCTGTGAAGAAGAACTGCCATGCAGGATCTTGTGTTTAGTCTTGCTCCAAATACATTCTATGTCCTGTGTGGGGGATAGCTTTGACTTTTCCCTGTTGATCAAGATGCCTAAGAACTCTGCAAGCCTTAGAGTCCAAGGCAGAAAGCAGCAGATGCCTGGTGGGGAGCCAGTCATCTAAATATGGAAACACATGGAATCCTTGTAGCCATAAGTGAGCTGCTACCACTGCCATGCATTTGGTGAACACCCTGGGGGCTGTGGTGAGACCAAATGGCAGTGCTCGAAATTGGTAATGACTGGCTCCTAGCCAGAAGCAGAAGTATCTTCTGGAGGGTTTGTTTATTTTTATGTGGTAATATGCATCCTGAAGATCTATGGACCATATCCAATCGTCTTTCTCCAGAAACAGGAGGATAGACTGAACTGAGACTATCTGGAATTTTGTTTGTTGAACAAACGTGTTCAGTACACTGAGATCTAAGATTGGCCTACAGTCCCCTGTCTTTTTTGGCTCTAAAAAGAATCTTGAGTAAAATCTGGATCCTATTTGGTCTGGTGACACTGTTTGGATGACTCTTTTTTGAAGCAGCTTTTGGATTTTGAGTGCTGCTATATCCTTCTGACTAGGTGGAACATCAGGGATTTGTCTTTGTGGTCTGGGACAAAGGATGAAGGGGCTATGGTAACCTCTGGTAATTACTGTCTGCACTCAAGAATCTGATATTATTGTGTGCCAGGCTGCATGATGCAGAGAGAATCTTCCCCGACTGCTACCAGAGGTAAGCAATTGGGCTACTGCTCAGCAGCACTGGTAGGGTTGCCCAGAGAAAGAATCCCTGGAACCCTGGTTACATGGGCCCCCTCTGCCACTGGAGAGGTGTCTTCCAGAAGAGTTCCTCCTCTCTGGCCTGGGAGGAATACTCACTATGTGTGCCCTGAAAAGGCCCTTGGGACTTTCTGAACCACATCTTTCCACTCCTCCAGTTCCTGGAGTAAGGTCGTTGAGGAGTGGAAAAATGTATGATCACAGCAGAAAGGGTCTTTCTGTCCTTCTCACACCTGGCTATTGTGTCTGACTTTTGGGCCACAAAGCAACGAATCATCAACAGGAGCATTGATAAAGGAAGACTTGAAGGGGTCCGCAAAGTCAAACAAGTGCATCCAGTCGTGATGCCTAATGGCAATGCCTGTATTCACTGCCCTGGAAGTCCCTTTGGCTGTAAGTGCAATAAAGCACAAAAGTCCACAAACTGTAGGAAAACAAAGTCATCACTCCTGGAACCACACACTTCAGCAACTCAAGTAAATCCTTGTAGTAAATGACCACAAAATACTTTGGGAGTGGTAAAAACACTTTTTATTAAACCAACCTTGTATGTGCAGTAAGTCGCATGGGCGAGTTGGAGATGGACTCTAGGGTAGCAAGCTGAGAGGTAACCTTATCACAGACCACGTCAGACACTGCTCCTGCTGAAGTATCTGAAAGCTCAGTTATCAGCTACCTTTGGAGTCAAGTAAAATGTGCCAAAAAATTCAAGGACTGTATGGCGAAGGTTGATGAAGCAAAGACCTACTTCCCGAATCTGTCCATTGTCCTGGACTCTTGTTGTGGAGGATGGACAGTTGGACTCTCCTCGGTGAGTTCCTTCTTTGTGGCAGATGCCACCACCATGGCATCTACTGCTAGACCTTCTGACCAGTGAGGCTGATCCTTGGGCACTGAAATAATTTTGTTTGATCTCCACGAATTGGCTCTATAGTATCAGGTCCTTCCATGTATGCTGCAAGATGCATTTGACAAGTTCATTAGCAGGTGGGGTCACCCAAGAAGTAGAAGGGTGGGCACAAAAAGCCTGTAAGAAAACAGATTCCTCAGAGGATGGGTTTGTGGACTTCCAGTCACCCCTCTGTTTTAAAATTTCCAGGATGTCTCCAAAGGACCCTTCCCCTTCATCGAAATCTGTTTCCTCAGTGACCAATTCTTCTGGGGAATACAGGTGCTTCCCCTTGCATGTTCTCCTGTGGGGTGGCTCCTCAGGAGGAAGATCCAAGGAGGACTCTGAAGAGAGGGGACCCTTCAGCAGGGTGTCTTGCTGCTTTTGTGCCCACTGCCCCAGTGTAATAGATTGTGAAAGTTTGGAGCCAGAGGATACATAGATGTGACAGTCTGATGAGGATGGTGCCAACTGTGAGCCTGCAAAAGCCAGGGCTCTTTCCATAATCTGGAAGGCATGCCCACCTGAAGAGGGATGGGAGCCCAGAAATGAGAAAAACAACCTCAGAACCGGGGTCACACCTTGCTCTAATGAGCCCACCTCCAGAGTAGGAGCCATGAGAGGACTCAAAACTGCCAGGGCACCAGGAACTGTAGACTGTGCCATGGAAAAAATTGGAGCTGATCCAGGGATCCTGGAGCTGGCAGCCAAGTCACAGTCCCATGGGTAGGTTAGTTCCAACAGAGCTGCCAACCACAAAGTTGGTTCTGGAACCAATGCGAAGTCCATCATCGGCACCGAAGTAGTTAGCACCGGAAACTTTGAAGTCAAAAGCTCTAATACATGTGGAGAAGTTGAAGGAGGAACATAAATGGGAGTCTTTGGAGAGTAAACCTCAGATCCGGATGGGAAAGAGGTCCTAGATGGGGCAGCATGACCTCTGGCTGCCAAGAGGTGATACAGTAATCTGACTCCATCAAGCTCTGAAAGGCTGCTGGTGGAATGAACGGACATCCCTGAGGGCAATTGTGGCCTTTCAATTAATGGATTTCATTGTGGCCCCAAGAAGGGGTCAATAGATGGGGAGTACCCAGTCCTGGGTGTATTCAAAACCTTTGGCATCGTGGTCGGTTGACCAATAACTTGCTTTACATGGTGGGAAGAAACTGGTATGCTTGGGAGACTATTGTTGGTGCCGAGAGGGTTATTGGTACCAATGATAAAGTCAGTGCCTTAGGAATATTCGAAGTTTCAGCAATCGTCGGCACTGTGGGAGATGTGACAGGCTTTGGTGCCGGAACAGTGGTAATTGATGTTGATTTTGGAATCCTGAGCCTCAGTTCCGAGGGACAATTTGGCATCTGACCCTTAGTAGATTTTGATTCTTGTAGTTTAGGAGATGCAGGAACTGAATGACTCCTTTCCTTGGGTGCTTTTTTGGGAGACTTAGATGTCTCCACCTCAGACAAAGTCTCACCAAAAGGGCATTTTAGCAGCCCTTTGAGGATAAGTTTGTTGCACCTCTCAGCAAAGGTTCGAGCACTGAAAACCTTGCAGAATTCACACTGTGGTTGTTTTTTCCAAATGTGGTACCCCAAACAATAAACAAAAAAGATGCCCATCTTTCAATAATACAAGAGGGCACACGCCCAGATACAAAACTCACGCATGCACACTAACGGAACTAATGGAAAATACAGAGTAAAGTTTTTTTTTAAACTGTAGCAACAATGGAAGTTAGAATAAATACCCACAAAAAGGGTAAGGGGGAAGGAAGGAAGAAGAGAACGGGAATACCAATGATGGCATTAGAGAATTTACTAGAGGTAAGAAGGAAGGGAGGGGCCTATACCAACAATATTAAGTAAGCTTTTACCAGCAAAGTAAGGAAGAAGGCAATATACATCACTCACACCAGAAAACACAGCAGTAACAACAAATATCAAGGAGAGGCAACAATTAAAGAATTAAAGAGGAATAGATATATAAAAATATCTATCAAAAAATTTAGCACTTAGCTGAAAGTACAGCTGATGCATCCAATTTTCTACGCGGCAAGCAAGATCTGAGGGGTCGGAACAGAGACCCAACAATCAAGAATGAATGAAGACTTGACAACAACAGATGGGTCCTGTTATGGCAACTAAGGATATGTGGGAAGAGACAAAAAAAATAATACAAAAAAACTGAGAAACTGTTTATGGAAATGGATAGTAAATATATACCAGTAAAACAGTTTTATTCTCTTTAGTTTTATTTATAGGTCAGACATATTATTATCAACCTGTGGAGAAGTTGTAGACAATAATTAATAAGGAGTTGAAGAAATTTGTCAGAGAAACAGCTGATCCACTACACAGAACAAAGTTGTTTACAATTCCCTGATCTGTATGAATATTTTAGAGCTACACAGTTAATGCTCATATACATAACACAAATAGAAAGTTATAAATCAAAACTGAAAGGGATGATGATGATGATGATGAAGTGGGGGGGGTTAGAAATAAGGAGAGAGTAGGATTTTGGATATAGATCCTTAAAAGAAGATAACAATAACAATGCACACTAGTACGTAAATATATATTCATAAATATCTTCACACAAATATATTCATGAAAGTATATTCATAAAGTTAGAGAAAATATTTTAAGATCTAAATCAACACAGGAATGGAGAGCAGAGATTATTGCCAATAGGGATGACTGCAAGTAGGGGTACAGAAAATAGACAAGATTAGTTTGGGATTCACTAGAAAAAACTGGCAAAGGGACCAAGATATTTGGAGCAAAAAAAAAATAGAGTGTGAAAGGTAATAGACTGGGATAAGGTCAAGCACAAGGGTGCACTGCAAGTTTGAGACTGCCTTCAATACCAGGGATTGATATCAGCGTATAGGCAAAGAGAAAGGGATAGGTGAATTCTAAATGAAAGAACATCTCTTGTAGAGTTTACAGCAGAGTCTAGAATATAACCTGTTTTTAAAAATAGATTAATTAGTAGGGTGTATAAAATATTGCATGATAACTATAAGAATCAATCAGAGGAGGTTAGAAAAGATTAAGAAGAGACAGGAAAAGCAATTTACAAAGGAACAACTGAAGGACATAAGTATGGCTCCCAAGTATCTAGCTATGTCCAGAAGGTGTAGTTTTTTTGTTAGGAAGTGTTTGCATTGGTATTTTTATACTCCAAGTATATCTGAAAGACTTTTCCTCATGTAAGTAGCAAATGCTGGAGGTGTGATGGGAAAACAATAGACAGGTAACTCAGAACATGTTTTTAGGGGTGTGATGCATTGGCATATTTTAAAACTACACTACAGAGCATTTTGACAGAAATATTGAGGGAGCAAATGGCTGTAAATGAGGAAATGATGGTTTTGAGCTGAAACACAGGATCTGAAATGCCTATACATATATATTAAGGCATTATTAAGTTTAATGTTTTTGTCTGCCAAAAAAAAAATTAGGCTGTCTATTGAAATGTTGGCATTCAAAATACCAAGTGCTGACAAGCCAAAAAACAAACAAACAAACCAAAAAAATGATGGAAAAACTCAGGAAAAGAGAGACTCTTGAGAGAATACTTTCCTTTAAACTTATTTTTTACAGGGGGCATGCACCCCATGCATCCCTGTTGTGGGGGGGGGGGAATCTCCCCCCAAACTTATACATACCAGCTTGAGATTATCATACCTCAGAGAAAAGGGAAAATTCAGAGAAATGGCCTTCACGGATTTAATATATGCAAGCCCATTTTTTGGCCATTCAGTCTCCGTGTTTCGGGACCTGCTCTAGTGAGTCCTGACATTCCGAAAGGTTACTAAACAATTAATAGAAAATGGAAATTAAAATCTAAATCTAAAATACTGACTTTCAAAATTCCTAAACTCAAAATACTGAGACCAAAATCTCTAAAGCTCAAAATGCTGAAAACTCAAAATACTGAAACTCAAAATATCAAAAAACATAAACACAGTACAGCAACACAACTATATTGCAGCAGAGCTATATACAGAACCATACTACTCTTCTGCAAGTATAGGCAGGGGGCAAGCCCCCCTGCACCACCCATATCGGGGTCTGCACCCCCCACACCCCCTGCTACTTAAATATGTCAACTCAGAGATTGCACTTCACTACACTAAAGTGCAATCTTGGAGTTGATATATTTAAGTAGCAGAGGGTGTGGGGGCATGGGGGGTGCAGGGGGGGCTTGCCCCCCATCTTGTACTTGGAGAAGAGTAATATGGTTTGTGTTTTATTTGTTTCAGTATGTACTTGTGCTGGAATATAATAAGTGTTGGTATCCTGTGTGTTTTCAGTTTTTTGAGTTTTCAGTATTTTGAGCTTTAGAGATTTTGGTCACAGTAGTTTGAGTTTAGGGATTTTGAAAGTCAGTATTTTGAAGTGGACCCCCTTTAACACATATTGCACACCCTCAGAAAAAAGGTGCCTAAAATATATCAAAATTGAATTATCCAGGCAGGAAGATGTAGTTATTTAAGACTGGGATGTTTCTAACACCCCTTATCGTGTGTGAATAGATCCATTGTGTGAGGCAGCTTGTGGTAATTGCTCTTGGTCAATTCCATAAGATGGTTAGAATGAAAGGGTAAAAATCAAAGTAGCTGAAACACTAGTATGTCCTTAATGGGTCATCTGCATATATCCTATGGACTTCCACTACAGGAGGTTTAAGGATTTATACAGCAAGGACTCTAGCTTAGCTGGGTCATTCTCGCAGTTTTTACTGAATGGTTTGCCTGCGTGACCTTTTTACCCATTGGTTTGGATGTTATTTGGGATATTTTGCAGGTACCCTAATATTTATGGGCATCAGCTTTGATTTTAAAGGACAACAATGGGATTCTAGTAATAAATACTTAACTTTTCTGTGTTTTTTCTCCCTATTTACTGTTACTAACTAAAACATATGCAGCAGTGACAGCAGGCAAAAAAGGAGAGCAGCAACAAACTTTTAAAAAAGGGAAGACCAACTGTGAGAATAAGAACAAAAATGTACACTGTAATAGACAGCTATTATGCATGGGACAATTTGGTAACTGCTCTGAGTTTTAAAGCTCAAGAAATTCAGTATTTTATACATATTGGTACAGAAACATTTTTGTGAGTTAACATCTGAAACTGATTGACTGAAGATGAAATTTCTGTAATTGTGTAATGAAAAGATGGGCATTTACCTACTGAACAATTATTTGTTTTCTGGTAGTAACTCAAATGTTAAAAAAGTTACTTTGCAGTTTAGAAATGATGACCTGGAAGATGATGAAGTTAAAAATGCATGCAGGGTCTGTGGGAACCTTCTGATAATACTGTGAAAGTTACCGATGACAGAACCTTATGGAATAGAAAATGGAGGTTGGAAGTTGTTTTGAAATGTGAAAAAATATGCTGAAACACTTGCTAAGTGTTATTTTTGTGGCTGGTCATAGAGGGACATTACAATACACTGGACAGTCAAAATCGCGTTTCTTTTGTGGAGACCTTTCTCATTTGATTAATGATTGTTGCAAGGTGCAATGTAACCAGTGTGGGAAGAAGGACATACAATAAGGTGCGTGCCTGAATGCAGGTTGAGTAAAAAAGGGGCTCTTTAGGAACGACTGTCAAGAGCAAAGAGTAAATAATGAAAAAGAAGGGGAAAGGGAAGAAAACATATTCAAGGAAGGATAACAAGAGATTAGGAGAAAGTGTTAACTAGGTGAAGAAAAAACTGCAGAAGAAGAAAAATATATGGATGGGGAAATATGAGAAGAGAGTACATGCAGGAAGAGGTCAGGAGAATGATTGATACTAATGATTTTTTTTTAAGTTCTAGACAGTGAAAAATCTGATTCTGAGGACCAAGGATTATTTTTACCTAAACCCAGGAAAATATACAGGTGGGAAAGAGTAAAAATAAGAAAATTAAAATGTATTTCCCCAAACTTAAAAAGAAGGAAAAGCAACAATTTTAGAGCACTTACAGTAAATGTGAACACTATTATTAACAATTTAAGAAGGACAGGGATACTTGAATTGTGTGCTAAATGTGATGAAGATATTATTCTGTAAGAAAACATAAGATTCCTGAGAAGTGAACAAAGACTTCAAACAGAAAAAAATGTGGGGCAGAAATGTAATGGGGAACTTAGGAAGTGAACATTGTTCTGAAGTGGCTGTGTTGTGTAAAAAAAAGCAGTGAAAATACTACATGTAACACTGCTAAAGATGGGAAGGTTAACTCTTGTGGTTGTGAGGTGGAGTGAACATGTTTACAAATTGTAGTATTATATGAATATACAAATAGCAAGGAAAGAGAGAATCTGTTTCAACAAATATTAGACTACGTGGTGCTTAACATGACAATTATAATTGCAAGGGACCTTAATTTTGACTTAAGGGAAAAATGTAAAAAGAAAGGAAAAAAATGTAAAAAAAATGCAGGAAGTGATAAAATGTTGTAAATCAGTTGTGTGGAACAAATGTCAATGGAAGTTGTGATGATTTTTTTCAGACCATTTGTAAATAAAGAAGGAGGTGTAAGAATGGAAGTATATTAAGAAAGAAAAGATAAGAATAAATGAGAAATATGGGATGAAACTGGAAAATGAGATGCACTGCAGTTATGGAAGGATCATATAACCATGATGGACTTCTATAAAAACATGCCTGAATGGTAGATTGAATTTAAAAAGAAGTATCAAAAATGTTTTTTTCTTTCAATAGCAGGATGGTGTAAGAAAGAAAGAGAAGTGAAGTATGAGAAAATGTAGAGAAATGTATTAGAGAATTTAGAGAATGATACACAAGAGCATTATGATGTGGGAAAAGAAACATATAAAAGAAATCAAGAAAAAAATTAAGGCATGACTATTTACACAAAAATATTAATTACAAGAGAGAAGGGAGGTGATATTTTCATATTTGGGTAAAATCATAAAGGGATTATTAGTACGAGTGAAATCAAAGATGCAAAAGAAGAGGTAAAAAGAACAAAGAACAAATTATAAATAGTGTAGTACAGTGTAAGGAAATGTGTATAAGAATAAAAAGATGGAAATAAGAGAGAATGAAAAGTAAAAAAAATTCCAGAATAAGTTAATTAATAATTTGAAAAAATAATTTACTATTAGTGATTTGGATGAAGGATTTTGGAAAGTAAATGTTGATTTAGTATTAGGCCCAGATAGTATATGGTATAGAATGTACACGAGATTAATGTATTGGCAAAGAGAGTATTTTTGAAAATGTACTAAATTAATGGTTAAAGGAAGGGTTTGTTTATGAAGAATTATGAAATGGGATATTAAAATTTATATGGAAGAAAGATAAAAAAAAATGAAATAAAAAATTGGAGACCCTTCACACTAAGTAACACAGGTTATCAAATTTTGATGAGAATAATACACAGGAAAATGGAAGGAAGGATGAGGGATATTATGAAAGAAAGTATATATGGCATAAAAGTGAAGGAATGTCAAGAATTGTTACTTTATGCAAGATAAACTGTGGATGATAATATAAGTAAAAGGGAGGATGTGAAACTTATCGTAGGTGATATTAGCAAGGCATTTGACACAGTAGGCCATAATGCTTTGTAGGATATTATGGAGAAGTATGGAATAGTAATGGAATTAGTAGAGTGTGTATGCCAGCAATAATGGAATGAGAATGTTAGTGAAGTGCGGAATAAGACCATGATGTCCAATGACTGGAATACTATTTGCATTGGTAGTTAATGTGATAGTGAGTAAAGTAGCTTATAAAATTAAAGATGTTACATATGTGATGCAAAAGGGGGTGGTGATTACAGTAGTTTTGACATACACAAACATTACAGTTGTAGTTGATGAGAACAAAATATGGGTGACGGAAGTGCTGGTTTGTTTAAATTGATGTTTAAAGGAAATAGGAAAGACCCTGAAAAAATGATAAAAGTAAAGGTTTGGGTGATGTGGTGAAACATTTGGGTATGTATTTATCAGTGAATGAAGTATTTTTATTAGGGATACAATCTGAGAAAAATTATGTAGTTATGATACCAATGGCAGGATTTCATAAAATAAAAGAAATATGTCTTCTGTGGAGGATGTATAGATTAGCATTCAGGAAAAAAATGTTTATCTGGTGAATTCTGTATTAATGGGAAAATAGCATATATGTCAAATAATTATATGATTCCAGAAGAATATGAAAAGGAAATTTTGTAACTGGTGTCACAGTGATGCAGCGGTTAGCATTGTTGCCTCATAACAAGAGGTTCCCCAGTTTGATTCTTGGCTGGGGTGCCTTCTGTGTGGAGTCTGCATGTCCTCCCTGTGCTCGGATGGGTTTCTGCCAGGTGCTCCGGTTTCCTCCCAAATTCTAAAGATATGGGTCTGGAGCATTTCTCCCCTGGTCTCCACTGAAAATGGGCTCTGTCCTAGTTGGACTTTCCTGTTAAACAAATGTTAAATAAAATAAATTATACAATAACCCTCCATTATAATTCCAAAACGTGCTTGCTGATTGGCCAGCGTGCCCGTTGTAAATCCTACAATATAACAATGGAAAAAGTTGTTGTCACCTGGACTTTTTTCCATTGATATAAACTGCTCAAAACATTTTTTTTTTACAAATAAAAAAAGAAAAAAAACAGAGCAATGGAAACTTTCTTTTCTCCGTTGCTTCTGTTTCAAAGCACTAATGTACTGGGTATGCATGGGACGCAGGATCATAGGAGATTACTAGGCTATTGACCTGGAGGTAATTTTAAGCCTAGCCATTTCAACCCAATGTAAAACCAGGGAAGTGCTAGTCAATACCCAAGATTGCATTTAGTGATGACTGCCCATATCCAGGAGGGAAGATTTACTAGAAGACGTGATGAAAGCCATTAAAGTGATGAAAAAGTGTTGTACCAAGATAGAGTGTCAGGACTCATCAGATCACTAATAGAGTACAGCGCTCCCTTCTGTATATACCTCACCAGACACCTGCAGCAGCTGGAGAGACCTCAGAGGTTTCTCACCAAGAAAATTCAGGGCCTTCAGCCACATGACCTACACTGATAGACAAAGCCCTGTTACTGTACTCTGTATCTTATAGGCTGCTGAGAGGCAACCTTTGCCTGGCCTACAGAGTGTCAGACTCTGTCCTAATGGAAATGTTGCACATCTGCAAGTCAAATGGGAAAGATTCATTCATTTTAGGGATCTTAACATAGCTTGTGACACTAACAGGACATGCTGGAGAGACAGCTATGGCTCCCAGACATTACCACTCCTCTGGAACAAACTCCCGGTTGAAGTAAAACAGAGCTTCTCAGTGACCTTGTTTAAGGGTAACTTAGACAACTGTATGGAAGACTGTACATTTACCCTGGGGGTGTCACCTATGTCCCTCTTGAATAAGAGCAGTTGATGCTGATCATAAACCTGCTCTGCAAATATAGACCATACAACTTGGTCGATAAGGGAACAAGAGTATAACATAGCTAAGCTTATATAGGTCCTGGGGACAATAGCCTAGTAACTTCCTATGAACCTATGATTGGTAATAAATAAGTTATCCATAAAGGGGAATATGTCATATAAAAAGAAAGTTGAAAGAGTATGATCATATTTTGGGGAGGAAGAGACAACAGGGCATGTATCTTGAAATGTAAAAGAGTGGTGAAACTCTGGAAAAAAAGCTATGCGAAGAATTGTTTTAAAGAATATTAATAACATAATATAGATCTGAATATGATTATGTATGCATATTGTAAGAACAAGAAGAAAGAATACACGAAAAGGGTAGATAAGAATTTGTTTTGTGTAATATGAGTTATTTAGAATGAAAGATTTAATGATTTTTTTTTTTATTTAATATGAAATGGATTTTGACAGACACATTGCAAAAAAATTGCAAAAACTAGATTATGGTTGTGTAATGGAAGAACAATAATGTGGATGTTATAAGAAAAATAATAAAAAAAATAGAAGTGTGTGTGTGTGTGTGTGTGTGTGTGTGTATAACAACATGTAAATATGTATATTTTGTAAATATGTAAATAATGCTTTTATTTTGAGTTAAATAAAGGACACCTATTCTTTTCAGTAGGTGCCATGTAATATTTTAGATCTATCTAGCTACAACCAAGTCAAGCAGATAGGGCCTCAGTTTAAAATCTCATCCAACGGACAACACACGAGTGCAGCATCCCCCCCTTAAGTTGCACTGCAATTCCAGCAATCGATCTACCTTGTGCGACAATAGAGCCCACAGCCTTCTGCACCAAGGGGGGTGACTAACCTGTTGTACCACTGACACTGCAAATAATTGATCACATTTTCAAACTTTTTTTGTCTTGTCTAAATCAAATCTTAGTTGTCTGAGTACCTCTAGTAAATGAAATATCCTTTTTCCCTTATTTTAAGGGATAGTAAAAAATACAACAGGATTAGTAGATTCAGAGAAATTTTATTGAGCCCATAGGTATAAAGGATAGGTTAGTTCTAAGGAATGCCCTGCCACTATGGAAAATGGTGGAATCAACACGAGAGCTTGGGACTCAGAGACCCTTTTAGCAGAGGTTAAAGTTATAAGCAGAGCTGTTTTCCATGTACAAATTTTTAAGGATGCAGAAGCAGCAGGTTTAAAAGGTGCTAAAGTAATTTCACAGGAACACAATTCAGGTCCAGACTTGCAAGCTGGCTGTACACCGATTAAAAGCTTAATTTCAGCTCACTCATTTTGAAAAAAGAAACTGAGAAACAACAGCCAGTAACACTGTTAGCTTGAGTAAAATCCAGTTACTGGCAAGTCAGTAAACTAATTGAATGCCAACAAAGAAGAAATTTAGATAACTTGAAAGAAAATCAACCAGAAAAAGTGAAGAAAAAACACTGACTGGGAAGAATCCTGCAACTGTTCAGCAAAAAAGCAGTTCAGGCTTCAGATTTGGTACAAGAGATGGCTTCCAGTAATTTAGATGAAGAAATAAATCAAAAGTACTCATAGGTGATTATGATAAATGAAACAATGAAGGAGTATACCAAGTTAAATAACACAAAGCTGAAAAAAATACAAGAAGCTTTGACTAACTATTCAGATGAACTAATAAAACTGCAAAAATCAGAGAATGAAATGAAGAAAGGCTTGGCTGATAAGAGACTTCTCAAGAAGAGTTGTTTCAAAAACAGTAGAGAAAGAAGAGATAGCATGTAGAGAAAAACTGAGATTTTCTATTGTACCAAAGAAACTGGAAGGAAAAGATTGTATTAATTTTATGAAAGTGCAAAAAGCAACCTGATTGGCAGGCTTTAATTAAAAGAGCACTAAAGTGTATGCTCCAAACCTGGCCAGGAGAAAGCAAAGTTATAAACATACCAGCAGAAAGAGTTGATCCTCAAAAAAGTTGTGGCAGAAGAGCAAAATATTAACATCTGGAGACAGCAGAGTGTTTGTGGAAAATGGTTATTCACTGTACACCATACAGAAGAGAAGCAAATTTATCCCAGCAATCGGGGAATATCAAGAGACAAGTGTGAGATTCAAGCTGATGTAGCCAGCAGTATTCAGAATTTTTCTCCCTAGAGGATCAAATATATTTTTGTATGCAGAATAGGCTAAGGAGGAAATAAAAAAGTTTGTCCAATAGAAAAAAAAAAAAGGCCAGGAAAAAGTGCACTTGTGTAAAATATTACCGTAAGGGTAGATGTCCTCGCCTTCACTGCTGCAGTATTCTTAACAGATGGGATTCCCTGTTGTGGAAGCTGGAACATCTGGCCAGTCTATGAAAGACAACATGTTGCTTTTAAAAGGTACGTCGAATGCCACCCAAATGCTCCTTGCATAGTGCAGGGCATAAAGTTGACGTTCAGGCCTACCATAATCAGAACTGAATACCCAAGTAGGAACACAGTCCAAGAAACCCAGGAAGTAACTTCTACATTTAGGAAGGCAAAAGACTAGAGGGATGGAGGGAGGGAGCGAATACTGCAACAGTGAAGCCAAGGACATCTACCACTATGGTAAGATTTTACACAAATGCACTATCTCTTTACATTCACTGCTGCAGTATTCTTAACAGATGGAAGAATGCCAAAGCTAAAGAGGAAACTTGGGAGGGGAAGGCGCAGAAGAGCCCCCTAAAAAGCCATGAAGAACAGCACTATCAAAACAAATTCTAGCTCTAGAGATACCACCCACCTTGTAGTGCTTGGTAAAGGTATGCACAGAAGTCCAGGTAACTGCCTCAAGAATAGAATTAGTATCTAAGCCCTTAATAAAAGCACCCAAAGAAGCCACAGCTCTATTAGAAAGTGCCTTAACTGAAGAAAGATGGCTCTTGCCATGAAGTGTGTAACAAAAAGAAATAGCCTTAGAAATCCAAGAAGAAATAGTTTGCTTGGATACAGTAAGTCCCAATGAAAAGATACAAATTACTGATCAGATTTTTCTAATAGCCTTAGTCTTACCAAATAAACCCTGAGTTGCCTAGACACACCCAAAGTATACAGTACACTCTCACTGTCAAATTGCGGACAAGGAAAATAAGTAGGCAGATTAATAGACTGATTCAGTGATAGCACATTAACCTCCTTAGGCATAAAAGGAGGATTAGTTACAAGGACACCCTGTCCTCATGAAAGACCAAAAAAGGAGGACAAGCCATAAGGGCCTGCAACTCAGACACCCATCTGGCAGAAGTAAGAGCGAACAAAAGAACAGTCTTCCAGGAACAATGTAGCAAGGAAAGTGAAGCAGCAGGCTCAAAATTGCCTGAGTCAACTTTTCCAAAACAAAATTAAGATCCCAGGGAGGAGTAACAGGCTTCCTGGGAGGTCTAATATTAAGGACGCCTTTAAGAAATTGTTTAGGTTCAAACCTAGAAGCTAAAGGAAGAGAAAAAGGCAGACAAGCAGAGACAGCTGATAAGTGGGCCTTAATAGAAGAATGGGCCAATCCAGCACTGAACAACTCACACAAATAAGAGAGAACCAAAGGAACATCCACAATAAGTGGGTCCAGGTTACGAGAGAGAGAGAGAGCAAATAGAAAACCTCTTCCATTTGTATAAGTAGGATATCCTAGTAGTAGGTTTCCTGGCCTCCTGCAGGGATTACAGCATGTCCTCTGAAAAAGGTGTCTGTGAGGAATCAAAATCCTATTGCCCACAGTGTCAGTTGAAGTGTGGACAGGTAGAAATGGATGACAAATCCATTGTCTTAGGTTCATAGGTAAGTACTAGGCTATCTGCCCAAGGGCATTTATAAGCCTAGCCAGAATGTGCTGGCTTTCACCATCCCCTTAGATTAGTTCCCTTTGATTCTGACCAGCAGAGCCATTAGTTCCCTGTGCCTCTGTCCAGCAGAGCCACTGCAGTGATCCCTGGGGTAAATTTTCTGTTTCCCATCCACCCATCAAGGTTTCTCTTGAAGAGTGCTAATGAGGGGCTCTGCCTGATGTATAATGGAATTTTGTTCCAAAGCATGGGGAGTCTCTGGGTCAAGAATCTATCCCTCCAGCATGTCCTATTTAACGTTGTAGCAAGGTTTATATCCCTAGAGCATGAGGCTCCCAGGGATTTTTTTTTTTAGGTGGAGCATATCCATCAATTCTGGGTTGGACATGGCCTTGTATGTCAGGCATAGATCACCTCTGAGTAAGCGGTATGCAGCCGAGTATAGCTGGAGTTTCTTTAGTCGGGCTGCATAGGTCATTTGTTTGAGACCAGTAATCCTCTTGGTGAGGTACTTCTGTGGTTTTTCCAGCTGTTGCAGGTGTCTTGTAAGGTACATCCCAAATGGGGCATTGTATTCTATAATGGGTCTTATAAGTGATGAGTAGAAAGGCACAATAACCTCCTTTGATCTGGATGCGAACCCTTTTGAGATTAGGTGGACCACATAGAAGGATTTTCTAACCACCTTGGCAATATGATTATCAAAGGAGAGATTACTATCTACTTGGGTCCCCAGATCCCTTATTACTTTTTCTGTATTTAGGGGACTACCACCTATGTGGTAGTTTGCGGGTACTTTGTTTTTTTCAAAGGGGATGATTATGCACTTTTTGGCATTCAGCTTGAGGCCATGATTTTGACACCAGGTATCCGTTTCAGTGAGACCCTTCTGTATGGTGTCTGAATCAGCCAGAGAATCAATTATGGCCCCTAATTTGCAGTCGTCTGCGAATGTGGTCAGCCAAAGTCCTCCTGTGCTTGCCTGTACCTCTGAGAAGTATATACCGAACAGGAAGGGTCCTATGACTGAGCCCTGGGGGACGCCACTTGTAACCAGTTTATAGTCGGACGTAGAGTCTGCAACTCTCACTACGTGGGTTCTGTCCATGAGCCAATTTGCACCCCATCTTGTGATGTAGGGGTTAATGTTCAGGTTGGTGAGCTAGTCTATAATACCAGACTGGGGAATGGTGTTGAAAGCCTTTGCGAGGTCTAGGTAGGCTGTGTGGACCTCCTTACCCTCGTCTAATGCCTTAGTAACTGTCTCAAGGAAGTCCACCAGGTTTAGGAGGCCTGATCTGCTCTTAACAAAGCTAAGCTGGGTGGGGTCCAAAGTTTGGAGGCTCCAAATGTCTCTGTTAATGAGTTCCATGATGATGCGTTCCATAGCTTTGCAGACTAGGCTAGTCAGGCTTATAGGGTGATAGTTCCCAGGGTCCGTTGTGGTGCTACCTTTGTGGAGTGGGATAACTGTTGCTGTGTGCCACTCTGTGGGTATGTAGCCTGTACAGAGGCTGAGTTTGAATAGTGTGTTTAGGTGGGGGGTTAGTTCATTCTGGAGCTCTTGTAGGACGCAGCCTGGGACACCGTCCAGTCCCATTGAGGCTATGTTTTGGCTTTGGATAGGGCTGTTTTAACCTGTGTGTCAGTGAATTCCAGGGCCTTACATTCTTCTGGTATGGTTATGGGCCCTTTAGGGGGTGAGAGGGGTGTGAAGTTTGCACTAAACCTGTCTGCCAAAATGTTGGCAATATCAGTCGGTTCAGTGTATATTGTGCCATTCTGCACCAACTCAAAGCAGATCTGAGAGTTTCCACTTAGGTTCTTGACATAGCTAAAGAACGCTTTGTGGTTATCATTGGAGTCCTTGGCAATTTTTCTTTCAAAGCTAGCCTTGGATGATTAAATGAGGGATCATAGTTTCTTGCTGATACTGATCAGGGATGTCTTTCCTTCTAGGGATTTTGCTCTTATCTGTACTAGTTTCCTCCTTCTATTGTAGAGCCTGTTTATGGCAGGGGTCCACCAGACTAGTTTACTTTTCTTGGAGGAGTGAGTCTTGGCTTTACTTGAGATAGCACGATCCATGCATTCCTGCAGATGGTCACAGAGTGCCTCTGTATAGGTTTCAGCAGCTTGGACAGCATTGTCCATTGGCGTGGGGGCTGTGAACCTTTACACCTCAGTCTTAAGTAACTTGAAATTTGGACTGCAGTTTTGCCCTTTGTTAGTTGCACTTGGATGATCTCTGATGCATCTTGCTACACCACTAACCTGGAGGTGTGAGTATCCTTGATGAAAATGGATACACCCCCGCCTTTTGTGTTTCGGTCTGGGTTCTGTGGCCGAAAGGTATGGTATGAGTTATAGCCTGGTAGTGCTGGGGTGTTCTCTGGAGCCTTAAACCAGGTTTCTGTTACTGCACCGATATCGATGTTCTCCATACTGAGGAGTGCCTCAAGTGTGTGCATTTTGAGGTTTAGACTTCTGGCGTTGAGTAGCATTACGCCCGGTTTTTGGTTTCTTGTGTTATTCACAATGGTGGATTTGTCGTTTGAGCCTTGCCTAAAAAAGGCACTATGGGGGTGGCAAGAGCCTTTGCCAGTATTCAAAAGCCTAAGGATGACAGGTGCAAGCCATCTCTTGTGAAGCAACGTGGCTTGTCGAGCATGTCATCCCAGGCAGACAGATACTGGATCCCCTTTGAATGACACCAAAAACTTAGCCAATTGTTGAAATTGATAATTTTTTCTTTATACTGTGGCATCATTCGTGGTGAGGGCAGGATGCTACTCAGGGTCAGGGTCATATCTGCCTGGGCTACATGATCAGAGAGCTCTTCCGTGCCTCTTTTCATGTAGTCCAGGGAGGTACATCTCAGGTCATTCACACCAACATGTACAATGACAGAGTCTTATTTGTACTTGTTCTGGAGTGACCTGAGTGTTTGTGTTATGTGGCGGATCCTGGCGCCCAACAGGCAGCTAACTGTAACCTTCTCCTTGTCCAGCCTACTTAGTGGGACATCAGTGTGCCTGACTATAGAGTCACCTATCACTAGTGTGTTGGGTATGTTATTTTGCCTTAAGGGCTGTGATTGCATGACACACTGACTATGTGAAGTATATGTTTCATGGTTGGTGATGGGTTGTGGAGGTTACTTGGGTGTCTGCTTTGGAGGTCTCTGTTGCTTTTGCAGATATTTATTTAGAGCCTCCGAGTATGTTTTCATGTATTTATGTGTGTTATTTGCCTGTGTTGGTTTGTTAGGTCTATGTGAGACTGGTGGTGTGTTGCAAGTATTACCCTTCTCCTCTTGACTGTCAATTCCAGTCTTGGGTTGAGAGTGCTTTGCCTCCAGCCTGGCTGTATAATTCCATCTCTCACATATATTAGTGTATGGTGGTAGGAAAAGAGGGTTGTCTGTGTACACGAGACAGTTGTAACATTACCTCAAAATGCCCAGATTCACCAGTTGGACTGGAGTGTACACCAGAAACAGCCCTTTGGACATGCCTGAATAGGTAGAGTGATCTGTTTTCCTGATTGACTGGTGGGGACTATTAGAGAGCCATGCCCTTCTGGACAGTATAAGGGGGCTAGTGCTAGGGGTAGTTAGTGCTTGTTTTGAGTTTTAAGCAAGTGCTGGTCTGTAAAATGAACGGTTTGAGTACTAGAATTGAAGGTTTTTCTAGTTCCAAGGGAAAAACTGAAGAGTAGACTTTGTGGAGCCGGGAATAGTTTAACCCTAGCAAATAGGCGCTGCCCGGCACGCTAAACCGCGCAAATGCGTTTTTTATATCAGAAAGATTAAAGAAATAGAAATTAGCCCAAAATGGCCAATAAAACTACAGTTTCTGGGCAGAAACCACTCCTCCAAGGACAAGTAGGCTGTTCAGAGCTCCCCACTCTCACTGTTGAGCAAAGAAACTTCCTTTTTGCCCAAGTAAGGTATGGCCAACACAGAAGCTCAAACACAGTCCAGGTATCAGCAGCTATCTGAAACTGAACTTTTCTACCTTAGTAAGGTGAGAAAATAGCAAGATTTTTTTATTTTTATTTTTTATTTTTCAGTAAATACAGTAGAAACAGGTAACAAACAACTTTTACAGTGCAGTAATGGCTGTCGCACGTGAGTGGGAAGCCAGAGACAATTAAAAAATACAATTTACAGCAAAAACAATTTGTTTAAAGTGCAGACACAAGTAAATGCAATTTTCAGTATAAAATGAGTGTTTTGAGAAGCAATAAACACCAGAAAACGAGCGTTTAGGTGGAAATAGCAGTAAACAACAAGAAAACCAAAAAATGGTACTTAAACACTCCAAAGTCTCTCCTTTTGCCTTTCCGGCGTTGTAGGTCTCTGCAGGATACCTGGGCAGGATTTGCTGAGGTTATACAGACGCACAATTTGTGCAAATGCTGTTTTTATATCAGAAAGATTAAAGAGATAGAAATTAGCCCAAAATGGCCAATAAAACTATAGTTTCTGGGCAGAAACCACTCCTCCAAGGACAAGTAAGCTATTCAGAGCTCCCCACTCTCACTGGTGAACAAAGAAACTTCCTTTTTGCCCAAGTAAGGTATGGCCAACACAGAAGCTCAAACACAGTCCAGGTATCAGCAGGTATCTGAAACAGGACTTTTCTAGCTTAGTAAGACAGGAAAATAGCAAGATTTTTTTTTTTTTTGTTTTTTCAGTAAATACAGGAGAAACAGGTAACAAACAACTTTTACAGTGCAGTAATGGCTGTCGCATGTGAGTGGAAAGCCAGAGACAATTAAAAAATACAATTTACAGCATAAACAATTTGTTTAAAGTGCAGGCACAAGTAAATGCAATTCTGAGTATAAAATGAGCATTTTGAGAAGCAATAAATGCTGGAAAACGAGCATTTAGGCGGAAATAGCAGTAAACAACAAGAAAACAAAAAAATGGTACTTAAACACTCCAAAGTCTCTCCTTTTGCCTTTCCGGCATTGTAGGTCTCTGCAGGATACCTGGGCAGGATTTGCTGAGGTTATACAGATGCACAAACTGCGCAAATGTGGTTTTTATATCAGAAAGATTAAAGAGAGAGAAATTAGCCCAAAACAGCCAATAAAACTAAAGTTTCTGGGCAGAAACTACTCCTCCAAGGACAAGTAGGCTGTACAGAGCTCCCCACTCTCACTGGTGAATAAAGAAACTTCCGTTTTGCCCAAGGAAGGTATGGGCAACACAGAAGCTCAAACACAGTCCAGGCATCAGCAGGTATCTGAAACTGGACTTTTCTAGCTTAGTAAGGCGGGAAAATAGCAAGTTATTTTGTTTTTTCAGTAAATACAGTAGAAACAGGTAGCAAACAACTTTTATAGTGCAGCAATGGCTGTCGCATGTGAGTGGGAAGCAGAGACAAAAAATACAATTTACAGCAAAAACGATTTGTTTAAAGTGCAGGCACAAGTAAATGCAGCTTTGAGTATAAAATTAGCGTTTTGAGAAGCAATAAACACCAGAAAACGAGTGTTTAGGTAGAAATAGCAGTAAACAACAAGAAAACAAAAAAATGGTACTTAAACACTCCAAAGTCTCTCCTTTTGCCTTTCTGGCATTGTAGGTCTCTGCAGGACACCTGGGCAGGATCTGCTGAGCTTATACAGATGCAAAAACCACACAAATGCGGTTTTTATATCAGAAAGATTTAAGAGAGAGAAATTAGCCCAAAACGGCCAATAAAACTACAGTTTCTGGGCAGAAACCACTCCTCCAAGGACAAGTAGGCTGTTCAGAGTTCTCCACTCTCACTGGTGAACAAACAAACTTCCTTTTTTGCTCAAGTAAAGTATGGCTAACACAGAAGTTCAAACACAGTCCAGGTATCAGCAGGTATTTGAAACTGGACTTTTCTAGCTTAGTAAGGCGGGAAAATAGCAAGATTTTTTTGGGGGTTTTTTTTGTTTTTTTAGTAAATACAGTAGAAACAGGTAAACAACTTTTACAGTGCAGTAATGGCTGTCGCACATGAGTGGGAAGCCAGAGACAATTAAAAAATACATTTTACAGCAAAAACAATTTGTTTAAAATGCAGGAACAAGTAAATGCAATTTTCAGTATAAAATGAGCATTTTGAGAAGCAATAAATGCCAGAAAATGAGCGTTTAGGCGGAAATAGCAGTAAACAACAAGAAAAACAAAAAATGGTACTTAAACATGCCAAAGTCTCTCCTTTTGCCTTTCCGGCATTGTAGGTCTCTGCAGGATACCTGGGCAGGATCTGCGGAGCTTATACAGATGCAAAAACTGCGCAAATGCGTTTTTTATATCAGAAAGATTAAAGAGATAGAAATTAGCCCAAAACAGCCAATAAAACTACAGTTTCTGGGCAGAAACCACTCCTCCAAGGACAAGTAGGCTGTTCAGAGCTCCCCACTCTCACTGGTGAATGAAGAAACTTCCTTTTTGCCCAAGTAAGGTATGGCCAACACAGAAGCTCAAACACAGTCCAGGTATCAATGCATCTGCCCACTAGATGCGCTCCCCAAGAGTAGTCCAAGGCATCTGCAGTGAGAGTCTGGCTGGCAGGAGGTGGACAGAAAGGCAAGCCTTTGTTCTGTGCACAGGCCATCACCCACCAAAGGAACTCCGTCTGCAGGCAGGGAATCAGAGGAAGTATCAAGTCTAAATCCTGAGTGTGTTGGCACCAAAGGTTTTTGAGGTACCATTGTATTTTCCTCATATGCAGTCTGGCATATGGAATCATAAGAATACAAGAAGCCATGAATCCCAGGGCTTGCAGGAATTGCCTTGCAGACAGCTGGGTCATGATTGCCAAATTTTTGAAGTATGTCGAAATATCCATTTGTTTCTCTTGAGGGAGGAAAACCATCTGGGCGGCTGTGTTCAGGCTCACTCCCAGGAATACAATCTCCCTGGTGGGTATCAATTTTGACTTCTTTTCGTTGATGGTGTAGCCCAAAGAGGTGAGAAGGTTCTTTACAAAGTCCAAATTCTTTAGAAGTTGCTCTGGAGAGTTTGCCTGAATAAGGCAATCGTCCAAGTAAGGGCAAATTTGAATATTTCTTTGCCTGCAATAAGCAATGACTGCAGCCAGGCATTTTGTAAAAACTCTGGGAGCAGTACATACGCCAAAGGGCAGTGCAGAGAATTGGAAGTGCTTGTTCCCCGCCCTGAAGTGAAGGAACTGCCTGCAGCTTTCCCTTATTGGGATGTGCAGATAAGCTTCTTTGAGATCCAAAGTCACCAGCCAGGAATCTTTGGCCAGCATTGGCAGCAACTGCTGAAGAGTGAGCATTTTGAATTTGGGACTCACCAGAAAAGTGTTTAGAACAGACAAATCCAGAATAGGGTGCCAGGTGCCCCCTTTTTTGGGAACCAGGAAAAGTCTTGAGTAGAAATCCTGGCCTATCTGTAGTGCAGGAACTGGCTCTATTGCTACCAGGTTTAGCAAAGAAGAAACTTGTTTTTCTGCTTCTGCCCTTTGATTTGGGGGATATCTGGGTATCCTTGGTTAACAGGGAAGGTGTGAAAGGAGAACTTGTAGCCTTGGGATACTATTTTGAGCACCCATTTGTTGTCTCTGATGGTGAACCAGACATCTGCAAAAATGGCTAACCTTCCCCCAAAGGAAACCCTGGGCCTCCAAAGATAGGCAGGGGAAGGCCGGAGTCATTGGAAATGCTTGCTTTGGGAAGTTTGCTTAGAACTCCCCGATTTTGAAGAGGAAGCCTGCCAGTGCTTAGCCTTTTGAGGGGTGGAAGTCTGTCCCCTAGAAGACCTGTAACCCCTAGGCCTGGTGTGACCCTGTTTACTAGGGTCAGGAAAAGTCCAATTCTAGGAAGGATAATGTCTACTAAAACGAGGAGGTTGGACTTGCAGAAAGTCCTTAACAGTTTGCATTGATTTGGCCTTATGCTCCAACTTTTTCAACACCTCTTCTGCTTTGCTACCAAAAAGATTGTCCTTGTGCAAAGGCACATCCAGTAATTTAGATTTGACAGGTTCAGAAAGGGGCTGTTCCCTGAGCCAAGCATGTCTTCTAATGACAGAACCAGTGGCTGTTGCCCTACAAGAAGCCTCCAGAGTGTCGAAACCACAATGTAGAGTATGTTTAGTGACAAGAGTGGCAAAATAAATCCTGCATGTCCTTACTCTCCATCAGGGAAGGAACACCAGCAGGTTTAGCCTTAATAGCCTCCAATGTATGCTGCTGATACTTAAACATATGAAACAGACAATTAACAGACCTAATAGCCAGGGTGGAAGAAGTATAACCCTTTTTACCCCATCTATCCAAGGCCCTAGATTCCCTGTCAGAAGGAACAGGATTTTTATCAACCTTGGCTTTAATGCCCTTAAGGCCCTGAGAAATAATCTCTGGATCAGCAGTAAGATTCTTGAAAAGGAACTGATGAGAATCAGGAACTCTATAATACCTGTCAGGCTTTCTGGGAGTAGGAGGAACAGAATTAGGAGTCAAAGAATTCTCCATGAAAACATCATCAACAACTTCCAAAACTGGAGGGATAGCCAAAGGCTTATGCTGTGGCAAGTCCAAGAATTCCCTAATCCATTTCTTAGACTGAGGGTAGCCCTGACTTTTCCATTTGAAATGCTCCCTAAGAGTATTCAGAGTATCTCCAAAAGAAAAATCTTCTGGAGGGGAGGCAGAAGGGATGGAGTCTTCTGCATCAGAATCCTCAAAACCAGAAAAAAGTTGAGAGTTTCCCTCTTCATCAGCGGAGTTGCTGGAAACCTCAGAGTCTGAGGCAGACAAAACTTCTGGGGACAGTTCCCTAGTCCTCTTAGAAGGAGGTGGCTGAGAGCCCCTGATAAGGGTCAAGAGATCACTAGCCATTTTAATCATCTGAGAATGAGGCATTTGAGGGGAGGCTGGAGGCTGCTTTGGAGTAGATTTTCAGCTGGAAGGCCTGCTAGAAAGCCGGAGAGACTCAGGAGGCCTAGCCACCACAGAAATCTGAATCACGGTCGTTGGTCTGGATCTGGTCTCTGGGTGTAGAAAAGAGGCCTCAGAAGCTGGCGCCTGCTTAGCGGCTCCAGATCCATCAAAGACAGTGACTGGCAGAGGGTCAGAAGACGAAGTGGAAGCCTGCGGTATGGTGGACTCAGAAAAGGCCTCCATAGATGCCTGCTGCTGAACATCCGCGGACTGCAGGGGCAAAGAAAGTGCCTCACTGACTACCACTTGGCCGACAACCAACTTAACAGGGACGTCGTCGGCTAACTTGACCCTAAGCCTGTCGTGGTCCTTATCCTTGCACTTCTTAGGAACATCTTAAGTCAGGAAACCAGAAGATGCCATACTGACAAACTTAGGCCAAACTCCAAAATGCTTGAACAAGATCCTAGCTCCACGGCGTATGGTACTTGGGTTGAAAGGAGCACAGAGAACACTATTAGTGATGTCATGCTCAAGGCCCAAACAAGTAATACAGTAGGAGTGAAAATCACGGTGCAGAATCTGTTTTCCACAGGCAAGACAGTTATTAACTTTCTCTGACATTCGTTAAAGCAAGAAAAGAGGGTCCCCAATGGGGTACTTATCTGTGGATGTCTTCAACTAAGCAGTTGGAATACAAAAGGAGGTACTCAGCCAAACAGCACTCGTGCAAAATGCTTCTGCTTTGGGCTCCGCAGCAAGAAAGACTGAGGAAATGGCATTGGCTGCCTTCCTTTGTACCTGACGTCAGGCCTAATCCGAAGGCAGCCAACGTCATATACCAAGGACTTTGGTATTCTGGCCGACTGAGGGCTACCAGGAGCCAGATAACCCATTTTGTAAGGACTGCAACAGTGAAACACGATGAACATTTGTCCAATCAGTAAGGTAAACCTATGTTTGAAAATGAGAGGGTAAATTTTACATTGGAAAAAAAGGTCTCCCAACTGATTTTTAGTAAAATACAAACAGTATACAGCTGGCAGTTGCTGGCTGTGTTATGCTGTTTATCATAAATGTACTGTACAGTTGATGCTCATTTTTTTCTGAGTGTGTGTGACATAACACATTATTGCACTGTTAAGGTGCCAGCCACATCCAAATTCTGAAATTAATAGCCAGATATTTGTACAGTTTTAAACTACTCTTGAAATCCTAAAAGAAAAATATTCATTCACAATTAGCAAAATAGGTATTTTGTACTTTTGCTCCAAAAGTGCTGCATCATCCAGTGAATTAGCCAAAAAGAAGAGTTTGAAAAATAATGGTAATTACTTCCAATTCAGTGTCACCTCGATAATCTTGAACATAATCCAGAGCATGAAGCAGTGACTTATGACCTGTCTCAAAACAAGTCAAATGTAAAGCATATTCACAGGCATGTCAGGAAAATCAATTAAAATCCAGACTTATCTATTGAGCAACAACATTAGTGCCATGAGCTTACATCTGCACACACACACACACACACACACACACACACACGCACACACACACACACGCACACACACGCACACACACACACACACACGCACACACACACGCACCCGCACCCACGCACACACACACACAAGCATGCACACCCATGTACACAAACAAACACACATGCATGCACACACATCCCTGTATACATGCACATACTAAACTAGAAATGTACAGTTATTGAAAGTTATAGTTGGGCAGCACTGGCCCCTCAGAAAATCAACAGCCATTGAAAAGTAAGATACATGTAGGCAGGACACAAAGAAGATATTTTAGCCAGATGTCCTTCAATGCCTTAAAAAATGCTATGACTACTTAGTAATGCTGGATTTGGGAATATTACCTTAGCCAATCAAACTTATTTAAAGTAGATATGATTTTCTGCTATCAGGTCTGCAAATTTGAAATCACTTATGTGCAAGTGGTATTACAGATTCATTTAAATATTGTTTATCATCATTGGTGGTGTTGTTGCCGCTAACTGTGACCCTTTCCATCTGAGTGTGCTGGAGTGGAAACAGTCGCCAGCTACTGAATGGATAGTTTAAGCACAGTCAGCTTTTTCACATACAATCATACTTCTCAACCTGCCTACAACACAATGAATGGTGCAGTATGTAGCAGGTGATCATATCTGAGACTAGTAGCAGCAGCAGCCTCTTCTATGTTTTAAACTATAAAGTACAACCTAACCCAGGAACACCAAAGGTCCAAGTTGAGTCAGTATATAGCATACAAGGAAAAACAAAAAACCTCCTTGGACCAACACAGAAACTGGCATAAATTTTTATAAAAGCAAAATAAAAGAATAAGCACTTTCAGGCTTAATGCCCTTCATCAGATTCTACCAATGTATCAGTTTCAATGTACTATATATTCATTATAACCGATCAAATCCTTCCAATAGTCCACACCTCTCTTCAGTCCTTAAAAAGCATGATAAAAGCAATCAGCCAATCAGTTCTGGGCTTTCCATCTACGCCTTCTCAGAATGTTTGATTGGTAAAACACCATTTAACCCAGCAAAATCATCAGCGTGTAAATCGGCTATTTTTTTTTATTTTTTTTATTTAACATTTTGTTGACCGGGAATGTCCGACTAGGTTCCACGAGCCTGTTTTCAGCGGAGGCCCGGGTAGAAATGCTCCAGATGGTTTTAATGTATTCAGTGTAGTGCACTATATTACCCCCTCTAAGATCTTCCTTTATTAATTGTAGCACCATAAACTTGAGGTTATGGTCTGGGTTACACATAACATGCTGAGCAGTAGCACTCCATTTCACTCCATTTTTTATGTCCTTGACATGTTGTAGGATGCTTTCTTTCAGCATCGTATTTGTTTTATCTACATAACCAAATGGATAGCTGATTTACATGCTGACCATTTTCCTGGGTTAAATGGTATTTTCCCAATCAAACCGATTCTGAGAAGGCGTAGACAGAAGCCCGGAACTGATTGGCTGATTGCTTTTATTGTGTTTTTTAATGAATGAAGAGAGGTGTGGACTATCTGAAGGATTTGATTGGTTATAATGAATATATAGTGCGTTGAAACTGACACATTGGTAAAAATCTGATGAAGGGCATTAAGCCCGAAAGAGCTTATACTTTTATTTTGTTTTAATAAAGATTTATGCTGGTTTCTGTGGTGGTCCAAGGAGGTTTTTTTGTCTTACCTTCTATGTTTTAAAATATGGGCAGTATGTAAAATGTTATCTGGCTCGTGATACAGAATTTTGTTAATGTGTGAAAGTTGAGCAACTTTTATGCATTTTTTTTTTTAACTTCCCCCATTCACTGTTGTATTTATAATTCTTCTCAGTGTAGCAAAAGCTGATAACCTAAGGTGAATTTCACTGTGTGCTGAGGCTTGCAAACAAGCCACAATCCCTCTACATGAAGGTTATGCATTTTTTACCTTCCTGTAAATCACCAAGCCTAAGTCTGGAAGTAACCTTGATGGGCTAATGACTTGTATTACTACATGCCCTTCATGCTTGTGAGATGTCTCATGGAGCATAAATGTGCTTGTTAACCACACAAAAGCCATATTTTACATCTTGGCTTTTATGTGATTGATTAAAAATAATAAAGAGCAGTTAAACAGAAAAAAAAAGGGAGCGAGAGAGAAAGAAATTTATATGTACAAGCCCAACAGCCTATTTCAGAATGTGGTCTTATAGTGGAGCTCCATCTGCTTTAATCCAGCTCTGGCTGCTTTGGCTTACTTCAAGCAATGAACTAAACCAATAAAGTGCTCCTAGTCTATGCTGCACATGTGCAAGAAGAAGGTACTGCAAGCACACAGAGACACACACTTGCACAGCCGTGGTAGTATTTAATACTTTTTTAGTAAAGCTTGAAATTAATAGTTATTTTGTTAGCAACTGTTATGCTTAGCAGTGACAGCTCTTTTTAGCTAGTTTATGTACTGACAAAGCTTTTTAAAATAGAAGTATTTAATTTGTTTCTATTGATTGCCTAGCCATAGGCTCCTAGGAGCTGTGGGCTCCAGGCAGCCATCCAAATCACCCTTATTATAACCTGCTACTGACTGTTATTACTTAAATTCTGCAGAAATGTTTCACAGGAATCCTTAGAAGCTTACATGTTGCATAGTAATTAAATCAGTGACAGGTTTTATATATTGTAAAACATGAACAAATCAAAAGCGTATTGTAAAAAGGTATATACAGTATGTTTTCAAAGTACAATGACGGTTGCTTACTGGCCAGACTAGCACTTTTGAAGACAAGTGTGAGAACATTAGTATCATTTGCAAAATCAGGTTTTAGAAACGTATTTAAATCAGGAACACAGTGTAACCTGTGTTTTTAAAATATTTGGGGCTCTTTGCATAACTGTTCCATTACTTGCTCGGGATCAGAGCTGACAAGGAGCATGTTTCATAGTCAGTTTGTATGCACTGTAGAGGCAGTAATACTGCTGTCTGTCTGTGTCTTTCGGCTTTTCCTGGTTAGGCGTCGCCACAGCGGAACTCCGGTCAGCTAATGATTGGTAGTTGATTTTTACGTACCGAGTTACCAGCTCTGACGCACAACCTTCAACGAAGGTACGCCCATTCACGCATGTCTCCACGCAGAAGATGTTCTAGCTGAGAATTGAACCGGACAGGGTCTTACTGTGAGGTGACAATGCTACCGCAGCACCACCACCGCGGGTATAAAGGCAGTAATACTAAGAGTTTAGAATATTAAAGTGAGCAGGAGAAGGTCTGAATGTTCATATTTGGGCAGCCAACTTGCACACTTGAGAAAGGAACAATGGTGTTTAGTTTGAGATGATAGCAGAATAAGCCAGCATATTCTGTTGGAGGGGGTTTACAAGTCTAGTTGTTATTTTATTTTTTCTCTTGGAGATATAGGCAGGAAGTAGTGGTGGCTCTGCCTTCTGGAGTCAGATTTTGAAACATCCATATATGGTTTTATTTAGTTTAGATTTTATATATTCAGTACACACTCCCATTAATATGGAGGGATCAAGAGTGATGCTGACATCCTTGAATGGTTATGCACAATATAGTTCTTCGTTGTTGCAGGTAAGTAGTGACAAAAGGTTTGGTAACATTTTAATTTTAACTTGGAGCCAAAGGTCATCTGGTTTCATATGGCTGTTTGGTAGTAGCTGCTTAATATGTTGCAATTTTGAGAGATTATTTAGATCTCCTTGTAGGTTGTTTAGGATTAGTTTAGATTATAGTTAGATTATTTATTATTTTAGATTTATTAATAGATTATCTAAAGGATGGAATTAGAAACTTTAAGACCAGTGGATAGATGACTTATGAATCATTTGAAAAGCACAAGACTGAGAACTAGTCCTTGATAGATACATGCAGAGATGTATTTTGATGGACAAAGGACATTGTTGGAAATGAACTCTAAAAATTATATCAGGAAGTTGGCCTTTAAAGCATTCAAATGTTGGTGTATCAAAACTAGAGACAGAGAGTTTAGCTGAATAATGTGATTCATGCAGTTAGGTCACTGACTACATATCCTGTCAGATAATTTAGGCTGGCATTTGTAAGGATGGCATCAATGATGTTGAAGAGTGCCATATGGCTACTTCTCCCTTTTAAAGAATGTGCATTGGTGGATGGACAAAATATTGTGCTGGCATAATTGGTAATATTCCTTTTGAAGCAAGTTGCCAACATGTTGCAGAAGTGATACTGGCTTATAAGTGGAGGAAACAACTGGGCTGGCACATATGCACATAGGAATCACAACTGCTTCATTTTACAGTCTGAGCAAGTATGTTGAGAGAGGAAAAAGTTAAACAGATAGCAAACTTAGTGAGAAATGTCACTGCTGCATAATTTAATAAACAATGGATGAAAACCATCACTACCTGAATTCCAACAGTCCAATACAGATTCTGTATATTTGGCAGTTTGTCAGACAGATTTTTTTTAATGTAAAAAGGTATATTATAGGGTCAAATGTGCATGGAGGTGGAGTGGTAGTGAAAATGTATGTAATTTGGCCAGTATTAGAAAATCTGTTAGCGAAATCATGTGGACTAAAGGAGGATGCATTAATGGATGATTTTGTTCACCCTGCTACTTTATTAACTTCATGTCACTAGTTTTTGAGGTTTAAGAAGGTAGAGAATTGCTTCTGGTACATGTATACATATTTTTTTATAATTAATTACTTTCATTGGTTAGCTGTGCAGGGAGACGTATAAAATATGGTCAGTAGTGGACTGGATGCATTCCATTGTGTCCAGGCAGAATGTCTCTGAGTAGCGTGTGCAATTCTTTGGTCATCTACAATTCCCTTTCTGCTTTCCAGAAATGATAGACTATTTGGAATAAGTGGTTTTGGAAGTTAAGTAGATGTTTTGTTAGGCAGCTTGTGTTAATGGAAGGTATTTGAGAGAAGGAAGTTTAGACAATGGACCCTAATGGATTTTGGTGGGCATTGGATGTTTTCAGAAGTTCTGTTTATAGACAGGTGGAGATTTGTGCACAGTGGTCACTAATTTTAGTAGTACAGACTTGAACAGAGTGGGCTTTTTTCAGGGCAACTGGTGATTAGCAGTTCAGGAAATGAGTGATTGTATCAGTGAGGTTATACCCAGTTGGTCTAATAATTGATTGGAATTGATAAAAGTCAGAAGGATAGCCATGCAGGCTGTTTGGAGGAGCCAATAAAGTTCTGATTTGAAGATGCTGAGTAGTAGGGGTTTCTTTGATTTTGGCAGATGGACTTTCAGAATGGCCAGGGATCCAGAGTGATTGAGTGGAGGAGGCTAACTGATGATGGCTAAACAAGAGTAATGAGCTATGCTGAAGAGAATGGCTTGTCATCATCCAGTATGAGCCAAACTCATCTGTAAGAAATGAGGTTGTTATAGTTCTTCATTACAGATGGCTTTTTTACTAAAAGCACACATTCACTACTGCTTTGAGTGGCATGGCAATTCAAATGTAGTATTTTAGGTTCTGAAACATGTGGCTAGATATGTTTGAGGCTTTTTTCCTAGTATTCGTGTACACACTTGGACTAGTGTATTAATAATGACACTCATTCTAGTTATTCCAATATTCATGTAAAGTTGTTTTTTATTGGAATATCCTGGGTTGGTTGAGTGGAGGATAAAGTTGTGTAAATAAACTTACCATAACAGTGAATGATCACTGCTGTAGTAGTCTAAGCTATATGGGTTATATCCTGCATAGGACATAACAGCTGTTGAACTTCCAAAGCTTTAGACCACCTTCCACACTTCCAAACCATTGTCAACTCAAGCTGAGTTGACTAAAAAGACTGGTTTAGGTGCCAATTTCTTCACAGCCTTCATGCCACATGAGAGAGGGATGTTAAGCCCTGAAGGACATTGCTAAGAAAAATATATTTCCACACCCTAGCATAAAGCAAACACTAAAAAAAAAAAACAAAAAAAAAACCCCAAAACAAAACAAAAACAAACAAACAAAAAAAGCAGATGGAGGGAGTGGCTACTGCAGCAGTGATCATTCCAACATTTACTGGTATGGTAAGTTAACTTGCACAGCTGTATACTATATTCTTCATACTGACCAATGTTGCAGTAGCCTAAGCTACATGGGTAGATTACCATAGCTTAGAACAAATGGGAGATGGAAGAGGAAGGGTCCAGGAGCCCCTGGAGAATGATCCTGGCAAAGCATGTCCTAGATCAGGAAAAGGAATATAGTTTTAGTGCTTTGTAAAAGTATGTATAGAGGACTGAGATGCTGCTTTTAGAATCCTTCCAGAGTCAAACCCTTTCCAAAATAAATGAACCCAAGGCCCTGGTAGACTGTGCCTTGACCCGGTCTGAAATTGTTTTGTTGTGGTGGGAATAACCAAAGGTAACATCCTGAGACAACCATTTGGAAATAGTCTGCTTTGACACAGATTGTCCCTTCTTGCCATCACAAGGAATGAACAACTAATCAGAAATTCTGAATGATTTTGTTCTGTCTAGTTAGTACCTGAGTTGTCTGTAAACATCCAAGGTATGAAGTATCCTTTCGCCCTTATTTTTAGGTTCTGGAAAGAAAGCAGGAAGATGGGTAGTTTTGCTTAATGTAAACCAGGATACCACTTTAGACATAAAGGAAGTATTAATTTTCAAAGAAACTCTGTCTCTGTGAAAAATAAGACAAGTTTTATCTACCATAAGAGCTTTACAACTTAGATAATCTCTTTGCAGAGGTCAAATCAATCAGCAAAACTGTTTCCATGTTAAGAACATTTAGTCAGCCTGACAATCTGCTTCAAATGGAGCAAGTGTTAGCTTCTGTTACACAAAACTGAGATCCCAAGGAAGGGCCACTGGTTTTCTGTGAGGTTTCTTAGTAGTACCCCTTTTAAAAACATTCTAACATATGACAGCACTGGAAGATGGAATCCATGGGCAAACATGCTGAAATGGACAACAAATGAATTCTAATACAGGAGTAAGACAAACCATAGGATAGTAACTCACGCAAATATTGTAAAACAGAGAAACACTAGCCTTGAAAGGGTGCTGGTTGTTGTGTTGCTTGCAACCAGAAAACCTCTTCCATTTGCTAAGATATGATTTTGTAGTAGCTGGTTTTCTTGCCTCCATTAATACCTGCTGTACATCCTCAGAAAGCAGGTGCCTTAAAGGTATTAATACTCCATCATCCAGGCAGTCAATTGTAGTTGTTTGGGGTTGGGATGGATCAATCATTTCTGTTCTTATGTGAGTAGATTCAGTCTGTGAGGAACTTGTGGCAATTGCCTCTGCCAGTTCCAAAAGAGAAGAGAGCCATTGGGCCGGAAGGGAGTCACCACAATGAGCTCTGAGGATGAGCACTGAGGATTTGTTCTGAATCTTCAGATGTATCCTGAATATCAGTGGAAACGGTGGAAAAGCATACAGAAACATTCATGCCCAAGGAAAAGAAAATGCATTTGTTTCCAGGCCTTCTTGCATAGAGCCCTGGAACAGAGAATTTTGGCAGTTGATTGTTCAGATAGGAGCCGGAAAGGGCTACCTGAGAAAGTCCACATAGATGGATCAAGTCTTGGAAGACATCTTGAGCTACTTTCCATTTTGAGGGTTTGCCTTTGCCCTGCTCAACTTGTCTGCCACACAGTTTTGGCCTGATATAATGTAAGAGGCCTGTAGAGTGAGATTGTGCACTAAAGCTATATCCAGTGTTAATATGGCTGGTTTGCAGTGGGGGTAAGAATTGTTTCCCCCTTGCCTGTTTATGTACCACATCACTGTGGTATTGTCTATAACTACTTGAAAAAGTTCTGGGGACCACAGATGATTCAGAGATTTGAGAGCTTTTATAAGAGTCAAAATGTCTTTTATGTTTATGTGCTTCAGCCAATCTTTCTTGTCAGAGAGACCTTGCACTTTTATCCCCCTTGAGACTGCTCCACAAGCACAGCCCAAGACGTCCATTTTCACTGACTGCTTTGGAGTAGGAAGGGTGAATGGAAGACCTGGATTCCAGATATTTGATATCTCCACCAAGTGATTTCTCTTTTCACAAATCCCAGAATTGGAAATTGAAAAGACAATGGGTGTTGATGCTGGTAACAAAGAGACTTCAGATGCCACTGTATCTTTCTCATGTGGAGTCTTGCTGAGGTATCATGAGACTCATAGTTGCCATGAAACCTAGAATACTGATGTATTCCCTCACAGTGACAAATGTTTGACTGGAAACCCCCTGGAATCGATCTAAATATAGATCTATTTTTTCCTGTGGAAGAAAAGCTCCTTGTAGTACAGAGTCCCACAGACACCCCAGAATCACAATCCTGTGTGATGGAGTCAAAATACAGTTTGAATGTTCTCTTGGACTACTAGCTTGAATAAGAGATATCTTTTCCAAGTACGAGAAGCCTGACACTTTGAAAAAGAATCTGCAAAGATAAGCAAGTCATCCAAATATGGAAAAATGTGGATACCCTATAGCCTGCAATGAGCTATGACAGGAGCTAGATACTTTGTGAACACTCTTGGAACAGTGGATAGTCCAAAGAGTAAAGCAGAGAACTGATAAAATGATCCAAACACACAGAACCTTAAAAAACACCTGAAATCTGGATAAATAGGAATGTAATGATATCTGAGGTCACTGAAAAAAATCTCAAATGAGTAAGAAGGGGTAACAGGCTGCCAAGTGACAGCATTTTAAACTTGGGCAGTATCACAAACTAATTCGGTAAAGAAAGGTCCAGAACTGGTCTCGCAGAATTTTCTTTCTTTGGCACTAAAAACATTCTTGAATAGAACTATTTTTCTAACTGTGAAGGAGGAACTGCTTTTATTACTCCTGAGATAACATGTAATGTAAGACAGGAGGGAGGAGAAGGTTTTGGTCTGGTGGATGAGAAGGAATCCCCTGGAAAGGAAGAATTTCCTCAAACTGCTACCTGTATCCTAGCTGCCTCAGCTACAGAACCCATTTGTATGATACAATCTGTTGCCAAAGACAGAAATGGAGATTCAGATTTTCTAGAAGGGGTTAGGGACTGCCCGGATGGTTGGGGAGCAAGGTCGCTTAATTAGTCATTCTGCCTCATTTCACTTTCCTTTGCTCCTGGGGTTCCAGCTTTCTTTTTAGAAGCTCCCGACCCTGACACTATTTTATAAACGTCTGCTTACCAACATTCTGCTGAGACTATTTATTTTGTTTCTTGGCAAAATTGGATAAGGGAACAGAAAACATCTTGGAATATTTAGAGAAGGAGTGCAGAGAAAAATAAAACAGATTCCCTGAATCAGCCTATCTCCCCCACCACACTTCTGATAACCACTGCAAACAGAGGGTCAAAAAACTAAATCTCTATCCAAAGGAGAATTCAAAATGTATTTTTTGATATCTTCTGGGATATTCTGAGAATGCAGTTAGGCAAATCTTCTCAAAATAAGTACCGGTGACAATAGCACTTGAAGCAGTATCAACAGTCACAAACACACATCTAACAATGAGTAGCGACCTGAGAAACAGAAGAAAGTAGACTGCACAGAGCAGATTTTTTCTCACAATAGGAAACTGCAGCTAAACATTCCTCATGCTCTCACTATTTGTCAATATAAACTTTTAGCATATGAGCCTGAAAACTCAGAAGTCTAAAAATCAAAGCTGAATAAGCATACACCTAGGGTCCCCTCAGTGAGCAAGGGAGACCGTTTGTGTTTCCTTGTCTGAAGAAGAAGGATTAGAATTAACAAAATCCTTAGCAGCAGCTGGATTAACTTAAGCTATAATTACTGGATCATGTCTGGAAATAGTGTATAAAAACTTGAAAGACTGATGAACTTTGTATATTCTAGGCTTTTACAGGTGCAACTGGTTGGCTGTCAGAGAAACCACAGGCTGTGACAAACACGTAGTAATGCTGAAGCACTTGTGGGATGGGTGAAGGTTTGGGTAATTCCATTTGTAGCAGTTCATAGTAATGTATAAGGGACTGAGAAACTTCAGTGTTCACCCATTGAAAACACTGGCATATTCTGAAAATATCTTGAACCTCTTAAGGGAAAGGGGAATCCCTATTTCGTTTACCAGAACCACTTTGCAAGTAGGGTCAGTAGCCTGCACAAGACCCTGTCCAGTGAAAGTGATATAGGAGAAAATGTTTATTTTTCTGTCCCTTTTTGACAGGAAAGTTGCAGCAAATATACCTAGTATTGTCATCAAATGCTTCCCTATGGATGGGGACAACATTCTGACTAAGCAACGGCTCATTCCCTGCCTGTTCTCACATTACTGGCTCAAATGGGTCTCTCTTGCCCACTCAGGGGACCCCAACATCTGCATAGGATGTGGATAACCCCCAATCCATGGTGACTGTATGGATAACACCAGAGGGATCCGGAGAAAAAAGTGAGTGGTCAGATGTACCAGCTTTGGCCACAGCAGAGCTACCCACCTGGGGATGTAGCAAATTACCAGCCTGTTGTGATGGCAAAGCCTGCTTAGTTAATTTTTCTTTTTCCGTTTGGAAGAAGGTCTGACTGAGGGACCAGTAGTTTGTTCCATGGTGAAGATGAAAATGATGCTTAGCAGCTACAGCTGGTAAAATAGAAAAGTAGCAAAAAAATCACTTTTTCCACAAAAAAAGGTAAAACCCACTTTAAACACTTTCCCCAGCCCCCAAAACTAAAATAAATACAACTTTCCACAGAAAATAAATAATTTCTAATAACTTTTAACTTTTTAGCAAAAAGTAAAAAAAGTGCACTCCCATTTAAAAGTAACATAAAAGTAATATTACAGTCAATAAAAATGCTTTGTCTTATTTTTAAAGTAGTTGTTTTTCACAAAAACTTAGATAAATAGCCAGAAAGCAATGTGAAAACTTTTCCCTAATGGGAACTTATCTGCCCAGCAACAGAACAGCATTACAGGGCATAAATAACATGTCCGATGTAGACCACCTTAAAGCCTTCTCCCTGTATCCTGTCTCTTACAGGCTGTTAAGGAGAGATCTAGGCTTGACATACATGGCATCATCAGACTCCACTCTGATGGATCTCCTGCATTTCTGCGAAACAAATCAGCATCAGAATTACACATTCTAAAGAGGCAAACCTTGCCTGTGATATAAATAGGATCTGCTGGAGAGACAAGTATATATCCCAGGGGTTACCCCGTCGCTGGAACAGGCTCCTCATCCATGTGAAGCAGAGTTCCTCCCTAACCCAATTCAAGAGCAACTTGGACAGTTGGATGGGGAACAGGCAATTCATCCCTGGTTTGGCACCTGTGCTGCTAATGGACACATGCAGCCTGTAAATGATTCTTTCCCAGAACACTGCTTGAAGATGTTTCATCTACCATACCCCTGCTTACACATACCAAGGGTGCCAGAACTTGTCAGAGATTTTGGATGCATGGCTAGGCTTAAAATAGCCCCCATGGTCGTTAGCTTAGTACATACCTATGAAGTTATGAAACTATTAGCTGTCAATCCTTGAAAGCCCACACAGGAGCACTCTCCTCAGTGGCAGAATGCCACCCTGCTTACACATACCAAGGGTACCAGAACTTGTCTGAAATTTGGGATGCATGGCTAGGCTTAAAAAGGCCTCAGTGATCATTTGCCTAGTACATACCTATGAACCTTTGAACCTATTAGCTGTCGATCCTTTTAAAGCCCATACAGGAGCACTCTCCTCAATGGTAGAAAAACTCTGAAGGGCTTGGCATCAAAACCAGTGTATTTATTCAGCTCAGCACAAGCTGACTACTGGTTTGAAGGAATGGAAGCTGCCCTGAAGCTATGGAGGCTGGCCAGCTGTTATAGCCTATGCAGGATATAACCCAAATAGCTTAGGCTACTGAAGCAGTGATCAATATGAAGAAAGTACAGTTGTGTAAGTAAACTTACTATAATAGTAGATATTCAAATGATCATTACTGCAGTAGCCATAGCTATATGGGTTATATCATGCCAAGGATATAATAGCTAGCCAGCTTCCAAAGCTTCAGGGTACCTTCCACACACCCAAACTATCAGTCAGGTCAAGCTGAGCTGACTAAAAAGACAGGTCTGGGCACAAAGCTCTTCACAGCTTTCATGCCAACAGAGAGAGGGAGGCTGAACCCATAAAGGGCAATGTTAAGAACTACAAAAAAAAATACAAGTCCACACCCTAGCATATAGAACACACCAAAAATACAAAAGGGATGGATGGGGTGAGCAGCTACTGTAGAAGTGATTATTCCAGCATCTAATGTTAAGGTAAGTTTACATACACAACTGTACTATGTTCATCACACTGATAAGTGCTGCAGTAGCCTTAGATATATGGGTAGATTACCCTAGTTTACTACATTTGAGAGATGGAAGGAGGAGGGACTAGAAGCCCGTGGGGAATGGGCCTAGCAAAGCCTGATCTGGACCTACAGAAGGAATCAAGCTTATAAGACTTCCTAAACTTATGTACAGAGGACCAAGCTGCTGCTTCTAGAATACTTATAGAATCCAATCCTTTCCAAAAAGCAGTAGATGAAGCCAAGGTTCTGGTAGAGTGGGTCTTCACCCTGCCTGGAGTAGTTTTCTTGTGGTGAGTACAACAAAAGGTAATAATCTTGGACAACATTTGGAAATTGTCTGTTTTGACAGAGGTTGCCCCTTCTTACCTTCACAAGAAATGAACTGATCTGAATATCTGAAAGAATTAGTTATGTCAAGATGATATGTGAGTTGTCTGTTGACATCCAAGGTATGAAGTATCCATTTTCCATCATTTTTGGTTCAAGAAAGAAAATGGGGAGATGGATAGTTTGACTTAAATTAAACCTGGAATACTGCTTTAGGAATGAAAGAAGGATTCATTCACAAAAAAAAAAATACTGTGTCTGTGGAAAACAAAATATGGTTGACTCAACATAAGAGCTTGCAGAGGTCACAGCAATCAGTAAAATTGTTTTCCATGTTAAGAACTTCAAGTCAGCCAGGTTAGCTGGTTCAACTGTAGTAATTGTTAGCTTCTATAACACAAAATTAAGATCCTAAGGAGGGGCCACCAGTTTTCTTTGAAGCCTCTTATACAAAATCCCTTTCAAAAACATTTTGACATGAGAATATATTGAAACAAGAAAATCCATGGGCAAGCATGCTGATAAATGAAGCTTGATGGAGGGTTAATAAAGGCCATATAGCATTAGTAACTCACATAAACATTGTAAAACCAATGAGCAACTAGCCCTGAATGGGTGCTGGCTATGTTGTTGGCACCAACTAGAAAACCTTTTCTAGTTGCTAATATATGATTTTCTAGGAGCAGGCTTTATTGCCTTCATTAGTACCTGCTGCACATCCTCAGCAAACTGGTGCCTAAAAGGAATTAAAACCCTCTCATTCAGGCAGTCAGTTGAAGTTGATCGGGGCCAGGATGTATGAAACACTCCTGATATTGTGTGAATAGATACATTCTGTGAGGAAGCTTGTATTAACTGCCCATGGCCATTTCCAAAGGAAGGGAGGACCACTGTTGTCTGGGCCAGAAGGGAATCAGTACAATGATCTTGGGAGATTCCTTCTGAATCTTCAAAAGTACCCTGGATATTAGAGGAAAGGTTAGAAAAGCATACAGGAACATTCCTATCCAAGGAAAAGAAAAAGCATCTATCTTCCAGGTCTTCTTCCATACAGTCCTGGTGCAGAATCTTGCCTGATGACTATTTAGAGAGGAAGCAAATAGGTCTAGTTGAGGAACTCTCCATAAATAGTTCAAATCTCGAATAATTCCCTGATCTAGTTTCAATTTGTGAGGGTCTGCCCTTGCCCTGCTCAGCTTGTCTGTCACACAGTTATGCTCAACAGATTATAGGTTGCCTGTAGAGTGAGAATGTGCTGTGAAGCTATATCCCAAGCTAATATGACTAGTCTGCAAAGGGGATACGACATGGCTATCCATTTCTTCTTGATATATCAAATGAATATGGTATTGTCTGTAACAACTTCAACAGGTCCCAGGGACCAAAGATGATTCAGAGGGTTGAGTATCTTGATTAGGGCAAGCATCTCTTTTATACTTATTTGCTCATCTGTCCATGGTGTCTCACACTTATTGCACTTTTATCTCTCCTGAAACTGCTCCCCAAGCAAAGTCCATGGCATCTGGGTTGACTGACTGTTTTGGGACAGGGAGGAAGAAGGAGAGACCCAGATTAAGGGAAATTTGATTGCTACATGAAGTGATTTCTTTTCTAGCAAACCCTAGCACTGACATTTGAAAAGACAAAGGATGTTGGTGCTGGAACTGAACAGACTTGTTACAGTACCGAATAACTTTCACATGAGACAGTTCAGCAGAGAATGACAATCTCCTTTATTGCACAGAAAGACACATACTGGAATGAACTACAGCAATCTTCATTTTTATGCCTATTTTCATTAAAATTAATATTACTGTAATGATTACAAAACTGTCAGTGCTGATTAGAAATCAGTACTACAGCATTAATTTTGCTAACCAAGATCTCATGACTGCTTGTTAATGACATTCCATATTAGGCACGAGTTCTGAATTCCATGCTAGAACAAATTCTATGATTTTCTAACCCTGTTAGCCCTTGTTAATATTAGGCAGAAAGCAAACTACAGATGCATACTATAGAACATTCAAAAACATATTATATGTCTTGATGGAACAAAAATGCAATCTGAATACTGTAAATAATGATTAGTAAAACATTCAATACTCGGTACTTTACTATGTACTTTTACACATTCCCCTTAAACAGACTACCATACTAAAATCTTTTAATAATTTATTTCTATCTTTTACTGCAGTATAATCTTTACTAATAGTGGTCAAAGGCAGAGTCTCAATCAAATTCAAACTGAAATTTTCTCGATTGTAATAATTTTAAAATGCATGTTTTAAGCATAAAAAAAGCAAACCTAACTGTATTATTATAATGGCTATAAGCAAGAAAAACTTTAGAATCCCTCCTTCCCAGCCAGAGAAAAGGTTGGTTAACACTCAACAACTTTTTCAATTATTTCTACGTGACTATGTAAAGTACCAGTATTATCAGGAACAAAACAGCAGCACTTCATTTGGAAGAGTGCACAAATACTCCATTTAGATGCAAGGGTAAAGTCAAATGCAATGCGGTTCGTATTACTACACTGCACACTGCAGTCCATTCTTGAGTTGGTAAATTACATGGACTCAGAAGTGGAATTACTTAAAATCTCCAGGAGCTTAGATAATTTCCTAATATCCCAGATTGATTTCACCTCCCATAAGCAAGAATAATGGCTGTCCAACAAGTTAATAGAAGCAACAATCCTGTAGTAGACACTCACAGTGTTTATTACATAACATGCAAAGTTTTGGGGTTTTACCCTTCATCGGTGCTAACAATTAACAGAATTAATTTTTATATTAAAATTACATGAACACATGACAAAGCCAACCAATCATACAAGTGATAAAATCAACCAATATTTAAAACACATTAAAGGCACATGCAAAAGTGCATTTGCTTATTTCATTAATGACATTGCATTTGGTTTTTAACTAAAATAGGTTTGATACTAACAACAGCACTGTTTAATCCAGGGGCATATCAGCCTGTAGCCTCAGTGTCCAATTATATTCCCTTATTTCCAAAAGATAATTTATATTACCTCCTCTAATATTCTTGTGAACAACCTCCATGACCCTGAATTTAAATTTGTGAGTTACATCAGTATCCAAACCGTGTTTTGGCAGACCATTTGCTTCAATACATCTGCTTATGTCTGATTTATGCTCTATAATATGATCTTTGAGTTTCTGACTACATTTACCTACATAAAAGCAAGTACATTTGCAACATGTTCCTAAATACACCACATATGTAGTGTTACAAATAGCTTGACAGGAAAATTCATAGGTTTTATTTGTTACTGGATGCATACAAATGCTATCACATGTAAGATCTTTACAACAACTGCAGTTGTAGCATGGAAATGTCCCAGTCCTATTTAGACCTTTACTTATATCAGTCATCTTAAAATCCTTATAACACAATCTCCTTTTTAAATTCAAACAATTCCTGTAAGCAAACTTTGGTGTTTCATCTATTAGACTCCTTAGCTCAGGCATGGAGGTCAGAATATTCCAGTTTCTCTTTATTATTTTTTGCACTTCCCAGATCCTTATAAGTAGTCATATCTTATTTTAACATTGGGTCTGTAGCCTGTGGTTTGTTTTACATATCTTATTTTAGCCTCATTACAAGAATTCTGTTCCCTTACTAGTTCAGCAATGCCAGATTCACTAAAATAAGGAGAAGCAACTTGTCCCCTTTGTGCAATTACTGTATTCATAATCTCTGTCACCACTTGTTCATTGTATTTTCTTTCCTTAAATTCCAAGGCTAACTCCCTCATTTGTTGCAAGCACACAGTTCTATTGGTGTTCAATCTACTAACCCTCATAAACCGTGCCTTGACTATACCCCTAAAAACATGGGGGGGGGGAGGCATGCATGTTCCCTCCATGAGTGTACTTGTTAGTATGAACATGTTTCTTATGAACACTCGTACTCAAAAGACCTATGTTCTTATCTACTTTTACATTTAAATAATTGATAGTATTGGCTGAATAATTCATTTTAAACTTTAAAAATGATGTAGTATCATTTAAATATCCTACATATTCTTTCAAAGTTTCCTCATTACCGTTCCATACTAAAAAACAATTGTCTGCAAATCTTTTATACAATAAAACAGTATCAAGGTGGCAATTGTTGCTATAAATAATTCATTCTCCCATTGGTTTAATACTAGGCTTGCATAAGTATTGGCCATGGGAGTTCTCATGGCCACCCCCATAGTTTGTAAATAGTATTGGCCTTCAAAAATAAAAACATTTTTGGTCAATACCATTTCAATTATATAGCAAATATTTCTATTTCCTTGCCTGACATGTCTGTATTTGTACATAAAAATTCATGAATGGCATTTATCGGGTCTATATTAGAACATTGAAGTTTCATGTCTTCGAATGTTCTAATATCGACACCTAGTAACTGAAAACTGGTAAGACCGAAAATTTAGAACATCAAATTTTTTCCTAGGGAAAAAATTTGCTGTTCCAAAACACATACGCACAACACAAACACACCAAACAAACAGCAATCCACACACATACACCTAAAATCTTACATCTAAACCTACACTAAGCTGTACATACACCACTATCTACCCACTTACCTTAACCCAAACCCTAACCCTAAGGTCCGTCACTATCACACACACACCTCACCTGCGCCCTAACCCTAACTCACCTATCCCACCCCAACCCTCACTTCCACACAATCGCACACTTACCTGAACCCGACCGTAACTTTCCACCACAGAGTTGAAAATAGCGAAGCGGCAGGAAAGGACAACCAAATTCTTTCCCTAGGAAAGAATTTGGTTATCTAAAACTTTGCTATTTTCAGCTTTCGCTTATTAGGTGTCGATATTAGAACATTCGAAGATGTGAAACTTCGATGTTCTAATACAGACCCCATTTATCTCATAATCATTTAGAATCAGAATAACCAACACAGGTTCATTGGTAGGTACTAGGCTATCAGCCCTGGGGCCTATATAAGCCTAGACAAAAAAGTTCCCTGGCTTTCACCACCCAAGAAAGCTATTTTTCTGCTCCCCTGTCTAGCAGAGCCACCGAAGTGATCCCCAGGGTGAATTTCCTATCCAATAGTCAAGATTTTTCTTAAAGAGGGATAATGAGGAGCTTTGCTTGACATGAATGGGTAGTATGTTCCAGAGCATAGGAAGTCTCTGGGATAGGAATCTATCCATCCAGCATGTTCTGTTTATTGTGGTGGCAAGGTTTAGGTCCCTGGAGTGTGTGGCTCGGAGGGATTGGAGTTTCTTTAAGTGTAGCCAGTCCAACAGATATGGGTTTCACATGGCTTTGTATGTTAGGCAGAGATCGCCTCTGAGTAGGCGATAAGCGATGGAGTAGAGCTGGAGTTTTTTGAGACGGTCTGCGTATGGCATCTGTTTGAGGCCGGTAATCCTCTTAGTGAAGTATTTCTGTGGCCTTTCTAGTTGTTGTAGATGCCTTGCGAGGTACATGCCAAACGGGACATTGTACTCTATAATGGGTCTGATGAGGGATGAGTAGAGAGGAACAATGACCTCTTTTTTTCTGGAGGTGAACCCCTCTGTGATGAGGTGTGTCACACAGACGGATTTTCTGACTACTGCGGTGATGTGATTATCAGGGGAGAGACTACTGTCCACCTGTGTCCCAAGGTCTGTTATCACACTTTTGGTGTTTAGTAGGCTACTGCCTATGTGATAGTTCATGGGTACAGTGTTTTTCCCAAAGGGGATGACAATGCACTTCTTGGCATTGAGCTTGATGCCATGGCTTTGACACCAAGCATCAGTCTCAGTGAGGCCCTTTTTAGAATGTCCACATCATTAGGCAATTCTATTATGGCACCTAGTTTGCAGTCATCTGCGAACTTCATTAGCCGAAGACCTGCTGTATTAGCCTGGACTTCTGAGACATAGATACCAAACAGGAGAGGACCCAGGACTGAGCACTCTGGTACTCCACTTGTCACTGGTCTGAAGTTGGATTTGGAGTCAGCTACTTTCACTGTGTGGGTTCTGTCAGTGAGCCAGTTGGCCACCCATCTTGTGACATACGGATTTATGTCCAGTCTAGTGAGTTTATCTATAATTCCAGAGTGGGGGATGGTGTAGAAAGCCTTGTCGAGGTCACGATAGTCTGTGTGCATTACTTTACCCTCGTCCACGGCTCTGGTGACTGCTTCCAAGAAGTCAATCAGGTTTAGGAGACATGACTTACCTTTTACAAACCCAAATTGAGTGGGGTCCAGAGTGCATTTTGAGGTTTAGACTTCTAGCATTGAGTAGCATTATGCTCTGATTTTGCTTGCTTATACCTGCTATGGTGGTGAGTTTGTCATTTTAACCTTGTCTAATAAAGGCACTATAGGGGTGGCAAGAGCCTTTGCCAGTATTCGGAATCCCAGGGGCGACAGGTGCAGGCCATCTCTGGCAAAGCATCGTGGTCTGTCGATCATGTCATCCCAGACAGACAGACACTGGATCCCCTTAGAATGACACCAGAAGCTTAGCCAATTGTTTTGTCCTTGTATTTTGGTATCATGCTGGGTGATGGCAGGATGCTACTCAGGGCTAGGGTCATACCTGCCTGGACTACATGATCTGAGAGGTCCTCCATGTCTCTTTTCATGTAGTCCAGGGAGGTACGTCTCAGGTCATTCAGACCAACATGGACAATGATAGAGTCATAATTGTACTTGTTGTGGAGTGACCCAAGTGCTTGCATTATGTGGAGGATCCTGGCACCCGACAGGCAGCTGACAATAACTTTCTCCTTGTTTAGCCTGGTGAGTGGGACATCAGTTTGCCTGACTATAGAGTCACCTATGACTAGTGGGTTGGGTACGTTGTTTTGCCTTATGGGCTGAGGTTCAGTGGCACACTGATTTTGTGGGCTATGTGTAATGTGGGTAGTGTTGGGGGGTGGTGGTTGCTTGCATTTCAGTTTTGGAGGTCTCTGTTGTTTGGGCAGATTTTTATTGAGAGCCTCTGTGAATGCAGGTGTGTGTCTTGTGTTACTATACAGATATTCATTAAAGGTGTTACTTCTGTACAAGCTATACAATTTGGTCAAAAAGTCACCTGTATCTTTTATAAAACTTTTACAAAGAACCAAATATTTATTTAAAACAGTTTGTACGTAAACATACAGTGGTTCTGTGATCCACCCTATCTCATAGACAATCTGCCTCATGGAGGGTGGGTCACTGATTTGTGAATCTTTGGCAAACCATAAATTATTGGTATCACAGGACAAGGAACAGTAAAAAAATTTAAAAAGATCCAAAGAGATGCCACCTTGTAAATGCATATCATAAATCATCATATTACCTTGCATTATACATTTCTTGACATCAGCTAGGTCAATTTTCTTAAACGTGTTCACATCTAATAAGAACTACTGCATTAAATTTACATAATCGTTTCTATTAAAAAAATTACAACTGCACCACCTTTATCCACTTGTTTAAGAATTAAGTCTACACTGTTTTGCAAATGCTGGAATGCCTGATGTTCCTGGTAAGTTAAGTTGTACTCCCATTGCCTCAATTCAGCATCATACAGTGCCCTTAGATCCCATTCTCACAGTTTGTAAAATGCATCAACAATTGGGCAACTGTTCGGTACAAAAATATTGCTCTTTTTACAAACATTGCTAACAACTTGCAGACCATCCCTAAAAATGAGTTTTAAATTAAGATTTATTGTAAATATTTTAAGATCTGTTAGGGCATCGACCACATTATCCACCTTAGTAGGTATAAACTGCAAACCCTTGTTCAAAAGATTAATATCTGACATAGTCAAACAAGGTTAGATAAATTCAAAACATTAATGTTATCAAAAAGTACTATCTCTGTGGAAATTGTTTGCTCAATACCTGTGGGCTGTTGTTTTTCCTCTTTTTTTTCTGCTCATAGTGCTACATTGTTGTGACCTTCCTCTGGAACAATTCCACAACCGGTTGTCTATTTTCTCTGGTAGAAGCGGTACTATGGGTTTCATATATCTGGAAAAAACTCAGCACTTTGAAGATTTGCATTCCATTGTATTGGTTGATCAGATAAGGAGTCAGCCAACTGCAGGGTGGATGCTACTGCATGACACCATTTAAGGTAGTTGTTGAATGGATGCCCTGTTAATCAAACAAGCCGCAGTAATACTAACATCAGATGCTCTGACGGAAGTTTCTATAAAACTGGTTGAGAGCCATTTCCATTGGTTGCTTCATCATTTTTTGAACAATGATTGGTCACTGGCATGCTACCACATAAATCATTAGAAAAAGTATCTAAATCATTCAGTGTACTTTTCAAAATGCATTGAAGTACATTATTTTTTCATCTTTGGGCCACCGAAAAACATGTCTTAGTTTAAAGTCATTATTATCCATCTGCATCTTTCGTTTATTTTAGTGGTTTCAAGTCTTTTATCAAGAGCAACCAATCTAGACAACATCTGCTGATAAATGTGTGCTAAGCTCTCAAACACAGGCAAATTAACAATGTCATTTTCAACTTTAATAATCTCATCAACAGTTGTACTTCTATATCATGGAAGAATTCATTTATAAGAACCATATATTCGGCACTTAGCTTTAGATGTAATTGTTGCCATCTTCTCAAAAGCTCAGGATAGGTAATCGCATATGCTGGCATTTTTAATACATGAAGATTTCTAGGTACAAACCCAAGATCCAAATAAGCAGAATGGCTTACACATTGTCATTGGAGCTTCTTATAGGTTTGTACCATCTTTTCAAGTGCAGTTATAAGATGACTCTGGGCAACAGCTCCCACATCCTCTACATCAGGGCTACTTGAGTACAACAGCAATGGATTATCAGACCTCGTTAGCATGTTCCACAAAGAACAGTTCATAACGAAGGAAGCAGGTGCATTCCTCAACTCCAGTGCAGGCTGTGTCATTATGAAATAAAGTAAATAGCATCCACAGTATATCTAAATCAAAACCAATAATTAAATATAATATAGGAATACTGCAGTTAACTAAAGCGGAATAAAATAAACCAACAGAAGTAACAATACCATAGAAGACACTATAACAGTTATATATGTTATTACATAATATGCAAAGCTTTCAGGTTTTACCCTTCATCAGTGCTAACAAACAATTAACATAATTCATTTTTATATTAAAATTACATGAACACATGACACAGCCAACCAATCATACAACTGATAAAATCAACCAATATTTAATATATATATTAAAGGCACATGTAAAAATGCATTTGCTTATTTCTTTAATGACATTGCATTTGTTTTTTAACTAAAATAGGTTTGATACTAACAGCACTGTTTAATCCAGGGGGCATATCAGCCTGTAGCCTCAGTATCCAATGTCCAATAAATTACCCCATCACCAACATCCATGTGAGCAGGCCCTTTAAAAAAAGTTTGTTGTAGAGTATTATGATATACTAAGGATGCATCTGTTTTACCACCTCGGTAAGAAAGTCTCTCTTGTGATGAACATTGTGAATTTTGCCTTCCGGTAAGTCAGTTTTTTGCTGAAAAGCAGAAATAACACGACCAATATAGCAACAACCAGACCAGTCTGTAGGTAACCACAGATACACTTGATTACCATAAATATAATAATATTAATGCAAAGCTGCCATGCCCTGCCCACCAGCCCCATCATAAATATTCCAAGTAAAACTGCAAGTACTAATTCTAACAAAAAGTGTCCCATTTTTATGATAGCAAACAAATCCTTTATCAGTCTTGGCTACTTGAAGTGGCATTACAGTAAAAGGCACACAAACTTGTTTACTCTCTCAATTTTTAGCAAAAAAAAATATATATATAATAAGATGAAATTCAATATGAAGCTCAGAATCAGTCAATCAATGGAATACCCTCATCATGTGCAGCAGGCATATGTGCACAAACCCAGCAGTTGCTAAATGAAGTTTGGCAACAAACCAAGTTGTCTCGGGACATCTTCATGTAGGGTTAGATAGATATTAGTGGATGTTAGGTGAGTTGAGGAAGTGAAAAGGTTAAGAAGAGGCAGGGGGGATTGGGAGGAAATGAGATAAGGGTAGAGGGAGGGGCTTAAGAGGTTTAGGCAATGTGTAGCTGGGTAAGCAATCACAACTGGCGTGAGCTTGCAAAGGCAAGTGATGTCCAAGACGACCTTTGGTACTGTGGAGCAGGAAGGCCTTGATGAGGGTGGTGAAGTTGGTAAGTAGTCAGGATTGGGTGTGAAGTGGAACTGCATAGCATGGTAGTGGGGTTGTTATTTTGTTGTATTTTGACAGGTAGTTTATGTGAGTTGATACTTCTGCTGCATTAAACGGAGGGAATAGGGTTAGACAATAAGAAGGTCCTTTTAGGTATTCTGATGGACAGGGAGGCCTTGATCAATGCGAGCAGGTGGAGAAGGTGCCCCCCCTTTTTTTTTCAGTTTCTCTTCCTTGTGGTATGTGTGCTGGGGGTGGGCAGTTGTGGTTGATAGCAGGGTAGCTAGTTGGACTATAGCAGTTTCTAAGGGGTACATGGCTGGCAGGCTAGCGGTCAGTTAACATGTGCTGCAAATAGCTGGAGTCCTTTACTTGGCTGCTGTGCTGTTGCAAGTCATTGTGGAGATTTGCAGTGAGGCAGCACAATCCCCTAATTGGTATGGAAGGGAGCCTTTGCAATTGCACAAAAAAAAAAAAAAAGTACGGAAGCTGCCAGTTTCTTCACTCCTTACCCCTCGTTTCAACCTCTCATGCAGGTCTTGGGTGTCCTTCTTTGCTTTTTCAATATTTCAGTGGAGTTTGGGGGTTAGAGGAAGTAGCAACGGGCATTTTGCGGGCCGCGGATTCCATGGGGGGAAGGAGGTTGCTACCGCACATGTGGCTGTAGCGTCAGCAGCTAATTAGTAAAAAAAAAAAAAAAAAAAAAAAAATTAAAAATAAAACTTTGATGAAAGGGTTATGGGCCAGTTATTGTGGAAACCTTTATGTGCTGTATTTCACGTACTTTGTACAAACAGCACCTCACGAGTGCACTGCATTTAGAACAGAAGGGCATGTGAAGTTTCCAAATGAGAGCTGTGGCAACAGGGTATACTCTAGTTAGTTGTTGACATTCTGCTGTCTTTTGTAGCTTAAGGCAGTTGTCATTTTCACGGAGGGTACTGCTAACTTTTCCAATGCATTTTCTGCTCCTAAAGCCACATGATTACTTAGCCTGGAGCATTTCATTGGCAGGGTAGTTATGGCTCAGTTGAGTGGTGGGACCGTGTTTGCTTGGCATTCACTGTCATTCCTTAAAGTAAAAAAAAAAAAAAAAAAAAAAAAAAAAAAAAGAGGGGGGAGGGAATGTTGACCTGCGAAAGCGGTGTGATGGGAGAGGGGTCGCTGATGTGAGTTCATCGTGATTGTTGCGCTGTAGCACCATGTGAATGTTGATTGACAATGTGTTTGTCACACCGATGGCTTGAAATGGCTTTGCATGGATTACTCATTTGTTTCCGGTGTGTTGAATACACAGTCGATTGGGTTAGTCCATTGAAACGTATTAACTATGATCTAATGTACTGGAGTGTGCTGCTTAAGGCTTGTGAAATGTGAGTGGGGCATGATTTGGGGCCCATTCGGAGTATCCATTCCTCCATCTTGCTGCTCCATCTCATCTATCAAGTCTGTTGGAAGCTTTGAGTTTTCACAGGATAGAAGGCTCTCCGTGCAGAGGCAATATGGCTTTCACTCACTGTTAAGGGGAGGGGGAGTGATTACCATTTGAATTTAACGGAGCCTAGCTGATGCAAAAATTGGGCAGTTCGCTTCTTGCTGGGAGACCTTGTGAAGGCTTGATGTATCAGAAAATGTAGGTGGTAGGGGAGGGGGGGTCTTACTCTGCAGAACAGGACTCCAGTCCCTGTGTGTGTGTGTGTTTTTTTTCCCCCAAGCGGCAACTCATTAAAGACTGAAGTCAGAAAATAGACAATTGAGTTTCAGACTTCATCCCCTTCAGACTATTCATGCCAATATACAATATAGAGCAGCAGTTTTGCTGGCTGGAGAGCACCTGTTGGTATATTGGAGCTTTGTCATGCCTTTCAACTGTACAGATTTCATAGAATGTCCAGATTTTGCTTCATGTTTGGGTTTGTTTTTCATAGAGTTGTAGTTTCGGCAGTTAATGGCAAAGCATTAAAGCCTGAAGTTAGGAGATAATGCCAGACATTTGAGTTATCACTTTATACTATTCAGAGGATAACGCAGCCCCTTTTTGATTTATGGATTGTGAACACCTATTGCTCTAAGTGGTGGAGAAGTATGGGCTTTGCCTGCATTGTCTGGCCTAAGAGGTTGAGAGGTATATGTGTTAGTTTTTGTCATTGCTTGCAAGCAAATGGATAGAACGTGGCACACTTACTAATGGCTTAGTATGGTAGATTAACAGCCTCAACTGGGAAGGTTAAACAGGTTTAAAAAAAAAAAGAAAGAGTTGATGGGGGGGGTATTGCAGTGGGTCCCCTTGATAGCACTGTAAGCTGCTAGTAAGCTATTAGGTTTGCTGCATTTTGACCATTTGTTCGACATTATGTTTGGTTAGGGTGCCTCATTTGGAGAAGGAAGGTTAAGAGCTAGGCAGATGGTTTTGCAATATAAGTTAGCTTGGCTTATGCAGGGCGCTAAGCGATGTGCTATGGAATCGCAAGGTTACCCCGGTTGTGGATACTAATAGGTTCCCCTCAGGTGTGGGGTTTAGTTGTCACATATTCGATTGGTAGTTAAATTTATAGTGGGTGTTTGATAGGTTTATTGGAAGCATAGCTTCTGTTATGGTTGCTTTGTCATAAATGGTGTGGCGGTGGTACACTCCTTCCCGGGTTGGCAGGATAGGTTTTTGAAGATGTCTTGAAATGTGCATTATGTATTTTAGAGTTACATGTCTTTTCTTTCTTGCAGATGGGGTTCTTTTTTGGAACGCTGCTGCTATAATTTGGAATAGGTGGGTATAAGTGGAACCTTCTCATTATATCTTAGAGGATTTACTTTTGTCTGTTTCTTTGTAGATGGTGGTATGATGAGTACCAGTTGTGGCGCTACACAAAGAGTTTGCAGATGATGAAAGCAGTGGCGAGTGAGGAGGTTACACATGGGGAGCACAAGTGGGCAACAGTTACTGATAGAAGTAAGTGGATTTCAAAGTTGTTGAGTTTTGATAGAGGATTTACACTGCTAGCCAGGGAAGGACAGGCATTTGCATTTGTGATCTCAGGGTTAATTGGGGGTGTAATCTGTACTAGTAACAGTTTCAGTATGTTAGATCAATGTTTGAAAGGTGCCTGCAGAGGGCTTGTGGTTACAGGTAATGCATTTTAGTGCTCATTAAGGCACGTCACGATGGATGGGGTTCATTTAGAGGGAGTGGAGTCACCAGACTCTTAATATCATAAAAATGTATTAGGCTAATGGCTTTGGAGCTATTACAAGCTAGAAAAGGCAGCTCTATTTACAAGCTAGACAAGTTCGGCTCTTATTTCTGTGGATAACATTGATCACAATTGTCCAAAAGGGATATGAGTCAAAAAAAAAAAAAAAAGGGGGATTGGTCCCGTATTTTGGTGAAGAGTGTGGCAAACACTCTGTAGTGGTAGGGGTCCTTGTTAGCGCCTCCACGTTAAGAATTATTGGTATAGTGCATGTAGAATTTATTGTTTTTTCTTTTCCTTGCAGATTGCTGAAGTGCAGAAGGCATCATGCAGTGGCTTGAAAAGGGGATCTGAAAGGTGATGCTTTTTAATAGAATGGGTGTTCTTGCCACTGGAATGGGGCACAATAAAGGTCTGAGTAATCACCTTATTAAGGCATGTTACAGCTCTGCTTAATTAGTGGGAGCTGATTATTGCATTGGTATAGGGGGCAAGTAAGAAAGTGGAAGGTAGGGGGGCCAGGGGAAAACTGTTGGGATGGTTTATGGGGAGTCTGGGGATCACATGGGATGAGTAGAGTCATGACATTCATAGAAGCACAGGAACTTATTAGGCTAAAGTCTTATGGTTCTTGTAAGTCACTGAAGTTTAATCCTTGCTTCTAGGTGCGCTGCTTACATGGGAGCTAGAAGATTTAAGAGAAGATTGGTTTCAGCCATAGGTCAAGTTTTGATTTCTTATAACAGGTAGAGGTAACATAGGGGAAGTGAACCATCGAGGGGAAAGGCCAGGAACAAGAGTGTTTAAGTATGGTTAGTATTTTCAGTGTTCTAGTTTGGTGGTTGCTAGGAGTATAGTGGGGTGGCCTGGGTTCTAGTCCGGATTGTCATTTGGTAATGAGTGAACTGGGGATCTTTATGGCTGGGCACGTTGTGTACTTCATTGCTGCAAATAGGCAAGTTTTCAGGAGCTAGGTCAAGGGGTGCTGGTTTTCTGTCATTGAGAGTTAGGGCAATAAAGTTTTGAAGTTAGATTATTCCCTACTGTAATCGGGTTAATGCACAGCCAAAACTGGGTAGATTGGTGGGATAAGGTGATATGCTATAGTTGACAGGGTGGGGATATGGGTTGCCATTCTGAACAGGCTGAGCCATGATTAGTTGCTGGAAGGAAGTGGTTTAAAAGGAATGTATTCTCTTGGATGGGATGTCCTGGTGGTACAGGAGTCATGGGTAATTCTACTTTAGTTTCATTAGGGTGTGTTTCAGGGATGGTATGCAGGATCCCAAGGGTTTTACAGATGATGGGTACACCGAATGATGTTTGGCTTAACCCTTCCCATTATGGGAGGTAGTTGGTTGAACAATTTTGGGTAGAAGGGAGGGGGAACAGCCTGGTCAGGGTGGTTGGCGGAGAAGAGGGACAGGCTTGCCCTCTTCTGTTCCCCCTCTGGTGTATGGATGTTCACTTCAAGGAGCTGGGGAAAGAAAAGTGAGCAGCTGGAGGAAGCTTGCTGAATAGATGAGTATGCTGAGGTAAGGATGCTGCTTATTTGGTGGAAGGTAATTCAATGAATGGTATATGAAGTGAGATGAGACGCTGCTTCATAAGTACAGTAAACAAGCAGAGGTATGGACCCTGCTTACTGAGCAGGGTGAGTAGGTACGCTGCCCTGATTAGCATTACAAGGATGGCACTTTATAAGTTAAGTAAGTGAGCAGAGGTATGGACGCTGCTTGCTGGGGCAGGGTGAGTAGGTACGCTGCCCTAATTAACAGTTCAAGGATGTTTATGTTGTGTTTAGAATCAATGATATTATGTGGAGTTGTAAATAAAGTTGGTGAACACAGCTATGTTATGAAAATTTTAATAAAGGTCGTCAAATGTCATTCGGTGTTATGTTTTTATTGAAGGGGACTGGGACAATGCTGAGGGTCTGTGCATAAGTATGCAAGGCAGCAGTAAAAGTATTAAATTCAGGATGCCATTTAGGAGAGATCTCTTCAGTTCTAACCAAATGCCTGTCTCTATTTATAGCAAAGCAAGGATTTCTATTAAGAAATGATTCTGTAACTACAGTTACAATAGTTGCAGAGAATGATGCACTCATGGTTTCAGGTGATAATGATAAAAAGCACAGTCATTGTAGTGATGATTGGTTCACAGGAAAAGCAAGCATGTTGGGTCTGGAGAGGATTAAGAAGTAATTGTAAACAAGTATGCTGGGTGGGCTGTTCATTGTGCAAATGAAATTGATAACCAAAAAGTCATTGCCTCAAAGGCTTGAATTGCAGATGATTTAGAATGGGAACATTGTTTAGAAAAAGCAATGTCCAAATCAGTATTCAAAAGGCAAGATGAATCAGTAATGCTGAAACTGGAAGCAGGAAAAAATGTTGTCAGAATCAAAGAAGAATCACTGAAAGTTAAATCAGAGCAGGATGAGGCAACAGATTCACATTGTTTAACTTCCTGGTCAGGCAACAGAGGTAGTTTAACTACACTTAGTTCCAGATACAGGCTGGACTGCAGGTGTAAAATCTGGTTTCTTATAATAATTTGGTAACCCATGCAAAAAAGGATTTAAAAGCAAAGTTTTCCATTGTACAAAAGCTTGTTCATGATAATCCTGCCAGGGTAAAGGTTCAGGGATATCTTTCTTTAAAAATTCTAAGAAAAGTCTTCCCACTTCAGCATAGTTAGATATCCATTGTTAACAATAATCTGCCTAGCACTCCCTAAAATAAGATGTCACGAGTGTTGAACCTGGAACTTTCACAACTTCAATTTATTTTTGTTAACGTTAAATCCTAAGTCTGCTGAGTCAGAAAAGAAAATAGTATTTTATTAACAAGCATGCACAGTTCTTGAAGCTAAAAGCAAATCATCCAGATATTGAATCAAAGCAGACCCACAAGGAAATGTAATATTATCTAGTTGTTTCTTCATTTCTCTACAGAATAAAGTAGGAGATTCTACATAACCTTGCGATAACCTTGTTTAAGTGTATTGCTGACCCTTATAAGTAAAGGCAAACAAATACTATCAACATGTATAGGGATAGAAAAGAAGGCAGATGAAATATCTATCAGTGAGAAGGTGGTGGCATCTGAATGGCGAGAACTCAGTATTCTTGCAGAGCTGGGAACAACTGGAAATGTCTGCACTACTATAACGCTCGTACAGACCTATATGTCCTTTTTCCTGGTTTCTTAATTGATAAAATTGGAGTATTACTGCAAGTTGGGATAATGATACACTGTTGTACCAAGGCAGAAATAACACGTTCAGCTCCCTGTTCTGCTTCTACCAACAAGGAATACTGAACTACCACTGTCAGGCACTCACAAGGTTTTAAAGTTATATGAACAGGTTCTGCATCCTGTATGAACCCTATCTCACTGTCATGGGTAGTCCATAACTGCATTAGGATGGCATTCAGTTCCTCCATGTCTACATTTTCTACTTGCTGTTCAACTGTTAAGAAAGCAAAAAGGGCATCTTCACTGAACAAATAATGTTAATATATAATCCTTGAGTTTCATTATGGATACATCAGGTGTACAACAAACAGTATATGTACATGTGCATAGTAAATCTCTTCCTAACAGATTTAAAGGAGATGAAATTCCTACAATAAAAGCAAGCTGTTCTTTTAGTGGAGCAATTTAGATAGGGACAGGTTTAGTGTCTGGATAGTCTATAGGAGCTACAGACACACATACACCCCAAACCATGTGTTTAGAAAGTGGAAGGTTTTCAGAGTATGCCAAAGTAATCATAGATCTAGTAGCTCCTGTGTCTACAAGAAATGGCGCAGACGTATTTTCCACTGTAACACTGACAAAGGGACCATCTTGGTCAATCGGTACCAAGGGAAACAACTGTAGTTCCTGACTATGGCTGTCCGAATTAGTTTGTTGCCATACTGGTAGCTGTCAAGTAGTGTTCATACAGGAGGGTTTCTATCAGGTTGCTGTGATGTTTGATTGTTTGAAGAAGTTGTTTGTTGCCCAAGAAATGGACAGTCATTTCAACAATGCCCTGTTTGGCCACAATGAAAACAAGTATTTAACTGTGGTGCACCCTTTGGTGCTTGTCATGAGTCAGCGGGATAAAAGCTTTGCTTATACTGTCCTTGGAGTTGCTGAAAGGATTGGGCTCTACCTTTCCCCCTTGATGGGGGGGGGGGGGATACAAATTTTACTGATACTGTCCTGGGGGTTGCTGAAAGAATTGGGCTATACCATTTCCTCCATGATATCTTCTTCCCCACCCCTGCCCTCTTAAGTCAGTAATGAACTGGTGAAGTTGAATATCCACTAACTTTTTATTTTGCTCCTTTTCTTCTATAACAATATTGTCTGCTACATATTGTTACTGATTTTACAATTTCATGAATACCTAAACTTGGCCAATTTAAACAAACCTTTTTAATCTGCTCTTATATAAGAAGTAATATCTTACTACAAAAGCTGTTGATACCCTGCTGGCTGCCACACCCTCTGCTGAGATTTAAAATTGTTTACTGTCTTACCAGAAACTTACCTTACAGAAAATTTCTCTCTCTCTTTATGGCCCAATAGCAATTTCTAATGCAGCAGCGCACAAACTGCTTGGAAATCTGAGTCACAGCACCAGACTACTACAGTACCAAATAACTTTCACACAAGACAGTTCATCAGAAAATAGCAATATCCTTTATTGCACAGAAAGACATGTATGTGGGAGACTAGGAAATAAATACTCTGTCCCCATGAACTACAGAAATCTTCATTTTTTATACTGTTTTCATTAAAAGCAATATTACTGTAATAATTATAAAACTGCCATGACCAATTAGAAATCAATACAACAGCATTAATTTTGCTAAGCTCTAATGTCTGCTTGTTTAGGATAGTCTCTATTAGGAATGAGTTATGAATTCTATAACAGAACATTCTACTCAGAAAAAATCTTATAATTTTCTAACGCTGTCAGTACTTCCTAATATTAGGCAGGAAACAAACTAACATATACTGTACATATTGAAAAACATTTGAGATTTTCATTCTGCTGTGAAAGCATATTACAAATAAAATGCACACACAAACATTATTTCTCTACTCTGTACTTCTCACCCGTCACAGACTTCAGATACCATTGTATCTTAAGTCATGTGGAGTCTTGTTAGGGTTATCATGAGAATCGTAGATGCTGTAAAGACCCAAACTCCTGAGGTATTCCCACGCAGTGACTGAAGTCTAAGTGGAAAACCTCAAAAACAGATATATTTTTTTCCTGTGGAAGAAAAGCTCTCTGAACTGAGGTGTCTAGCTGACACCCCAGGAAAACAATCCTGTGAGATGGAGTGAAAAAAGACTTTTGAATGTTCTCTTGGAATCCCATCTTGTATAGAAGATCTCTCACCCAAGTGAGAGATTCCTGACACTTTGAAAAAGACTCTGCAAAGATAAGCAAGTTGTCTAAATATGGAAAAATGTGGATAACCTATAGCCTGCAATGAGCTATACATGGAGCTAGACACTGTGAACACTCTTGGTGCAGTGGATAGTCCAAAGGGTAAGGTAGAGAACTGATACTGTGATCCAGATAAACAAAACCTTAAGACACACCTGAAGTCTGGTTGAATAGGGATGTGATGATAAGCATCTTTTAAATCTAGTGTTATCAGGTAACGTGAATAAGGAAGAATACGTTAACAGGTTGTGAAGTGAAATAATTTTGGGCACTATCACAGACAAGTTTAGGAAAGAAAGATCCAGAACTGGTCTGGTATAGGTGGAAGTGAAAGAGTCTGGTCTGGTGGATGAGGAATTACCTCTGAAAAGAAGGCATTTCCTCCTACTGCCACCCGTAACCTTGATGAATGATCTTCAGAGCCCATTTGTCTGCAATTATCTGTTACCAAAGGGAAAAGTGAAGATTTAGACTTTCTGGAAGGGAAAAGGGACTGCCTTTGTGTGTGTGAATGTGTGTGTGTGTGTGTGTGTGTCCACTAAATAGCAATTCTAACTTGCTGGACTGTCCTTGGTTTGGGGGGGGGTCCTGAATTATTTTTGGACCCCCTGCCATTTTTTCTTAAATGTCTGTTTACCTTCATTTTGTTGACAGTGTTTATATTTTTTTTTCGACAAAATTGGATGAGGGGTTACAGAACCCCTTAGAGAATTTGGGAAAGCAGGACTGAAAAATCTTAGAGAGTCTCTGTATCAACTTACCCTTTTATCTGTACCAAAGGAACTAAGCACTAAATCTCTAGCCAATGAAAAATATAAAATCTCATTTTTCAAATTATCTGGGAGGTTCTGAGAATGTAGTCAGGCAAACTTCTTCAAAACAATAGCAATGGCCATTTGGGAAATCACAGCTTCATCCCTGGTTTGTTGCACAGGGCAGTGTGTAGATGCCCTAAGTCACAGGCATATACCAAAGTCATTCTAACCAGTGGGAACTGATAACTGAGAAATTTAGGGCATGAATGACTAGGCTGAAAAAGGGCTCCAATGCCATTAGCCTAGTAACCTCCTTTGATCCTACAGCCCTGGTAGAAATATCAGTTGATTCATACATGCACTGCAAACAATCAGTAGTGACTTGTGGAAGACACTACATTATTTAAAAGCAGATTTTTCCTAAGAAGAAGAAGAAACTGCAGAAAAAAAACACACTTCAGGCTTTCACAAGTAGTCCAAATAAACCTTAACATACGAGCCTGACAATTTAAAATTCCGAAAACCAGATTTGCAGAAGTATACACTTTCCCCCATACTTATCAATAATCTTTCTTGTCAGAAAGAATAGGATAGGAATTAACCAAATGTTTAGCAGCAGTAGGATTAACGAAATCTATAAAAGCTGGGTCAGGTTTGGGAAGAATGTATAAAAACTTAAAACACTGAGGAACTTTATACATTCTATCTGCTTTTTTAGGTGCAGCAGGCTATCAGGAAAACTGAAGGCGATGACACACATCTGCCAGAACTGACAGAACTGGGGAAATGGTAAAGGTTCTGGAAATTCCTTTTGTAACAGCTCATAGTATTTTCTGGGGGACTGATGCACCTCAGTGTTCTCCTACTGAAAACACTGGCACAGTCTACAAATAATCTCAGAGAAAGAGAAACTACAACAGGGGGAATAAGAAACCAAACTCTCCTGAATCTGAATCAGAAAACTGAGAAGAAACCCCAGTATCTATCCCTTCATCTTCTTGTCTGATTAAACAGGGAAGCCTTCCCTGTTACCTCCCCCAGGACCAACAAGAGTGACTCTCCCTTGCCCACCGAGGAGACCCCAGCAGCTGCAGAGGAAGTAGCTAATTCTCACTTTATTGTGGCTGTTGGTACTACACCAGTGGAATCTGGGGTAAAAGATGAGTGGTCTGAGTTTCAACAAATGGCCACAGCAGAGTCTCCCACCTGTGGCTGAAGCACCTGCTATGGTTTCAAAGGCTGTTTGCTTAACTTTTTTTTTATGTAGCTGGAAGAATGGCAGACCATGGGACCGATAGTTTGTTCCATGGTCAAGCAGAAAATGGTGCCTCTTTCCAGGGGGAAAAAAGCAGCAAAAGTCAGTAAAAATTTTAAGTCTTTAAATGTCAGAGATGCAGGAATTGTTTTGGGTATATAAAAGTAACATGACAATCTGATTTTAAAGTTTTTATAGTAGCATATATCTTTAAAAGTTGATGAGTTGACAATATTAGTTAATTGGGTAGGGTTTATAAGGAAGTTGTATTTATACTATGTTTGTTCTGATGAAGTCCTAGTATTAAGTGTAGAGGGACGAATGCTCTTGATGGAGTGGATTACAATAAATTTTCTTAGATTTTATGACTACGCTGGATTTTTGAACTCACACGTGCAAATGTCTCAAATTGAGTTTTTTTTTCCCTCTGCATAAAGAACATAACAAACAGAAGTATACAATTAATCAACAAATATACAAAATTTAAACACAGTATCATTAGTTAATAGTAGCCTCATGTAATGAGCTGTGAAACCTTTTCCAGTGAGAAACACTCTGGAAAATACATTGCATAAAGAACATAGTAAACAGAGGTATACAAATAATCAACAGATATAAAGCATATTACAGATGCTAATTTCTTCTGCTTAGATTCTTATGAAGACATTGTTAATTAGTATAACAATTTCAGTTCATTGCATTGTAATAACAATAGGATTCTGGCACATTCAAACCAGACCAATCTTTGGATAAAGTTAATTTGTTTCAAGAAACGTGCCTTTTTAAACCATAAATAAAATATCTTATCACATTAGTTATCACCTTTAGAAATTTCAAGGGCATATGGGATATAAAGATAAAAAATACAATAACAAAGGAAACACAAAAACGTAACACATATATTCTCTGATCCAACTCAAATCCTACCATCTTCCATTTGTTAAACTATTCTTCATTTTTTTTCATTTCCTCACATATCTTACTTACCAAATCTTATGACTACAATGCAGCCATTTCTCAAAACAGTATCCAAATGTTCTAATGTCACCTACTTTCCACTCAAAGATTGGGGCTGACTGGTGCAGGTCCTCAAGAGAATCACTGAGCTAAATTACCACTTACCTGGGAGCATCCAAGAGCTTGTAGCCTAGATTTTGGTATTTATGTGTCTTTTGGGTCATTAGGCCCTCAAATTTAGTAAATGGGAAAGAAGAATGTAATTCATAAGATGGGCAGTGAAAATCAAGTCCATTGCTCATCTGCTAAATAACAGGCTACAGCATGGCTGGAATATAAAACAAAATCCTGTAATGTAGAAAGCCAAGTAAGTAAAACCTAAACACAAAGCTCTATAGAAATCACTGATGTGATTATGCAAAAACAAAAAGTGATAGTGCTTACCCTTTACACATTCTTTTTCTACTTCTATGTCCTTTTATTTTTAAAGTTGTAACATACATAATTAGCAGTATTCTTGGGAATTTTCACTTTGAAGAAAGGAAAAGATGAACAGACATGATACACCCATATGGAATTGTGAAAGAAGTTGAGAGGGCTACAGCTTATGAGCAATGAAAACACTTTAATAAAATATTTTTGGTTTGCATACCATGGAAACCCAGTACATGGTACACTTATGAGTTTAGAACAAGCACTGTTTGTATAATACTAATAGACTAACTTCATAGGGTTGGCAGTGTGGCCTAATGGTTAAGGTGTTTGCCTTACAAACACATGGTACAAGGTTTGAATCTCACAGGGGATAAGTGGCTAGGCTTAAAATGGCTCACAAGGGCAGTTAGCCTACTGCTAACCTATATATTATATTAACATTGGACTTGGCTTAATGGCTAAGATGTTTGCCTTACAAACACAAGGCGCAGGGTTTGAGTCTCACAAGGGATATGTGGCTAGGCTTAAAATGGCTTGCAAGGGCAGTTAGCTTAGTACTAAACTATGAACTACTATGTCAAACACACAGTGCTTGTTTTCTATTATCAGTAACTTGCCATTGTTAAGCATAACAATAAAAAAATCACAACTGAGTGTTGTATCTAGTCTCAGTCTAATTTTTGATTTAGCAGTACTTATTAAATAATAACAGTTTAACAAACAAATTAAGTGTTAATAATAGTTATATTGCTCTATTTTCACTACATTACAAAGCTTAACTATTGGACCAGTGACTTCACACTTTATATTATAGTCAGCTTTATTTAATATATGTTATGGACGGTTTGGACACAAAGCCAGAGAGGCAAGATTGCATTGGTTTGGACATGTGCTGAGGCGGATGCTGGGTATATTGGGAAAAGAATGCTAAGGATGAGGCTGCCAGGTAAGAGGAAAAGAAGGCCAAAGATAAGGTTTATGGATGTGGTGAGAGAGGACATGCAGGTGGTTGGTTTGACAGAGCAAGATGCAGAGGACAGGAAGAAATGGAAACAGATGATCTGCTGTGGCGACCCCTAATGGGAACAGCCAAAAGAAAAAGAAGATTTAACATATCTTATATACTTTGCTCCATGTTAATTCCCTCTTCAAACTCACCTTCTATTATGACATCATATGCAGTCCATATTTTTTACTATGTAGTTCTGTTTTTGATCTCCACTAGTTCTCAGTTCCGTACTTTTAATACCTGCATTAATGTTTTTTAAATTTTTATGATGACTTGTCTTTGATTTACCTTTTTCAATCTCTTATGATGGCTTGTCTTTGATTTACCTTTTTCAATCTCTTATGATGGCTTGTCTTTGATTTACTTTTTTCTAGTTATTTTTTTATATCTCTTATGGTGGTTTGTCTTTAGCTTACCATTTTCTAGTTATAGTTTTCTTAGTCACTATTAACACCAAGGATAGGAACACATTCACCTCTTTAGTACATGTCATTTTACACCAACTCAGCAAAATATCTATACACTAATATGTGCTCCAAAGAACATCTGAGTCTCACATCTCCAACATATGCCTGTTGTCTACAGGAACATTTTATTCATAGTCTCATATGGGTATATAAATATTTGTACAAATATTTTCATGTAATTTGTTTAATTATTTAAACTTTAGTTAAATATCTATGATTAAGACATTTCCCTCCACTGATCATCTGTAACATCTTTATTTAACCAGTCACTCTATTTTATTTTTACATTTATATTGTATTATCATTTCAGATCTAATAATGCCATTTTTGTTATGGCCTCTGTTTACAAAATCTTTTATTTGTGGTTTAAAAGAATTAACTGTCCAAACGCTGCACATCTTTCCTGAACTCTAACATTAGCCCTGCATATGCAAGTTGATCTGAGTGTACTAACCCAAAAAGTTGCAAAGCTTCATTCCATTTTATTAAGTCATTCTCTTTTAACATCTGCTGCTGAAATTTCAGTTTCTTTCTTTCTTTCTTTTCAAAGTACTCAAAACAGTTTTGTGTGTGTCTTTCATATTATATATTTATTAAACTTACTGCTATTTTATTTTTCATATAAGGCTATGCATAATGCCCTCTATATTCCTTTCCTATATCTGCCTATATGTGATTCTGATTACCTTATCAGGTGCTATGCCTATCATATGTTTCCATTTGGGCATATATTTCATTCCTTGAATCAACAATATTAATCTAGGTCATACAGCCTTATAATATGCCTCCAAATCTTTGAAGTCCCAATCTACCCCATTCCTCTGCAGTATTAGTTTTCCCAATATCCTCTGTCTCTTTTGTGATCCAAAAGAAACTCCTAAATTTCCTTTTTGATATTCTTCCATATAAGATCTTTTAGTTAATACATGTAAGCCTGACCCATTTAAAGAATGAGTGGGATCACGAATACCTTAAATGTTTGTATCTTATTATCAACTTCCATAAATAAGTTTCCACTTTCTTATCTTATGTATAATCTTTGAGCAATTTCCAACCATATTTCCTTAAATGTTTTTGCTTAACATCCTATTTAAACTAGATTTTCACGTATCTCATCCTGTCATGACCCCACAAGAAGAAGAAGGTCTGTACTAACTCATGTGCTGGGGCATAGTTCATTACTATAGCCTTTGCTTTTGCTTCATTTACTTCATATCCTGCGATACTATTAAAATAATTAAATTTATCAAAGATAATTTTTATAATGTTTTGGACTGGTAGCAGAATCTAGACTGTTTGGAATCACTGTGCTCTTAAACCAGCCATCTTACATTAACAGGGCCTCCCTGCACCCTTGTGGCAGACGTGTGTAGTTCAGGCCCCATCTGAGTTGGGGATTGCTGGAGAAAGGCTCAGTTTGGGGCTTTCCCATTGGTAGTTGTGTTAAAACTGTTTAAATTTGCCTGTATATAAGCCTAACATATGCACTGGTTTGTGCTCAGTTTATTGGAGCTGCTCAATATTTGCCAGCTATAGCCAGAGGTCTGGAGTAAATCTGCACTGAAATGCAAAGCATCCACTAAAAAAAAGGAAAAATAAGTATATTTTAAGCTGGCACTGCACTTTATTAACTGTATTTAATTGTATTGCCACTTCATTTTTGCTGTTTGTGACTAAGTCGAGCTAGCCTACTTCCTTCCAAAATACCACATTCAGAAAAATCCTGCCATAATGGATGGTCAGTTTCCCATCATTTCTCCTACCAGCTTAATTGATATAGGCATCTTCAGACAATGTGGCAATTGCTTCATGTATGCTAACAACTATTTACTCCTAAAGCAAACTAACACCCTATGTGAGAGATGCAAATACACTGTGGAACTGGAGTTAATTCTCTCACGTAAAAACAAACTAGACATCAAACAGGTTGTCAGCATGCACACTCCACCTCTCACACAAAATATGGTCATGACAGATAAAGCCACAAATGCGGAAGTACTCACTAAAAAAGCCTACCAAAAGAACAGAGACCTCCAAATGCACACCACCCACACTGACCACTAAGCATAAAGAAACCACTACACATCAGCACAAACATCTGTGTCTCAACAAATAAGCCCCTAAGGCAAAACATATCAAATGTCTTGGTCATAGGCAACTCCATAGTGAAACACACAGATGTCCCTCTCACCAGAATGGACAAGGAAAAGGTCACATTCAGCTGTCTATCAGGTGCCAGGATCCAACAAATCAGGCATGCACTCAAGTCACTCAACAACAAATACCGTTATGACCCTGTCATAGTCTATGTTGGGGTGAATGTATTGAGATGTACCTCTCTGAACTATATGAAAAGAGACATGATGGAATTCTCTGATTATACTTCCCAGATAGGTATGTCCCTAGCCCTAAGCAGTATCTTACCCTCATTCAGGATGATGCCACAATACAAACAAAAAAATGACGGACTTCAGCAATTGGCTCAGCTTCTGCAGTCAGTCCGGGGGATCCAGTATCTGTCAGCCTGGGAGGATATGGTAGACAGACCTCCCTACTGGTCTGCACCTGTTTGCCCTAGGCTTTCAGATACTGGCAAAGGCCCTTGCCTCCCCCATAGTGCCTTTTTAGGCAATATCAAAACAAATTTTGCAATGTAACAAAATCTATTCGAGAAAAACTCAGATTGTGCTGCTTAATGCTAGGAGTTTAAACATGAAACTGCACTCCCTGGTAGCACTCCTCACCTTAGAGGATGCTGACATCTATGCAGCTACTGGAGACATGATTCAAGGCTAATGAGACCACTTCCAGCCATATAAGGCTACAATGTCTGCCACACATTCAGACCTCAAAATGAACATGAAGAAACCAAAGCTGGAGGTGTATCCATCTTCATTAAAAACAATGCACTTCAAGACTTGTCAAACAGCATGACTCTCTCGAACTGACACCCTCACAGGAAAAAAATTATAAAAAACTTCACTAAAGCTAACTACAGCATACTAAGCAATGATATAAAAAGCTTCGTACTACCCACAATCACAGACGCCAATGATCACAATGCAGAAGTATACGCAAATGCCCTGTACAAACATTTAAGCGAATGCATAGACTCTGCTGTACCTGAGTGGATCAAAACCAGGTTTTCCCATAAAAACAAGGCACCGTGGTGGACTTCAAGTATAAAAAGATTATATAACAAGAGGAAGAAACTGCTGTACAAAAGCAAGAAGGGCATCACTCTGCAGACCAAGAGTTCCCTCTTAAGCCTAAATGTGAAAATCTGAAATCTTGTAAAGTTTTTTAAAGCAAATTATGAAACTAAAATCATATCCATAGCCAAGGATAATCATAAGGCATTCTTTAACTACATATGAAGTCTAAAAGGGAATGCTCAGCTATGTACCAAGCTGGTTGTAGATGGGATCACTCATACTACTCTGGAGGATCTCACCAACGTGCTAGCTGACAGATTCAGTGCAAATTTCACCCCCGTATCCCCACCTACCATATCCCAAAGCATACATGACACCAGCTCTCTACTAGTATCTCTAGAGAACAGGTCATCTCTGCACTAGCCAAGGCCAAAAACATGGTCTCAATGGGACCAGATAATATCCCAGGTTATTTACTAAACAATGTAAAACACTTGGAGTTCTCTTTAAACATAGCTTGACAACTGGCTATGTTTCTGCTGAATGAATAACAGCAACAGTAATCCCCCCTGCACAAAGCGGGGCCATCAACTGACCCTGGGAACTACAAACCCATAAGTCTAACCAGCCTCATCTGCAAGGCCATGGAAAGAATTATCATGTACCTTATCAACAAGGACATAGGCGACCTCCAAACACTGGACCCAATCCAGTTTGGCTTTGCTAAGGGTAGATTATGCTTATTAAACCTGGCAGACGTCTTTGAGAATGTCATCAAAGCCATGGACAAAGGTAAGACAGTATACACAGCCTATCTCAACCTTGCCAAGGCTTTCAACACAATTCCCACTCTGGCTTCATTAAGAAACTCACCCAGATAGAGATTAACCCTTACGTTACTAGATGGGTAGCTGATTGGCTCACTGACAGAACGCACACTGTCAAAATTGGTGACTCCACCTCCACCAGTAGACTCGTCATAAGTGGAATACCACAGAGGTCAGTGCTGGGCCCCTTACTGTTTTACATATATTTCTCAGAAGTCCAGGCCAAAGTAGATAGCCTTTGGGTCACCAAGTTCACTGATGATTGCAAACTGAGAGTAATCACTGAGTCTTGCAACAATGTCAACAAATTACAGGAATGGCTAACACAAACAAATGGTTGGTGCCAATGTCATGGTCTGAAACTAAATGCAAAAAAATGTATTATTCCCTTTGGCAAAATGGAATTCCCTACAAATTACAATATTGACAGCACCCCCCTGAGTTCCAACACAGTGGTGCAAGACTTGGGAACACAGTTTGCCAGCAATCTGAACTTTGACCACCAAGTTTCCTCGGTGATAAGGAATGAGAAGTTATGTACTTACCATAACGTTCCATGTTAGTTGTCTTCTCTCGCCTTCTTTCTTGCTTGATGGGTTCGGAGCCGATCCTCGGCTCCAACTCGGCACTTTGCTAAGCTCGAGAGTCACTTTTACCAGCTCGAGGCAGCCCCATATCCCATGATGCAAGGCGGTAAGTACCCAGATCTTGTTTGGTACCTATAGACAATAACACCTAGCACAAAAATCTTCCCAGAAGGAAAGAAAGCAAAAAGCCTAAAGGATGGGCTATAAGGAAGACCAGACAACTAGCTGGTCTTAAGAAGCATTCTTCCATATAGGGAGAAAAAAGGTCTGTCCAGGCCAGGGGGCAGGAGGGAGGGTCGCAAGAAAGAAGGCGAGAGAAGACAACTAACATGGAACTTTATGGTAGGTACATAACTTCTCAATGTTAAGTTGTCAATCTCGCCTTCATTCTTGCTTGATGGGACTGCGTCCCTAGCACCTCTATCCTGGGTGGCTCAATGGAACAGACTCTTGAGAACTGTAGAGCCAAAACTGGCTCTATCCCTGGAGGCCAAATCCAATTTGTAATGAGAAACAAAGGTATGAGGAGTGGCCCAAGTGGCCGCTGCACAAATAGTGTCTAATGGAAGTCTAGCCTGAAAAGCTGTGGAAGTGGCTAAGCTTCTGGTTGAATGCGCTTTTGGTTTTGAGCACAGCTGTTTTCCCCTGAGCTGATAGATTTCGGAGATGGTGGAAGAAAGCCATCTAGATAAGGTTACTTTGGAGACAGGAAGGCCTTTCTTATTTTCAGCATAAGAAAGAAAGAGCTGATCGGATTTCCTGAATTGTTTTGTTCTGTCCAAATAATATCTGAGTTGGCGGTGAACATCAAGATAATGTAATTTTTGTTCCGATCTGTTTGAGTAATTAGGGAAGAATACAGGGAGGTCAATAGATTGGTTCAAATTATTTTTCGAGGCCACTTTAGGTAAAAAGGTTGGATTAGTTCTCATGGATACCCTGTCTTTGTGGAAGACCAAATAAGGGGGATGAACAGAGAGAGCATGAAGTTCTGACACTCTCCTTGCCGAGGTAATAGCAACAAGGAAGAGTGTTTTCCATGAAAGAAATTTCAGGGAGCATGAAACAGCTGGCTCGAAGGGAGGAAGAATTAAAGATGACAGCACTAGATTTAGGTCCCATTGAGGAGGAGGACTCCTGACTGGAGGTTTCAGGAGAAAAATTCCTTTTAGAAAGGCTCTACAAAGCCTGTGGGACATAATGTTGTGATCTGCAAACCCGACATGAAAGTTCGAGATAGCAGCCAACTGAACTTTGACCGTGGAAGATGAAGAGCCCGAGTGAAAGATTTCCGCTAAGAAATCCAAAACTGCTTGAACAGGGGCAGTAAAGGGATCTATATTTTTAGATTTTGCCCAACAAGAGAAGCGTTTCCACTTGCTGGTATAAATCCTTCTACTAGAGGATTTAAGAGAAGCCACTATGATATCTCTAACAGGATTAGAGATCATAGGAAGCCTGGCTAAGGAAGGAAGTGGAGCAACCAAGCTGTGAGGTTGAGAGAAGGAATAGACCGATGCTGCTGACCCGATTGGTGAATCAGAAGGTCTGGCACTGGGTCCAGATGCCACGGCTGCACCAATAGGTGACGATGGAGGAATGGAAACCAAATTTGTCGAGGCCAATAGGGAGCAATGAGAATCATTTTGGCTCTCAAAACGGTGGCTTTCTGGAGTACTTGAGGAATCAACGGAAAGGGAGGAAAGGCATAAAGAAGTCCCTGGGGCCAATCCTGGGTTAGAGCGTCTCTGGGAGGTTGGCCTGGCAGTGGGAAGAGAGAAAAGAAGTCTGGGCATTTGCTGTTTTGGGGAGTAGCAAAAAGATCGCAACATGGGCGGCCCCATTCTAGAAAAATCTCCTCCACTATAGATTGTTTGAGAGACCACTCGTGAGGCATGAGAATAGCTCTGCTCAATCTGTCCACTAGAATGTTGGTTTTCCCAGGGATATGCGTTGCTACCAGAAACCGATGAGAGGAGATCACCCATTGCCAAAGTCTGAGAGCTTCTCGACACAAGGGGTAGGACTTGGTTCCGCCCTGTTTGTTGATATACCATACTACAGACATGTTGTCTGTGTGAACTGCAATTGTTTCCAAGGGAAGAAAGTCGTTGAGGGCTTGCAACGTTAAAAGCACTGCTCTCATCTCTAGGACATTTATGTGCAGGTGGTATTCGAACGGTTGCCACGTCCCATGAACCATCCTGCCCTGATAATGACCCCCCCCCCACCCGATCAGGGAGGCGTCCATAGTGACTGTGGCTACCGTGGCCGGGGATACAAAGGGTCTGCCTAGATGAATCTGGGGAGAAGAAATCCACCATGATAGATGATTCTTGCAAATTTGTGTCACCAGGATTTGGTGACGCATGGGAAGTTGTTGGTAGGACCACTGGGTGAACAACATCCATTGAAGAAGACGCATGTAGAAGCGGGCCAAGGGAAGAAGAGTAATGGCCGCAGCCATGAGGCCCAACACCTTCAGAACCATTCTGGCTTGCACCTTTTTGTTGGCCAGGATGATCCGCACGTGACTTTGGATATCTGAGATTCTTTGGTCTGTGAGGGTTGCTGACATCCGAACAGTGTTTAAGTTTGCGCCTATGAAAGTAATAGACTGGCAAGGCAATAAGGAGGATTTTTCGTAGTTGATCGAAATTCCTAATTGAGTGCAGAGATTTAGTGTGTAATCTCTGGCTTGAAGAAGTTGATGCCTGGTGGTGGCTGAAAGGAGCCAGTCATCGAGATACGGAAACACCTGGAATCCTTGACGTCTCAGGTGAGCCGTGACCACTGCCATACATTTGGTGAACACTCTGGGGGCTGTAGTGAGACCAAAGGGCAGGGCTCTAAATTGAAAATGACTGGACCCCAGCCAAAAGCGGAGAAACCTTCTGGAGCGTCTGTGAATTTTTATGTGATAGTACGCATCCTGAAGGTCTATTGAGCACATCCAGTTGTCCTTTTCTAGGAAGGGCAAAATTGATTGAAGTGTGACCATTCGGAATCTTGTCTTTCTCACAGACTTGTTGAGTCTGCTGAGATCCAATATTGGTCTCCAATCTCCCGTCTTTTTGGGGACCAAAAAAAATCTTGAGTAGATTCCGGGCTCTGAATGGTCTGTTGTAACTGGCTGAATGGCCCTTTTTTGTAGAAGCTTTGATACTTCTAACTTTGCAATTTCCCTTAGACCGGGTGGCACATCTGGAAGGGAATTTTTGTAAGTGAAAGGACTTTCCTCAAAAGGAATCTTGTAACCCTCGGATATGATCGACTGTACCCATCTGTTTTGAGAGAGAGAACGCCAGGCTTCTGGGTACAGCGATAGTCTTCCCCCGACTGCCTCCAAGGATGGACAGTCGGGCAACATCTCAGGGATGCTGGAAGGGCTTGTCAGAGAGAGGCTCTCTGCTTCCCTGGTTTTGTGGACCCCCTCTGCCTCTAGAGCGGCGTCTGTTATTATTACCCCCTCTGCCTCTAGGGGTAAACTGACCACGTGCGTCTGGCGTGACTCCCTGGGATTTACGGAACCACATTTTTCCGCCCTTCTGACCTTTGGGGTAAGGTCTAGAGGGGGTAGAAAAACGGACCCCTACGGCAGAAAGAGTCTTGCCGTCTTGCTCACACCTGGTCAATGTATCCTTCACTTGAGGGCCAAACAATGCTGACCCATCAAAGGGAGAATTGGTGAAGGATGCCTTAAAGGGGTCTGCAAAATTGCAGAGCCATATCCAGGATTGACGTCTAAGAGCCACTCCTGTACCCGCGGCTCTACTCGCTCCATCTGCTGCATACGAGATCAGTCGCATGGAGGAGTTAGCTATAGAATTAATAATTCCTAGCTGAGAAGCAATCTTTTCTTGAGCCCCTGCAGCTGTAGGATCCTGCACTACTTCACCTAGTTCCTTAAGGATGTCCCTTTGGAGTCTGATGAAGTGACATAAATAGTTTAGCGAACGCATGGCAAAGGTCGCTGAGGAGAACATCTGCTTACCATACCTATCCATGGTCCTAGAATCCTTATTAGGAGGATGGACTGGTACGGAAGGATCTGCAAGTTCCTTCTTAGTGGCGGCCGCCGCCGCCACCACCATGGCATCAACAGGGACACCTTTTGTAAGGAATTGCTTTTCAGAAGGGGCTGTAATAAATTTAGATGGCCTCCTAGGAACTGGTTCTATAGAATCAGGAGCAGCCCAAGCCTTTCGAGCAATAACCTCCATAAGGGGGTCGAAAGGTGGAGACACCCAGGAGGTGGAGGGTCGAGATCCAAACGCCTCTAGGTATACCGACTCATCCTCGGAGGGATTTATGGAGGGCCAGTTTCCCCTCTGTTTTACGAATTCTAGGATGTCTGAAAAGGAGACATCCTCAGAGGGGGATCTTGGAGATCCCTCCGACTCATCTAAGTCGGTATCTGAAGTGGTAGACTCAGGGGAGTCCAGGTGTTTCCTCTTACAAGTCCTCTTGCACGGAGGATCTCCTGACTGGTCAGGAGAATCCTTGGAAGAGGGGGTTCTTCCCAGTGGGGAAACCTGAGGCGGTGGATCTCTCGGTCCGGGAGCAAGAGAGATGGAAGAGATATCGACAGGCACTGTAGAGGGAGGAGCTAAGGGAATAGACTGCTGACTGAGCCCAGTGGCCAGCACACTCTTCATCACCCTCAAAGGCCCCCCTTCCAGGGAGATCCGAGAGAACCCGTTCCGAAGAAACTGGGACTCCCGGGCGCACCGAAAGGGAAGGCTCCGAGGCAGATGTCGGAGCCGAGCTCACCAAGGCCGAAGCTCCAAGGGGAAGAGCGGGGTCGGACAAGGGTCCGATGCCACTCACCCCCTCGGAGGAGACCAGGGAAGCCCGACCACCGAATCCCTCCAAGGAAGGTCTCGAAGAGGAGATAAGAGTAGATGCTGAAGGTGCAGAAGGAGGGGGTATCTGCCCCTCAGCCATAGCCGTAACTATTCCCGTAGACTGCAGCTCCAAACTCTGTGGCAGAGTCGAAGGAGGAACTTGAAGGGGGTGTGGACTAATAGTCGTCTGTTGAGACAGACTATGAAGCATCTGGGCCAGTGCCTGTGATTTTAATAATCTGCTTACCACCCTCTCTAAATCATGGTCAGATAACCTGGACGACCTAGATGATCGGCTCCGATGGCTCCGTTCCGAAAGAAGAGGTGAGGCTGGAGCCGCCAGAATCGGTTCCAAAGAGGGGGACCTGGACCTCTTCCTCGAAGGAACCATCGGAGCCGACAAACCCACTGATCCAGTCGGAGCCGATAACTTTTCGGCTCCGATAGAAGATCTAGATGCATCGGCTCCGGCCGGAGCCGATGCAGGCATCGAAATAGCGGTGTCGGAGCCGGTCGGCGCCGACACCGAAGCCTGGGCCACATGGTGGTCGGAGCCAGTACTCGGAACCGACACCAAAGTGACCAAAGAAGTATCGGCACCGATAGCCATCGGTGCCGAGGATTTAGCCAAGGTTGGATCGGCTCCAGCCGGAACCGATCTCGACTCCGACATAGTCAGAGCCAAGGCCGAAGGCTTTGGAACAGAAGCCTGGGCCTTAGACTTGGAAGGCTTTCCCGGAGCCGATTTGGCCGGGGAGCCCTCCGGTTTAAGGAGTCCCCTTAAAATAAGTTTGTTTCTCCTTTCCTGCAGGACTCTCTGGCTAAAAGAATGACATATTGCACAGGAGTCCTGCAGGTGGAGAGGTCCCAGGCAGTATAAACAAGAAGTGTGACCATCTGTCAGAGACATCTTCTGACAGCACGAGTCACACTTCTTAAAGCCTGAGACCCTCTGCTCTTTAGACATAGTGTACACAAAAACAGAACACACACAGTCCCAAACAAACAATTAAAATTAAAGTGTAAAAACCTCACACACACACACCCTGACAGGGGGGGATGGGAGGGAAGGTAGGCCTGACTAAAAAAATTAAGGAGGAAGGATAATTTTAGTCAAAAAGGGGTTTACAATTAACTAAAAATGAAAGATTTCTAAGAAAATCTAATTTAAAAGTGAAAAGGGGCTAAAAGCAGTTTAAATTTAAACACTTACCAGGAGCTGGTAAAAGGAGGACCTCATCAGCGAAGCGGCAAACGAGATCTGGGTACTTACCGCCATGCATCATGGGATATGGGGCTGCCTCGAGCTGGTAAAAGTGACTCTCGAGCTTAGCAAAGTGCCGAGTCAGAGCCGAGGATCGGCTCCGAACCCATCAAGCAAGAATGAAGGCGAGATTGACAACTTAACATTTATTTATTAATATATATATTTATTTTTTATAGTGAAATACTGATGGAATAGTGAATTTATGTAATATATATTGTATCACTTTAAATGTTTAATATGAATTAATTATTGAATGCAAGTTGTCTGTGTTAATTAGGATGAATAAGTATATTAACTAGCCTAAAATGTGAATATTTTGTGATCTATGAAGGCGAAAGGCCGAGGTACCAGATCGCTAACTGAATAAAAATAGATGTTCTGTTGATGTGCTGGTGAATTTGTGATTTTCAACTAAAGATGCAGATGTCTTGATTTACATCAAAAATAAATATACCTCAAGGCTGGTCAAACAGGAAGATGCACTTGAGCTTCTTCACATTCAAATCACCATAGGCAAAACCTCATACCACTTCCTTGCAAGCTATAGATCCCCCTCTATGATACAGGAAACCCATAACAAATATTTACACTTACTAGGAACACTCATCATCTAACCCAATACCATATTCATAGGTGACTTTGATTACCCCACTATTAACTGGGAATCATATATGATACCAAATGTACGGGCACAGAGATTCTTGCATTTTGTAAACATAAACTCCCTGGACCAGATTGTTAATATGCCGACCAGGGGTATAAGCATACTGGTTCTGATCCTCACTAATATGGGAGAGTGCTGCACACCTCCTAGTGTATTGTCCTCTCTGTTGAAGTCAGACCACAAAACAGTCTCTCTTGAAGTATAAAAAAAAAAACAAAACCCCAGCTAACCATGGAATGTTCATGAACTTCTCTGAAGGTCAATTTCCACTATTAAATGAAAACCTAGCAAACTTTCAAACCCCCCAAGCCTTGAGAACACTACTGCCTATGTGGAACTGTTCACAGAAACCCTATACAAGCATGTTAATAGCTGCATAGATGTAGCTGTACTCACCAGGAGTTGTTGTTGTGTCTTTCGGCTTTTCCCGGTTAGGGTTCGCCACACTGGAACTCCGGTCCGCTAATGATTGGTAGTTGATTTTTACGTGCCGAGTTACCAGCCCTGACGCACAACCTTCAACGAAGGTACACCCATTCACGCATGTCTCCATGCAGAAGACGCTCTAGCTGAGAATTGAACCGGACAGCATCTTACTGTGAGGCGACAATGCTACCGCACCACCACCACCGCGGGAAAATGCAGAATTTATTCAAAAAACAAGCCACCATGGTGGAAGCACAATATCAACAGGCTGTACTAAGAAAATCATGGCAAAAATTTTGTGCAGTACCATCAGGATAAAAGTAATCTCATCAAACTAAAGAACTAACTCAAAGGACAAATATAGTTTAACGAAGGCAAATTTGAGGTAAAATTGGCCTCCCAGGCCAAGGACAACCACAAGGCATTCTTTAGCAATGTCCACAACCTCAAAGGCAATACACAATAGTGTGCAGAGCTCACTGTTAATGGAGCAATCTATACTGATCCAGAAGATATAGCACACCAACTGATAGATAAATTCTGCTCTAATTTTACCAATTCTGCTCTAACTTTACCTCTGCCCCCACCAGCCTCCCCTCAGGCAATACCATCAAATATAACTCTCCCTACTATCAATAGGGAACAGGTCATCAAAGCACTATCTCTCTAAGGCCAAGAATACTACATCGATATGCCCCATTAGTATCTAAAGCTGACTTCTAAATAGCATGAAACAATCTATCAGGACTTCTGTAATCACTGATTAACTGCAGCCTCCAAAGAGGCTTCGTGCCTCATGAATGGAGAACAGTAACCATCATCCCTCTGCACAAGGGTGGGCCATCCAATTATCATGGAAATGATCAATGATGACACAGGAAACCTCCAGACACTGAACCCAACCCAGTTTTCATTCATCAAAGGCAGGTCATGCCTACTCAACCTGGTGGACTTATCTGAGAAGGTCATCAAAGAAATGGATAAGGACAAAATGGTTCACACTGCCTAACTTGACCTGGTCAAGGCATTTGACACAATTCTCCACACTAGCATTGTTGGCAAACTCAAGATGTTAGACATAAACCCTTATGTCATCTGGTGGATAGTCAGTTGGCTCACAGACAGGACCCGGGAAGTTAGATTTGAGGACTCCACCTCTACAAAGGGGCCAGTCACCAGTGGTGTAGCTCCGGGATCAGTCCTGGAACCACTCTTTTTTTGGCATCTACTTCTCTGAAGTCAAGGCCAACATCAGTGGCTTCTGGCTGACCAAATTTGCAGATGACTGCAAACTATGGGTAGTCATAGAATCCCCCATGACAATAATTTTCTCCAAGAAGAGCTGACACAGACAAATATCTGCTGTCAGAGCCATGGACTAAAACTAAATGCCAAGAAATGCATAACATTATCCTTTGGTACCTGTCATATTGGCAACACATCCCTAAGTGTCAAAGTCAAACTTCATTGTCATTTAGCCTACACAAGTGCAGTCTAAATTAAATTGCATGCATCAGGCTCAAATTCAGAAGACATATACTTACATACAACATACATATACTCATTATTTCTAATTATACAGGTTATTCTACCTACATATTACCACAGTTTACCTTATCTATCATTTTCAGCAGCTAAATGATTTCTTATTGCACAAGTTCCTATTGCACTGTATGGTTCTCACATGAATAAGGATCTAGTTAGTATAATATTGCACATTCATTGCCATCTATGTATTGTTAATGTTTAGAATCCAAATTGTCTCTCATTTATTTGCACCAAACAATTAGCTGTCCCATATCTTGTCAGTGTCTGGCTTCCCTGAGATTATTGCCAGAGTTCAAGATTCTCACCACCTGAGGGAAAAAGCTGTTTCTGAACCAGGACATTTTACAGCGCACATTGTGGTATCTTCTGTTGGACGACAAGCATGTGAACAGTTCATAAGCAGGATGTGTAGAATCCTTGATTATTTTTGTAGCTCTGTTGTGACAACATGCTGTGTATAACTCCTGTAGTGCTGGAAGTTTGGAGACAGTTATCTTCTCTGCCACTTCCACTTTCCTTTGTAGGGCTTTTTGGTCTGCAACTGAGCAGTTCCCATACCACACTGAAAGTTACATATTAGAATGCTTTGTATGATACCCCTATAGAAGGTGGAGAGGGTAAGGAGTGGTAGACTCGCTTTCCTCAGTCTCCACAGGAAATGCAGACATTGATGAGCCTTCTTTACTATATGATTGGTGTTTATTGACCAAGATAAATCCTTCGCAATGTGAACCCCAGGAGTTTTGTGGTCTTTACTCTTTCCACCTTCTCAACATTAATCATGAGAGGAGAATGAGCTGGTTGTGTTTTCCTGAAGTTCATTATTATCTCCTTTGTTTTGTTGACATATAGGTCGAGGTTGTACTTGGCACACCAGTCTTTCAGTGAGTTCACTTCCTCCCTATAGTCTTTTTCATCTCCTTTACTGATGAGGCCCGCGACTGTAGTGTCATCCGCAAACTTGATGATGTGGTTGGTGTTGAATCTAGCTTTACACTCATGGGTTAGTACCGTAAACAATAGTGGACACAAACCACAGCCTTGAGGTTCTTCCTGTTTTAATTGTGATGCTTTTTGAAGAGTTATTGCTCATACATACCCTTTGAGGTCTTTCAGTCAAGAAGTCCAGGATCCAGTTGCACATATGGCATTGATACCTAGATGAACAGGTTTTTCAATTAGTTGTTGTGGGATGACAGTATTGAATGCTGAACTGAAATCAGTAAACAGCATTCTAACATAGCTGTCCTTGTTCTCAAGGTGTGCCAATGAGAGATGTAGTGCAACTGAAATGGCATCCACCATGGAGCGATTGGCATATGTTAAAAGAAGTGGATCTAGTGCCACTGGAAGGCTTGTTGTTAGGAGTTTTTTGACTAACCTTTCAAAGCTTTTCATAACAGTGAATATGAGGGTAACTGGTCTATAGTCATTAAGGCTTGAGGGAGATGATTTCATCGGTAGTGAAATAATATTTGTAGTTTTGAAGCATTTGGGTACCTTCAATTGACCAAGGGAGATGTTAAATATACCCCAGAGTACAGTGCTTAGTTTTTCAGCACAGTCCTTTAACACCTTTCCCATGATGTTTTCCAGTCCTGCAGCATTCCTAGAGTTCACACGCTGTAGGGTCCTCTTCACCTCTATTGAGTTTAGGCTGAGCACTATGTCTCCTGCATCTGCAGCATGTTTCACTGCCTTGGAGCTGTTCCTCTCCTCGAACCTGCAGGAAAAAGGTGTTCAGGGCAACATGTAGATCTAAGCTAAGCTAACATGTAGATCAGCTGTTGCAGCCTCTTTGAATATGCTCCAGTTTGTGTTGCCGAAGCAATCTTGGAATGCTGGGATTGCACCATTTGGACATACCCTGATTTGATTCACAGTGGGTTTGTCTCTGACTAGTGCAGGTTTGTATGCTGGCATTAGCATGATGATGAGGTGGTCTGAGCTGCCCAAGTGTGGGTATTGCACTGCTTTATATGCCATCTTGATATTGGTGTATACCTTGTCCATGGTACTACCCCTTGTTGCAAATCGTACATGTTGGTAGTAGTTGGTTAATACTGACCTCAGATCTGCCTGCTTAAAATCCCCTGCAATAATGTGTGAAAAATCGGAGATCTTATTCTGCAGCTCACATATTGAGTTATATAGCGTAGCCAGTGCCTCTGTAGTTTTTCACTCAGTGGGATATACACCACTGTGATGCTGATACCATTGAACTCTCTAGGCAGATAAAAAGGACTACATCTGACTACTAAGAACACTATCTTTTCAGAGCAATGGCTAAGTGTAGTCTCACACTTTATGCACCAGCTGTTGTTTACATACATGTAGACTCCACCTCCTCTAGATTTCCCAATGACTGCTTGATCTTTGTCTGCATGAAAAACAGTGAGCCCTTCCAGTTGTACTGCACTGTCATTAGTGTTACTATGCAGTCAAGTTTCTGTAAGCATAAGAACACAAGTATTTCTCACCTTGCTTTGTCATGTTATTTCCAGCCTTATGTACTCCATCTTATTATCTAGACAGTGCATGTGTGCTAGAAGTAAGGATGGTAATGCAAACCTGAAGGGATTTGTCTTCAGTGGCAGGGATTCCAGTCCTTGATCCCCTTTTCCTGGATCTTTCACATCTCCTCTTGATCTTTTTTTTCCAGTGTGCTGTGGAAGCTCTTTTTACCTGTTTGAGGCACTTTGAGCTATGCTATGTAAGAATACCAATGTTGTGGAGCATAGCATTTATTGTAGGCCCCACAGACTGTGCAGACAACAGGTTGTCCATTTAGCTGCACAGCGAGCTTAGTTGTTTGATTTCCAGTAAGTTCTCTCTACTATAAGTAACTGCATCTTCATTTATGGCATCAAAAACTAATTTTTCCATTTTTTAAGTAGAAAAGAAGACAGATACTGCACATTTCTCTGTCAAGCTGACACAGTCACAGCCTCACTTGGTGCCACCATTATTTTTTCAACGCAGTAGTCAGGGACTTGGGAACACACAGACAATAATCTAGTCTTTGACCATTACGTGTCAACAGTAGTAAGGAAATCATTCTATGTTGTGTGACTTATAAACAAATGTATGGCATCTAGGTCCAAGAGATAATTGTTCCACTGTATTCAGCATTCATCGAAATTATCACTGAGTACAATGCCACCTCTAGTATATACCCAACCAGGCACATCCAACAACTGGAATGTCCACAGAGACTCCTCACTAAAAGGATATAGGGCATAAATAACATGTTTTATGTAGACTGTCTCAACTTCCTATCTCTTTATTCTATCTCCTACAAACTGTTTTGGAGAGATGTATGCCTGGCATACAAGGCATCATCTCTACTGTGATGGATCTCCTGCATATTCACAAAAAAACAGTACCAAAGTTACCCATTCTAAAGACTTAAACCTTGTCTGTGATATAACTAGGATCTGCTGGAAAGAGAGACAGAGGTATGTATCCCAGATACTACCCCTTCTCTGGAAGAGGCTTCCCATCCATATGAAGCAGAGTTGCTCCCTAACCCAATTCAACTGCAACTTCAACAACTGGCTGGGGAACAGGATATTCACCTCTGGTTTGATATGTATGTCTCTGATGAACAAAGGTGGTCTTTAAATGTCTCAGCTCTAAGGGCTCTGATTGTAAATGTTTCATCTCTCAAGCCCCCTGTTTACATTTACCAAGGTTACCAGAACTTGTCAGAGATTTGGGATGCATGGCTTGCCTTAAAAAGGCCTGAGTGGCTGTTAGCCTAGTACATATTTACGAACCTGCAGGGGTAATGTTGAGCATTCTTTTCAAAATAGACCACCTTTGATTTTTCTGCATTCTCTTCAGTAGATCAAAGTAGCACAGAAAGTTTGAAGTAGAAAAGGATCTTTTGTTTGAGGATGAGGCACTATTTTTCCTATATTTGTGTTGTCATCAAATTTACTGCACCAACCATTATCTTTCATGAGGAAGGTAGACATAAAGATGGTGGGTAGTTTTAACCATGACACTAAACACAGGGGAACACCAGCTTCCAGATTTTGGACTTCAGACTGAATATTACATGTTTTGACCAGCCAGGTTCTACTCTCTAACCAACCTCGACCAAGCCTATAATGTAATTAATAATCATTTTTTTTTCTCATAATATGCACGATTTTGTCATAGGTATGAGATCAAAGGCTTTTGCAAAGTCCAAGTATACAATGTCCACCTTTAGTCCTTGATCCACTGTTTCCCAAACCATGTCATAAAAAGTAGGTTAAGCAAGAACAAAAATGTGCTGGTATAGGTCAATACATGCATGCATATGTTCTGTAAGATACTCATTAATGATGCAAAACAAACATTTCTCAGTATACTTGTCAGACTTTTTGGATGGTAGTTGACAATCAGTGTTAAGAGTTCACGCATTAAAAAAAAGGAACCACAAGTGCCTACTTTTACAATGGTGGCATATAATCACTCCTGAGCTAAGATACAGATATTGCAACCCAGATGACAGGTTGCTAAGCATTTCTGATAAGACCCCATTAAGCCCATTAGGACTGGCTGTAGTCATAGGTTTAATACCTTTGAGAGCTTCTGGCACATAATCTGTGGAAATGATTGAACACTTTTCTTCATTAGTATTTCCATCTACTAACACATCTTGACTGTAGGTGGAGTTAACTCTTGCAAAATTAGCAACAAATAAACTAGTCAGCAATTTTGGCTCCATTATCATGACCCCTTGATCCTCTAATGATATATTAGATTGGTTGTCCATCACATAATGTTTTAAATGGGAGATTAACTGCTGTGATTTTTGTCATCTTGTACTCATAACTCTGTTTTATACTTATTTATATTATCATCAATTGCATTCCTTTTATAAGTCATCCAAGAGTGCTTTTCTCTTTCTCTCTCTTTTTTGTTTGCTTGGGCAGCATGGGATAGATTTGTTATGACTGGTATGAGCCACAACCAGGACAACTTTCTCAGTCAGGTGATTCAAAAAATCGTAGAAGGCCCAAGTCTGATATATTCATATAGTTCATATTCTCAGTCCAGTTCCGCTTGTGAATTTATCTCATTTTTTCATAGTAAAATGGTAAAATATTGTTAAAAAGTACTAGAAAGATGTGTATCATCGCCTGCTTCTTCTTTTTCTATGCTTCTATCGAAATTCCATCATCACTGGGAGTGAATTAACTGAAATTAGAAGGTTGTGGAAGAAAGAAAAAAAAACAATAAAAAAGAAATTGAACTGCTTAGTGAAGTTTTTAGGGCTGATAACTTGTAAATAATTTTAGGTATGAGTGCAACAAAAATGAGTGCATAAATAACTGACTGAATTAATATGATAAAAATGGATGTAAATGTTAATAAAGCACCCCCTATATTCTGGTTTCTCATTGTTTCTTTAATTTCAACTTCCTTTTTATGTTAATACACATTTTTTCTACTTCTCTTAACCGAGAAAGTTGCAATTGTATAAAATATGATACCACTTTCTGTGCATGACATTCATCCTCTACTTCTTTAACACTTTTGTTAAATTATCACTTAAGACATAGGCAAACATATATTAATATAAAAGAAAACAAACCATATTAATATGATTCCAGTTACATGCATTATACATCACATATGCTCGTTTTTACAACTACCGTCAGTCAATCATTACATAAACTGCTCATTTCCCACCTTCCCTTAAACCTTTCTCCTCCTGAGGATTACTCTGCAGTTATTGTCCTCACAATTTTCACTTATTTCTTTGTAACTTCTTCCTTCCATTTGCTAAAGATTCCACTTCCAGTTATTTTACATTTGTTACAGTATTCACTACTTCAGATACAGTTATTTCAGATTTTGATTTCCATTTTCTAGTAAATGCTTTTCTGGAAGCCACCAGAATTAAACTTAACAAGGCCTTACTATGTCTAGGCAATTCAGATCCTGTGTCCCAGCTCAAAAGAATAATTTCTTCAGTTACACCCATTTGTTCACCCAATATTTCTGACAGAGTACTTTGCATGGAATTTTTAAAATCTGCTAACTCATTACACTTCCAAAATATATATTCTCATTTACCTCTTTCTTCCCCATCACGCTTCCAACATTTACCATCTACCTGAAGAAAACTTCTTGGGCTATAAAAGTACCTATGCAAACACTTCCAAGCAAAAGTTCTGAACCTTCTTGACTTTGTTGCATACTTGAGAGCCACACATGCCTCCCATTATTCCCTTGTAAATTGCTTATCCAATCTCTTTCCAGTCTTTTCTAACCTCCTTTGACTGATTCTTATAGTTATCATGCAATATTTTATATGTCCTATTAATTATCATTTTTTAACAGCAGCTTCTGTTCTAGATTCAATTAAAAAATTGACCAGTGCAAGTCTTTCACTTAGAATTCCCATATTCCATTCTCTTTGCTTATAAATTAATATCAATCCCTGGTAGGGAAGGCAGTCTCTGGCCTGCAGTCCAAATGTCTTCTTCACCTCATCTCATTCTATTACTTTTCCCTCTCTAGTTATTAGCTCCCAATGCCTTGGTTCCTTTGCCAGTTTTCTCCAGTAAATTCCAGACCCCTCTTGCCTATTCTCTGTACCCCTACTTGCAGTCATCCCTATTGGCAATTTTTCCATTCTTGTGTTAGCTTAGTTCTTAGAACACTTTCTACTTCTTTATGAATATACTATTCTGTATGGCTGTTATTCTTCTCCTTAAGGATCTGCATCCAAAATTCCACTCTCTCCTTATTTCTTAAGTTTCCCCCTGCTTCATCATCATCCCTTTCTACAGTGAATTATAACCTTCTGCTTGCATTATGTATTTGAGTTTTTACTGTCAATCAGTAAAATGACCCTTCAAATCAGGTAATCCTAAACCACCTGGTTCTATTGGAAGGAGCAACTTATCCTATTTATCTCTTTCCCTCTTCCACTCCCAGATAAATTACTTCAACTCTTTATTAATTATTGTCCACATCTTCTCCTCTGGTTGATAAAAAAACAGACCCAACCCATGTATAAAACTAAAAGGACTAAAAACATTTTCGCTTCTTATAACTTAGCATCCATATCGATAAACAAGAGCTTCCAGTTTCTCGGGTTTTGTATTACATTTTGTTTAGTTTCTTCCCACATATCCTTAGCTGCCATAACAGAAGCCTTTTTATTCCATATTCCTAAATGCTTCATTTTTTGTGTCTCCATAAATATGGGTATTACTGAACTGATTCGTGAGTGGGTATGCAATTTACTGCTACAACCTTTATTTTATCTTCATAAATTTTATATCCTGAAAAGATGAGAAACTTACTCAAAATGTTCCACTACATTGAGATGTCTTTTTTCTGGATTTATCAGATAAAAAATATTATCCTCTGCAAATAAAGCCAACTTTTCTTGATTACCATGCCAATTATATCCTCAAATTTCTGAGTTTATTTTCATTGCCAGTGGCTCTAATTATAAGCATATAACAAAAGGGAGAGAGGACACCCCTGTCTAGTTCTTCCATTCAGACAAAAGATCAGAGAAGAACCCATTTTAATTCTTGCCTCTGATCCTTCATATATGCACCTAATTAACCTTGTTGTTGTATCAGGGAATGCAAATGCTTCCATTGACCTTCTTATAAAATCCAAGCTTGCTTTGTTGAATGCTTTCTCTGCATCAAGACCTGCCATCAACAGTGGTATTTCTTACATTCTGCTTCCCTCTGGATTATCACTGTTCTATTAATGCTGTCAAATGTTTGCTTTCCCTCTACAAAACCACATTGATCAATATCTATCAATTTGGCAACACCACTGCAATTCTTTTAGGTAGTATAGATAAAACACTTTATAATCATAGTTTTAAATTAAAATGGATCTATATGAAGTTGGGTCTGATGATTCTTTACTGTCTATAGGTATTACAACCACAACAATTTTCTTTCAAGATGTTAGTGCTCCCCCTCCTTTTAAAATACTGTTAAATAAAACCTTCCAGATCTTTATCAGTTTCTTCCCTCCAACTTCCAAAGTTCCACAGAAATACAATCTGTTCCTAGAGATTTCCTGCAGGCTGATTTTGCATAACTGTTTTTTTTTCATCTCCTCCTATCTTAACTGTTAATTGTTGAGCCTCATCTACCTCGAAACGTGGCATAATTAAATCTTCCATACATATTTCCATTTGTTTTCTTTCTTAATTTCCACATTTCTCTGCTTTATACAAATTTTCATAAAATTTCGGAAATAATCTCTAATATCCTCTAGAGGATCTCTGGTTACTTTTCTTGTTATAGGCTACCTACGTTTGACAACAACCCTTTCCATTTTCTGTTGCCTAAGTTATGGTGCTAAAAGTTTTTGTGCTCTAGAGTTATTATCAAAAATAGTTGCCTAACAAAAATCATTCTAACCTCATGAACATTATTCAGATACTGAAAAGAACAAGCAGTGTTGTACTGGCAGAACCTTTTACTGATAAAATGGTAAGCACTTTCACAGAAACTCTGCTTCTTCAGACCATAAAAACAATACTAAAAACTCTGCATTATATACATGCACCAAATACAAAACAACCAATCAAAACATAAATAAAAAATCACATGCAACATTGTATAATCATCACCTGTACAACCCTCTCTGTTTTAATCTGGGTCTTAAATAGACCTTACCATCTAACCCACCTTCCTTATCAGCTTGTAGGTGTAGAATCCAATATAATCCCCAACTTTCAGTAGTAGTGCTGACATCACCTAACCTACCATTTAGTTTAATAGTCTCCACTACTTTAAACTTAAACTGATGGTCTACACACACCTCAAGGGCATGTTTAGACACAGAATTCTTAGTATTTCCTTGTCATATCCCTAACATGCTCTCTCATCCCTTCCATCAGACAACAATCTGTCTTACCAACATAACATTTTTTACAAAGTATACACTGTGCTAAATACACAAGATGTCTAGTTAGGTAATTACCCTCTATCTTGAGGAAATATTTCTCATTGGTACAAGGATGTATAAAATAATTATCTAAGCTAAACAGCTGAAAAGACTCCCCAAGCACACATTTAAAATGCCCTTAGTTATATACTACACAAACTGCTTTAGTATATAACATGCAGTTTATATCATGAACTATTTTACATAAATACTATTAAGAACACAAATTGTTTTACTTACAGTTACTTTTTTTTAGTGTCCTTCTAAATATTAGTGATACAAAGTACGGTATATGTTTTACAGTCCACCCACATGTTTAACAAAGTCAGCAAAAGTCCAATCATTTCAGCTACTTTTTCTTGTGAAGCCATGTTTCACAAATGTGACTGATGCTTTATAATCTCACATTTATTCACTAATTTTAGTGTTGCCAGTCTTCCTGTTCATTTCCATTTTCCAACCAGACTCTGGTTCAAGTCCATAGTACTCCTGATTCTTCTAGTAAGCTCCTATGTTTTTTTTTCTCTCTCTCATTTTCCTTTGGAACACTGGAAAAAGGTTTCATTGGCATAGTCCCCTCTATGAGCTTATTTTAGAAGAATGAGAATCAGAATCCACTTCTATTTGATAGTCTACTTTTTTGTTGGATAAACTTTTCTATTCCGCCTTAGCCTATTCTGCATCAAGAAAAGTCTTTGATCCTCCAGCAAAATATATTCTGAAGACAGATGAATACAGTAGCTTGAATCTCCCACCTCCCTGATTACTGGGATACATTTGCTTTTCTTCTGTCTGGTGTACAGTTAATAATCATTTTCCATAAACACTCTGCTGCATCAAATTTTTAACACTTTTTCCTTCTGCCATAGTTTTGTCAGGATCAACTCTTTCTGCTGGTATGACTGTATCTTTACTTATATAGGATTTGGCTGTTTTCTCATGGCAAGGTTTAGAGCATACACACCGTGAACCTTTTCAATTAACAAATCCTGCTTTGGAATACCAGTCTGGCTGCTTGTTTGTGCTTTCATAAAATGAGTTATGTCTGTTCCTTCCAGTTTCTTTGTTACAGCAGAAAATCTCAGGTTTCCTCTGTGCATGTTGTCTAACTTTACCATTTTTGAAACAGCTCTTCTTGAGAAGTCTCACACTCAGCCATTTTATCCTCCAATGTTTGCAGTTTTTATTAGTTCATCTGAATAGCTTGTTAAAACTTCTTTAATGGCTAATTTATTTTTATCACCTGTAAGTATATTTTATTTATTTATTTTTTCTAAATTACTGGAAGCCATCTGTTGTAACAAAGCTGAAGTCTGAACTGCTTTTTGCTGAACAGCTGCAGAATTGTTTCCAGTGTTTACTCTTCACTTTTTCTAGTTTAATTGTGTTTCAGGTCTCTAAATTTCTTCTTTGCTGGCACCCAGGCACTGTACTTACTAGGTAATAATGCGCTAATAACTGAATTTTACTCAAGCAGTCAGAATTACTACCTCTTGTTTCTTTTTTAACAAGTTGCAATTAAGCTGTTGATCAGTGTAGAGCCATCTTGGAAGTTCTCATCCTTCACATCTTGTTCATATATTGTACTGTAACAATTACCATTACATTCATGTTTTGCATGTGTCTACTTCTACCCTACCATTTTCATTGTTTCTGATTTTAGTTATCATGCTTTTATCCTTTCATTGCCTTAAACACTGAGTCAATAATTTAGTTGCCCTGGAATTACTGTCAAAATAGTTGCTTTAAACCCATTGCTCTACCTTCCATAAACATTCTAACTTCTTTGAAACTGCTCTTCAGCCTGCTGTGTTCCTCTTAGTCTTTTTTGCTTCTGAAAATTCCTTACTTTTTAAGCCATCAAGATATATACTGTGACTATTATTCCATACTTTGTTTACTTTTATCATGGCCACATTTCTAATTTTCAGTTTTAATTTATCCCAGTCCTTGGTAAGGCTCTTTAATGCTTATGTTCAAATCCAGCAACATTTCAGTTAATGTTAGATCTCTCCAATCATTAAACTTACTTTTCAGATGAAATACTAGAAAACATCAATCTTTATCACAAAATCCTTTTATTTATTTATTTGACATTTGTTAACTGGGTTAGTCCAACTCAGCCAGAGGCCTATTTTCAGTGGAGACCCGAGGAGAAATGCTCCATATAGTTTACACATTTTTAAGTATAACAACAATGAACAAAATGGTCATATGTAAAACATATGTTAGCAGTGCAACAACAATGAACAAGGTGGTTAAATGTAAAATGTATGACACGAGAGAATATAGGAGTAATATCATAACATTCAGGAATAAAACAGAATATATAAAAAATAGTATGAGATGAAAAAAGAACATAAGAGTGTAGCAATTATAAAAACAGAAAATGAGGTATATACACTGTAACTGACAATAGAGACTTGGGGTTGGCAATAACAGTTGTGTTTTTTAAATACAAGCTGTGTGAGGTAAGACTGTATGACTGAGAGAAAAGGAGGAAAAGTAGGTTCATTACACAAAAGGAGCAAAAGATTTGTGACTGGGTTTTCTTGCTTACAAACATAAAGTGTATAGGTGCATGGGCCAACATTATCACCAGATATGGTTCCATGGTTTGGACCATGTTATAGTCATCTAATCTTGTCAAAAAAGTATATTTCACTGAAAAATATGCAGATTCCACTTAATTCTCTCTTATTTTCATTACAACACTAAGCCCAAATACACGTAAATCTTTCTCTATCTACCCTCAAGTGATATTTTGTTGTATCTTAGCCATTCAAAGAGGTCTGTCTTATATCCTAAAGTATTCAGATTTACTGCTACCATCTTATATCCCTGGTGAAAGGCTACTACTTCTCTCACAATACTCTTTACATCTTGTCTAACTGCTTTTGGTAGAATAAAATGTGTAGCCAGTAAAGTTTCTACACCATGCTAATAATCCCTCAGCACTATAAATCTTTCCTGTCTGTCCTTCAGATATTCTTCAGTCTTTATTCTTATAGCCTTTTTAATTCATATTTTGACTCATTTCATTTGCTTTCATTTTGTTCCCACAAATAAACTCTCCTTCTGACTTTTCGTTTCACAGAGAAGCTTTAAATTCTCTATGATAAAAGTGTAACATTATTACTTGTGCATTCCTATTATAAATATAGATTGGTGCCTTCTCATGCCTTAATTTTTACTTTTTTTCAACAAGCCCATTCATTTGCCAAACTGGTAAGTCAAATTATGCCATAATAACAATTGTGTTTTATTATACTTAACCTATATTGACTTTCTATAATAAACTTCTCCGTCATAGTTGTTTTCATAAGTTCTTGTGTCACTTTATATATTTTCTGCAATATTGTCTCATCTGAAACTAGTATCTCATGAAACACAAAGTTCCCTTTCTAACTAAGTAATAAATAATGTATTAGCTATATACATATTTTTGAAAAGCCTTAGAGTTGCTGCTGTGTAGAAACAGCAGTAAACAACTTCTTCCAGTATTGTAATTCAAACTCTTTTGGACAGGAAAACAGCAACAGCAGCTCACTGATCTGTTAACTTCTCCTTGCCTGCAGTACATTATTTCTGAAGCTGTCCCTCTGTTCTTGTGATGCTATTCATCCAGCAATCCACAACCCCTTTTTCCCATTTTTGCACATGGGATTGAATTGTCACTTTAATAATGACAATCCTCTAGAGGCAAGATTCACACCACCAGTTGTCTAGCCCTTCCGTGGTTGTTCTTCCACATCAGACATGCACGCTCACACCTATGGCCAATTTAGAGTGTCTAATCCACCAACTGCTTGTCTTTGGAATGTGGAAGAATAGCTGACTACCCGGACAAAACCCAGATGAATAGTAAATTATTTCAGAAAATGTAGACCTTTTTTAAAAGACAAGCTTTACTATCCCGACACAGTGACTCCACCTTCTTGCAATTAGCAAAGCTTATTAAGGAAGGCAGACTGCATTCCAAAAGTACTTGTGATATGCTAGTCTGTACTGAGAGAGAACCATTAACTCTAAATCCAGGTAAGAAATGTGACAAGAAAATGAAATTAAGTATTAACTTTTTTGGTGGAAGTTACTCATCTCAATGGTGTTAAAACATTTTTCAGTGTGCATGTTTTACATCTTAGTTTTATAGATTATAGATTAATACTAGGCTAACTGCCCTTGTGGGCAAATTTTAAGCCTAGCCAATTAATCCCAAGTGAGAATCAAACCCTCTATCTTCAGTCTTTAAGGCAAGCACCTTAACCATTATGCCAATCTCCCACTGTTATACCAAACAACCTCTGTCATTGAATCAACTTCATTCACTCAGTATTTCCATTACATTATTTTTGTAAATCTTATGATCTAGCATACTTTCAGTCAACATACCTGTCTCATTATTTTTGCAGACATTACTGGATTTAGTTTATGCACTTACCAAAACTAACATTATACAATACTGTCTAATGGTTTATATCACACAATTTATTAGCTTCCTTTTTTCTGAACTTTCATCAGGCTACATAACATGATAGGAAGAGGAAATTAATAGTTATTTTCATACTTACAGATACTACCCTCAATGTTTTTACAGCACATAAAAGTTCTAAAATTCCTTTCAGTGTGCTTGTTTCACAGTTTGATTAAACCAATCATCTTCATTCAACAGATTTCCCTCAATCAGTTTTTTCAGTACATTATTTTTGAGAATCTTGCTAACTAGCTTCTTTTCAGTCAACATACTTCCTCATTAATTTTACATATATTCCTTGTCTTTCAGAATGCAACTTGCATTTTAAGACTATCACATGTTTTGCCATATAAGAATTTATCCTTTTTAAAAGTGTCCTTATTCAATGCACTCAGTTCATTGCTTTATACAGACTTTCACATTGTTTGAAAACTGTTTCATCTTCTTTGTTTTATCCAAGATTTTCTTTTGAGATACGGGAAAGGGCTTTGCAGTAAATCTTTCCTTTGAAGTGCCCATTATTGGCTTTTCTGCACCTGTTGACTTGTTGATTGTGCCTTCTCCAGAACCAGATCCAGTACTAGGTGACCTAGGTAGCTGCCTAGGGCCCAAGGCTGGCTGTGGGCCTGCAGCTGGCTTTAAAATATAAAAAAAAAACATTTTTTAATTCTTGATTTTCTCTATTTATAGCAACTTTTTATTCCTGCATTTTGATATCCATCTTGAAAAAATTACAAAGGGCTGTAAAATTGGTGATTCTGTTTTATTCATTATCCATATTATAGCAGCAAACAGCAAGAAATAGCACCAGCCAAAACAAATTTCAAACTCCATAAATTAAGCCACTGGTGTCAGTGATGAGGATTAAGGCTCCTTGATTACTGGTCCAGAGGAGGGATGTCACATGCCCCATTAGTAAAGTAGTCAAGAATGTCTGTTTTTTTCTTTCCACAACAGTTATTCTTTTTGCACTTACACCTATGATCTACCATTCTGTTTCTGTACCATTTCTTCATGCCACTTTGCAGAACAATGTCTGCCATACCAGCAGTATACTTTATCAGGACTCTTGTAGAGGTGCCTCTTCCTTCACTCTGATAAAAGTTATTTCTGTGATTTATTTAGTATGTGAAAGAAGTCACTTCATACAGTTCTCAGACCTCTCCTATATCTCTGCTTCTGAGCTAGCCTCTGAAATAGTCCCTTTGTTTTTATATACTAATTTAAAAAGTTTTCCTTTCATCATATTTTGTTTCAGTTAGCACCATACTTCCCAGTTATTATTTCACTGCATATGATCAGCACCGGGAAGCTGTTACTGTACTTGCTTTACAGTTGGTGTAAAATAAATCAATATTTAAAAAACATCCCTTTTGTAAAAGAAAGTAATTTTTAACAAATTGTCTCTTATTTTGATCTTTTGTCCCACCATTATTTTAAGCTTTCTCCATAACTTCTGATCAAGGAATTTGAGAGGTATAATTGCATTGATTACCTGCAACTTTTTCAGAACCAGCAAGCTATTGTAAATCTTTTAATTTTTTAAAGCACTGCATTAATTATTTACAAAAATGACAGAGGTAAGATAGCTTCCCAGTTCTGCATCAGGAGATATTCAAAGCAAGAGAAAGAGAGACAGAGACAGAAAGACAAACATCATGTGAATTTTACTGAATGTTCCTGATTTTTTTTTCACATTTTGCACTGTCCCTTATTTCACTGTACTCAGTGAGTACTACCATCAGTCAGTAATGTCAGACCTCAAAACGTCTCATACTTAAGAGTTCAGAAAATGCATACTGATGCAAAATCTGTTGCTCTATTAATTTTTAAAGTAATTTAGAGTAGTAATTATAAATTGTTCCTTATTTTGACATTTTGTTCCCACATTATTTTAGGTTGCCCCTAAACTCTTGAAGTAGAGCAGTATGCATGCCTCTCAGCTATACCAAGTTGTATAGAAGATGCCTAATCTTACATCAGTTTTTGTCCTTGTCCCTCATAAAGTGTTTGCCTTCATTGTGAATCACTGGCATTACAGTCAGTCAATAATGCCAGATCTTACAGTAGCTGTAGCTGCTAGGTTTGGAGGCTATCGATATACAGTGGATATAAAAAGTATACACACCCCTGTTAAAATGCCATGTTTTTGTGATATATAAAAAAATGGGACCACAGCAAATCATTTCAAAGCTTTTCCCACTTTAATGTGACCTATAACCTGTGCAATTCAGTTGAAAAACAAGCAAATCTGTTAGGGGAAAAATATAAAAAAAAAAAAAATGTACAATAAGCTGGTTGCATATGTGTGCACACCCTTAAACTAATACTTTGTTGAAGTACCTTTTGATTTACAGCATTCAGTATCCTTGGGTAGGAGTCTATCAGCATGGTACATCTTGCCTTCACAATATTTGCCCACTCTTCCTTGCAAAAGCACTCCAAATCTGTCAGATTGCGAGGGCATCTCTTGTGCTCAGCTCTCTTCAGGTCACCCCACAGATTTTCTATTCGATTTAGGTCTGGGCTCTGGCTGGGATATTCCAAAACTTTAATTTTTTTCTGGTGAAGCCATTCTTTTGTTGATTTGAATGTATGCTTGGGGTCACTGTTATGTTGAAATGTGAAATTCCTCTTCATCTTCAGCTTTCTAGCTGATGCCAAAAGTTCTAGTATTTGGAACTGCTCATAATTCCCTCCAGCTTGACTAAAGCCCCAGTTCCAGCTGAAGAAAAGCAACCCCGAAGCATGATACTGCCACCACCATGTTTCACCATGGGGATGGTCTACCTTTGGTGATGCGAAGTGTTGTTTTTGCGCCAAACTTAACTTTTGGAATTGTGGCCAAAAAGTTCAACCTTGGTCTCATCAGACCATAACACATTTTCCCACATGCTTTTGGGAGACTTGATGTATTGTTTTGCAAATTTTAGCTGGGCCTGGATGTTTTTCTGTGTAAGAAAAGGCTTCTGTCTTGCAACCCTATCCCATAGCCCAGACATATGGAGAATACAGGAGATTATTGTCACATGTAGTACACAACCATTACTTGCCAAAAATTCCTGCAGCTCCTTCAGTGTTACTGGAGGTCTCTTGGAAGCCTCCCTGACCAGTTTTCATCTTGTCGTTTCATTAATTTTGGAGGGATGTCCAGTTCTTTGCAACATCACTGTTGTCCTGTATTTTCTCCACTGTTTGATGACTGTCGTCACTGTGATCCATGATATATCCAATGCTGTGGAAATTATTCTGTACCCTTCTCCTGACTGATACCTTTCAACAATGAGATCCCTTTGATGCTTTGTAAGCTCTCTGCAAACCATGAGTAAATGTCAGGAAAATGCTATTAGGACAGATGAACTTTATTTGGGGTTAATCAGTCTCTTTAATTGATGGCAGGTGTGTACCCAAGAAGACTGAATGCTGTAATTAAATCAAAATAGCTTCAACAAAGTATTAGTTTAAGAGTGTGCACACTTATGTAACCAGCTTATTGTAAGTTTTTTTATTTTTTATATTTTTCGCTAACTGATTTGTTTGTTTTTCAATTGAATTGTAGAGGTTATAGTTCACATTAAATGTGGGAAAAGTTTTGAAATGATTTATTGTGGTCTCATTTTTTTATATCACAAAAAACCTGGCATTTTAACAGGGGTGTGTACACGTTTTATATCCACTGTAAATGTATTCATAATCTGCCACTGACCAGATGCATTTTTAATGAATGTGCACTTCAAGGGAAGAGAGCTTTACTCTTGATCATGCTAAGTCACTCTTCAGTGTGAGACTTTTTTTGTTTAGCAAATGACCATCATTGTTTGACCTATGATGTTTGAAATAAAGTTTTTAAATCAAATCTCTGTAATTATTGTAACAGTAAAGAAGAAAACAGTATGCAGATTGACAGGTATGAGAAGTGTTTATTGCAGTTGGGGAAAGACTGCCAAGTGAGGGGGGCACTGGAATAGCTTGGGGGGGGCCTGGTGTCCATTACCCTACCAAGGGTCCCATTTGAATATGATACAGTTCTGGATTTTTCCAGCTTCTCCTGCCTCCAGTTGCTGTTTTCTCTTTTCCAGTTCATCTTATGCCTGTTTAAAGTTTTGTGTAGGTTTTTAATTCAAGTGAATAGAAGACTCGAAGTAAATCATCAGACTGGTAGTGAGCAGGAATAGGCACTGTAGCATGGAATTAGGGCTGATAACACATTGTGTTATAGATGCAGTTTAAAGACAATCAATCTAAAGCACATTATTAGCCTGTCATGTTATGAGTCTTGGTTTAGCATGACAAAAGGTACAGTTAACATTTTATGTTAGATTATATTACAGTGAGCAATAAAGGGATTCTGAACACAGAGGATATGGGAGTGCAAGCCACATAGTCAGGCTGATAGCAGACAGAACAGATGGTAATGGACATTAGGACTTCACTGGCCACACAAGGGTGCATGGAAGCAACAGACATTGTCAGTGTACAACAGGGGACCGAGTGGGTGGGGTACTCAATGACAGAGTGGACATGGCAGGGCAGGACATGGGGTAGTCCTGCTGTGGGACGTGGTGAGGGAAGGGGGCTTAATATGACAGGACATAAGGGGACAGGCAGGACAGGTTGCAGTCCTGTTGGCACTCTCACACTTACAAAGCGCAAGGGGCTAGGCAGAGCAGGTTCCAGTCATGCTGGAAGGTGGCTCAACCTTGCAGTGTACAGAGAAGAGACAGGACATGCTGCAGTCTGGGAGGAGGGCTGAAATTGTTAGGGCATAGGAAGCATTGTCAAGCTCAGTCATTGTCCTGTTATGTAGACATCACATCACTGTGTCATAAGCACAAAGACTGTGTGATGTCCTAGAATAGATACAAGCCTTCAGTACACCAGGCAGTGACTGTAGTATCTGAACATGTCTAATGGATAGTAGATAGGACTAACACACCCACAGCTGCCATGCTATGGCACAATATCAGAATGGCTACACTATGGAAGCACACAGGGCTGTGGTCACTGGAAGGGTGCTGTAGACAATATAAAGTCAAATGCTGGTTGGCATGGATAGTCATGCACACACAAGGATCCACATATGTAACCGAAAAATCTGTATGCCCTGGTGTGGGACTGAAGAAATGGCAACAACTGGAGAAGCTCACCATAAAGGTGACAGAAGTGCTACAACAAGCCATACACACACATGGTAAGCATATCTTTGAGAAGGGAAAAACAGAAAGGGTCTTGCATGACCAGGTGTGGCCAAGGACTGGTACTGGACTTCAATGCACTGGGTGATCATAGTGAGGCAACAGTGCAGGTGCATCACAGGATCACTGATACATTACTGCACACCATGAACAAGGTTCAGTAAACTCCCAGAGAAATGCTAATAACTGGGGGTAGACCAACAAAACAGAGGCATCTCAAGGAGATGAAAAAATTCCTGGTATCACTCAACAGAGAAAATCCTCATACCCGATGGTGACTTGGATGTAAGAGCGGGACTGGTCACAACTGCCCAAAAGAATGTACTGAATGCACCGAGTGAGTAGTAGCAAGTGCCATGCACAATTGGACATTAGAGCTGCAACAGCAACAACCTACAATACACGGTATGTATGTGTCCACAGGCTAAGTTTACAATTGGCATATAGCAGTCTCTGTAACACATGACCCAAATTTTATCCAGCATTGGCACAAAGCATGCTATTTGTATACATTCACAGGTTCCACTGGGAAAGGATCCAGCAGAACAGGTCATAACAAACCTGATATCAGCAGGTCATCTGTAGCAAATGATGATGGCACAATGCATATGACACAGCTTGATGAAAAAGTGTCACTGTCATTAATTCTAACAGTGGAAGGTACGTTCAGATGACACACAGCTGAGATAACATTGGTGGGAAAAATGAACCTCCAGCATTACTTGTGTTCAACAAAGGTTATGCTACACAGGTGGTGTCATCAGAAATAGCATCAGAGGGATGCACTGCCTCTGAGGAATATGTAACCAGTATAGGGGAGAGGTGTGCAGGTGGCCATCGCTATCATGAGTCCAGGATTTTCCCAGACCTGAGTGTCACCTTTGGCATCAGTGGTCAATACATAGACAGCCAGTGCTCACATCATGACAGAGCTGTTGCATGTGCTGCATGGCCTGTATGAGAAACTGTAACTGCAGAAGGGACTATGGGACATTTACAACACAAGCAGAGTTATATGGCCTGTAGGCACACAGGACATATGTGCCTTTTGAAGGCAGTGATGATCCAGGAGGCTTCCATAAATACAGCCATGTATATGTAGGCAATATATCACCATTGCTATGCTAGGGAACTGCATAAGTATTGCATGACTGCATACCAGGCTTTGCAGATGAGACACATCCTTTTGGATATAGTTTCACTGTTTATACTGTCTATAATTGCCTCCAGCCCCTAGTTATTGACACTGAATCAGTTCCTGGAAGATCCCTTCATTCAATTTCCATTTGCGAGGGTCTGTCATGGAATTCTTAAGCTTGTCTACTAATTTGTTTTACTCTGACAGAATATATAGATGCTTGGAGGGTTATGTAATACTGAGGAACTAACTCCAAAGTCATCACAGTCAGCCTGCATAAGTGGTACAACCGTATACCTCTCTACTTGTTTATGTACCACACAACTGTGCTATTGTCTATGTTCAGTTGAATTTGTTGACTCCATCAACTCAGTTCCCTTTTTATAAAGCCTCAAACTGGAAATTGATACTCCAGAGAATGAAATACTGGGTCTAAGTGTTTTTTTAGAAACCACTGTATGTTTTTCATGTCAACTCGGCAAGAGGAGTCATGGGAACCATAGAAATCATGAATCCTAGTATCCTAAAAAATTCTCTTGCAGATGCCTGAGACTGACTGGAGAAGTTCTGGAGAGATTCCAAATAAAATTCCATCTTCTCCAGTGTCAAAAAAATCCATTTGAAGAGAAGAATCTAAACAGGAGCCAAGAAACAAAATCTTGTGAGACAGAGCCAAGGAGGACTTTGAAATGTTTATCTGGAAGCCCAGATTGGTCAAAAGAGACATAAATGCAAGTAATGTACTTCCCATAACAATTGATCCTTTCATCCCAGTTTGTCCAATATAACATATGGATCCTCAAACCTTTGCTCTTATCTGATCTGTCTAATTCAGTGCTCCAGCCTCAAGCCCTTCAAAATCTTCCCTTCCCATAATGCCCTGTTCCTCCCATGACTAGCTCAGATCAAGTTAGGCTCCTGAAACTAAAGCACACCTGCACTACCTTTGATCCAGTAAGGAAGATTTTTCAGGACCTACAAACTGGCAGGGGGAAGGACGATGGGTTATCATACTGGACGGACTAGAATTAAAGGCTCTGTCATTATGGTAAGTATATAACTTTCATATCCTATTCATCCAGTCTGTCTGATCCAACATATGGGTCAGAAATCCCAGTTGCATAATTCCTGGGTGGCCTCATGACAAGAGACCTTTGAGGATACAGGCTCCAAAGGAAGTCTGTCTCTGGAAATCTAGTTCAACTTATACTGTTTAAGAAATATGTGACAGGAAGACCAGGTAGCTGCTTGACAAATGTCATCCAAGAAAAGAGATTTCAAGAATGCTGTTGAAGCTGCAATGGCTCTAGTGGAATGAGTACTTGGAGAGCAAAGATCTGTTATGCAGTGTGTAGATAAAGGAAGTATAGTCAGGCAACCATCAGGACAAGGAAATCTTACATGTTTTCTTACCCTGCTTATTTTGGGCAAAGGACACAAACAACTGTTCATCTTCTCTAAAGGCAACTGTTCTGTGGAAGCAAAAATGTAGCTGCCTGTGTATCTCCAATGCATTCCCCTTTATTTTAGTAGACAGGGAAGAACACAAGTAGATGGATGGATTGTGAAAGTTTGGTCTCAGAAACCACTTTTGGAACAAAGGAGGAATTGGTCCTCAAGGTAACCCTGTATGGATTAATGGAGGATAGGGCATAATGTTCTGAAATCCTCCTAGCTGAAGTGATAGCTACTAAGAAGATGGTTTTCCATGACAGGAATTCTAACTCTGCAGATGCTGCTAGCTCAAATGGAACTTTAGACAATACTTCCAAAATTAAATTCAAGTCTCAAGGAGGTGCAGAATCTTTGATAGGTGTATGCAATAGGAAAGTGCATTTAAGAATGGCTTTATATAGTTTGTGAGAAGCCAACAAAAAATCCTGAAATCTAATGTGAAAGGAAAAAAAAAACAGCTGCTAGCTGTACCTTGACAGTAGAAAAACTACAACCAGAACTAAACAAGCAGAACAAAAAAAATGGAGAACATCCTCAAAATAAAATGAAAATTGCTCTTTGTTTTGAGATTCAGCTCAAAAGCTAAACATTTTCCATTTACTGTGATAGACTCTACACACAGAGTACTTCTGAGGAGATGTGAGGATGTTGACAATGTCTGAATGAAGAGACGCATTCCTTATCATCATAGGAGCTGGAGAAGCCAAGCAGTTAACTTCAGGATAGGAATGTCCAGGTGAGGACCCACAGAGGGGTGAGTGATGAGATTGGCAGTGGATCAAGGGACCAAGGGGGTACCTTCAAGTAAAGTTTGAGGAGGAGAACCATATCTCTCTGGACCTAAATATGGCTACAAGGAGGACAGTGGCCTTGCATCGTATTGCTTACTGCATTTGATCATGAGCAGGACAGGTGGATACCTTGGGGGCCCTGTAATGAGAGAGAACATTCCTGATTGTCTCTCCTGAATAAGGGAGAGTGGCAAAATAGCTGCTGCATCTGGTGTACTGGAGGATAGGAACTAGGCTGCATCAGGGGGTGTCCTAGAAATGTAATATCTCCTAGCAACTTCAGGATTCAGGTACCACTCTTAAAGCAACAGGAGGTTCTTGCTGAGCCTGTCTGCTAGATTGTTGAATCTCCTGGAGATGTGTGCTGCAGTTAGAAAACTGAAAGCCCATCGTCCACTGGCACACACTCATAGCCTTGTCACAAAAAAAAAATAGAAGTTATGTACTCACCATAACGTTCCACGTTTGTTGTCCTTGATCTCGCCTTCCTTCTTGTTGGTTGTACTTGGCCACATTCTAAAGCTCGAGAGCTTCCACTGGCTCGAGGGTAGACCCTATCCCAAAATGCCTAGCGAGAGTTACCCAGATCTCATTTGTGATAACCCATAACACTAGACTATAATATGCAAATATAGATAGACATGTATATAAATTATACAAATATATATATATATATATATATATATATATATATATATATATATATATATATATATATCCCACAAAGATAGTAAAAGGACTCAGTCTATCCAACTCATGAGGCAAGAAGGGAATCACAGCCTATGTAGCTAAATGATGGATAATTCCTCTCGATCGTCCAGGAAGGGGGAAGGAGGTTGGGATGCAAGAAGGAAGGCGAGATCAAGGACAACAAACATGGAACTTTATATTGAGTATATAACTTCTTTATGATATGTTGTCCCTATCTCGCCTTCATTCTTGCTGGTTGGGATCACGTCCCAAGCACATTCTTCTTGGGTGGCTCAATAGAATAGACTCTTCAGGACCGTGGAACCAAATGATGCCCTGTTCCAGAAGGCCACATCTACCATGTAATGAGTGATGAAGGTATGGAAACTAACCCACATAGCTGCCGCACATATTGAGTCTAAAGGCAGTCTAGCCTGAAAGCCAGTAGAGGTAGACAAGGCCCTAGTTGAGTGTTCTTGCATTTTTCCTGGCAGTTGCTTGCTCTGTGAATTACAGACATAAGTGATGGTGTATGAAAGCCATTTTGATAAAGTTACTTTTGAGACTGAAGTTCCCTTTCTGTTTTCTGAAAAGGATACAAACAATTGGTCACATTTTCTGAATTCTTTTGTCCTGTGCAAGTAAAAATATTAACTGTCTATGAACATCCAGTTGGTGGAGTTTATATTCTGCCTTGTTGCCATGATTAGGGAAGAATACGGGTAGTTCTGCTGATTGATTCAGATTGAACTCTGAGCAAACCTTTGGTAGGAAGCAGGGGTTGGTTCTGAAAGAAACCCTCTCTTTGTGAAATATTAAGTAAGGGGGATGAATGGATAGAGCTTGTAATTCTGATAACCTCCTAGCTGAGGTAATGGCAGTTAAGAAAATAGTTTTCCAAGTCAAGAATTTCAGAGAACAAGTAATAGCCGGTTCAAAAGGAGTAAGAATCAAGGCAGCTAGGACAAAGTTTAGATCCCAAGGAGGAGGTGGTTCTCTTATTGTGGGTCTCAAAAGGATAGTACCTTTTAGAAAAGCTTTGCATAACCTCTGGGACATAACGTTGGAACCCATTTCTCCCACATGAAAGTTGGAAATAGCAGCCAGCTGAACTTGGATAGTTGCTGTGGCTGCTCCTTGGTTAAAGGTTTCAGCGAGAAATTTGAGGATCTTTGAAACAGGTGCAATAAAAGGGCCAATACTAATTTTGGCTGTCCAACAAGAGAACTGCTTCCATTTGCTAATATAAAGTTTTCTCACTGAGGATTTGTGAGAGGAAATTAAAATATATTGTACTGCTGGGGAGATGTCAGGAAGCCTGGCTAAGAGGGAAAGTGGAAAAATCAAGCTGTCAGCTTGGGGGTCTGTATGGAAGGATGGAGCATACCCAACTGATGCACCAGGAGATCTGGAACTGGATCCAGGAGCCAAGGCTCCTCCTGGAGATGGGGCCATAGGAAGGGGAACCATATTTGAAGAGGCCAGTAAGGGGCAATGAGTATTACTTTGCAACCCAATGATTTTGCTTTCTCAAGAACCTTGGGTATTAGAGGGAACAGGGGAAAGGCATAAAGAAGTCCCAGGGGCCAATCGTGAACAAGTGCATTCTTGGGTGATTGTCCTGGTGGGGGGACTAGGGCAAAATAGCTGCTGCATATGATATTGATGGAGGTGGCAAAAAGGTCGCAGCAAGGCTGGCCCCACTTGCAGAAAATTTGGTTTGCAATTTCCTGCTCCAGGGACCACTCATGAGGCATCAGGATAGCCCTGCTGAGCTTGTCTGCTATCACGCTGGATTTCCCCGGAATGTGCATTGCAATCAGAAAGCATTAGGAAATCATTGCCCACTGCCATACTCTTAGAGCATCTCAACACAAGAGGTAGGATCTGGTTCCATCTTGCTTGTTGATGTACCACACTACTGACATGTTGTCCATTTGAATTGCGATTGTCCCCATAGGTAGAGAGCCCTGTAGTGCTTGCATCACCAGAAGCACTGCTCTAATCTCTAGGACATTGATGTTCAAGTGGTACTCATGTTGTTGCCAAGTTCCTTAAACAGGCTGTCCCAGATAATGCCCAACCCCACCCTATCTGGGAAGTGTTCGTGGTCACTGTGGCTACTGGTTGGGGGAGGATGAATTACCTGCGTAGACGGAAGCCACCATTTTAAATCCTTCATGTATGTCTCCGTAATGAGAATTTCATGTGACATGGGTAAATCTTGCATGGACCACTCAGCAAACAGGAGCCACTGTAATAACCTCATGTGGAAGCACACCAAGGGAAAACAAGTTATGTCTTACCAAAACGTTCTATCTGTATTGTTGATCCTCGTTCAGTCATTACGTGTGGGTATCGGTTCCGACCTCGGAACCAAGCCGGCCATCTTCCAATCTCTCCCTGTTACCTCAGATTGAGTTTGCAAGTCAAAAGAAGGTAGAGGCTACCTCTGGTCAAATGACCTAACAGAACCGGATGGTGAGATCCACTAGAAGCCACAGGAGGGGGAAGGAGGGAGGGTCGTAATGACTGAATGAGGATCAACAATACAGATGGAATTTTATGGTAAGACATAAATTCTTTATCTGATATTGTTAATCCTCATTCATTCCATACATGTGGGACAGAGTCCCCAGCTACTTTTATTCCTGGGAGGCTCTCATGGAAGGACATTCCTGAGCACCATAGAACCAAAAGATGCTCTTTCTCTGGAGGCCAAATCCAATTTGTAATGATTGATGAAGGTATGAGGAGTAGCCCAAGTTGCAGCTGCACAAATGTCATGTAAAGAGGCTCTGGCATGGAAGGCAGCAGAAGTTGCCACCGACCTTGTAGAATGAGCCTTTATGGTAGTAGGTAATGGAATATTACGTTGTCCATAAATGAAGGTCACGCAGTCTTTTAACCATTTAGCCAATGTGACCTTAGCAACAGCACATCCTAATCTAGGTCCAGAATAGGCCAAAAATAACTGGTCTGATTTATGAGAAGCCTTAGTCCTGTTCAAGTAGAAGTGAATTTGCCTGTGAATATCTAGGGTATATAGGCAGTACTCTCCTCTGTTTGAATGAGTGGGGAAGAAAACTGGCAATTTAATGGTTTGATTAATGGACATTTCAGAGATCACTTTTGGCAGAAAGGAAGGATTAGTTCTCAATGACACTCTATCTCTATGAAAAATCAAATATGGACTCTTGATGCATAAGGCTTGAAGCTCAGAGAGACATCTGGCGGACGTAATGGCAACCAAAAACAAGATTTTCCATGACAAATATTTGAGGTCGCAAGAAGAAGCTGGTTCGAAAGGTGGCATTGTCAAAGCTAGTAGGACTAATAACAGGTCCCATGGCTGAGTAGGTTCTCTTAAAGGAGGTCTTAGCTGATTCAAGCCTTTTATGAAGGTCTTGCATAACTTGTGTGACATAAGAGAAGTGTCTTGGACACCATCATGAAAAGTAGATATTGCAGCTAAATGAACTCTAATGGTAGAGGCAGATAGACCGGACTGAAATAGGGTAACCAGATATTCCAATACTGTCGCCACTGGTGCTGGAAAAGGATCTACTTGTTTTTCTTTCAGCCAAAAAGTAAATCTTTTCCACTTGCTGAGATATGTAATTCTGGTGAAAGACTTATGAGATGCAATAAGAATGTCACGTACTGGCAAAAAAAGATCATTCTGCCTGGCAATCAAAGAAATTGGAGGAGCCAAGCTGTGAGCTAAAGGCTGTTCAGGTTGAGATCAACCTCAGGGTTGGATGGAGAATCCATGGTTAATCTAGCAGGTGAGGCCAAAGGAAGGGAAACCAAATCTGACGAGACCAATATGGTGCTATGATGATTACTTTGCTCTTCAACCGGCGGGCTTTCTTCAGAAACTGGGGGATGATGGGGAGAGGTGGAAATGCATAAAGCAGACCTGAGGGCTAATTGTGGACTAGAGTGTCCCTGGGTGATTGTCCCGGAGGGGGAATCAGGGCGAAATAGTTGTTGCATTTGTAGTTGGTTGGGGATGCAAAAAGGTTGCAGCTAGGAAGACCCCAGTGGTTGAAAGTCTCCGCCGCTATCAAGGGATTCAGGGACCACTCGTGAGGTTGTAGAATACACCTGCTGAGTCTGTCTGTTATCATGTTGGAACTCCCAGGAATGTGCGTTGCTAGAAGAAAGCAGTTGGTAGCCATCGCCCATTGCCATATCCTCATGGCCTCTCGACAGAGTGGGTAAGATTTGGTTCCACCTTGCTTGTTGATGTACCAGACCACCGCCATGTTGTCTGATTGTATCGCAATAATCCCAGACGGCAGCAGGGGATGGAATGCTTGCAATGCCAGAAGCACCGCCCTCAGCTCCAGAACATTTATATGCAGATGGGCCTCCATTTCGGACCAAGTACCTTGGACTGTCTGTCCCTGAAATAGCCCCTCCCACCCCATCCGGGAGGCGTCCGTGGTCACTGTAGCCTTGGGCTGCTGGGGGGAAAAGGGGCAAGACCATTGTGATGGATTGTTCGCCATCCACCAATTTAGATCTTGTTTGCATCTGTGAGTTACCCGAATCTTGGCTGAAAGAGAGTACTGAAACTGATACCATTGTGTAAGCAGTAGCCATTGTAGAAGCCTCATGTGAAACCTGGCCAGGGGGACAATCGTAATGGAGGCTGCCATGGATCCCAACAACTGGAGAACAGAATGAGCTGTGGAACAGAATGAGCTGTGGATTTCTCCCTTGAAAGGACTAGAATCAGTTGCTGCTTTAGCCTTAGAATTCTTTGCTCTGGAATGGATGCTCTGCAATTCTTTGTATTCAAGATGACCCCTGTGAATTCTATGGACTGAGATGGGGTGAGATTGGGTTTTTGCCAGTTTATGGTTATGCCTAGTCTTTCTGCAGTGAGGAGAGAGTATGCCAGGGCTTCTTCCAATAGATGTCTGATGGGGGCAGAGATGGGCCAGTCGTCTAGGTATAGAAGCACCTGGAATCCTTGTAGTCACAAGTGAGCTGTGACGACTGCCATGCAGTTTGTGAATACTCTGGAGGCTGTAGAGAATCCAAAGGGCAGTACTCTGAACTGGTAATGACTGGCTCCTGCACGGAAGCAAAGGAATCTTCTTGATGGTCTGTCCACTTTTATGTGGTAGTACGCATCTTGAAGATCTATCGAGCACATCCAATCATCTTTTTCCAGAAGCAGAAGAATAGACTGTATTGTGACCATCCAGAATTTCTGCACTTTTACAAACTTGTTTAATACACTGAGATCCAAAATTGGTCTCCAGTCCCTGGTTTTCTTTGGCACCAAAAATAGTCTCGAGTAGAATCCGGATCCTATCTGGTCTGGAGGGACTATTTGGATGACTCTTTTCCTTAGCAGCTTTGAAATCTCTAATGCTGCTTCTTCCCTTTGACTGGGTGGAATGTTGGGTAAGCTTGTTGAAGGAGCGGGACAAAGATAGAAGGGAATATGATAACCTCTGGTTATTATCCTTTGTACCTAAGAATCGGTGGTAATGGTTAGCCAGGCAGAAGGGTACAAAGAGAAGTGACCCCCAACCACTTCCAGAGGAAAGCAGTTGGGCTGCTCTTCAGGAGCACTGGTAGGATTGTCCAGGGAAAGAATCCCTGGGACACTGGTTATGCGAACCCCCTCTGCCCCGAAAGGGGCATCTTCCCTGAGAATCTCCCCCTCTGCCTCTAGGGGAGAACTCGGCCTGTGTGTCACGGAAAGAACTTTGAGACTTTTTGTGCCATATCTTCCCACTCTTCTGGTTTCTGGAGAAAGCTCATTGAGGGGAAGAATAATGGACACCCACAGCAGAAAGGGTCTTACTGTCCTGTTCATATCTGGCCAGTGTGCTTTTAACCTTGGGTCCAAACAACGACGAGGCTTCAATGGGAGCTTTGAGAAAGGAAGCCTTACAGGGTTCTGCGAAATTACACAAGTGCATCCAGGCATGCCGTCTCAAAACAACGCCTGAACCCGCCACTATAGCTGCTCCTTCTGATGCGTGAGATATCAGGCGTATGGAAGAGTTGGATATCGATTCAATGGTAGGCCACTTTATCATGGACCTCATCAGACACAGCTCTAGCCAAAGTTTCAGAAAGCTCAGAAATTAAGTCTCTTTGAAGCCTGGTAAAATGTGCCATATAGTTCAGGGACCTGACTGCAAAGGTCACTGATGCAAAAGTACACTTCCCTATTATGTCCAGAGCCTGGGACTTTTTGTTGGGTGGATGGACAGTCTGGCCTTCATCTTCCACCAGGTCCTTTTTAGCTGCAGCCACCAGCACCAGAGCATCTACAGGAAGACCTTTGGACCAATAAGGATCACTAGCTGGAGGGGACAAAATTTTATCTGGCCTCCTGGGAATGGCCTCAGTGGTGTCAGGAGCCTTCCACGCATGCTGCACGACAAGCTGGACAAGTTCGTCGGCAGGTGGAGTAACCCAGGAGGTAGGGGGCTGGGCACGAAAGGCCTGCAGGAACACAGACTCTTCAGAGGTTGAGTTGGAGGGCTGCCATTCACCTCTCTGTTTAAGGATTTCAAGGATATCACCAAAGGATACCTCAGAGGGTGCTCAAGGGGACCATTCCCCATCATCAAAGTCTGTGTCTTCAGTAAGGGACTCTTCTGTGGAGTGCATGTGCTTCCTCTTGCACTAGCTATTTTGATGCTCTTCCTCAGAGGGAGAAGCTGGGGAAGACAGCTCAAAAGGGGTCTCCTGTGGGAGTATGTCCTGAGGCCCTTGCTCCCGGTGTCTGCTAGGAGCGGCTTGTGAACATTACGGTTCAGAGGAGGGTGAGGAGAGTGATAGCACAGGATCGCCAACTGACACCAGAGCCTTCTCCATAATCTGTAAGGCCAGTCCACCAGAAGAGGGATGGGGACCAAGGACAGGGGTCACCCCTCACCTTAGTCGCTCAGCCTGCCGACTCGGAGTCCCTGGATGGCTGTGAAATGCCAAAGTATGTACGCCACAGCTGACATCCTGGGCTGTGACAAGACTCTCCTGCCACAAAGGCAATTGCGGCTCCTTAGTGAGGTCCATAAAAGGAACTGTAGTGGGGGAAGACTGTGCTATATCAAGGGGCTTCAAAGGCAATGAAGGAGGAGAATAAGTAGGGGTCTTTGGTAAACAGTGATCACCTCCCAAGGAAGGATAAGTCAAAGCACTTGATCCACAAGATGCAACACATCGTGTTCAGAGAGGCTTCCAGCGGATTTCACAGACATGACTGAGAAAGAGTCAGGTCTATCCAAGGACGGAGCAAACTCGGTGCCCATCACGGAGGTGGTCTGCACTGAGAACAACGGAGCTGTAATGGACTGAACTACTGGGGTCTGTATCGAGGAAATCAACGGTGCCGAAGGTGTGGTCTGCACCAATGATGAGGTCGGTACCAAAGCGGTTGTCGGCACCAAGGCCTGAGCCAAAAATATCGGTGACGAAAGCTGAATGGTCGGTGCCAGGTAAGTTGTTGGAGCAAAAAAGGAGATGGGTGTCGAAACATCCATCGACATCATGACAGTCTGCATCGACTGGACAATCGGGGCCGGTAAGGGAGTCTGAACTGAGGAGCTCCTCAGTACCGACATGGTATGGGGCACTCTAGTCAGTGCTGAGGTCGCTGATGGCCTCAGTGCCGAGGGTCTAGGCACCACAAGCGCAGGAGCCAACAAAGTCAAATCCGAACTGGAAAGCTTAGCTTTCTTTAGTCTCGGTTCCTGAGGGTCCCCAGCTGGGGACGAAGGAAGAGACTTGGCCTTTTTATGTTCATCACTCTTTTTCTTATGGGATCTTGGAGGGGTTGAAACCTTCGACCCAGAAATAGCCACTGAAAAAGGAGATTTAAATAGCCCCTTCAATATTAATTTATTTTTTCTCTCAATTAACATCTTGTTAGAGAAATTCTTACAAATCCCACAAGGCGGGTCAACTGTTAAATGAGGCACACCCAAGCAATAGACACACAGGGAATGTGCGTCTGAAGTAGGTAATTTATGGCCACAATCTAAACATCTTTTAAACCCTGGGCTACCTTTTTTATCTGTCATGTTAGTTAAGGAAAGAAAGAAAAATACCAGCAATGGTACAAGAAATACCCGAAGTAAGAAGGAAAAGGGGTTTACCAACGATGGTAAAAAAGGATTACCTTGCGGTAAAAAGAGAGGAAAGGAGTTGAAAAGTTTGTGTTATTGCTGCTGCCATTGAGTTCAGGACTTTGAGAACAAATCTTGCCTAAATCTTTTTTCTCTCAATTAAGATTGAAACCGGATGTCGTATGGTTGATGCCCTCTCCTGCGGCAATTTTGCTATCACATCTTTTGTATCTAAATCTGCCCCTATAAATGTAATATATTGACAGGGCAACAAGGCAGACTTTTCGTAGTTTATAGTGATGCATAGTTGTGAGCAGAGGCAAATTGTGGTATCCCTTGCCTTGGTTAGTCGATGCCCGGTGGTGGCTGTAAGGAGCTGGTCGTCTAAATATGGAAACACCCGGATTCCTAGATGCCTCGTGTGAGCCATGACTACTGCCATGCATTTGGTGACCACCCTGGGGGCTGTGGTGAGATCAAAGGGCAGAGCTCTGAACTGGTAGTGACTGGCTCCCAGCCAGAAGCATATATATCTCCTGGATCACCTGTCCATCTTGATATGGTAGTACGCATCCTGGAGATTAATGGAGCACATCCAATTGTCCTTTCCCAAAAAGGGAAGTATGGACTGCAGTGTCACCATACGGAATTATGTCTTCTTGACAGACTTGTTAAGTCTGCTGAGATCCAAAATGGGCCTCCAATCCCCTATTTTCTTTGGAACTAAAAAAACCTTGAGTAAGTTCTGGATCCGATTTGGTCTGCAGGGACTTCTTGGATGACTCATTTTTCTAGCAACCTTTGAACTACTAGGGTTGCTGGTTCCCTTACATTGGATGGCACATCTGGGATGGACTTTTGTTTTCTGGGAAGAGGTGACATGGAGAAGGGAATACTGTATCCCCTGGATATTACTGACTGTACCCATGTGTCTTTTGTGATACTTTACCAGGCTTCTGGGTACAGTGATAATCTGCCCCCCACTGCCTCCAGAGGTGGACAGGTGGGCCTCCTTTCAGGAGTGCTGGGATGGTCTACCAGAGAATGTATCTCTGTCACCCTGACTCTGCAGACCCCCCTCTGCCATGAGGGTGGTGTCTCCCATTATTGCTCCCTCCCCTGCCCCTGGAGGGAAAGTCAAAATGTACATCAGGCGAAGCTCTCTGGGATTTCCAGAACCACATTTTCCTGCCTTTTTGACCTTTGGGATAAGGTCTAGTAGGTACAGAGAAATGTACTCCCATGGCAGAGAGAGTTTTGCTGTCTTGCTAGCACCTGGTGAGACTCTCTTTTACCTTGGGCCCGAATAATGATGAGCCATCAAATGGAGTGTTGGTAAAGGAAGACTTGAAGGGCTCCATGAACTGACAGAGGTGCATCCAGGAATGTCTCCATAAGATGACTCCTATGCCTGCTGCCCTGCTCGCTCTATCGGCTGTGTAGGAGATAAGCCACATGAAGGAGTTAACCACAGAAGGTAAGGTCACAAGCTGGGAAGCAGCCCCGTCTGCAGCTTCTGCAGCTGCAGGATCCTGTAGGTATCTCCTAGATCTTTCAGGAGATCCCTCTGGAGATGAGTAAATTGGGACAAATACTTCAGTGACCTAAGGGTAAAAGCCATTGAAGAAAACATATGCTTCCCATATCTGTCCATCGTAAGGAACTCCTTGTTCGGAAGATGGACAGAAGAAGAAGTTTCTGCTAATTCCTTCTTTGTGGCTGCTGCAACCACCATAACATCAACTGCCACACCCTTAGTCAGAAAAGGTTTGTTGTCCAGTGCAGTGATAAACTTATTGGCCTCCATGGAACTGGTTCCATAGATTCTGGGGAGCTCCACGTCTTTCGACTTACTACACCTAGCAGTGGGTTGAAAGGCGGAGACATCGAAGTGGTGGAGGGTTGGGAACCGAATGCGTCCAGGTACATGAACTCATTTTCAGAAGGGAAAGGGATTTCCAGCCACCCCTCTGTTTGAAGATTTCCAGGATGTCTGGAAATGAGACATCCTCAGAGAGGGACCGTGGGGACCCTTCTGAGTCCTCCAAGTCCGTGTCCAATGTCAGGGACTCAGGGAAGTCCAAATGCTTCCTCTTACAAGTCCTCTTCCAAGGGACCTCCTCCAAGGGGTGCTCTGGAGAGGTTTTGCAAGGGGGGGTGTCACCTGAAGCGGCATCCTGGGGCATTGGTTCCCTACACTTGGGGAGGAGGGGTGGTTCAGAGGTGGACACTGGCCCAGAAGGGAAAGGAGCAACTGGAGCCAAGGGTGGAGTGGTCTGAGAGGACAGCACCCTCCTCATTACCTCGAAGGCGTCATGAGCCCGGCCTGATAGTCTCTGGCTCCAAAGAGTCAGGAGATCTCCTCCAAACCAAGGGTGATGGCTCTGAGGCTGATGTAGGCGCAGAACTCACCTACACTGATGTGGGAGAGTAGGATCCAACAAGGGTCTGATCTCACTCCCCCCCGAAGCCGATGAGGGAGTGTTGGCCCCTAGATCCCTCAAGAGAAGGTGGTATTGACAGGATCAGAGCTGATGTCAGACCCAAGAGACCCGGGGTTTTCGGATCCGATGATTCCACCACAATGACCTTCATGCGCTCCGGATCCAAACTCAGGTGAGTCGAAGGAGGAATCGACAACAAAGTAGGTTGGACAGTTGGCTCCACTACCATAATGGCTGGGCTCGATAAAATTTTAGCTAAGGCCGGTGATCTGAGTAGTCTCTTCACCACCCTCTCCATATCGTCATCTGAAAGGCTCCTGGATGATTGAGAGGAATGGGTGGATGATTGGTGACTGCCCACCACAGACTGGAGAAGTGGGGACTGTGGTACGGAATGCACCAGTTCCAAGGAGGGTGACCTGGTTCTTTTATGGTTCCTAGATGGTTCCAAGGACACTAATGGAACTGAAGGAGATAAAGCCTTGTCGGACCCGACAGGTGTTGGATTTGACAAACTTGAAGGTTTGTCTTTACCCTTCGACAGTTCCAAGGCTAGAGCCGACAAAGATGCCAACTTGGAGGGTTTGTCAGATTTTCCTGCCTGATTCCCTTCCTTCGATGCCTCAAAAGGCCCTTTCAATAACCCTCTCAAAATTAGCTTGTTCTTGCACTCCTGCAGGACTCTAGAGCTAAAATCATGACAAATGGAACAAGAGTCCTGCAGGTGAACAGCTCACAGTGTATGCAGCTAGTATGTCCATCGGTTAGAGACACCTTTTGGTGCAGGAATCAGACTTTTTTAATCCAGAAGGCTTGGATTCTTTTGAAGCTTCCTTAGACATATTTACCACAAAATACAACAACAATGTACGACAACAGGGATAGGAAAAAGGAAAGAAACTCTCAGCCAAAAAAACAGACAGAAAATACTTTTTTTTTTTGGAAAGGGAGAATAGCGGAAGGAGGAGTCTCTAAGTCAAATGACAACTCCTCCAACCGAGGAGATGCCTCTAACTTAAACCGCTAGCTCCTTAGACCAACAGTAGAGAAGGAAAATAAGGTAAAGCCCTCTAACTAAAATGGGCTGAAAGTACAGGACGAATCCTCTAACTTAAATGGATTCGCAAGTTAGAAAAGAAGAGAAAAGTAGGCCTGAGAGACAAAGAAATGATGGCCTCAACAATAAACAGCAGCTAAGAAGGTGCTAGATAGATAGACAAACACCAGATTCTACTGACCTATAGAAATAACTATGCTACCAAATAACAATATTTTGCATAAAATAAGTAGAAAAACAGTATAACTTAACTTGAGCCAGTCTTCAGCAATCCCAAAGCTTCAAGCAGCAAACGAGATCTGGGTAACTCTCGCTAGGCATGTTGGGATAGGGTCTAGCCTCGAGCCAGTGGAAGCTCTTGAGCTTTAGAATGCAGCCAAGTCAGAGCCAAGGATCAGCTCCGAACCCAACCAGCAAGAAAGAAGGCAAGATAAGAACAACATAACATGGATATGATCTGGTTCCCCTTTACTTGCTTATGTACCAGACCAATGTCAGAATGTCTGTCTGTATACTTATCACTTTAGGAGGCAGACAATCTCGTAGGAGAACTGCCCCCATCTCCACGACATTTATGTGAAGACAAGCATTGGAGTCTAACTAAAAACTTTGGACCATTCTCCCTTCGCAATGATCCTCCACCCAAGGGAGGATGCGTCCGTAGTCACAGTTGCTACTCGACAAGGAACCTGGAAGAGTCTGCCTGCTGAGACCAGCAGAGTATGAAGTCAGTACTGCAGATCAGTCCTGCATGACTGAATTAACACAATGGGGTGAGAAAGAGTGTCAAAATTCTGAGACCATTATGACTAAAGTGACCAGTGCAGAATCCTCATGTGGAGCTGAGCAGACTGCACCACTAATAATGATGATGCCATGAGACCCAATAACCCCAAAACCATTCACACTGGGAGGTGTTAGATCTCCAGAAGATTTTGTACTACAGCTCTCAAAGATAAAATTCTGTCCTGTGAAAGAGAAATCAGGGTTATAGTCATGTCCAACTGATATCCCAGAAAGACTAAACACTGAGGGGGAATTAGGTTGGATTTTCCTAGACTGATGGATATGACTAGGGAAGCACATAGGTGAAGAAGGTAATCTCTGGCTTGCAGAAAAGACTTCTTTGAAGAGGTATCTGGGAGCCAGTCATCCATGTAAGAGAATATATTGAATCCCAGGAGTCATAGATGGGCTGCTACTACCACTATGCATTTGGTAAACACTCTGGAGACTGACATAAGATCAAAAGGCAAGGCTCTGAATTGGTAGTGACTGGCTCCCAAACAGAAATTCAAAAAAATTCCTGGACTCCTTCATTATTTCAATGTGATGATATGCATCCTGGAGATATAAGGAGCACATCCATTAATTCTTTTGAAGACAGAAGAACTGACTGCACAGAAACCATTCAAAATGGGACTTCTGATGTAGTTGTCTGGAAGGCTTAGGTCCAAAATTGGTTCCTTTGATTACTTTGGAACCAAAAAAGATCTTAAATAAAATATTGATCTGAGCTGGTCTGGTGGGACCTCCTGGATGGTTCATTTTGGCAGAAGAGAATGAATCCCTTGCAAAGCAGCTTTTGCCTGATTGATTGGGTGGCAATAGAAGATGGGGAAATCTTCCAAAAATGGAATGCAATAACCTCTGGATATGATCTTTCTTACCCAATTCTCTCATGTGATGGTGAATCACGAGCGTGGGTGGTGGGATATGCATCTCCTGGCTGCCTCCAGAGTGGAGCAATCATACGGACTTTCAGGGAATCTGGGGATGTATGTCGAAAATTGGCCTATGGAAACCCTCATTTTATGGATCACCTTGGCCTCTTGGTCTGTGTCTACTGAAGTGGCTGCTTCTGTCTTGGCTGCCTCTGTCAGAAGTGGAGTCATATTGACATCTGGATTTTCAACCCTAGAGAGATTGAGACCCCTTTTGGTTCCTGTTAAATGGGCACGGAGCAGTCTTGATTTTCACTCCCACTGGAGAGAGAGAGAGAGACTTACTATCCTTCTCACTCTTCTGCATCCTTTACTTTGTGTTAGACCCAAAGAGGGCAGTATCTTCTAAGTGGGCATTGGTTATGTAGGCTTTAAGGTTATCTGTGAAACTGCATAAACAGAACTAAGCACAGAATCTTATAGCAATGCTTGCCCCAGCTGCTCTCACCGTTCCAACTGTCACCTTGTGCAATAGACAGACGAAGAGGTTGGTAATGTTGGACATAGTTAACAGGGTGGCTTGAAGCTACTTTTGTGGTTCTGGAGTAATTGGATTCTTCAGACTGGATAACACTTGCTGAGCAATATCTCACTGGAATCTTGTCATAAGAAAGGTGTAGTTCAGAGGCAGAATAGCAAAGGAGTAGCAAGCATACTCCTGCTTACCCAGTCTGTCCATTGCCCCGGAGTCCTTTTTGGTGAATGGATAGAAGAAGAATCTTCAGACAATTCTTTGTTAGTGGCTGTTGCAATAATTATGGAGTCTACAGTTGGAGTTTTGGATCAAAATGTTTTGCCTTTGAGGGGATGGGGTATTTTATCTGGCTTCCTTGAAACTGATTCACAGGTGGCAAGTTCCTGCCAAGATTTTCTCACAGCCAACTCTATTAATCTGTTAGCAAGACAGACCACCAAGGACAAAGAAGGGGTCATTCCATATGCCTCAAACAATACTGCCTCATCCTAAGAGGAAAGTTTGGTGGGCCAGGATCCTTTCTGTTGCATGACTTCCTAGTCCTCTCTGAAGGAAGAGTCCTTGGGAGGGGACTTTGGAGATCTCTGTCCATCCTCCAAGTCAGTTTCTGAAGTGAATGACTCTGACAGTTAGTCCAGATATTTCCTCTTAAATGCTCTCTTTTTAGGTGGTTCACGGGATTAGGCTTCTGAGTCCTCCAAGGACTATCTTTATGCCACAGCAGTCTGTTTGGGGTCAATGGAATGACTCTGACTGCAGGATGCTTTTGCAGAAGTTGACAGGATAGAGTGACAATCAGTGGGTGGAACCTTTGAAGCCACCCTGGGTAGTGAAGCAATGATCCTCCCCAACATTGAAAAAGCTGCACCAACTTTTAGTGGATCAAAGGACACCGCTCCAATGGTTGGACTCAACTCCCCAATGGAAGAGTGAGACAAAGACCCAAAAGGAATCTGCAGCCCCTGCCACCAAAGAAGGGATCAGACCCAACGCATAGAAGGTAGAAATCTCTAAGTAAACAAACAAAGGCACCCACCCTATTCTTCGGCCTTGTGACTCAGACACTGGATCTGACAAGAAAAGAAACGGGTGATTTGGATCCAAAAACCCTAGAACTAATGAAGTTTATATCAGGGGCTCTTGGGCCACAGGATCCAGATGACAATATGGATCTCAAAGGACCACAGTCGAAGGATGGACATGGATATGAGTGAATTGAATGGATCCAACTGGCTTTAGAGCCAATAGAGTTACAATGATCCCCATTTCGATCTGAGCCTTCAGGATCTTTTAAGAAAGGATATCCAGCTCAGCCTCTAAGGTACTTCTGTAGTATCTGAAAGACTTTGCTGAAAGGCCTGAGGAAGGTCTTGAGGTTGGACATGCTTGTTTTTTTGGTGAGTCATATATGGCAACTGGAACTCCTATCTCCAGATCTGGAGGAGGAGGAGTGTAAGTAGGGGTCCATGCAACATGCTTCTTGGTCCTCAGAGCTCTAGGAGCTGTTGACAGAACCAAAGAATCACTTGGGCATATCTTTGCATCCAAGTCCTTGAATGTGGAGGACTTACCATCCAACTTCTTTGGTTCTGCAGTTTCTGATTCCGGAAAAAGAAGCCCCTTAACAATAAGCCTGTTCTGAGTGCCCTGGGCAAAAGGCAGTACAAATATTGCAGGATGCACTGAGATGAGACACCCTCAAACAATCAACACACAGATTGTGTAGACCTTGAGTGGGGAATTTTCTACCTATATTTAGTATACATTTTAAAACTAGTAGACTTCTCCATACTATTAACCTACAGCACAACAAACAGTCAAATGGAGGAGAACAACACACAAACTATTTTCCACTGATAAACCCGAGTAACACACAAAAACATATACACCCAAAACAGCTACCAGTTGTAATCTATCAAGGAAACAAATAGCTTCTAAGATGTAGCCTAAAAAAACTTTAACAGCTAATGATTTTCTACTAATACTGCCAAGAAAGAAAGCGTGAAGGAAGATGGCAACAAAATTGACAAGAAGAAGGGCTACATAATTATTTTTCTTAATCTAAACTATTATAATGGAAGGATTTGAAAGATAGTTAACACTATCAAAAACTAACATTTAGCAATACAAAAACAGCAATCTATAATCTCAAAAGAGTACAAGTAAGAGGCGGAGCTCTTATCTACCCAGATCTTGCTGCAGCATTGAAAGGAGCGAATGAGATCTGAGCTGGTCAGGGAAGCAGGGTATTATGTGAAGAGAAGATTTTGAAGGGCTTGAGGCTGGAGCATTGAATTTGCCAGACTGGAACCCTGCAGAGGCTGGAGGACCCACATGTCAGATTGGACAGAATTAATGAATAGAATCCCAAGTTAATGACTCTTGACTTCTGGATAAAGACTTTGTAAAAATAAGCAAGTCAGCGAAATAAGGAAAAATGTGAATGTCATTTAGTCTGCAATAAAGTATAACTGGAGCTAGGCATTTTGTGAACACTGTTGGAGATGTAGATAAATCAAAAGGTAATGCAAACAACTGATAATGTGACCTAGAACCTTAGAAATACTTGGAAGCCTTTGTCTATGAGAGTGTCATACAGGCACTGGTTCTATGATTTCTTGAGTGTGTAACGACTGAAGAACCTGAGGAAAAAATTATATTTGGTTCAGAGGGTAGGGTGGAATTCCCCCAATAACAGGTTTTTGTATTGAGTGCTATCTGTAATCCTCCTGCACCACTTTTAACATCCAAGAATCTGAAACAATATTCTGTAAAGGGGAGTGTTGAGGACCAGCTTGTTTACTTAATTTGTTTAGTTTGTTTTTGTACAGATTTTCAGAGATATTGACCAGAGGACAGGGAAGGGGGAAAGAATGCTGGCATAATCAGTTTGCACTATTCCTTTGCACTGTTTCATTTTCTGAAATGAACCCTATTTCATATTGTTATTTTCCTCCAGCCATGTCTTTTCAGCACCTTGTTTAACATAAAAAGACTGATTTTTGTTTATCTGGCTTTTCTGTGAAAGAGGGAGGCCTACAAAATTTGTATTGGGGTACATGAAAAATCTTTAAAACTCCCTGAATCACTTTCTCCCCTTCATCATATTGTTTAAGAAAGTAACAGCTGTTCCACATATCCAAAACAACAGATGTTCAAATTCCTCACAGCTGCAAAAGCCTATGGGTTGTGTCTAACCAAACGCTCTGGATTCCTCCCCTCTGAGCTACTCTGAGTGCTGAATGGTTAGCCCTGAACAGGGAACATTAGAAGTCAGAGCAGAATCTCTTTGGTAGGTGGGTTGTTGTTGGTTGGTTCTTTTATGAATGTTTGGCTTTTCTCTCCTTGTATGAGCAAGAAAGTCCTGAATAAATCTTTACTTTGGCTGCTGATTTCTCACCTTGGGATTAGTAAATCAGCAGTCAGAGTGAAGGAGTGGGGGAGGCAAGAGCTTTTTGAAGCTGGCTAGTTGTTGTTTCCTAAGCAAAAAAAAAAATATAGATTAATGGCTAATGCAGCAACGAGGAATTTGAAATTACTGTTATGGGTAAATGAAACTTACGCAACTGTACTTTCTCAAACAATATGATGAAAGGGGAAAGTAGCCTATGGGTAGAATACCAAAGCTTATACAGCTTGGTAGGAGGAAGAATATGGATCCAGGAATTCCTGGAGAGTGGTCTTTGCAATACTAGTCCTGGATATAAACAAAAATCCAGTATGAAATTCCTTGTAGATATATATATTTATATAGAGGAACACCTACCTGTTTTGAGAAATTTTCCTGTGTCTACCCTTTTCCAATATACTATCAAAGAACACAAGACCAATGGCTAGGGTTACCACCTGTCCCACTTTGCGAGGGCAGTCCTCTTTGGGCAGTTGTGTCCTGACAAAAAATTGTAAAAATGGCAAATGTCCTGAGATTTTAGGACAAAATTATTTCCTATATTTTATGTAATAGTTGCATAAAACAGTTATTCTGTATCTAAAATACCTAAATGTTATAAGAAACAGAATAAGCAACTAAAATGCTGCAAGAATAAGCTTTTATTCAGGCAAAAAAGTTAAGTTCAAACCTTTGTACTGACCGTGGGTATGGGTCAGCCTGTAAAATCTGATGTTTGTACCAAAAATGTCCCACTTTGGCCATTTGAAAAGGTGGCAACCCTAACAATGGAAGGGCAGCCTTAGTACTAACCAGAAAGGATTCATCATGGTGGGTATAATAATATGTAAAAGACAAGGACAAACCAACTGGAAAAGTTTGTTTGACTCAGGTTGTCCTTCTAAGTCCTGTCATAAGAAATACATAGCTGATAAGCTTTTTTAAAATATTTGGTTCTGCCAGGATAGTACCTGAGATGGCTATGTCTGTTCAGAGTATGAGGGTTCCTTTCTCCCTGGTTCTGAAGGTTAAAATATAACACTGGGAGACTGATGACCTGTTTCCAAGAAAACTCTGTAACTACCTTGGGTATGAATGAGGGATTTCTTCTTGCACATATTCTTTCCTAAACACATACAAGATAATGTTTACCAACCAAAAAAGCTTGCAACTCTGATACTGATCTTGCAGATATCAGAGCAAATGAAAAAACATTTTTCTATGTAATGAACCTTAAATATGCCAAAGAGCAGGTTCAGATGGAGGTGAAGTTAACTTTTCTAGCAGAAAGTTAAGATCCCAGGAAGCAGCAAACTGTTAGGAAAGAGATCTTAGGTGAAACATTCCTATCAATCAGTAAAGAGATGGATCTATGGGAAGACGTAATGAAATGGCCGTGAGATGTACCTTACAAAGCAGTATTAAGGCCAGAGGCTTGTCATTTACTGCACTGTTATAACTTGTTGATACTGGTTAACCTCTGCTATCTCTGAAAAAACAAAAAAAAAATCTTGCTTTTTTCCCACTTTTCTGAGATTTAAAAAAGTTCAGTTACAGGCTTGCTGTTCTTGAACTGTTTGTAAGTTTCTGTGAGGCCATTTTTTGCTTGTGCTAAAGGAAAGTCTCTCTGTTGATCAGTGGCAGTGAAAAACATTGAGCAGCCTGCCTGCCCCTGTGGGAGTGGTTACTGACTTGAAACTGTAGTTTTATTGGCCATTTTGGGTCAATTCCAAAACTCCTTCATCTTCCTCTCTTAAAAGCTGGTTGCCTCGTGGTTTTGGCGTCTTTTCAGGCTTGTTGGCTGTTGGTGAAGCAGCCACCAAGAGGAGAAAATGCTAAGAGAAGAAAGGAGCCACTTTTGAGACTTTAAGTACTTTTCCTCTGTTTATTTGCTAAGTTTTTCTGCATAGCCACCTATTTTGAGCATTTTCTGGCTTGTTAAATTTGATTTCTGCATTAGTAACTCTATTTAAAGCACAACCTAGAGCTGTTTACTGAATTTCCTGTTTGCACTTATTTTTAAAATTGTTTTTTTCTCAAAACTTGCATTTTATCTGTCTTTGGCCTAGCACTCTTGTGTGGGGTCATTTACTGCACTGTTATAACTTGTTGATACTTGTTAACCTCTGCTATCTCTGAAAAAACAAAAAAAAAAATCTTGCTTTTTTCCCACTTTTTTGAGATTTAAAAAAGTTCAGTTACAGGCTTGCTGTTCTTGAACTGTTTGTACGTTTCTGTGAGGCCATTTTTTGCTTGGGCTAAAGGAAAGTCTCTCTGTTGATCAGTGGCAGTGAAAAACATTGAGCAGCCTGCCTGCCCCTGTGGGAGTGGTTACTGACTTGAAACTGTAGTTTTATTGGCCATTTTGGGTCAATTCCAAAACTCCTTCATCTTCCTCTCTTAAAACCTGGTTGCCTCGTAGTTTTGGCATCTTTTCAGGCTTGTTGGCTGTTGGTGAAGCACCCACCAAGAGGAGAAAATGCTGAGAGAAGAAAGGAGCCACTTTTGAGACTAAGTATTTTTCCTCTGTTTATTTGCTAAGTTTTTCTGCATAGCCGCCTATTTTGAGCATTTTCTGGCTTGTTAAATTTGATTTCTGCATTAGTAACTGTATTTAGAGCACAACCTAGAGCTGTTTACTGAATTTCCTGTTTGCACTTATTTTTAAAATCGTTTGTTTCTCAAAACTTGCATTTTATCTGTCTTTGGCCTAGCACTCTTGTGTGGGGTCATTTACTGCACTGTTATAACTTGTTGATACTTGTTAACCTCTGCTATCTCTGAAAAAAACAAAAAATCTTGCTTTTTTCCCACTTTTCTGAGATTTAAAAAAGTTCAGTTACAGGCTTGCTGTTCTTGAACTGTTTGTAAGTTTCTGTGAGGCCATTTTTTGCTTGTGCTAAAGGAAAGTCTCTCTGTTGATCAGTGGCAGTGAAAAACATTGAGCAGCCTGCCTGCCCCTGTGGGAGTGGTTACTGACTTGAAACTGTAATTTTATTGGCCATTTTGGGTCAATTCCAAAACTCCTTCATCTTCCTCTCTTAAAACCTGGTTACCTCATGGTTTTGGCGTCTTTTCAGGCTTGTTGGCTGTTGGTGAAGCAACCACCAAGAGGAGAAAACGCTGAGAGAAGAAAGGAGCCACTTTTGAGACTTTAAGTATTTTTCCTCTGTTTATTTGCTAAGTTTTTCTGCATAGCCGCCTATTTTGAGCATTTTCTGGCTTGTTAAATTTGATTTCTGCATTAGTAACTGTATTTAAAGCACAACCTAGAGCTGTTTACTGAATTTCCTGTTTGCACTTATTTTTAAAATTGTTTTTCTCAAAACTTGCATTTTATCTGTCTTTGGCCTAGCACTCTTGTGTGGGGTCATTTACTGCACTGTTATAACTTGTTGATACTTGTTAACCTCTGCTATCTCTGAAAAACAAAAAAAAAAATCTTGCTTTTTCCACTTTTCTGAGATTTAAAACAGTTCAGTTACAGGCTTGCTGTTCTTGAACTGTTTGTAAGTTTCTGTGAGGCCATTTTTTGCTTGGGCTAAAGGAAAGTCTCTCTGTTGATCAGTGGCAGTGAAAAACATTGAGCAGCCTGCCTGCCCCTGTGGGAGTGGTTACTGACTTGAAACTGTAGTTTTATTGGCCATTTTGGGTCAATTCCAAAACTCCTTCATCTTCCTCTCTTAAAACCTGGCTGCCTCGTGGTTTTGGCATCTTTTCAGGCTTGTTGGCTGTTGGTGAAGCACCCACCAAGAGGAGAAAGTGCTGAGAGAAGAAAGGAGCCACTTTTGAGACTTTAAGTATTTTTCCTCTGTTTATTTGCTAAGTTTTTCTGCATAGCCACCTATTTTGAGCATTTTCTGGCTTGTTAAATTTGATTTCTGCATTAGTAACTGTATTTAGAGCACAACCTAGAGCTGTTTACTGAATTTCCTGTTTGCACTTATTTTTAAAATCGTTTTTTCTCAAAACTTGCATTTTATCTGTCTTTGGCCTAGCACTCTTGTGTGGGGTCATTTACTGCACTGTTATAACTTGTTGATACTTGTTAACCTCTGCTATCTCTGAAAAAACAAAAAAACAAAAATCTTGCTTTTTTCCCACTTTTCTGAGATTTAAAAAAGTTCAGTTACAGGCTTGCTGTTCTTGAACTGTTTGTAAGTTTCTGTGAGGCCATTTTTGCTTGGGCTAAAGGAAAGTCTCTCTGTTGATCAGTGGCAGTGAAAAACATTGAGCAGCCTGCCTGCCCTGTGGGAGTGGTTACTGACTTGAAACTGTAGTTTTATTGGCCATTTTGGGTCAATTCCAAAACTCCTTCATCTTCCTCTCTTAAAACCTGGCTGCCTCGTGGTTTTGGCATCTTTTCAGGCTTGTTGGCTGTTGGTGAAGCACCCACCAAGAGGAGAAAATGCTGAGAGAAGAAAGGAGCCACTTTTGAGACTTTAAGTATTTTTCCTCTGTTTATTTGCTAAGTTTTTCTGCATAGCCACCTATTTTGAGCATTTTCTGGCTTGTTAAATTTGATTTCTGCATTAGTAACTGTATTTAGAGCACAACCTAGAGCTGTTTACTGAATTTCCTGTTTGCACTTATTTTTAAAATCGTTTTTTTCTCAAAACTTGCATTTTATCTGTCTTTGGCCTAGCACTCCTGTGTGGGGTCATTTACTGCAGTGGTATAACTTGTTGATACGTGTCAACCTCTGCTATCTCCGAAAAAACAAAAAAAAAAAAAAATCTTGCTTTTTTCCCACTTTTCTGAGATTTAAAAAAGTTCAGTTACAGGCTTGCTGTTCTTGAACTGTTTGTAAGTTTCTGTGAGGCCATTTTTTGCTTGGGCTAAAGGAAAGTCTCTCTGTTGATCAGTGGCAGTGAAAAACATTGAGCAGCCTGCCTGCCCTTGTGGGAGTGGTTACTGACTTGAAACTGTAGTTTTATTGGCCATTTTGGGTCAATTCCAAAACTCCTTCATCTTCCTCTCTTAAAACCTGGCTGCCTCATGGTTTTGGTGTCTTTTCAGGCTTGTTGGCTGTTGGTGAAGCACCCACCAAGAGGAGAAAACGCTGAGAGAAGAAAGGAGCCACTTTTGAGACTTTAAGTATATTTCCTCTGTTTATTTGCTAAGTTTTTCTGCATAGCCGCCTATTTTGAGCATTTTCTGGCTTGTTAAATTGAATTTCTGCATTAGTAACTGTATTTAGAGCACAACCTAGAGCTGTTTACTGAATTTCCTGTTTTCACTTATTTTTAAAATCGTTTTTTTCTCAAAACTTGCATTTTATCTGTCTTTGGCCTAGCACTCTTGTGTGGGGTCATTTGCTGCACTGTTATAACTTGTTGATACTAGTTAACCTCTGCTATCTCTGAAAAAACAAAAAAATCTTGCTTTTTTCCCACTTTTCTGAGATTTAAAAAACTTCAGTTACAGGCTTGCTGTTGAACTGTTTGTAAGTTTCTGTGAGGCCATTTTTGCTTGTGCTAAAGGAGAGTGTCTCTGCTGATCAGTGGCAGTGAAAAACATTGAGCAGCCTGCCTGCCCCTGTGGGAGTGGTTACTGACTTGAAACTGTAGTTTTATTGGCCATTTTGGGTCATTTCCAAAACTCCTTCATCTTCCTCTCTTAAAACCTGGTTGCCTCGTGGTTTTGGCGTCTTTTCAGGCTTGTTGGCTGTTGGTGAAGCACCCACCAAGAGGAGAAAATGCTGAGAGAAGAAAGGAGCCACTTTTGAGACTTTAAGTATTTTTCCTCTGTTTATTTGCTAAGTTTTTCTGCATAGCCACCTATTTTGAGCATTTTCTGGCTTGTTAAATTGAATTTCTGCATTAGTAACTGTATTTAGAGCACAACCTAGAGCTGTTTACTGAATTTCCTGTTTGCACTTATTTTTAAAATCGTTTTTTTCTCAAAACTTGCATTTTATCTGTCTTTGGCCTAGCACTCTTGTGTGGGGTCATTTACTGCACTGTTATAACTTGTTGATACTTGTTAACCTCTGCTATCTCTGAAAAAACAAAAAAAAAATCTTGCTTTTTTCCCCACTTTTCTGAGATTTAAAAAAGTTAGTTACAGGCTTGCTGTTCTTGAACTGTTTGTAAGTTTCTGTGAGGCCATTTTTGCTTGGGCTAAAGGAAAGTCTCTCTGTTGATCAGTGGCAGTGAAAAACATTGAGCAGCCTGCCTGCCCCTGTGGGAGTGGTTACTGACTTGAAACTGTAGTTTTATTGGCCATTTTGGGTCAATTCCAAAACTCCTTCATCTTCCTCTCTTAAAACCTGGTTGCCTCATGGTTTTGGCGTCTTTTCAGGCTTGTTGGCTGTTGGTGAAGCACCCACCAAGAGGAGAAAATGCTGAGAGAAGAAAGGAGCCACTTTTGAGATTTTAAGTATTTTTCCTCTGTTTATTTGCTAAGTTTTTCTGCATAGCCGCCTATTTTGAGCATTTTCTGGCTTGTTAAATTTGATTTCTGCATTAGTAACTGTATTTAGAGCACAACCTAGAGCTGTTTACTGAATTTCCTGTTTGCACTTATTTTTAAAATCGTTTTTTTCTCAAAACTTGCATTTTATCTGTCTTTGGCCTAGCACTCCTCTTGTGTGGGGTCATTTACTGCACTGTTATAACTTGTTGACACTTGTTATCCTCTGCTATATCTGAAAAAATAAAAAAACAAAAAAAATCTTGCTTTTTTCCCACTTTTCTGAGATTTAAAAAAGTTCAGTTACAGGCTTGCTGTTCTTGAACTGTTTGTAAGTTTCTGTGTGGCCATTTTTTGCTTGGGCTAAAGGAAAGTCTCTCTGTTGATCAGTGGCAGTGAAAAACATTGAGCAGCCTGCCTGCCCCTGTGGGAGTGGTTACTGACTTGAAACTGTAGTTTTATTGGCCATTTTGGGTCAATTCCAAAACTCCTTCATCTTCCTCTCTTAAAACCCTCTTTTGCGTGGTTTTGCACTATTTTGAGCATAGCGCAACAACGGGCAGCGCCGCCTAATTGGGTTTAAACTATTCCTTGCTCCACAAAGTCTGCTCTTCACTTTTTCCCTTAGAACTGCTCTATCTCTCAATTTAAACACCATATTCTCATTCTAAGGCCCTTCACTGGTCCAATTAAGTAATCCTACAAGTTAGCACTATTAAACCATAAGCACTACTTACTCTTATACTCTCTACGATTACCCTGTCCTCTATTGGTCCGTCTTAAATTCAGTTTCCCTGTTACTCTAGCATGTCCAAAAGTCAATGGTTTCCTCTCCAGTCCAGCTGGTGAATCTGGGAATTTTGAGGCAATGTTACAACTGTCTCATGTACATGGACAACCCTCTCCTCCTCCAAACAGGTTCAAATATATGTGAGAGATGCAACTATTTAGCCAAACTGGAGGCTGAGCTCTCTCATCTCAAAACTGGTGTAACCAGTCAGGAGGAGAAGGTAACCTCACACAACACAATTCCAGTATCACATAGTCCCACCACATCAGTGAACCAAACACATAAATACACAAAAACATACTCGGAGGCTCTAAATAAAAATCTACCTAAGCAACAGAGACCTCCAAAGCAGACATCCAAGCAAACGCTACCGCAAAACAAAACACACACAGCACATAACCCACAAAGTCAGTGTGCCAAGCAGCCACAGCCCTTAAGGCTGAATAACACACCTGATACTCTTGTTATAGGTGACTCTATTGTCAGACACACTGACGTCCGCTCACCAGGCTGAATAAAGAGAAGGTCACGGTGAGCTGCCTGTTGGGTGCTAGGATCTGACACATAACGCAAGCACTCAGGTCACTCCAAAGCAAATACAAATATGACTCAGTCATTGTACATGCTGGTGTGAATGACCTGAGACGTACCTCCCTGGACTACATGAAAAGAGACATAGAGGAGCTCTCTGATCATGTAGCCCAGGCTTGTATGACCCTGACCTTGAGCAGCATCTTACCCTCACCTAGAATGATGCCACAGTACAAAGACAAAATGATCGACTTTAACAATTGACTAAAATTTTGGTGTCATTCAAAGGGTATCCAATGTCTGTCAGCCTGGGATGACATGCTCGACAAGCCATGTTGCTTCGCTAGGGACGGCTTGCACCTGTCACCACTGGGCTTTCGGATATTGGCAAAGGCTCTTGCCACCCCCATAGTGCCTTTTTTAGGCAAGGCTCAAAAGTCAAACCCACCCCCATAGACAGCACAAGGAACAAGAAACTAAGGGTAATGCTGCTAAACGTCAGAAGTCTTAACCTCAAGATGCATGCACTCAAAGCTCTCCTCAGTATGGAGAACATCGATATCTGTGCAGTGACAGAAACCTGGTTCAAGGCTCCAGAGAGCACCCCAGCACTACCAGGCTATACCTCGTATCATGCTTTTCGGTCCCCAAACCCGGCCCGAACCACAAAAGGAGGAGTTTCCATATTTATCAAGGATATCCACACCTTCAGGTTAGTGGCATTGCACGGGTATCGGAGACCATCCATGTGCAACTAACAGTGGGCAAGACTGCTTTTCAGTTTATAGCATCCTACAGACCACCCTCTCAAAGTCAGGAATCCCATTCGGCTTTCCTGAAAATATTGGAGAACATGAAGATCTCTCCGAACACCATTATATTGGGTGACTTCAACTACCCAAACATTGACTGGGAGCACTATTCAAGCCCCAGCACCTTAGCCCAAAGATTCCTGGAAATTATAAACTCAAATGATATGGAACAACTAGTCACCACTCCCACAAGAGGGGACAACATACTAGACCTGATCATTACCAACATGGGGACTCTATGCTCCACACCAGAAGTATATCCCTCATTGGTAAGATCAGACCATAAATTAATTTCACTGGATGTCCACATCCTGACCCCACAGCCCAGAAAACCACAGTGAAAAACTTCTCAAAAGTGAACTTCTCACTTCTCAAAACCGAAGTGGAATCCTTCAAGGCCCCAGGGCCAGTGGAAACTACAGCCCAAACTGCAGAATCCTATATAAATGCATTCTACGGACATCTCCAGGAATGCATGGATCATGCTATCCCAAACAAAACCAAGACCCAATCATCCAAAGGCAGGCGTCCAGTCTGCTGGACTCCTACCATAAATAAACTGTACAACAGAAGGAGGAAGCTACTACATGATAGAGCAAAATCCCTAATAGGAAGGCATCTCTGATCAGTACTAGCAAAAATTACGATCCCTCATAAAATCCTCCAAGGCCAGCTTCGAGAGAAAAATTGCACAGGACACCAAAGACAATCATAAGGCTTTTTCAGTTATGTTAGAAACCTGGGATGCAACTCCCCGACTTGTTCTGAGTTGATTCTAAATGACAAAAATACACTGAACCCACAGACATCGCCAATATCCTGGCAGACAGGTTCAGTGCAAACTCCCCCAAAGAGCAAGTATCTATCCGGCAGAGGGCTGCCTCCCAAACATCTCAGATGCTCAGGTGAAGGCTGCCCTCTCCAAAGCAAAAAACACTGCTTCCATGGGACCAGATGGCGTCCTAGGTTGCGTCCTACATGAACTACAAGAGGAACTAATCCCTCAAATAAAACAGCTATACAATCTCAGCCTCACTACAGGATATGTGCCCACAGAATGGTGTACAGCAACAGTGGTCCCACTCCACAAAGGTGGAGCCTCTACGGACCCTGGAAACTATTGCCCCATAGGCCTGACTAGCTTAGTCTGCAAGGCTATGGAGAGGATCATCATGGAGCTCATAAACAAAGACATTGGGGACCTACAGACACTAGATCCTACCCAGTTCGGCTTTGTCAAGGGCAGATCCTGCCTTTTGAACCTGGTTGACTTCTTTGAAACAGTCACCAAAGCCATAGATGAAGGGAAGGTAATCCACACAGCCTATCTGGACCTTGCAAAGGCATTTGACACAATACCTCACTCGGGCATCATAGATAAGCTATCCAGCTTAAATATAAACCCCTATGTCACAAGATGGGTCACAAACTGGCTCAAAGACAGAACCCACAGAGTGAGAGTTGCTGGAGCCATGTCAGACTTGAAACCGGTCACAAGTGGCGTCCCACAGGGTTCTGTCCTGGGACCACTCTTGTTCGGTATATACTTTTCCGAGGTACAGGCAAACGTGGGAGGACTATGGCTCAACAAGTTCAGACGACTGCAAACTGGGCGCCATAATCAACTCTCCAGCTGACACAAACATCCTTCAAAAAGGTCTCACAGAGACAGATAACTGGTGCCAGCACCATGGTTTAAAGCTAAATGCCAAAAATGTATAGTCATACCCTTTGGCAAAACAATGTGCCCACAAATTACCACATAGGCGGAAACCCATTAAGTACAGAGAAAGTTATTAGTGACCTGTGGACCCAAGTTGATAGCAATCTCTCCTTTGAAAACCACATTGCCAAAGTGGTTAGAAAGACCTTCTACATAGCCCACCTCATCACGAAGGGTTTCACATCTAGATCAAGAGAGGTAATTGTGCCCCTTTATTCATCCCTCATCAGGCCCATCATAGAATACAATGCCCCTTTTGGGATGTACCTTACCCGACACCTGCAGCAATTAGAAAGACCCCAAAAGTATCTCACTAAGAGGATCAAGGGTCTCAAACAGATGCTATATGGTGCTCGGTTAAAACAACTCCAGCTCTACTCAGTTGCATACCGCCTACTTCGAGGTGATCTATGCCTGACATACAAAGCTATGTCAAATCCAGAATTAATGGACATGCTCCACCTCAGTAAATCTAAATCCCTTAGAGCCACACGCTCGAGGGACTTGAACCTCAGCACAGAAATAAATAGAACTTGCTGGAGGGACAGGTTCATAACCCAGAGGCTCCCTTCGCTCTGGAATAGAATTCCAGTTCATGTGAGGCAGAGCACCTCACTGAATCTCTTCAAGAAGAATCTCGATAAGTGGATGGGGGATCGTAGGTTTGTCCCAGGGATTACTCCTGTGTCACTATTAGACAGAGGCACAGTAAAATAAACCTTAAAAAGGGTACAGTATACTCAAATCAAGGGGTGGCGTAAGCCATACAGAATCGGGCTAGGCTTATAATTGCCCCAGGGCAGATAGCCTTGTATGAACCTATGAACCTATGAACCAGTGGTACAATCCCAGATAGGCCCCTGTTTATTAGGTAAGCAAAAGTCATCCAAATGACCAAGTAAGATTTTCTAGTATTAAGATTTATTGACTCCTTTAATACCTGCTATATTCCCTCAAAAATGAATTGCCTAAAAGGTATTAGAATACAGGCATAAAATTTAAGATGTAATAAATCGGGGTGAGAACCCCCCCCCCCCTTCTTGTGTGTCAGTAGGTGCAGAATGTGAGAAACATGCAGTAATTCCCTAGACCATTTCCATAAAAGGGGAACCAATATTGCCTGAGCCAAAGGGATTCACTACAAAACTATTTTGGTAGTCATAGGTAGGTACTAGGCTATTGGTACAAGGGCCTAAGTAAGCCTAGCCAACAATGTTCCCTGGCTTACACCAACCCAAGAAAGTTAATTTCCTGTGCCCCTGTCGAGCAGTGCCACAGACGTGATCCCTGGGGTGTATTTCCTATTTCCCATCCACTCATCAAGATTTTTCTTGAAGAGTGTTAATGAGGAACTTTGCTTGACATAGATGGGTAGCTTGTTCCAGAGTATGGGAAGTCTCTGTGACAGGAATCTATCCCTCCACCAAGTCCTGTTTATTGTGGTGACAAGGTTTAGGTCCCTAGAGCATGTAGCTCAGAGGGATTGGGATTTCTTTAGGTGTAGCATGTCCAACAGCTCTGGGTTTGACATAGATTTATATGTTAGGCAGAGATCACATTGGCGATATGCTACAGAGTAAAGCTGAAGTTTTTGAGATGATCAGTGTAGGGCATCTGTTTGAGGCCAGTAATTCTCTTTGTGAGGTACTTCTGTGGCCTTTCCAGCTGCTGCAGATGTCTTCTGAGGTACATTCCAAAAGGGGTGTTGTACTCTATAATGGGTCTAATGAGTGTCGAGTGGAGGTGAACAATGACCTCTTTTTTCCTGGATGAGAACCCGAGAACCCTTTTATGATGAGGTGTGCAATGTAGAAGGATTTCCTGACTACTGTGGCAATGTGATTATCAAAGGAGAGACTACTATCCACCTGGGTCCCAAGGTCTCTTATCACACATTCGGTGTTAAGAAGACTGCCGTCTATGTGGTAGTTCATGGGTACAGAGTTTTTACCAAAGGGGATAACAATTCACTTTTTGGCATTGAGCTTGAGGCCATGGCTCTGACACCAGGCATCTGTCTCAGTGAGGCCCTTCTGTAGGATGTCCACATCATTTGGGGACTTGACTATAGCTCCTAGTTTGCAGTCATCTGTGAACTTCGTTAGGCAGAGGCCTTCTGTGTTAGTCTGTACTTCAGAGAAGTAGATACCAAACAGGATAGGTCCCAGGACTGAATCCTATGGTACTCCACTTGTCACTGGTTTGAAGTCATATTTGGAGTCTGCAACTTTTTCAGTGTGGGTTCTGTCAGTGAGCTAGTTAGCAACCCATCTTGTGACATAGGGATTTATACCTAGTTTAGTGGGTTTAGCTATAATTCCAGAATGGAGGATGGTGGCGAAAGCCTTGGCGAGGTCAAGATATGCTGTGTGAACCACCTTACTCTCTTTTACAGCTTTGGTGACTGCCTCAAAGAAGTAGGCCAGGTTTAGGAGGCAAGATCTGCCTTTCACAAACCTGAACTGGGTGGGGTCCAGAGTTTGGAGGTTACCAATTTCTTTGTTTATGAATTTCATGATGATACGTTCCATGGCCTTGCAGACGAGGCTCGTCAGGCTTATAGGGCGATAGCTCCCAGGATCAGTGGTGGCTCGCCCTTTGTGGCGTGGGATAACTGTTGCTGTGCGCCATTCAGTGGGCACAAAGCCTGACGTGAGGCTATGATTGAACACGGTGCTTAGGTGGGGAGCCAGTTAGTTCTGAAGTTCGTGTAAAACGCAGCCTGGGATGTTGTCTGGTCCCATGGATGCTGTGTTTTTGGCTTTAGAGAGTGCTGCTTTTACCTGTAAAGTTGTGATTACAGGGACTCTGCATTCTTCCTGTATAGATATGGGCCCTTTAGGGGGTGAGAGGGGGTGGAAAAGTTAGCACTGAACATATCTGCCAGGATGTTGACAATATCAGTTGTTTCTGTAATTGTTGTGCCATTGTGCTGTAACTCAGAGCAGATCTGGGTGTTGCCACTGAGATTCTTGACATAGCTATAGAATGCTTTGTGGTTGTCCTTAGAATCAGTGGCAATCTTGTTTTCATAGCTAGCTTTGGAGGATTTTATAAGGGATCTCAGCTTCTTGCTGAGGCTGACCAGGGAGCTCCTCCACTCATGGGATTTTACTCTATTTTGCAACAATTTCTTCCTTCTGAATAACCAAAAATAAACTACATATCAGTGGAAGGGGTGAATGCATACAGTAAATTCCCTAGTAAGAGAATATAAAGATACATATTGTCTGCGTTTTGAGGGGGCTAACAGATCTGTTTGAGATGTTTCCCAGAACCGGATCAGTACTTGGAAGATCTACTCATATATAATATCTTCTAGAGGGTCTGTCCTGGTTTCACTCATTTACTCTGCCACGATTTTTGCTCTGATGAAAAGGAAGATGCTTGGAGGGTTAAGTAATGCTGAAGAGGTAATCCCCACATGTCTAAAGCCTGAATAGGGGTATGGCCTTATGTCCCCTACCTTGCTGATGTATAATGACACTGTGGTATTGTACGACTGTTTAAAAAAATAGTTGTACAACACCACAGTGTCATCGTACATCAACAAGCTAGGGGAAACTGTGGTGTTGTACAGCTATTTAAAGAAATTATGAGCTCTGGTCTGTCTAATAAGAGTACAGGCCTTGTACTTTTACCCTGTTAGGAATTACTCTCTAAAGGAACTCTAAGATGACACAGATTGACTTGGAGGTAGTAGAAAAATAAGGGGGTACTTGTAATAGCCTGTATGAGAAGTCCCCACAGATACAGTTTCATTCTATCAAGCCCAAGAGGAATAACACCTAGACTTCTAATGTGGCCCAGACACAGATATTTAGGGATTTTATGGAACCATAAGGCTTTTCTAAGGAATAAAAGTAACATGTCTAAAAAGAGTCTGAAACCAGAATATAGGAACTCCCCTAAACAGAGATAGGGAGGAAGAGTTTAAAACCAGACAGTGGGAAGGATCATCTACAGTGTCTGACACATTCTGGAATACAAGTCTTTGATAAATTGACACTGGTTAAATGACTTCTAGGGCAAAGCAAAAGAACCAGAGGAAAAAATTCTGTCTGGTTTAGAAGATGGGGAGGAAGTTCCCTAAAAGGTGTTTTTTTGCAACAACTGCCAGCTGTTTTCCAATTGAATCACTTTGAACCCTCATAAGACTTTGCCAAACAGCTACCAAAGGGGAATTAACAGAGCCAGATGATGGGACTATTAAGAAATAAAGGCCTGAGGTAAGGCTGAAAAATGAAGGCATGAAAGCCTAGCCAACATGACGCTGTAACTGTCCCTTAAATGGAAAGTTTCTAGATTGTTCCTGTGTTAACATCTGTAGTTAATTCTTAGGCATGTTAGGAGATACAAACTGTACTCAGGTATGCCAATTCCAACACAACTGAAGTGGGGGAGCTATCCACAGCCTCTACATAAATATGTAACAGCAAATCAGATACCAAACAGGTTGTCAGTACACACTCTTCACCTCTCACACAAAATAAAGACACTACACATAGACCCACATTAATGAAGAAACCATCCCTCTCAATTGAACAGATTTTCACAGAATGTCCAGATTTTTGCCTCACAGTTTTTGTCTGTTCCTCACAGAATTTGTGATTTTCTGGATTTTTGTGGCACATCAGTGAGGACTGAATTTATTAATTAATGACAGTCATTTCAGTTCCAAACTTTATATCCTTGAGAAAATGCATTGTAGCACAAGATCTTTTATTCTAGCAACTTTCTAAGTTTATAAGACCAATATTTAAATTTGTCCCTATTTTTGGGGCTTTGTCCAGATTTTTTGTGTTAAGAGGTTGAGGGCTATGGGACATGCTCACTAGAATTCTAACAAAAGTCCAGAGACCAAAACATAAAGTGCACACACTATTGCGCAAACTGAAACCACTACACATAACAACAGATACAAGTGTGTCTCAGCAAGGCAAAACACCACTAAACCTAATGTCCTGGTCATAGGTGACTCCATAGTGAGAGACAGAGATGTTTCCGTCACCAGGCTGGACAAGCAGAAGGCCAAGGTCAACTGCCTGTCAGGTGCCAGGATCCGTCAGATCAGAGACTCACTCAAGTCACTCAATGACAAGCACCATTATGACTCAGTCATAGTTCATGTTGGGGTGAATGACTTGAGATATACCTCTCTGGACTATATGAAGAGAGACATGATTGAACTCTTAGATTATGTGTCCCAGGCAGGTATGACCCTAGCCATAAGCAGTATTCTACCTTCAACCAAGATGATGCTATGGTACAAACAGAAAATGATCGACTTCAACAATTGGCTTAGCTTCAGCTGTCAGTCCAGGAGGATCTAGTATCTGTCAGGCTGGGATGACATGGTCGACAAGCCACGCCGCTTTGCCAGAGATAGTCTGCATCTGTCTCCTCTAGGCTTTCAGATACTGGCAAAGGCACTTGTTTCCCCCATAGTGCCTTTTTAGGAAATGTCAAAACAACAACATTTCCAACATAACAAAATCCACCTGAGGCAAGCTCAAGGTTCTTCTGCTAAATGCTAGAAATCTAAACATGAAGCTGCACACCCTGGAAACACTCCTCACCTTGGAAGATGTTGATGTGCAGTCACTGAGGCATGGTTCAAAGCCAGAGAGAGCACCCCAGCCGTGCAATGCTACAATGCCTTCCACACGGTCAGACCTCAAAATGAGCATGAAAAAAAAACAAATGTGCAGGGGTATCCTTCTTCATTAAAGTCGGGTACACCTTGACACTGGTCAAACAGTATGACTGTCTCAAACTACTTCATGTCTAATTAACTCAAGGCAAAATACCCTACCACATCACTGCTAGATATAGGTCCCCCCACCCTGAACCAAGAAAGCACGCCACCTACCTGGACTTACTAGAATCACCCTCCATACAGCCCAACACCTTAGTTATGGGTGATTTCAACTATCCTTCCATCAACTGGGTGACATACATGCAAACAAGCTTGCCTAGAGGTTCCTGGAGTTTGTCAATTCAAATACTCAGGAACAGATAGTCTGTACCCTCACAAAGGGGCTCAAATGTCCTAGACATAGTACTCACCAACAGGGAGAGTCACTGCACTCCAACCTGTGTGATGCCTTCTATGGTAAGGTCGGATCACAAAACTGTCTCGTTCAAAGTAACTATTGGACCTGACACACCCACAGGAGCAAAAAAAAAAAAAACCTGAAGAACTTTTCCAAAGCAAACTCCAAACTATACTACTCCAAACTCACAGACAACAAAGACTCCTATGCAGAGATGTACTCATATGCCCTGTACAAACACTTAAGCAGCTGTATAGACTCGGCCATACCTAACCAGATCAAAACCAGGTCTTTGCAAAAAAAAACTTGCAACCCTGGTGGACCTCAAGTTTAAACAGGTTATACAAGAAGAAGAAAAAAACTAATGTCTAAGAACAACAGGGGACTGACTTGGCAGAGAAAGAATTCCCTCCTCAGCTTGAACAAGCAAATTAGAAATCTAATTAAATCCTCTAAAGCTTTGTATGAAGCTAAAATAGCCTCACTAGCTAAAGATAATCATAAGGCATTCTTTTATTACATCGGAAATCTAAAAGGGAATGCCCAGCTATGTGCAGAATTGGTAATAGATGGTACCACTCATATGGTAACAGAGGAAATCACCAACCTGCTAGCCAACAGATGTGGTGCAAACAACCTCCCTGGCCCCACTGACCATACCCCAGTGCATACCAGACAGCAGTTCTCTGCCTAGTATCTCTACCAAGTCTTATCCGTGCTATCAAAGGCCAAAAACATGGCCTCAGGGAGACTGGATAACATCCCAGAATGCTTATTAAGCAATGTAAAACGGGACCTAACAGATCAACTTAGCGTTCCCTTTAACCATAGCCTGAAAACTGGCTATGTCACTGTGAATTGGAGAACAGCAATAGTAATCCCCTTGCACAAAGGGGGTCCATCAACAGACCCTGGGAAATATAGACCCATAAGTCTAATCAGTCTCATCTGTAAGGGCATGGAAAGAATCATCATAGATCTTATCAACAAGAATATGGGTGACCTTCAAACTCTAGACCCAATTCAGTTTGGCTTTGTTAAGGGTAGATCATACCTATTAAACCTAGTAGACTTCTACGAGAAAGTCACCAAAGCCCTAGATGAAGGTAAAACAGTGTATACCACCTGGGTCTATATTATATAAGTGACTGCACTGAATTGTGAACGCTATATAATCGACCCCCAATCCCCGAAAACCCAAAATATTGAACACACGGATCAGCGATTTTTTTTCCCCAAGGAAAAAAAAAATTGCTTAGCCGTAAAAAAAAACAAACAAAAAAACAAAAAAAAACAAAAGCCCACACACAAAATAAAGTGGCCCCCACACCCCCTCACTTAAATATACCAACTCCGACATTGCACCACAGTGGAGGAAATGGCAATGTCCTGAAAACAGCCTAGTGATTTTTTTTCCCTAGGAATCCGTGCTTTCGGTATTTTGCCATTTTGCATAATGACATTTGACTAAACAGTGTTCACAATTCATTGCGTTCGCTAAAATAAAAGGGACCCATACCACCTATCTTGACCTGACCAAGGCTTTTGACACAATCCCCCACTCAGGTATCAATGAAAAACTCTCTCAGCTGGATATTAACCCTTACATCACTAGAGGGGTAGCCAATTGGCTCACTGACAGAACACATACTGTCAAAGTTGGTGAGGAACCTCTGAAGTCTCACCAGCTATCAGCAGACTGGTCACCAGTGGCATACCACAAAGTTCTGTGCTGGACCCTTTACTGTTCAGAATCTACTTCTCGGAAGTCCAGGCTAAATTAAATGGCCTTTGGCTTACTAAGTTTGCTTATGATTGCAAATCAGGTGCAATCATTGAGTCCCCCAACAATGTTAACATTTTACAGGAAGGGCTAACACAGACAAATGACTGCTGCCAAAGCCACTGTTTAAAACTAAATGCAAAAAAGTGCATTATTATTCCTTTTGGCAAAGTAGAATTCCCCACTAACTACAGTATCAACAACTCCCCCTTAAGCTCAAACCCAAAGGAGTGAGACCTAGGAACACAGGTAAATAGCGATCTGAACTTCGATCACCAAGTTTTCATGGTCGTAAGGAAAGCATTCTATGTTGCATACCTCATAAGTAAGGGCACTGCATCTATATTTAGGGATGTTATAGCCCCAATAAACTCGACCCTCTTCAGACCACTAATAGAGTACAATGCTCCCTTTGCATGTACCTCAACAGACACCTGCAGCAGCTGGTGAGACCTCAGAGGTTCCCCACTAAGAAAATACATGACCCCCAAACCATGACATACATGGATAGTATAAAAGCCCTCTCATTGTACTCTGGATCATATAGGCTGTTGAGAGGAAACTTGTACCTGGCCTACAAGACAGTCTCCTACTCTGCCCTGATGGATGTGCTTTACATCAGCAAATCTAACAGCATAAGCATCACTCACTCTAAGGATCTTAACCTAGCCTGTGACATTAACAGAACATGCTGGAAAGACAACTGCCTTCTAGAGACTGACACTCCTCTGGAATAAACTTCCAATTCATTTGAAGTAGAGCTCCTCACTGACCCTATTTAAGTGCACCCTGGACAAATGGATGGGAGACTACAAATTCACCACGGGGGTGGCACCCATGTCCATCATGAACAGGGGGAAGTAAGTGTGACCATAGATTAACTCTGCAAAGTACATCCACTTAATAAGGACAATTGGGGCAACTTGGAATTAACATGGCTAGGCTTGTAAGGGCTCTAGAGCCACTACTACTAATTTCCTATGAACCTGTGAACCTATTAAACCAAACTATTGGATACTAGATACATGTAAGAAATCTTGTCTATGAACTTTCCCATACAAGTCCAAGGGCAAGGCTTGGAAGGTAATAGAAGTCTGTTACTTATCTGTTTCATGGGGACTGTAGACTATGAATTAAATATATCTACTCTAAAGGTGGATGTGAGGATTAGAATTCCTCTCTATTAAAGACCACATGAAAAGAATCTACTGGGAAAGAATACTGTCTCTGTTTAAATCAGATTCATCAGAAAAAAAACTTTAATAGGTATCTTCTATGAACAACCAGAACAGAAACATGAGATCACTAAAAAGGGCTCTACCCCAAGACACATCCAGCTGTATCCCCAAGAAACTTCATGTCCTTGTAATGATGGTTTTCTCACGTCTAGATTCAGACACTGGATACAGATGAAAAGGACGCGACTAACACTCAATTCATGGTGGCTGGAAGAACTACACCAGAGGAAACTAGAGAAGCAAATGAATGGTCTGAAAAAACACCAAATGGCCACTGCAGTTGCATTCATAATCAGCTGAGGCATAGATTTTGCCTGCATACACAGCAAGGACTGAAGTAATAAGAAGTTATGTACTCACCATAATGTTCCATGTTTGCTGTCCATCTCACCTTCATTGTTGCTGGTTGGGTTCAGAACCGAGAATAGATTCCGACTCCGCCTTATTCAAAAGCTCGAGAGCTTCCACCAGCTCATGGCTATACCTTATCCCATGATGCTCCGAGACTATTCCCCAGATCTTGTTTGCAGATAAAAAATATAATCATTACCTCTCAACAGAGTAACATATCCAAAAAAGACTAAGAAGAGATTCAGTGACTTGATAATCAATTTGCCAGTAAAAAATGCCCGATTCTCCAGGAGTGAAGGCAGGGGAAGGAGGGTGGGATGCACAAATGAAGGCGAGTTGGACAACAAACCTGGAACATTATGGTGAGCACATAACTTTTTAATGTTATGTTGTCCTATCTCGCCTTCATTCTTGCTGGTTGGGACAGCATCCCTAGCACCTTCTTTCTTGGGTGGCTCAAGGGAAAATGCTCTTCAGAAGGTATGAGGCCTTACCCATGTTGCTGCTGCACAAATGGAATCCAAAGGTAGCCTCGCCTGTAAGGCAGATGAAGTTGAAATAGCTCTTGTGAAATGGCCTTTCACTTTCCCTGGAAGTTGTCTGTTCTGGGAATTGTATGTGTAGGTGATACAGTCTGAAAGCCACTAAGAAAGTGTGACCTTTGAAATTGGCAACCCTTTCTTTTTGTCTAAAAAAGACACAAACAGCTGGTCTGACTTTCTGAAATTTTTTGTTCTATGCATGTAGAAACACAATTGTCTATGCTTATTCAACTGGTGTAATTTATATTCTGCCTTGTTGCCATATTTTGAGAAAAAAAATGGTAAGTCAATGGATTGATTTAAATTTGCATCTGAACACACTTTTGATAGAAATGAAGTCCGTAAGGAAACTCTGTCTTTGTGAAAAGTTATGTATGGAGGACGTATAGACAAAGCTTGAAGGTCAGACACTCGTCTAGCAGATGTTATGGCCACTAATAAAGCTGTCTTCCATGACAAAAACTTTGTGTCACATGATGATGCAGGTTCAAAGGGGGGGTAGAATCAGTAGAGAAAGAATGAAATTTAAGTCCCATGGCACTGGAGGTTTTCTCACTGGAGGCCTTAGTAAGAATGTACCCTTTAAAAATGCTTTACAAAGCCTGTGGGACATGATTTTTAGTCCCATTTCCCTAATATGATAGTTAGATATAGCGGATAATTGAATTCGAATCATAGCAGCTGCCACACCCTCGTTAAAAAGTTTAGCCAGAAAATCTAACACTGCTGTGATAGCGGCAGTAAAGGGATCAATGTGGTTCTCGGATGCCCAGTGGGAAAATTTGTTCCATTTGATAGAGTGTAATTTTCTGGTTGATGCCTTATGAGAGGAAATCAGTATATGTCGAACTGCTGGGGAGAGATCAGGGAACCTGGCTATTTGTGGAAATGGAGCAGCGAAGCTGTCAATTTCAGGGGTTTGTATCGATGGATGGAATGTCCCCAATGATGAGTCAGAAGGTCTGGAACTGGGTCCAGAATTCACAGTTCCTCCTGGAGATGGGGCCACAGAAAAGGGAGCCAAATCTGATGAGGCCAGTATGGTGCAATGAGTATTACTGTGCTTCTCAATGTGCTGACTTTCTGAAGGACCTTCAGTATCAAGGGAAAGGAAAGAAAGGTGTAAAGGAGACCCGGGGCCAATCGTGTACAAGTGCATCCCTTGGTGACTGCCCCAAAGGGGGAATCAGGGCAAAGTAGCTGCTACATTTGGCATTCATGGATGTAGCAAAGAGATCGCAGCAAGGGTGGCCCCACTGGCTGAAAATCTCTACCGCAACTTCCTGTTTTATGGAACCACACGTGGGACATCACAATAGCTCTGCTAAGTTTGTCTGCTGTCACGTTGGATTTCCCCGGGATGTGCGTTGCTGTCTGAAAGCATTGAGAAGAGATTGCCCATTGCCATACCCTCTGTGCCTCTCAACATAGGGAGTAGGATTTGGTTCCTCCTTGTTTGTTTATGTGCCACACTACTGATATGTTGTCTGTCTGAATTGCAATTGTTCCTATTGGAAGAGAGTCCTGGAATGCTTGCAATGCGAAAAGCACCGCTCTCATCTCTAGGACATTGATATGCACATAGTCTTCATGTTCCTGTCAGATGCCTTGGACAGTCCTTCTCACTTAATGCCCCCCCATCTGAAAAGTGTCCGTGGTCACATTGGCTACTAGTTGTGGGAAGACAAATGGTCGGCCTACGGTCAACTGAGTTGATTGGAGCCACCAGTGCAGGTCCTTCTTGCAGGATTCGGTTACAATGATCTTGTGAGACAAAGGTAGATCCTGCATGGACCACTGGGAAAAAAACACCCATTGAAGAACTCTCATATGTAGACGAGCTAGAGGTACCAGAATTATTGCAACCACCATGGTACCTAGAACCTTCAAAACAATCTTCGCTTGCACTTTCTTTTTGGATAAAAGGTCCTTGATTTGGTGATGCAGGATCTGAATCCTCTTGGGGCGGGGGGAAGTTTGGCCAACATTTTCTTGTGTCTAATTCTGCACCTATAAATGTGAGATGCTGTGATGGCAACAAGGCAGATTTTTCGAAGTTTACTGTAATGCGTAGCTGAGAGCACAGATGAATGATTTTGTCCCTCGCTTTTGTTAGTAGTTGCTTGGTAGTGGCGGTTAGAAGTCAGTTGTCTAGGTATGGAAACACCCAGAATCCTAGACGTCTCAAGTGAGCTGTAACTACTGCCATGCATTTGGCGAACACACTGGGGGCTGTAGTGAGACCAAAGGGCAGGGCTTGAAACTGGTAGTGACTGGCTCCCAGCCAAAAGCGCAAATGTCTCCTGGATCGCCTGTCCATTTTTATGTGGTGCTACTCATCCTGGAGATCTATCGACCACATCCAATCATCTTTCCCCAGAAAAGGGAGTATTGAATGCAGTGTCACCATCTGGAACTTTGATTTTTTTGATGGACTTGTTCAGTCTGCTGAGTCCAGAATGGGCCTCCAGTCTGCTGTCTTTTTTGGAACTAAAAAGAACCTTGAGTAAGTTCTGGATCCAATTTGGTCTGCAGGGATATTTTGGATGACTCTTTTTTCTAGCAACTTTTGCACCTCTAGAGTTCCATAAACCCGCTGACTGGGTGGAACATCTGGGACAGATTTTTTTTTTCTAATGGTGGAGAGGAAAAGGGAATGTAATAACCTCTGGATATGATCGTTTGTACCCATTTGTCTTTTGTGATTTCTAGCCAGGAATTTGGGTCAATGATAAGTGATCCCCGACTGTCTCCAGAGACAAATAGGTGGGCTTCCTCTCAGGAGGGCTGAAAGAGCTTTCCAAGGAAGGAGTCCCTGTCACCCTGATTCTGCAGACCCCCTCTGCCGCGAGGTTGGCGTCTTCCATTGTTACTTCCCCCTCTGCCCCTAGGGGAAGAATCACCACATGCATCTGGAAAGCTCTTTGGGTCTTATGGAACCACATTTTTCCCCTCTTCTGACCTTTGGGATAAGGTCTAGTGGGGTGGGAGAAACAGATCTTCACGGCAGATGAAGTCTTCCCCTCCTGTTCACACCTGGTTAAGGTTTCTTTACTTTTTGGCCCGAACAAAGATGAGCCATTGAAGAGAGCATTAATAAAGGAAGACTTGAAGGGTTCTGCGAAATCGCATAAGCGCATCCAGGAATGTCTCCTTAAAAAATTCCTGTACCCGCTGCCCTGTTTGCTCCATCTGCCACATAAGAGATCAATTGCATTGAGGAGTTTACCATGGAGTTTAAGGTGGAGAGCTGGGAGGAAAGCTTTTCCGAAACCCCTGTAGCTACAGTACCTTGAAGGGTATCTCCTAGCTCCTTCACGAGATCCCTCTGTAGTCTCATGAAATGGGTTAGGTAGTTCAGCGATCTAAGAGTAAATGCCGCTGAAGTAAACATACACTTTCCATATCTGTCCATCGTTCGAGACTCTTTGTTTGGTGAATGAACAGGTGAGGAAGTCTCTGACAATTCCTTCTTAGTGGCCGCTGCCACCACCATAGCATCTACAGGGACACCTTTGCTGAGGAAATCCTTTTCTGAAGGTGCTGTGATGAACTTATTTGGCCTCCTAGGAACAGGTTCCAGTGAATCCAGAGAGCCCCATGCCTTTCGACTAATTCCATTCATTAACTGGTCAAAAGGTGGAGACACCTAAGAGGTGGACGGGCGAGACCCAAAAGCCACCAGGTACACTGACTCATCCTCAGAAGGGTTGGTGGGCTTCCAGCCACCCCTCTGCTTAAGGATCTCCAGGATGTCTGCAAAAGAGACATCTTCAGAGGGTGACTGTGGGGACCCTTCTGACTCATCGAGGTCGATGTCTGAGGTGATGGACTCCTTCAGGGAGTCCAGGTGCTTCCTCTTGCACAACCTCTTCCGAGGGACCTCCTCAGAGGGGTACTCTGGAGAAGTTTCAGAAGAAACAGTGTCACCTGATGGGGCCTCCTCGGGCTTAGGGTTTCTACACTTGGGGGGGAGCGATGGAGCTGAGACCGACACTGGCGCCTTTGGGGGAAGAGTACTTGGATCAGACAGCAGACCGGTCTGAGGTGACAGCACTCTCTCCACCAGCTCAAAAGCCCCCTCACTCCACTCCCTGAAGCAAAGTGGTTGGCTCTGAAGCTGATGTAGGAGCCGAGCTAAATTGCGCCGAGGTCCCTAGGGGTAGAATCGGGTCAGACAGCTGTCTGATCTGACTCCCCTCCCTGGACCTGATGGGAGAACATCGGCTCCTAGACTCCTCAAATTCCGATGGAATCGAGGAAGTTGGAGCAGTTGTCAGAATCGACGATCCTGTAGCAGGTCTCGGTTCTGAAGGTTCCGCTGTGATCTGGTCCAAGGGCTCTGGCTCTGAGACTCCAGGTCAAGTCAGAGGAGGAACCAAAGAAGGGGTAGCGGTCTTTGTCAGCTGCGGTTTACTCTGGGTCAGAGTTGACAGAATTTCTGCTAGCGCCAGAGTCCATAGGAGTCTCATCACCACCCGCTCCACATTGTCATCTGAAAAGCTTCTGGAGGATCGGGAGGACAAATTTGGAGATCTCGCTCTTTGCAGGAGTGGAGACCTTAAAATAGAAGATACTGGCTCTGAAACTGGAACTCTTGTCAGCTCTGTAACCACAATTTGAGCCAAAGAGGGAGACTTTTCGGAACCAATAGCCCTTGGTTCCAAGACAAATACTTTAGCCATTTTTTTAGGTTGCTCCAAAGATGAAGCCAAAGACAAAGTCCTTTTACCAACTTCTCAGATCAAGAAAAAGGGGATTTGTCTTTTTTCATTCCATATAACCCATATAATGTAAAATAACACTCTTTTAACATATTCTTTATTTCTACTCTTATAATGTCCATATTTAATCATAACCATGTTCATTTTATCCACTTCTTTTATATCTTCAAAAAAACTTCTTTAAATAGTTTTCCCCATAACATTTTTTACTCTTTTACATTTCAAAGGAGGAAGCTTCTTTGTTCACCAGTGGGAGTGGGGAGCACTGAGCAGCCTATTTGTCCCTACTAGACAGAGGCACAGTAAACTAAACCCTAAATGGGCATAGTATTCTCATTCCAAGGGGTGGCGAAAGCCACACACACTCTAGCTAGGCTTATAAATGCCCTAGGGCAGATAGCCTAGTATGAACATATGAAAAACACATGTTCTGTAGTTTCTCCTTGACAATGTAAACATATTCTATCACTTTTCCCTTTATATGGCATATATCCATTTACTTGCAATTTATCTATTACCAGTCTCCCCAAAAATTCTTGACCTTCTACTTTCTAATTACACAATTTGCTTCTTATTTTTACAGCTTTATTTTTTTCATCTGTTAAATTTTCCCATGGCTTTATATAGTAATGAGCAATTTTTATTTTCCATAAAAATATTTTTCTTGGTAACATTTTATTTAGTGCTCTGAGTTCCTTCTAAAGCCTCTTTAGAGTTTTTTTAGCAAGCCTCTCACAATTAGCTTATTCTTATTCTTCATCAAAACTCTGGAGTTAAAAGCATGACAAAAGGAGCAGGATTCTATAAGTGGAGGGCACCCAAACAGTATACGCACTGGCATGCCCATCTGTCAGAGACATCTTCTGACTGCACTTGCCGTATTTCTTGAGACCTGAAGGTTTTGACTCTTTAGGATCCTTTGACATTTTGTAAAATCCAACACACACAAAAAACTAAGAAACAGATATATTTATAGATACATATACTTAGAACTAGAAAAAAACCCTAAAAAACTCAACAAGACTTTTTTTTTTTAAATAGACTAGCCAAGCACGGGAATGGAGAAGTTCTCTAACTTAAAACAAACTACTCCCACTAGCAGGACAAAGGGAATAAAGGGGGGGTGGCCATTTAAGTTAAACAGGCCACAGGGAGCCCTGTAACTTAAACGAGCTACCCTGTAAGGAGGGATTCAACAAGCTCTCTAACTTAAACAAGCTTGTAAGCCGGGATAGGGAAGGTTCAACAAAAACAGGCCTAGTGAAAAAGAATGATGGCCAAAAACAAGAACTAGCAAACAGTAGTGGACTAAGCAAACACCACTAAAAAAAGTAACAAAGTTGAACAACAACAACAATACTAAATATGACCAATTATAGAAAGAAGAAGAACAAATATAAGTAAAGTCATTTTCACTTAGCCAGGAGCCTGCATGGAAATCACCCGATCTGTTTAGCGGCAAACGAGATCTGGGGAGTAGTCCCGGAGCATCATGGAATAAGGTATAGCCATGAGCTGATGTAAGCTCTCGAGCATTTGAATAAGGCCGAGTCAGAACCGATCCTCAGTTCCGAACCCAACCAGCAAGAATGAAGGTGAGATAGGACAACATAACATGCAATGTTTTCTTTCCAGGAACTGCGCAAGTTGGACCAACAGAAGCAAAGTAAGTATCTTTGCTTTGATTGAGGAGGATGTGTTGGATGAGGTTACGATTGCCGAAGCTCATTGGTTGGAAGGTAAGTTGTCTAAAGTTTACACAAGCAGTACACTTACACTTACCCCTAAAAATAAAGTCCCCAAATAATTAAATGCAAAAGCAGTATAGTACTATCCTGTCAGGACTGCTTCAATATTAAAATTAATCTGACAGAAATAAACTGCAGGAAAGATGTCACTGTGTGAACATTCAGAGCACATATTCAGTGAATACACAAGCAAAACATAAAACCATGTCTGAATCCTTTTTGAATCAGTTTAGCGTGACAGTCAGAATGACAGGTAAGTTGTCATCAAGAGAACACAAGAAGTACATACCCAATAAATACATGAATCATACAGCAAATCATATCAAAACTCCACAAAGTTATTTTTTTTTTTTGCTTGACTGACTTAATGACAGGGAGATAATAAGTGTATGCATACTAAACACACACAGCCTGAAAATGTACAAACAGTATATTAAAGATCCATCTGCAACAATTAGGTTAACAGCAGGAATGGCAGTTAAGCTGTCACATTGTAAAACCAAGTAGTGTATGAGTCATACTATGAATAAAGCCAGATCCCTTTAAATGTAAAAAAATAATCTGATTGAAATAACGGCAGGTAAATTGTCACTGTATGCCCACCCAACACGCATAGTCTGTAATGCACAAACCCAGTCAGTAAACAAGATAAGTAAAAAATTAGGCTGATAGTGAAAACAGCAGTACGCTGTTACATTGTGAACACAAGCAGTACATACCTAATAATTGTATGGGCCAAACCTTGAATAATGTCAGATTCTTTTAGATGTAAAAATGTTATCTAACAAGTATACTGGCAGGTAGGTTGTCACCTCTTGCACTCTGAACATACATACCCCATAACGCACAAGCAATACATTTAAATCTTGTCAGCAAACTATATAACTAAAAAATTAGACTGACATAGAAACATGGCAGATAAGTTGTCCCGGTAAGTATACAAGCAGTATATACTCCGTAAATACAGAAGCAGTGCACTGAAACATGTCTGCAATGCAGCCTTCTGAAGTAAATTTAGTCTGACAGGAGAAAATAACATGTAAGTTTCCACAGTTTTCCACATTATGCACACAAGCAGTACATTTGTTACAAAAAAATAATGATTAGACTGATAGTATATCCAAGTCCCTAAATATTAAAAATAAAAGTTGTTCAACATACAGAAATGGTGGATAAGTTGGAAAAGTAGTCCCAGTGTGAGCACAAGTTGTATGCAAACACCTTCATGAAAATCCTGTCAGTACTTCATAAAAGTAAGAATTGGTCTGGCAGAAGAAAGTACAGTTGTACAAGTAAACTTACAGTGATAGAAGAAGTTTGAATGATTACTGCTACAGTAGCTTTAGCTATATGGGTAGATTACCTAGCTTACTATATTTGGGAGGTGGAAGGAGAAGGGTCCAGGAGCTCCTGTAGAATGGTCCAAGCAAAACCTGATCTAGACCTACAGAAAGAATCAAGCTTCTAATGCCTTGTAAACAACTGTATAGAGGAGCAAGTTGCTGCTTCTAGAATACTTCTAGAATCCAACCCTTTCCAAAAATCCAAGGATAAAGCCAGGGCTCTGGCAGATGGGGCTTGACCCTGCCCAGAATAGTTTTGTTGTGGTGAGCATAACAAAAGGTAATAGCCTGAGGCAATACTTGGAAATAGTCTGTTTTGACACAGGTTGTTCCTTCTTAACCTCACAAAAAATTAACAACTAATCCAAACATCTGAAAGATTTAGTTCTGTCAAGATAGTACCTGAATTGTCTGTGGACATCCAAGTTATGGAGTATCCTTTCTTCCTCATTTTTACGTTCAAGAAAGAAAATGGGGAGATGGACAGTTTGGCTTAAAGTAAACTCAGACACCACTTTAGGCATAAAAGAAAAAAAATAGTTCTCAAACAAACCTGGTTGCTGTTAAAAATGAGATAGTTTGACTCACCATAAGGGCTTGCAACCGATATGCTCTTTTAGCAGAGGTCAGAGCAATCAGTAAAACAGTTTTCCAGTCCTGGGCCCACTCTTGTTTGGCATCTACTTTTCCGAAGTACAAGCAAACACAGGAGGGTTATGGCTGACAAAGTTTGCAGATGACTGCAAACTGGGCGCCATAGTAGAAAACACATCTGACACAGATATCCTTCAGAAGGGTCTCACAGAAACGGATAACTGGTGCCAGAGCCATGGCCTAAAGTTAAATGCCAAAAAATGCATAGTCATACCCTTCGGGAAAAACAAGGTTACCCCTAGCTACCAAATAGGTGGCAATCCACTGAGCACAGAAGAAGTTATCAGGGACCTGGGGACCCAGGTTGATAGTAGTCTGTCATTCGACACCCATGTAGCTAAAGTAGTTAGGAAGACCTTCTACATTGCCCACCTTATCATGAAGGGATTCTCATCTAGATCAAGGGAGGTCTTAGTCTCCCTATACTCATCACTCATCAGACCAATGATTGAGTACAATGCCCCATTCGGAATGTATCTGACCAGACACTTGCAGCAGCTGGAGAGGCCACAAAAGTTCCTCACCAAAAGGATAAAGGGTCTCAAACATCTGTCCTATGCTGCCCGACTGAAAGAACTCCAGCTCTATTCAGTCGCCACGCTTGCTCAGAGGTGACCTTTGCCTAACATACAAGGCCATGTCAAACCCAGATTTGATGAATATGCTTCACCTCAAAAATCTAGATCCGTCAGAGCCACAAGGGCGGAGACTTAAACCTCGACACGGCTATTAATAGGACGTGCTGGAGGGATAGATTCATCACCCAAAGACTCCCTATGCTGTGGAATAAAATCCCGGTATATGTGAGGCAGAGCACCTCGCTGGCCTTGTTCAAGAGAAATCTTGACCAATGGATGGGAGATCGCAGATATACCCCAGGGATTACCTCAGTGTCACTGCTCAACAGAGGCACAGCAAAATAATGGGTATAGTTCCCCATACTAAAGGGGTGGTGTAAGCCACAAAACTATGGGCTAGGCTTGTAAATGCCCTCGGGCAGATAGCCTAGTATGAACCTATGAACCTATGAACCTATAAGAACCTCAAGTCAGCCAGATTACCTGGTTCAAATGGAGCAAGCGCGAGCTTCTCTAACACAAAATTAAGATCCCATTGAGGGGCTGCCGGTTTTCTTGGAGGTTTCTTATGCAAAACCCCTTTCAAAGAAATTCTGGTATGGGAATGTACTGAAAGAGGATGATCCCTAGGCAGACATGCTGAAATGGCTGATAAATTAACCTTGATGGAGGAGTATGAAAGGCCATAGGATACTAACTCTCACAAATACTGTAAAAACAGAGAAACACTAGCTTTGAAGGGGTGCTGGTTACATTGTTGGCACCAAATATCTCACTAAAAGTATCATTGGCCTAAAGCAGATGCCCTATGCTGACCGTCTAAAAAAACTCCAGCTATACTCTGCCGCATATCGTCTACTCAGAGGCGATCTCTGCTTAACATACAAGGCCATGTCAAACCCAGAGCTGTTGGACATGCTACACTTAAAGAAATCCCAATCCCTCAGAGCCACACGCTCTAGGGATTTAAACCTTTCCATCACAATGAACAAAACATGCTGGAGGGATAGGTTCCTGACCCAGAGACTCCCCAGACTCTAGAACAGACTGCCCATACATTTCAAGCAGAGCGCCTCTTTGGCCCTTTTCAAAAGGAACCTTGACGATTGGATGGGAGATAGGAAATTCACCGCAGGGATCATGTCAGTCTCCCTGCTAGACAGGGGTCCAGGGAAGTAAATATTGTGGGAAGAAATAGCCAGGGGAATTATTATGGTTAGGCTTGTATAGGCCCTAGGGCAGATAGCAGAGTACCATCCTATGAACCTATCCTATGAACCTAATTACAAAACCCTTTTCATTTGTGACTGCATGATTTTCTAGTAACAGGCTTTCTTGCCTCCAACAGTACCTGCTCTACGTCCTCAGTAAACAGGTGTATAAAGGGACTCAAGACCATATCATCCAGGCAGTTAGCTGAAGTTGATTGAAGTCAGGGTGTATCAAACACCCCTGATCTTGTGTGAGTAGATCCATTCAGTAAACAAATTTGTGGTAATTGCCCCTGGCCATTTGCAAAAGTAGGGAGAACCACAGTTACTTGGGCCAGAAGGGAGTCATCACAATGATCTTGAGGGATTCCTTCTCAATCAGTAGAAGTACCCTGGATATCAGTGGAAAGGGTGGAAAAGCATACAGGAGCATTCTTGTCCAAAGAAAGGAAAAGGTATCTGTCTTCCAGGCCTTCTTGCATGGAGTCCTGGTGCAGAATCTTACCAGTTGATTATTTAGAGAGGAGGCAAATAGATCTACTTGAGGAATTCCCCACAGATGGATAAAATCTTGGAAGACCCCCTGATCTAGTTTCCATTCATGAATGTCTGCTCTTGTCCTGCTCAACCTGTCTGCCACACAAGTTTGCTCTGAAGGAATGTAGGACACCTATAGAGTAAGATTATGCTGCAAAGCTATATCCCAAGCTAACATGGCCAGTCTGCCAAGAGGGTATGACCTGGTTCTCCCTTACTTGTTGATGTACCACATTACTGTGGTACTGTCTGTGACAACTTGAAGAGGACCAGGACCAAAGATGATTCAAAATGCCTTGATCAGGGCAAGCATTTCTTTTATATTTATGTGTTTGCATCTGTCCTTGGCATCCCACAAACCATGCACTTTAATCTCTCTTGAAACTACTCTAAAAGTAAAGTCCAAGGCATCTGTGGTGACTGGCGGGAATGGAGCAGGAAAGGAGAAAGGGAGACTTGGATTTAGGTCTTCAACAAGTGATTTCTCTTCTGACAAACCCCTGTACTTAAATTTGAAAAGAGAAAGGATATTTGGTGTTGGGACCAAATAGACTTCAGACATCCCTGAATCTATCTCATGAGGAGTCTTGTCAGGAGTATCATGAGAATCACTGATGCCATAAGTCCCAAAAATCCTGAGGTATTCCCAGTGGTGCCAGAAGGTGCTGAAGGCAGGGGGGGGGGGCTTGAGGTCAAGAGGGCATGTTGTGACCTGAAAAGGGCATTTTTTACTTTTATCTTCTACTGTTAACTGTGATAAAAGATGTACACATATGATATGTGTTGAATAACTGCATATACGCACAACTGTTGTTGCATTAAGAATAATTCCCCATAAATTTCATAGTAAAATTATAAATGAAACTATTTTCTCTCATCACCCCATTCCAAGCGTGAATGGGATATGTATTTCACCTGAATGCCTGGCCTTTGAGTATACCATTCAAAAAGACTGCCTGCGCACTAAAAAACGGAATAAGTAAGTGAAAGGAGGACAGAAGTTTTAACAGTCAACACTAAACTCTGGTATCTGTTTGTTATTTGGGCATTGCAACACTTAAACTGCATAGTGGTGAAAAACAATTGTAATTGCTATATGACATGGACGCTATGGTTTTAGTCTGTTTATGGCCACAGTTCAGACAGTCTAATGGACAATTTATATTGTGAAAGGGGATATATTGAAGACAGGCTGGCAGTTTCAAAATTCAGAAGAATAATTATACACTGAGCTGTCAGCGCTATAGTTGGAAATAGACTGAAAGCACTATAGTTGGAAATAGACTGAAAGCACTATAGTTAGAAATAGACTAAAAACAGAATCCATGCTTCTGTTTCCTCTGGTATGTCCTAGAGTGTTGGGGAGAAAAAATGATGGTTTCTGAGTTGGATTAAAAGAACACACAAACAGGCACAGCCACAGACTTTGCTACTTAAATCTGCATTATAAGTTTTGAGTCCAACTACTACTTCAACTGTAGAAACTAATATTGAAATAAAATGCAAATGTGCATGTAATCATTCTGAGTTGTAGAAAAGTACAGTTGTGTAGACAAATTTACTACAACAGTAGGTGTTTAAATGATCCCTACTGCAGTAGTAAATTTACTACAACAAAAGATGTTTAAATGATCCCTGCTGCAGTAGCAAGCAATACATTTTATATCCTGCAAAACTTCAAGGCACCTCCTACTCACCCAAACCATTAGCTTGAGCTGAGCTTGCTAAAAAAGATAGGTATGGGCACCAAGACCTTCAGGGCTTTCATGCCAACTGAGAGAGGGAAGCTGAGCCCTGAGAAGACACTGCTAGAAAAGAAAAATGCCCACACATTGGAATAAAAAAGACACCAAAAAACAGGATAGGTGGGGATGGATGCAGGGAGTGGCTACTGCAGCAGCAATCATTCAAACATCTACTGCCATGGTAAATTTATTTACACAACTGTACTATGTTCTTCATACTGATCACTGCCGTGATAGCCTAAGTTGTATGGGAAGATTACCACAGCTTAGAACAACTGGGTAGTAGAAGAAGGATCCTGGAAGGCCTAGAGAATGATCTTAGCAAAAGTTGACATTGTCCTGGCTAAGGAATCTGGCTTGCTGTGCTTTGTAAAAGTATGTACAGAGGATTAAGTTGCTACTTCTAGAATACTTCTATAATTCAACCCTTCCCAAAAGAACATAGGTGAAACAAAGACATGATAGAATATGGCTTGACCCTGCTGGAATAGTTTTGTTGTGGTGTGAATAACAAAAGGTAATAGCCCAAGATATCCATTTGGAAATGGTCTGCTTTGACACAGGTTGTCCCTTCTCCTTACCTTAACAAAAAATGAACAACTGAGCAGAAGTTCTGAAAAATGTTGTAATGTCAAGATAGTACCTGAACTGTCTGTGGACATCCAAGGTAGAAAAAAATCCTTTCTCCCTCATGTTGGGGCTCAGGGAATAACACACAGATATGGATAGTTTGTCTTTAACTAAATATGAATGCCACTTTAAGCATTAAAGAAGGATTAGTTCTCAAGGTACCCATGTCCTATGGAAAATAAATAAGGCTGATCTACCATAAGAGCTTACAACTCAGATATTCTACATGCAGAGGCCAGAGCGAGGAGTAAAACTCTTTCCATCTTAAGAACCTCTAGTCGGCCAGATAAGCTGGTTCAAACAGAGCAATTGTTAGTGTCTCTAACACAAAATTAATGTCTCAAGGAGGGGCCACTGGTTTTCTTGGAGGTCTTATCCCTTTAAAAATATGTTGAAATGGGAATACCTTGAAAAACACTACTCTGAATGGGTTCAGGTTATGTTTTTGGCACCAACTAGAAAACATTATCCATTTGCTAATATATGATTTTCTAATAGAGGGCTTTCTTACCCCCATTAGTACCTCCTGTACATCTTCAGTATACAAGTACCTACAAGGTACTAATACCCTAAGATCCAGGCAGTTAAAGTTGTTTGGGGTTAGGATGTATAAAATGTCCTTGTTCTATTTTATTTTAAACAAGAAACATCTTTATTAAATTATCACTTATGACATACGCAGTCATACATTTACATAAATGAAAACAAACCATGTTGACATATTTTCAGTTGCAAACATTATACATCACTTATAATCTATCCAGTCATTGTCAGTCAAACATTACAAAGCTCTTTCAATTCCTGCCTTCCGTTAAACCTCATTCCTCCTTCACAACACTATTCTACATGTATTGTTCCAACTATTCCTGTTTTTTCCACATAATTTGTTCCTACCATTTCCTAAAGCTCCCATTTCCAGTTGTTTTATCTATGTTACTATATTCACTATTTCTAGTATAATTAGTTTAGACTCTGATTTCCATTTTCTAGTAAATGTTTTTTGGCAGCCACCAGAATTAAACTCAGCAAGTCCTTACTGTCTCTAGGCAATTCAGATTTTGTATCACAGACCAAAATAATAATTCCTTAGTTACACCAATTTGCTTGCCCAGTATTTCTGATAGAGTAGTCTGCAGGGATTTTTTAAAACCTGCCAACTCATTACAATCTACAAAAATAGCTTCCAAATTACCTCTTTCATCTCTGTTCTTGTGTGACTAGATCCAGTCTGTGAAGAAACTTGTGGTAATTGCCTCGGCCAATTCCACAAGCATGGATAAACACTGTTGCCTGGGCCAGAAGGGAGTTGCCACAATGATCCTGGAGGATTCCTTCTGAATCTTCAGAATTACCTAGAATTTCAGAAAGGGTAGAAAGGGTAGAATATTCCTGTCCAAGAAAAGGAAAAGGCAACTCTCTTCCAGGTCTTCTTACATGACGTCTTGGAGCAGAATTTTGCCAGCTGATTGTTCATTAGGAAGGCAAAAAGGCCTACTTGAGGAACTCCTCACAGATGGATCAAATCTTGGAAGACTCTGATCTAGTTTTCATTCATGGAGGTCTATCTTTGTCCTGCCCAGCTTGTGTGCCACACAGTTAACTTTGAGAGAATGTAGGAAATAGAGTGACATTCTTCTGTAAAACTATATCCCATGATAACATGTCTAGTCTGCAAAAGAGGTAAGACCTGGTTCTCCCTTGCTTTTCTATGTACCACATCAATGTAGTATTGTCTGTAACAACGTGAAGTGATCCTGGGGACCAAAGATGACTTAGGGAGTCGAGTGCCTTGATAAGGGCAAACTTCTCCTTTATATTTATATGCTTGTGTCTGTGTTTGTTGTCCCAGATACCTTGCACTTTTATCCTGCTAGCAAAGTGCAAGGTAACAATGGTGACAGTTTTGGAGCAGAAGGGGAGATGGAGAAACCTGGATTCAGGGTACTAGATGTCTCCACCAAGTGATTTCTCTTCTCACACATCCCAAAATTGGAATCTGAAAAGATAAGGGGTACTGGTGTTGGGACCAAAGAGACCATTGTATCTTTCTCATGTGGAGTCTTGCCAGAGGTATCATGAGAGACATAGATGCCATGAGATTCAGAATCCTGAGGTACTGCCTCCCTTGTCTATTAAGAGGACCCCCACAGTTGCAGAAGACATTGCTAACCCCCAGTCCATAGTGGCTGTATGTGTAACACCAGAGGGATCAGGGGAAAAACCCTGCAATAGATTCTAAATGTAGATATATTTTTCCTGTGGAAGAAAATCTCTTTGTACTGAGGTTCTCTTGGAATCCCAGCCTGCACATGAGATCTCCCACCAAAGAGAGAGATTCTTGACACTTTGAAAAAGATTCTGCATAGATAAGCAAGACATCTAAATATGGGAAAATGTGGATACCGTGTGGCCTGCAATGTGCTATAACTGGAGCTAGACACTTTGTGAACACTCTTGGGGCACTGGATAGCCCAAATGGTAAGGCAGAGAAAGGATAATGTGATTCAGATACATAAGGATAATGTGATTCAGATACAAAAACCTTAAGAAACATCTGAATCCTTAATGGACAGGAATGTGATGATAATTATCTTTTAAATATAAGGTTATCAATAAACCTCAAATGGGGAAGAAGGGGTAAGAGATTATGTTATGAAAGGATCTTGAACTTGGGCACTATGACAAACTGGTTTAAGAAAAAGTTCCATGACTGATCTCCAGGCATTTTCTTTTCTTGGCATCAGAAACATTCTTGAATGAAAATCTCTCCCCCACTCAGAAAATGGAACTATTTCTCTTAGCCCCTCCTGATAAAGCATGTGCTGTAGAACAGAAGGGGGTTGGTCTGGGGAAATGGAATAATTCCCTATAATCTTCCCACTGAGTCAGTCTCAGAACTCATTTATTTGAAACAACCTGTTGCCAAAGAGACAGAAATTGAGATTCTAACTTTCTGGAAGGGGTTAGAGACTGCCAGGGTGGGAGGTGGGACAAGGCCCCTTACATACTCATTCTGACCTTTTTGACTGTCCTTTAGCCTGGGGGGGGGGGGTCCTGCTTTTTTTAGGGAACCTCCCCACCATTGCTTTTTAATGTCTGTTTACCAGCATATTACTGAGACTGTTTGTTTTGTTTTGTTTCTTGCTGCAGTTGGATAAGGGAACAAAATAACTTTTGGAAAATTTAGAGAGGGAGGGATAAAAAGAAATCCGAGACATTACCTGTATATCAGCGTGACTCTCTTATCACATTTGATAACATTTGCAGCAGTGGGACAAAAATCTCTATACAAAGGTGAATTTAAAAGCTAATTTTTACATCTTCTAGTAGATTCTGAGAATGAAGCCAGACAAATCTCGTCAACACAATACCAGTGGTAGCTTTACTGGATTTAGCATCTACAGTCATAAACACACTTTAAATGACTAGCGACCTGAAAAATAAAAGAAACCAAAACACACAAAGCAGATTTTTCTCACAGGGAGGAACTGCAGATAAAACATTCCTCATATTTTCACAGTTAGTCACAGTAAACTTTAACATATGAGCCTGACAACTCAAAATTATAAAAATTAAAGTTGCAGAAGCAAACACTTTTCCCCAAACCTAAAAATTGTTTTACCATCGTTATCAAAAAGGGAAGGATTAGAGTTAAAATTTTAGCAGAAGCTGGATTAACTAAAGTTATAGCTGCTGGGTCATGTTTGGGAAGAGTGCATAAAAACTTAAAAGTCTGAGGAACTTTATATATTCTGTTTGCCTTTTTATGGGCAGTAGGCTGAGTATCAGGAAAATTGCAGGCAATGACATAGCACAGCTGACAGAACTGGGGAAATGGGTAAAGGTTCTGTAAATTCCTTCTGTAAAACCTGACAGTATTTTCTGGTGTTCTCCCACTGAATACACTTGCACATTCTGGAAATAGTCTCAGAGAAAGAGAATCATTCATAGGGAGATTCAGGCAACATGCTCTCCACTGAGTCTGTATCAGAATTCTGAGGGAAAATGTATTTGTTCCAATACATTCCTCTCTGGATGTAATTTCTTGAATCTGTTCAGGAAAAGAGGAATCACTTTTTCTGTTAACAGAAACTACCTGATAAGAAAGTTCAATAGCCTGTACAAGACCCTGAGCCAGACTTAATAAACTACTCATGTCCAGTGAAACTGGAGCAGGAGAATGTAAAAGTTTAGTTTTCTGTTTCTTTTTGACAGGAAGATTAAGGCAAACGCACTTTTAATGGTAGCAATAGCTTCCTCAGGGATGGGCACAACATTCTAGTTAAGCAGGGGCACTTTCCCTGCCCCTTCATGCAACACCAAGGGGAGCCCAATAGCTGCAGAGGATATCGCTAACCCTCAGTCCATAGTGAATGAATTTGACACATAGAGGGATCTAGGGGAAAAAGGAAAGTGGTCTGATGAACCAGCTTGGCCACAGCACAGACTCTCACCTGCATTTGAGGCAATTTACCAGCCTGCTGTGGTGACAGACACCTTTAATGAATTATTACTAAGACATAGGCAAAGATATATTTGTATAAAAGAAAATAAACCATGTTAGTAACTTCTACTAGCTAAGAATTATGAGTAATGATCTTTGAGATGCAACAAAATATTTGTTGACAATTACTCTGATAAAAGTGTGTCGCCTAAGCAGCACAAAACACTCCAAAATATTGTTTCTCTGTGGTCAAAACCACCACACCTCCCATGCACTGGTATATTATAATCACTTGAAATTGCTGCTTCACAATAAAAAAGATGTGGTTTCCTGACCGAATGAATTTGCACAGAAATGCCTCCTGCTACAACACAATAGCTAAATTTGCCATCAATCTCCCTCATAGAATCCACCATTATTATAGCTTAAAGCAATTGAACTGGGCTGAAATTCACAACTATGTGTAGCACACAAACTCATTGATCATCAAGAAAAATGTCCTGCACTACAATATATATAGATCCATATATATGGATCTAGGACTAATTACCGATGACATGTTTCAACGAAACTGAAATGGTCAAGCACACTTTCGCAAAAGTCTGCTAAAAAAAAAAAGGCAAGATTTAAAAAAAAGATAACAATAATCACGTTCATACAGGGGGGCAAGTCCCCCTGCAGCCCCCATGTGGGGAGCTGTGCCTCCCACACCCCCTTACTTTTATATTCTCACTCCAAGATCGCACTACAGTGGGGAAAAGGGAATATTCCCTTATCTTCAATGTGCCGTGATCTCAGCAAAATCTCTTTCTCATATTTTTTCTTCTTTTTAGCTCAGTTTCGTGAAAGTGTGCTCACCTGTTTCAGTTTCGTTGAAACGTGTAGGCGATCATTAGTTCTAGACCCATATATATATATATATATATATATATATATATATATATATATAAAACATCATCTTTGTGCAAAGGAGTCACAAAGGAAGCTCTTAACTTTTTTTATAATTTTATTTTTTTTATTTAAAAGGAATAATAATCCAAATGACAGCAAATAATAAATAAATCAGGTTTTGCGAGGAATGATTCCTCAAAGTGGACATATCTACCAGAGAAAGAGCTGAAATGCAGACTGCTGCTCTTGTAAATACTAGCATTGCTGTCTCGTGACACTGTGCCTCCCACCTGTGCATATGTAGGTATAGTGTTGCCTGATGCACAGCTTGGCCAGTAAATGCACTGCACTGTATTGCCTTTGTGTGGTATTACATGCAACAATTTAATTTTATGTTTTTCCTGCCATAGCACATGGTGATCCAACACTTCTTTGCCAGTGTCACAATGTAATACACCTACCTCAGCCTCAGATGGGGTCCTTCCACAGTTGGTTCATTCTTTGATTCTTCACCTGGCTCCTCCTCCTCTATTGCCACAGGTATGTCAGGTAGTGCTACGATCTCCTCATTTGTAACTGTTTTCAAGGCATTATGTTACAAAGCATGGTGAAGACCACAGATATCTTGCGGCAGGTCTTTGGAGCATACTGCAGAGTGCCACTAGATGCTTCTAAACAGCAGAAGCAGGCCTTCAGCCACCCAAACGTTACATGTCTGCAACAGTGTGATGCTACATTCTATGTCTACCATGGTCTGGGAGTTGTAGATGGGGGTCTTCAACTATTCCTGGGTGTATCCCACATCACCTGGACATTCAACAGTCGATACCATTATGAGAGATCTGCCATTTATGTTCATGTAACCATAGCACCGGGGACTCTGCAGGTAACAATGTGTGCACCTACCAACTAGAGGACCCCATGGAAAGTCATCCCACATAAAACACTGGTCTAGAATGCACTTGTGACAGATGTGGGGAATATTAAGAATTACATGAGTGGTGTAACAGAACAGTTTATAATACCCCGTGCATTGCACAGCACCTGGCAACTGATGGAGCTGATGCCTTACAACTGATATTCCAGACATCAGGTAGAGCAGGTGGGGCCTCGATGTGAATGTATTGCCTCTCAATGGCCTGCACAACCTCAGGAAGACTAGCTATGTTGTAGAATGTCTGCACAGTGGTAGTTTTCTCTTCTTCTGTTTATGGAAAACAAATATACTCCTCCACATGGTGCAGGATCACAGCAAGCCACTGGTGTAGAAGTTACAAAGGTGATGCCTGAAAAACTAACATGTCCCTGTTTGATGCTGAAAGGTTCTCCAAGCAAGGAAGGGTAATGACACGTATAAAGTTGTGTCCACATGGCATTTCTGTCTAAAAAGCAGTAATCAGTATAGTCCTGATTATGCAGATAATGGTATGTCAACTAGTGGTAGGCTGTTCTGTGATGAGAAGCACAGTGACATTCAGCACTGCAGACAATGGCTCCCAAGGCTGCCATTAACACATGCTGATTAACTAGAACAGATGCTATTAATAACGCCTTAATGTTTTATATATATATATATATATATATATATATATATATATATATATATATATGGATCTAGGACGTTTGCTCAACTGAGCAAATGACTGAAATCCAAATGGCCGTGCATACTTACGCGAAAGTGCTATTCACCGAAGCAGCACTTTCGCGTAAGTATGACTGTTGCCGAGGCTGTACTACGGTGCGGGTAAGGGAAATTTCACTTTTCCCCACTGTAGTGCGGTCTTGGAGGGAGAATATTAAAGTAGGGGGGGTGTGGGTTTTTTTTTTTTTTTTTTTGTCACACGCTTTAACGAAAGTGCTTTTTCGATAAAAGCGCTTTTGTTAAAGTGTGTTTGGGTTTTATGGATTTGGACATTTGCTCAGTCGAGCAAACGTCCTAGAGCCATATATATATACATATATATATATATATATATATATATATATATATATATATACACATATATATATATATATATATATATATATATATACATACATACATACACCAAAAATTATGCTGTTTTGCTGTTTAGAGCAGCTAATTACCACAGCTTGTCATGCTGCTTTGTTTGATTTCATCATTTGCATATGCAATGACACGCATTAGCACACTGACGCTCATTTGCACGGCATTATGTGACCAATTACACGTGATGCATACTGCACCTATATTCCTATAGCAAGGCCATGTTATACATGTCTGAATTATTTTCTCCCTGTGAATTGCCACTTACTGTGTTATTTCACACAGCTCACTGTGCTGTTTGCTTCTGAATACCCCCATAAAGTAATAATGGAGTAAATTTACAGAAGAATCACTTGCAATAAAATGCCCAAAAGGGACATTTACTCTTCTAAAACAATAGTGAATACAAACAAAAAATTTGAAAATAATCAAAATAAAATACTCCTATCCAATATTTATTCAAATACTTCTGCCATTTTCTAAGTCCAATCAAACTTTTCTAGATGGGCACAAATGAGAAATAACAGAGCCTGTTAAGTCTCCTCTCCTCTTCTGTGGCACTTGTTCTCCTTATTGTCTTATATGGCATGGGTGATGTCTTGCAATAATGCCTAACATGGCAGTCAGTCTTTCTACCCACCTGGTCCACTTTCCTTTTTTCCTTTGATATTACTTCAGCCTTTTTTCTATAAGAGGCTATAACAATGCTTCACATCTATCAGACTTTTGTTTCTTCATTTCACATAAAAGAGAACATAAAAACTTCCATAATTAATGGAGTTAAAAAAGAAGAAAAAAACAATCTCTTCCATCCTCACACAAGCAGATTTTCTATCAGAACTTGGCAATGATTTATCAGATGTTAGTTACCGTCTGGATAATGACCACTGATTCTCAAATCTGACTGGCTGGCAGCTTCATTGTATGCAATGGCCCTGTCTGACATGTATAATCCTGCAGCTGCAGATAACCCTTTCTGTGGCTATTTTTACCAATTTTAGTGTGGATAATAAATATATAGAAGCAGGTGGGAGGGGCTGACCTAACCAATAGAGCTATGACTGCAGTTTCCTATATCTGTCGATTAAGATGACTTTTGCAATCCGTTCAACCTTGGGTGAAGGTAAATACTACTATCTGAAGATCCTGGCTGCATATTCATAATGAAGCACAGTGAAAAAACAGTGAACCACAGAGCTTATTCTAATGTCTGTCCAAAATTTGTCAATCCATTCCATAAGTGAACTCACACTTATTTTTATACCCATAGTTTATAAAGGAAGAGTTTTACATGTATCATTTTTTTACTGGAATCGATCCTTGTGAGAAAAAAAATGTATTCATCTAGCTATACTTTCTCTGTTCCACAACCCAAACACATAAATAAAAACAAACTACTGCAGAAATCCTAGGCATCTGAATAAATAGTTTAAGTGCACTAAGTTTTTTTCTTCAGCACATGCTGAATACTATGCATTATGCAAGTTTTGAGATACACAGAAACATGAAGACAAGACATTGTCTTTAACAGTAGATAAGGGCTACATGATTCACATATTGTGTTCATTTCAATAATTACTGATTAATTTATTCATCCTAGGTAATGTATAGACTGAGTTCTATTACCAGTTCTCTTCCCTGACCCATAAAGTCTTGAAATATTTGAATGCTTTGACTTTGATCATTCTATGAAAATTATTTTGTGCATTGCTGTAGTACTGACCTCACAATCATCATATTGTGACCCTTATTTTTAAATATCTCTTCTTCCAAAAGATTAATTACATTTGTGTTTCTTTGTCTCTTAATTGGAAATTCCCAAATGATTTGTAAAGGATCCACTAACAGGGAAGTATCAAGAGTTAAAACTGCAGGAAGATATATACTAGTTCCAAGATAAATTAGATAGGGGCTACTATAAGCGTTCATGTACCATTAGCTCGTGACACTTTTCTAAGCTGTCACTCACTCATGTTGACCACTCCCCTTACACACACACACACACACACACACACACACACACACACACACACACACACACACACACCAGACTTTCTTGGACAGTTCCTAACCTATCTGGTGCTGCTGGACTGGTGCAACCTATGTCTATAGACCTGCATAATCATGGCAAGAGGCCATTTCATACAAGTTTTAGCCACAGTTGCCATGACCATGGATGAACTAGCATTATCTGCCATTTCCAGTGACAAGGACAGGAGCTCAACTTTGTTATTGTGTTGGGGTGGGCTAAATTTGGTTGCAGACATGCACATGAATGCACTGTAGTATAGCCTGGGTTGTTGTATAACATCTCAAGATGTTTTTACCATCCTACTCGGAGGGTTATTCCATGCACTGGTCATGCTGTTGTTCAGCTATGTTAGGCTAAATACCCCATTACAATTTTTAGTGTGTTTATACACCATTGTCTGTTGTTGCACTACCATGGCTTCCCATCTCTACAGCGTGGGCTTCCATCTACTTATTTGTGAATTATGGATGCCATTTGCATAACAACAGCAACTATGAACTTCTCTGGGTGTGCAGGTGTGTAAATCCCTATTGTACTTTAAACTTTGGAATATGAGGGGTTTCTATAAAGTGAGTAGGTACAAAAAGAGGATTTTACTACATATCAGTCTTATACAATTGCAATCCATGATTTTGAATAACACTTCAAGAATTTTCACTGTTCTAGTCCCATTTTTTTCCATATTCTTGTATTACTGATACTTCTTTTCCAATTTCATAAATTGCCTTACAGTTCTCTCCCTAATCAGCATTCCCATGATGGCATTCTACTTATTACATTCTTTTCCTTTATTCATCTATGATTCCCTCTTTTAATTTCTCCAAATATTTAAGGTTTCTAATAATGTGGCAGGAATGAATCCCATTCATAGGTAAAATGAAAGTTCATCAAACTAGTATTGCTTCAGTCTTTGATGTTTGCCAAGAGTACTCTACTAAGCACACACAATGCACTCAGAATTACCTCTTTCTGTAGTTTATATGGAGTTACTTGCATCAGTAGCCTATTTAAGTGTGTTTGAAAATTATTTTCTATAAGAGATGTTGCTGCTACTATTGCTGGAACTATGTGGGTGTCTTTATTTCATATTGCTCTAGTTTTTACCTGCTTATCCAGGTATTGTAAAACTTTATATCTGTCAGTCTGCAGGAAAATGTAGACCCTATATGCAGTTACTTCAATAGTTAATGCTACTTCGGGTATTATATTTTTTTTTTTTTTACTATAATATCTGATTTATTTGACTGTGGGTTCGGTGTCTGATCAGTAGCTCTTCATTTTCAGTAATCCTTTGTGGTCCATGTTTCCAATGTTTCTGATCTACTTGTATGTTACAGTATTTGCACAATCCCCAATGTAACAATCATGGCACATTAATGTGCCTTCACTGAAAAGATGTTCACCCATAAGAATATCATAACTGACAACAAGATGTTGGAATTGTTTCTAGTTATGTAGTCTACATTTTTATGTATCGTCTACTTTTTCTACAGATTTTCAAAACAAGCATGTTCACTGAACAATGCCTTGAACCTCAGAGCTTGGTACTGGGACCTCTCCTTTTTGGCTTTTACTTCTTAAATCTCCAAGCAAAGAGCCAAGATCTCTGGCTAACAAAATTTACAGATTGTTGTAAATGTACATTTGTGTAAGTAAACTTACCATAACAGTAGATGATCCATTGATTACTGCTGCAGTAGCCTTAGCTAAATGAGTTATATCCTGCTTAGGATATAAAACTGAACACCTTCCAATGCTTCGGGGCATCTTCCACACACTCAAACTGTCAGTCAGCTCAATCTGAGCTGACTAAAAAGACAGATTTGGGTGCCAAGCCCTTCAAGGCTTTCATCTCAAAAGAGAGAGGGTGGCTGAGCCCTGAAATAACAAAAAATAAATAAATAAATGTCCTCATCCTGGCATAAACAACACACCAAAAAACAAGGGGATAGAGAGAGGGAGCAGTGATCATTCAGACATCTACTGTTATGATAAGTTTACTTATAAAACTGCACTATGTTCATCATATTGATCACCACTGCAGTAGCCTTAGCTATATGGATAGATTACCTTGGTTCAGTACATTTGGGAGGTGGGAGGAGAAGAGTCCATCAGCCTCTGGAGAATGGTCCTAGCAAAGCCTGATATAGACCTAGGGAAGGAATCTAGTTTATAGTGCTTTTTAATATTAAGTACAGAAGACCAAGTTACAGCTTCTAGAATACTTCTAGAGTCCAACCCCTACCAAAAAGCCATAGATGATGCCAAGTCCCTGGTAGAATGAGCCCTGAATCTGCCCAGCATAGTTTTGCTGCAGTAGTGTTAGACAACCATTTGGAAATAGTCTGTTTTAACACAGGATTCCCCTTCTTCTTACCTTAACAAGAAATGAACAATTGATCCAAAGATCCAAAAGAATTTGTTGTCTGTGGACATCCAAGGTATGGAGTATATTTAGGTTCAGGAAAGAAAATGGGGAGATAGTTTAGCTTGAAGTAAACTTGGATACCACTTTAGGCATAAAAGAAAGAGTAATTCTCACTGAAACCCTGTCTCTGTGGAAAATGAGATAGACTGACTCAACATAAGAGCTTATAACTCAGATAACCTTTTGCAGAGGTCAGAACAATCAACAGCCAGCTTAGTTGGTTCAAATAGAGCAAGTGTTAGTTTATCTAACACAAAATTAAAATCCCAAGGAGGAGTCACTGCTTTTCTTGGAGGCCTGTTATAAACCTCTCCTTCAAAAATATTTTGACATGAGAATATATTGAAAGAGGAGGATCCATGAGCAGGCATGCTGAATTGGCCAATACATAAACCTTGACTGGGTAGTAATAAAAAACATAAAATAATAACTCACACAAGTATTGCAAAACCAGACAATAACTAGCCCTGTATGGGTGCTGGTTATGTTGTTGGCACCAACTAGAAAACAGTTTCCATTTGGTAATACATTATTTTCTAGTAGCAGGCTTTCTTCCTCCATTAGTACCCACTGCACACACACTGCTGCCCAAAGGGAATTACGACCATATCATCCAGGCAGTCAGTTGAAGTTTATTGGGGTCAGGCTGTATCAAACACCCCCGATCTTGTGTGACTAGATCCATTCTGTGAGGAAGATTGTGGTAATTGCCACTGGCCATTTCTAAAAGAAGGGACACACACATATGGCTGCCTAGGCTAGAACAGAGTCACCACAATGATCATGGGGGATTGATTCTTAATCTTTAGAAGTACCCAAGATGATCAGTTGAATGGGTAGAAAAACAAAGGAACATTCCTGTCCAAGGAAAAGAAAAGGCATCTGTCTTCCAGGCTTTCTTGCATGGAGTCATGGAACAAAATCTAACCAGCTTATGGTTCAGATAGTCTACTTGAGGAACTCCCCATAGACGGATCAAATCTTGGAAGACACCTTGATCTAGTTTCCATTTGTGAGAGCCTGCCCTTATCCTGCTTAACCTGCCTGCCACACAATTTTGTTCTGACAGAACGTAGGATGCCTGTAGAGTGAGACTGTACTGTCAAGATATATGCCAAGCTAACATGGCTGGTCTGCAAAGGTGGTACAGCCTGGTTCCTCTTTTGCTTGTTAATGAATCACATGACTGTGGTATTGTCTGTAAGAAGGTGAAGAGGTCCTGAGGCCAAAGAGGATTCAGAAAGTTGAGGCCTTGATCAGGATGTCTCTATACTTATGTGCTTGCATCTGTCCTTGGTATCCCACATATATTGCACTTTTATCTCTCCTGAAACTGCTCACCAAGCAAAGCCTCAGGCATCTGTGGTTACTGTTTGCTTTGGGAAAGGGGGAGATCAGGATTTAAGGATGTTTGCTGTCTCCACCAAGTGATTTCTCTTCTGACAAACCCCAGCACTGAGATTTGAAAAGACAAAGGATGTTGGTGTTTAGGTCAAAGAGATGATTTCCGATACCATTGTATCTGAAGTCATTTGCAGTCTTGTCAGGGGCATAATGAGAATCACAGATGTCATGACACCCAAAATCCTGAGGTATTCCCTCACAGTAACCAAAGTCTGAGTGAAAAACATTATAAGTAACTCTCTTGAACTCGCTAACTTCAGACCAATTGCTCTCCTCTCACCCCTAGCAAAAATTATGGAGAAATGTATTCACCAACAACTTGTACAGTATCTTTCTTCACATAACATTATAGCAAATTGCCAACATGGCTTCAGACCACACCATAGTACCACCACTGCCCTCCTCTCCTTTGTGGATACTATCAACAGGAATCGCAACAATAACCTTCTCTCTTCTGCTCTTTTTATTGATCTATCTAAAGCTTTCGACATGGTTAACCATCCTTCTTTAATCAATATCCTACAATCCCTCTCATTTGATAACCTAGCTATTAAATGGTTTACTTCATATCTGAGCAACAGGCAACAAGCTGTTCAATGGGATAACCATATTTCTTCATTATTGCCGATTTCTATTGGAGTCCCTCAGGGCTCTATTCTTGGTCCGCTTCTCTTCTCCCTCTTCATTAATGATCTTCACTCAGTTATCCCTCAAGCTACCTGTATTCAATACGCAGACGACTCTACCATTATTTGTTCAGCATCTTCTCCTATAGAACTAAACTCACTGACTCAAAATATCTTCAACACAGTTGAAACATGGTTTACTAGATGGTACCTCCTTCTAAATGCCAAAAAAACTAAACTTCTCCTCTGCACCCCTACCTCTCGGACCCCCCCTTTAAACTTCACTATCACTTCAAACAATGCCACTGTCATCTCTCCTGACACTACAACTAAACTTTTAGGAATAACCATTGACAATAATCTCACTTTTGATCAACACATCAACAATACAATTAAATCAGTCAACAGAAAAATAGGATCTTTATACTGTATTAAACTATTTCTAACCCCTTCTACTAGAGCTAAAATTGCCCTCACCCATCTCATATCTACTCTCTTTTACGCCTCTCCTATTTTCACCAACCTTAAGAAAGCTAATCTTAACAAACTAGCTACTTGCTATAACAGCACTGCACGCTTTGTCACTGGAAACCCCTACAGAACCCATCACTGTCTTAATTTGAAACTTTTAGGCTGGCTAGAACTACAAAATTATCTTATAATCTCACAACTCACTATTGCCCACAAAATACTGTACCAACCTGACAATACCCCTATACTCTCACAACTTTTAATCCCTTACAATAATCTTAACTCCCTACGTTCCTATTGTAAACTCTTGACCACATCAATAAAGTCTAACAACTATGCTGGCGACTCCTTATTCACTAATACTATTGGTAGAAGATGGAATCTGTTACCTAGTGATATAACACTGATCACATCTTTTCCTCTTTTCAAACAGAAACTCAAGCTATACTTCCAAAATCATTGGCTCTGTTCCTGCAGTACACCAGACTGACATTCTCCCCTACCCTTTTACTTTACCCCCACTTTTTCCACTCCTCTTACTTTCAACTTGCCAATCCTTAACTTACCTTGTCTCTTGTACTCTATCTTATTCATTTTCTATTGACATTATTTTTCTACAGCCTTTATCCTTTATTTATAATGCTCCGTAACTGACTATGTATTTTTCTTTGCCTACTGTAGTTTTTATGTAACCAGTCCTTTTTGGACATTTTTCTATTTCAGTCTTTTGTTACAAAGAGGTTTACTTTGTTCTATTGTGCTTTTATATTTTTTGTGTGTGGAGATTTTCTCCCCGGGCCTCTACTGAAAATGGACATGTATCCAGCTAGACTAGCCCGGTCAACAGATGTAAAATAAAATAAATAAAATAATAAAATAATCTAGATATAAACTTATTTTTCCTGTGGAAGAAAAACTGATTGAACTGAGGTGTCGAGCTGACAACCCAGGAACACATTCCTGTGTGAAGGAGTCAAAAAAGTCTTTTGAATGTTCTGTTGAAATCCTAGTTTGTGTAAGAGATCTCTCACCAAAATGAAAGATTCCTGATACTTTGAAAAAGACTACAAATATAAGCAAATCATCTAAATGTGGAAAATGTGGATGCTCTGTAGCCTACAATGAGCTATAATTGAGATTAGGCACTTTTTGAACACCTTGGTGCAGTGTATTGTCTAAAGGGTAAGGTAGAGAACTGATAATGTGATCCAGACACACAAAACTTTAAGAAACACCTGATGTCTGGATAAATAGGGTTCAATGATAAGCATCTTTTAAAGCTAGTGTTATGAGGAAATGTAAATGAGGAAGAAGAGTTAACAGGTTGTGAAAGTATGTCATTTTGAATTTGGACACTATCACAAACAGTCTACAAAAATAAATATCCAGAACTGGTCTCCAAGCACATTCTTTTTTTTTTTGGTACTAAAACATTCTTGAATAAAAATCTTTCTCCACTTGAGAAGGAAGAACTGGTTCTATCACATCCACAGGAAGCATGTGATGAAGGACAGGTAGAAATAAGAGAGTCTGGTCTAATGGATGAGAAATTACGAATTTCCTCCCACTGCCATCTGTAACCTTAATGAATGATCTTCACGATCAGTTTGCCTGAAACTATCTGTTGCCAAAGAGAAAGAAGTGACTGAAGTGATTCAGACTTTCTGGAAGGGAAATGAGGCTGCCAGTGATGGGGGGGACATAAGGTCCCTTAAATATTCAGTCCAACTTGTTCGACTGCCCTTGATTTTGGGATGTTCCAGAAGTCTTTTTGGAACCCTCTTGTCATTTCTTTTCATTTTTTTAAACATTTGCTTACCTGCATTTTGTTGAGACTGTTTATTTTGTTTTGGGCTATAACTGGAATTGGGGGTTAGCGAATCCCTTAGAAAATTTGGAAAAGGAGGGCTGAAAAATCTTAACAGATTCCTTGTATCAGCTTTTTTGATCACCTCTGCAGCAAAGGGGCCAAAATCTAAAACCCTATCCAAAGGAGAATTTAAAATCTAATTTTTAACATTATCTGTGAAGTTCTGAGAACTCGGACAGGCAAATCTCCTCAACACAGTACCAGCAGCCGTACATCTGGAAGATGTATCACCCATTAGTGTAGGCTAAGACAAAGCATTCAGCAATGACTTCAGCATCCACAAAGGTTGCCGAAATCTTCTCTGCAGCAGAAGTTGCATTTACAAATTTGGGGAAACAATGTAGCTGCATCCTATTGCCGATTCTTCACCAGCAGGAGCTCAGATACACACACTGTAAACAAGTAATGACTTGTACAGCAGAAGTAACTAAATAATTTAAAGCAGATTTTTCCTCCCAGGAAGGAACTGTAGACAAAACATTCCTTACACATTCACAATTAGTCAGAAGAAACTTTAACACGTCTAACAATTCAAAATTCTGAAGCTCAAAGTTGCAGAAGCATGCACTTTTCCAATACTCATCAATAAACTTCTCATCCTTATCAGAAAGCAGAGGATTGGAATTAAGTAAATGTTCAGCAGCATTATTATTAACTAAAGCTATAGGTCTAGATACAGGTTTGGGAAATGTGTATAAAAACTTAAAAAGTCTCAAGAAATTTGTACATCCTATCTGCTATTTTAGGGACAGTTAGCAGACTATCAAGAAAATTGCAGGCAGACTGACACACATCCTCCAAAGCTGACAGAACAGGAGGAATGGGTGAAGGTTTTCAAAATTCCTTCTGCAACAGCTTATTGTATTTTCTGAGGGACTGAGAAACCTCAGCATTCTCCCAAAGAAAACACTAACACATTCTGGAAATAGTCTCAGAGAAAGAGAAAGCTATGCAGAGAGAATCAGAAACTGAGCTCTCCTCTGAGTCTGAATCAGGAATCTGATGAGAAAACCCTGTATCTGTCCCTTCATCTTCCTGTCCAGATTCAGAATCCTGAATCTCTTTCAGAAATGACTTTATAAGAAGGATTAATAGCCTGAATTAACTTTTTTAACAAAAACAAAAATGGGGCCAACAGTGTTTTTAATGGCAGCAGCAGATTCCCAGGGATGGGCACAAACTTCTGACAAATATATGCATGTCTCCCAAATATGCAATAAAATCTAGAAGATTTATGATTTTTCTTGGAAATGTTTACATAAGTATTTTTATACCCCAAGTAGACTCCACAGAATTTTTCCTTGGGTAGATAGCAAATGTTGCAGGTGTGATGGGTAAGAAACAGGTAATTCAGAACATATTTTATGGGAGTGTAATAAGTTGGCAGACTTTAAAGATTCCCTGCAGACTACTCTGTCAGAGGGAATGGGTGAGCAAATTGGCGTATTTAGGTTAATGATTTTTCTGAGCTATGATACAGAATCGGTACTGACTAGACATAATAAGGTCTTGCTGAGTCTAATTATGCTAGCTGCCAAAAAACAATTAGTAGAAAATGGAAATCGAAGTCTAAACCAACTGTACTAGAAGTAGTGGATATAGTAACAGAGATAAAACAACTGGAACTGGGATCTTTAGAAAAGGGCAGGAGCAAATTTCATAGAACAATGGGAATTGTGGGAGCAACAAATACAGGGGAAGAATGAAGTTTAAAAGAAAACAGGATTTAAATGAGTTATGTAATGTTTGACTGAAAATGATTGGGTTGATTATAAGTGCTGTATAATGTTTGCAACTAAAATTGTCAGCATGGTTTGTTATGTATAATGCTTGCAACTAAGACTGACAATATGGCTTGTTTTCATTTATAAGAATGTATGTTTGCCTATGTCATAAGTGATAATTTAATAAAGATGTTTCTTGTTTAGAAAAATAAAAAAAGGAAAGAAGCAGAAGATGCAAGAAAAGGAGTCAGTCATTTTGAGCTGAGATGGCTAAAAAGACAGCTTTGGACACCAAGCCTTTTAGAGTTTTCTTGCCATCGAAGAATATGCTCCTCAGAGGCTCTTCTGTTACTTTGCTGGGCAGATAAGGTCCTTTTGAAGAAAAAAAAAGAAGTTATGTACTCAACATAACGTTCCATGTGAGTTGCCCATCTCACCTTCATTCTTAACTGGTTGGGTTCGGATCCAATTCTCAGTTCCGACTCAGCCTTATACAAAAGCTCAAGGTCTTCCACTAGCTCATGGCTGTAACCCTATCCCATCATGCCCTAGGAAGGCTCCCCAGATCTTGCTTGCTGATATAACACTAGATACCAATAATTATTATAAAATTATAGAGCAATGAAGAAGGTTGGAGAACCTTTATTTCCAATTGTAACCACTCTGTCCTCCAGGAGCCAAAGGTAGGGGAAAGGAGGGTGGGATGTAAGAGTGAAGGCAAGATGGACAACTCACATGAAACATTATGGTGAGTACATAACTTCTTTATGTGATGTTGTCTTATCTTGCCTTCATTCTTAACTGGTTGGGACAGCATCCCTAGCACCATATTTCTTGGGTGGCTCATGGGAGAATATTCTTCAGAACAGTGGCCCCAAAAGAGACCCTGTTCCTGGAGGCCAAATCCATTTTGCAATGAGTGATAAAGGTATGAGGCCTTGCCCATGTTGTTGCTGCAGCACAAATGGTATCAACTGGTAATCTCACCCGAAAGACAGAAGAGGTTGTTATGGCTCTAGTAGAATGATGTTTTACTTTCTTCAAGGAGCTCTTTGTTTTGAGATTTGTAAATAAAAGTAATGCGGTCTGACAGCCATTTTGAAAGTGTGACTTTCCATATTGTAGCACCTTTCTTGTAGTCTGAAAATGATACAACTAAGTGGTCAGATTTTCTGAAATCCTTTGTCCTATGTAAGCAGAAGTGTAATTGCCTATGCACATCTAAGTTGGTGCAGCATATATTCTGCCTTGTTTCCATAGATGGGGGAAAAACTGGTAGGTCTATGGATTGGTTCAAATTAGATTCTGAGCATACTTTGGGTAGAAAGGATGGGCTTGTTCATAGGGATACTCTGTATTTGTGGGAAAGCATTTAGGGGAGCTTTATTGACAAAGCTTGTAGCTCTGAGACTCTTCTAGCAGAAGTGATGGCTATCAAAAGAATTGTCTTCCAGTTTAGAAACTTAAGATCACAGGATGATGCAGGTTCAAAAGGGGGAAAAATCAAACAGGATAAAACAAAGTTTAGGTCCCATGGTGCTGGAGGGGCTCCAATGGGTGGTCTTAATAAAATAGTTTCCTTAAGAAAAGCCTTGCAAAGTCTGTGGGGCATCACATTTGGCCCCGATTCACCTATGTGGAAGTTAGATATCGCTGCTAAGTGAACTCAAATAGCAGCTACAGCTGCTCCCTCATTAAACAGCTTTGCCAAAAATTCAACAATGGAAGGTATAGGGGCAGAGAAGGGATCAGTGCTGTTTTTCAAGGCCCAAGAAGAAAGTTTCTTCCATTTGCTGGCATATAACTTCTTTGCTGAAGCCTTATGAGACGAGATCAAGATATGTTTGACTGATGGGGGAGAGGTAAGGGAGCCTGGCTATGTTTGGAATCAGAGCAGCCAAGCTATCAATTTGAGGGATTGAAGGGAGGGGCAGAGCATCCAATGCATGAATTGGAAGGTCCGGAACTGGGTGCAGAATCCAAGGCTCCTGCTGAAGATGAGGCCAAAGGAAGGAGAACCAGATCTGACGAGGCCAGTAAGGGGCGATAAGTATCAAATTCCTTCCCAAGTAACTGGCTTTCTGAAGTACTTTGGTTATTAACAGAAAGGGACGAAAGACGTAGAGGATACCCAAGGGCCAATCTTGAACAAGTGCATCCCTTGGTGACTCCCCCTCCAGAGGGGGATAAGGGCAAGATAGCTGCTGCAATTGGCATTCATGGACGTGGCAAAAAGGTAAGTCTGGCCCCATTTGCGGAAAATCATCTCCGCTACTTCTTGTTTTAGGGACCACTTGTGAGGCATCAGAATTGCTCTGCTGAGTTTGTCTGCTATCATGTTGGATTTCCCCAGGATGTGCATTGCTATCAGAAAACGTTGGGAGTAAGTTGCCCACTGCCATACCTTGAAGGCCTCCCGGCAAAGGGGGTAAGACCTGATCCCTCCTTGTTTGTTTATATACCACTCAACTGACATGTTGTCTGTCTGTATTGCAACAGTTCCTGGTGGAAGAGAGTCTTGGAATGCTTGCAATGCTAGAAGCATCATCCTCATCTCTAGGACACTGATGTGCAAAGGGGCCTCTTGATCGTGCCAAATGCCTTGGACTGTCTGTCCCAGATAATACCCCCCCACCCTACCTGGGAAGCGTCCACGGTCAACTTGGCTAAAGTTTGTGGAAGACCAAAGGGACAACCTGATGTCACATGAGTGGAATGAAGCCACCAACGAAGTTCTTGCTTGCAAGATTCTGTTATCATAATTTGGTGGGACATGGGTAGGTCCTGCATGTACCACTGAGTGAAGCATAGCTACTGCAGGATTCTCATATGCAGTCATGCTAATGGAATCAAGTTTATTGCTGCTGCCATGGTCCGATGCAACTGAAATGCCTCGCAAGGACGGCGTGCACGGTCAAAACCAACTGCATACAACCACAATGACCAGCAAAATACGATGGTAGGCACAAAAGGTTCAAAATCCTTTATTGGTTATAAAACATATTCCAAAATAATAACCAGACCGGTTTCGGCCTCACAGCCTTTATCAATAGTTAAGCAAAAAAGAAGTTCAGTGTAGCACAGGTACTTACTATATTTATAGTAGTCCCTCCTTAACTAAGAGATAATGGTATAGCCCAACCTGGTGGCCGGAATGTTCAAATACATATGAAGATACCAGAAACAAAATAAAGACACTTCATAAATTGATAATATGATAATATTATCATATAAATAGCATGTATAACTTTAAATCCAAAACATAATTTGATAACAAAACTTAACTGATGATAAATAATAAGTAGTACAAATATAGCCAACCATAAAAAATGAAATGTATATAATATTACTATGATATGTTCACAAAACATATTAAACAGTACTTTAGTAGACTGATCTGATCATGTTCGGCTAATAATAGATTCAAAAAGACGGACACAATAAACATGGTAATTGTATGTAGCACTAACAAAATTAGTGTCAAAGGTCAATAATTGACCAATTGTGATATAACACCTATATAAACTTAATCACCAAAACCAAAAAACAACAAAATCATAAATTATGAGAAAACATAAGTTATGAAAAAAATATATATTTTTAAAACAATTTAAGCATTATAAATCCATGACATTTAAGTCTACAAAAAATAAAATATTCTCTCAACCTGAATAATGTCCTGATATAGAGAGTGAATATACCAAAATCCAAACCAAAAACAATTTATAAATGATCATTCAGGCCTGGCGGAAATAATGCCCCAAGGTTGGTAATCCAAAATTGTTCCTTTTTATTCAAAATAGAATGCCAACCCTGTTGATGGCTGCGATCCCCCACAATTTTATCTATAACCATGAACCTAAATTGTGCATTAGAATGTTTCATGGTATGTCTGTACAGGGCATTGGTATCCCTCTTGTTCCTAATATCACTTTTATGTTCTGTAATGCGTGTTCTGAGAGATCTTGATGTTTGTCCCACATAAAATTATTGGCACTGGCAAGTAGCTAAATATATAATCCATGTAGTACTACAATTGGCAAAAACTCTAGCCTGATACACACGATTAGTGTTTGCACTGGTGACTATCAGACTATACTAGACTATTTGTCCTCATCTATGGTATCAGGCCAGGAAAAGCTGTTCAGATTACATATTTATGTATGTCTTATGGTTAGATGATATTAGACTTTTATGTTCTGTAATGCGTGTTCTGAGAGATCTTGATGTTTGTCCCACATAAAATGATTGGCACTGGCAAGTAGCTATATAATCCATGTAGTACTACAATTGGCAAAAACTCTAGTCTGATACACACGATTAGTGTTCGCACTGGTGACTATCAGACTATACTAGACTATTTGTCCTCATCTATGGTATCAGGAGGTCCAGGAAAAGCTGTTCAGATTACATATTTATGTATGTCTTATGGTTAGATGATAAATAGTTATTCGTCGATACGACATCACAGTTTCTATTATATCCATGTATTTTGAACAACTATCAAAGAATAATTTGTGGAAAATATATGGTTGTATATGCACACTCATATTATTTAACATTTATATATAGATTTGATAGTTAACCTATTATGGGCCTGGACATACTAATATTAATACTATATTACTGATTTTTTGAATACACTGCAAGCTTTCACTTTAGACTATTGGCAGCTCCTATATAGATTTTTAGGTGGATACACCAGTTGATTTTGACTTTCCGGGGGTCAGTTGACCAATATTATACAGATTAGTTAATTCATGGCTGTATTTTTCATCACAAACTTTTTACTGTTCTTAGTTAGATGCACCAGTGGATGCAGAATTACAGGAGGTCTAGGGACCAATATCTTACTGATTATTATATACATATTTGTATTATTGATTGATATTTAGGCCCTTCATTCTCAGTGCAGTCCCTGTTGGACTGCAGTTCTATACATATATATTACAACAATATTTAGTGGGCTAACCATTAGTCTGTTGGTCATTGGAACTTGAATAATATGGATCTAGAGCAGATTTTGAATGGGTTATGTGCTGATAGGCATGATCTAGGAGTATTTGGTGTTAATGACATGTCAAGCAATAACCAAAATGGCTCCTATATAGGTCCTACTAATGGTTGTGACTTGGCTTTTAATAAATTTAATAAGGACTTGAGGAATCTCAGATCTAACATCTGGCATTTGAGACTATTCAAAGCGTATATACAAAGAGACATCACTCCTAGATGCCTCAGAGTCAGGTCGCAGCCCTTGGTCAGCAGGTCGGAAGACAGGCCGACAAAGGAATGGAACCAGGCTCTTCATCAGTCTTCGATGATGTTTGTCACAATTTTAGCAGCATACTATGAAAGAATGGTTGATATATGTCTAACAGAAATCAAAGCTTCTTGTGAGGAGTGTAAACGCTTTGAGTCACAACCTACATATGCCACCTTAGTTAACAAATTATCTAAGGATCTGGCTTCTTTTGACCAACAGACTAGGGATCGGAAAATCCGCAAGTTCAACAGGGATTGCACTGACTATCAAAGGGGTCGTCCTTTTGTTACATCAAAAACAGTTAGATTTAATGATATTGGTCAAAAGACACCTGGTACAAAACCTAGGAAGAGAGCACGATCTATTCTGAAGTCCACTGATGCATCCTTTGCTAGTACCTCTGGTGAGGAATCATCATGTATGGATAATGATGGTAGCAACCATCGAGAATCACCAAGGAGTAAGAAATCTAATACCAAAACCCCTTTAGACATACATCAAGGCGACGAGAGGGTCGCAAGCACAAACATAAATGCAAGAAACAATTTCATGGAGGGTCTGATCCGAACACTGTTGATTTAACTATACCTGGCACTCATAATGTATTGAATTTATCTGATGTACCATTGACAGATGCACAAACGATTTTACTTAATAAAGGCCTTGGCTTCATCCCCGTTTTTTTTAGTCATGAATATAGTATTGTGAATGATGCATTGTCATTTTGTCATAATCTGAATCTTAAATTGTTCTTTTCAGGCAATATCTCTCAAAGATCTTCAGAATTTAGATTTTTGAAATCGGATTTTCAACCTCCGATGAATAAATATGTCTCCATATTTCAACAATCAGTTATTAAGGATTTACATTTTCACCATCAGAAATCATGCATTCTAGGCCAAAATATTTCCACCATGGAAAAAACAGCTTTAGAAGGACTTAGGCATAATCATAACATCGTCATTTTGCCAGCTGATAAGGGAGGCGCTGTCATAGTTATGAATATTGGGGATTACCTCAATGAGGGCAAAAGACAACTGGCAGATCGTAGGTGTTATATGCAGATGTTTATTGATCCTACATTGGTATATAAGAAGGAAATTGATTCCTTCTTACAAACAGCGGAAGAACAAGGCATCATAACAACAAATATAGTAAAACATCTTACTGTCAAAGACCCACAAAAACAAATTTTATATCTTCTGCCTAAAATACACAAATCTATTACAAAACCTCCAGGTAGACCCATAGTGTCGGGGATTGGTTCATTAACAGAACCATTATCTGCTTTTCTTACACACTACCTCCAGCCATTACTAACATCAGTAAGGGCCAGATTGAAGGACACGACACACTTCCTTCAAATTATTGAAGACACCCAACTTGAACAGGGTTGGCTCATGTGCACACTGGATGTCAAATCATTATATACAAGTATTCCACATTGGGCTGGGTTAAAATCATTACAATATTGGTTGGAAAAATCTGACTTGTACCCACCAGGTTTCAATACTCTTTTGATCTGCATGGTAGAACATGTGTTAACCAAGAACGTTTTTTATTTCCATGGTGAGTGTTTCTTGCAACTACAAGGTACAGCGATGGGAGCTTCTTTTGCTCCTATTTATGCAGACCTGTTTATGGCCTACTTTGAGGACTGCATGATTTATGATTCATCACACAACATCTACATAGTTGAAATTGACATCTGGAGATGATATTTAGATGATTGTTGGATGGTGTGGAGGGCGGACATAACATATTTACATGAATTCATGCAATATTTGAATGATAATGTATGGGGTATGGAATTTACCATTACATATGATTATTATACCATTAACTTTTTGGATGTTACAGTTTATCATAACGAAGACCATACTTTGAGTACTAAAGTATTTCGCAAATACCCACAATACAATACCTTGTTACATGCATCTAGTATGCACCCTAACCACACCATCCGCAACATACCAAAATCACAATTCATGCGTATCAAACGCATATGTTCATCTGAGGAGGATTTTCAAACAGCTAGGAATGATTTATGTTGTAGGTTCAAACACAGGGGATGCAAGGACAGAGATATCTCTGCGGCTAGTGAATGGAGCGATACTTTGGATAGACAAACACTATTACAATACAAGAAATCGGATGACGCTGACAAGGACTCTATCATCAGGTTTGTGACTACTTATGGTAGGAATCAACATTTAGTGAGAGATATTCTGAACTCTAATTGGAACATTTTGTTGATACATGATGAATTAAGAACATTACTAGGTACGAGATGCCACATGTCTTTTAGAAGAGGTAAAACTTTAGGGGGGTTGTTTTCCCACTATAAACATAAGGAAGGGGGAGGAGCTATTTACCAACAACAACCCTTACAGGGGATAAACTATTAGGCACCTTCCCATGTGGTCATTGTAGTTCCTGTTCCCAGGTTTATACACTTAAGGAATTCACCAGTGCAAACACTAATCGTGTGTATCAGACTAGAGTTTTTGCCAATTGTAGTACTACATGGATTATATATTTAGCTACTTGCCAGTGCCAATCATTTTATGTGGGACAAACATCAAGATCTCTCAGAACACGCATTACAGAACATAAAGTTGATATTAGGAACAAGAGGGATACCAATGCCCTGTATAGACATACCATGAAACATTCTAATGCACAATTAGGTTCATGGTTATAGATAAAATTGTGGGGGATCGCAGCCATCAACAGGGTTGGCATTCTATTTTGAATAAAAAGGAACAATATTGGATTACCAACCTTGGGGCATTATTTCCGCCAGGCCTGAATGATCATTTATAAATTGTTTTTGGTTTGGATTTTGGTATATTCACTCTCTATATCAGGACATTATTCAGGTTGAGAGAATATGTTATTTTTTGTAGACTTAAATGTCATGGATTTATGATGTTTAAATTGTTTTAAAAATATATATTTTTTTCATAACTTATGTTTTCTCATAATTTATGATTTTGTTGTTTTTTGGTTTTGGTGATTAAGTTTATATAAGTGTTATATCACAATCGGTCAATTATTGACCTTTGATTAACTTAATTCTTATACACTAATTTTGTTAGTGCTACATACAATTACCATGTTTATTGTGTCCGTCTTTTTGAATTTATTATTAGCCCAACATGATCGGATCAGTCTACTAAAGTACTGTTTAATATGTTTTGTGACCATATCATAGTAATATTATATACATTTCATGTTTTATGGTTGGCTATATTTGTACTACTTATTATTTATCATCAATTCAGTTTTGTTATCAAATTATGTTTTGGATTTAAATTTATACATGCTATTTATATGATAATATTATCATATTATCAATTTATGAAGTGTCTTTATTTTGTTTCTGGTATCTTCATATGTATTTGAACATTCTGGCCACCAGGCTGGGCTATACCATTATCTCTTAGTTAAGGAGGGACTACTATAAATATAGTAAGTACCTGTGCTACACTGAACTTCTTTTTTGCTTAACCATTGATAAAGGCTGTGAGGCCGAAACCGGTCTGGTTATTATTTTGGAATATGTTTTATAACCAATAAAGGATTTTGAACCTTTTGTGCCTACCATCGTATTTTGCTGGTCGTTGTGGTTGTATGCTGCCATGGTCCCCAAGATTTTCAGGACTCTTCTTGCTTGTACTTTTCTTTTTGAAAGTAGGAAGTTGACTTAGTGCTGCAGGACTTGAACTCTTTCGAGGGGACGTTTTGCCATCATTTTGTTGCATCTAGATCTGTTCCTTTAAAAACAATATATTGAGATGGCAACAAGGCAGATTTTTCATAATTTATTGTGATTCATAGGTGAGAGCAGAGCTGTAATGTGGTATCTCTTGCTTTTATTAGTATATGCTTGGTGGTGGCAGTTAGGAGCCAGTCGTCTAGATACAGAAACATTCGGAATCCTAGACGTCTCAAGGGATCTATGACCACTGCCATATACTTGGTGAACACTCTGGGAGCTGTAGTGAAACCAAAGACACAGCTTGAAACTGGTATTGACTGGCTTCCAGCTGAAAGTGCAAATGACTCCTGGATCGCCTGTCCATTTTTATGTGGTAGTATGCATCCTGGATGTCTATAGAGCACATCCAATCGTCTTTTCCCAGAAAAGGGTGTACTGACTGCAGTGTTACCATCTGGAACTTTGATTTTCTTATTGATTTGTTTAATCTGCTGAGATCCAGTATGGGTCTCCTGTCTCCCTGTTTTCTTTGGAACTAAAAAGAAACTCGAGTAAGTTCTGGATACCATTTGGTCTGCGGAGACTGTTTGGAGGACTCTTTTGTCTAGCAACTTCTGAATTTCTAGAGTTGCCTGTTCCTTTTGACTGGGTGAAATGCCCAGGATGTTCTTTATGTTTGGGATGGGGAAGGAAAAGGGTACAGCGTAGCCTCTGGATATGATGCATTGTATCCACTTGTTTTTTGTTATTTTTAGCCAGGTTTCTGGGTACAAAGATAAGCAACTCATGAGTGCCTCCAGAGATGGATGGACAGGCCTCCTTTCAGGAGAGCTGAAAGGGCTTAACATGGAATGATTCCCTGTTGCCCTGATTCTGCGGACCCCTTCTGCTGCATGTTCAGCGTCTTCCATTACTGCTTCCGCTTCTGCCCCTGGGGGAAGTATCACCATGTGTGTCCTGAAAAGCTCTCTGATTTTTGGAACCACATTTTTCCTCCCTTTTCACCTTTTGGGTAAGGTCTAGAAGGTAGGGGAAAATTGACTCATATGGCAGAGAGAGTTTTTCCTTCTTGCTCACAACTGGTTAGGGTGTCTGACTTTTGGCCCGAACAAGGACGAGCCATCAAAAAGGGCATTAACAAAGGAAGAGTTAAAGGGCTCCGCAAAGTCATACAAGTGCATCCAGGAATGTCTCCTTAGGGAAATTCCTGAACCCACAGCCCTACTTGCTCCATCTGCTGCATAAGAAATGAGTCTCACGGAGGAGTTTAAGGTGGACAGCTAAGAGGAAACCTTCTCTGATACCCCTTCAGCTACTGAACCTTGCAGAGTATCTCCTAGCTCTTTCAGGAGATCTCTCTGAAGTCTGGTAAAGTGGGTGAGATAATTCAGTGACCTAAGTGCAAAGGTCGCTGAAGAAAAGGTGCACTTTCTGTACCTGTCCATCATACAAGACTCCCTGTTCGCTGGATGGCCAGATGAGGATGTCTCTGGAGACTCCCTTCAACAAACTAGGTCCATCAGTTCATCGAAAGGCGGAGACACCCAAGTGGTGCAAGGGCGAGACCGAAAGGCCTTCGGGTATACAGACTCCTCCTCAGAAGGGTTGATGGGCTTCCAGCCACCTCTCTGTTTAAGAATCTCCAGGATGTCTGCGAAGGAGACATCCTCAGAGGGCAACCGTGGGGACCCTTCTGACTCATCAAGGTCTGTATCAGTGACAGACTTCTGTGGGGTGTCTAAGTGCTTCCGCTTGCAAAGTCTCTTACAAGGGACCTTTTCAGAAGGGTATTCTGGAGAGGTTTTGGAAGAGAGAAGTTCACCCAATGGCACATCCTGAGACCTGGGGTTTCCACATGTCTGTGGATGCAGTGGTGCTGAGACAGACACCGGTGTCTTTGGGTGAAGAATTTCAGGACCTGAGAGTGGACCTGTCTGTGGAGACAGCACTCTCCTCATCATCTCAAAATCCCTCAGCCCTTGATCTGAGGAAACCTCCGGCTCTGATGAGCCAGAAGGCATCCCCAGAACCAAGGGGGTTGGCTCCGAGGCCGATGTAAGAGTCAACCTCACTTGTTCTGAAGCCCTGAGAGGCAAGTTCGGATTCCACAACTGTCCAATCCGAATTTCCTCCCCGGACTCGACCAGAGAGGGCTGGCTCCTACACTCCTCGAGTTCAGATGGAACCAAGGATGTCAGAGCAGTGGTTGGGCCTGAAGATCCCAGAGCAGGTCTTGGTTCCGATGGTTACACTACAATCAGTTCCAGACATTTTGGCTTCAAGATTCCAGGTTGAATCGGAGGAGTTGATGGTGAAGGGGTAATCTTGGTCAGTTCTGAATCCCTCTGGGTTGGAGCTGACAGCAGTTTGACAAGTGCCGGTGTCCTTGAAAGCCTCCGCATCACATGATCCACATCATCATCAGAAAGGCTCCTGGAGGATCTGGAGGAGGGAGCAGGGGATCTATGAGGCTGAAGCAATGGGGATCTGAAAGTGGGAGAAACCGGCTCCAATTCCAGGGACTGGCTCCGCACATAAAACTCCACTGGCACCGACACAGTTGGAGCCAAGGAATTTGGTTTTTCGGGCCCAACAGTCTTAGGGTCCGGAGATGAAACTTTCAATAACTTTTGGCTTTGAATGAGCACTGGAGGAAGATGACCTTTTCCCTGACTTCTCGAATCTTGAAAAAAAAGGGGATTTGGTCAATTTAGAAGAACCCTGACCTTCTTCAATAGCTTCAGCAAAGGGAGTCTTCAGCAAACCTCTCAGAATAAGCTTAATCTTTCTCTCAATCAGAACTCTATGGCTGATTGAGTGACAGATGGCACAGGACTCCTGTAAGTGAACTGCTCCAAGGCAGCATACACAAACAGTGTGAGCATCTATAATCAACATCTTTTGGTTACACTTCCCATATTTCTTGAACTCAGAGGGTTTTGTTTCCTTGATCCTTGGGCATTATAGCTGCAAATAACCAAAAACAACAATAACAACACCAGCTAATTGCTACACAAAAAAATATTTGTTAAACTAACACTAATTTTATATATATATATATATATATATATATATATATATATATATATATATATGGATCCCTATCACATGGTCGACAGGCCATATGATCGACTTTCATTTGGTCGACAGTTCATTTGGTCGACAAGCAGTTTTATGTGGGGGGCTTTGCCTCCCACAGCCCCCAATGTGGGGGGCTGTGCCCCCCACCCCCCAACTATATATATCAACTCCAGGGTTGCACAACATTGGGGAGGGGGGCAAATCTGCCTGTCGACCAAATGAAAGTCGATCAAATGGCTTGTCAACCATCTCAGGTAGACCCATATATATATATATATATATATATATATATATATATATATATATATACATATATATATATATATATTTATATGGGTTCATATGAGAAGGTCGACAAGTCATAACATCGACATTACCATGTTTGACACGAGATGAACGACAAGTCAGATAAACGACAGTTGAAATTACCGACTTTCACTTCTTCGACAACTGAAAATGAAACGTCCGACAACAGTGTGCTATGCAATGCAGTATGGTTATGTTAGCACTTCGCCGTATAACGTAAACACAAAACACTTCCTACAAACGGTAACTCACCAGGACATGAAGTAGGCATTACAAATTAAAAAGCAACCGTTTGTAAGTGCTATAATGTACTCAGTTTAAAAGTGGTGTGCAGTTCACACAAGGATGTCCTTCATAAACATTTCCTTGTCGAAGAAGTGAAAGTCGGTAATTTCAACTGTTGTTTATCTGACTTGTCGTTCATTTCATGTCAAACATGGTAATGTCGATGTTATGACTTGTCGACCTTCTCATATGAACCCATATATATATATATATATATATATATATATATATATATATATATATATATATTTAAACAAAATTAACACTCAGGGAAAAGCCCTACAAACTAGACAGAAAAAGGGGCAGTTCTCTCAGGTAAACAAAATTGCCCAAGATTAAAGGGGGAGTAAGAAGCCCTCTAAATTAAATGGACAACGGCAGCCCTCTAACCTAAATAAGCTAGCGTTGTAATATGAAAGGTAGCAAAGGGAAAAACCTTAAGTTGATGAAGCTCTCCAACTTAAACGAGCATGTCAACAAAAAAGAAAATGAAGGGAAGCCCTCTAATTAAAATAGGCTTAGAAATGCTAGTTTAAGCTGGGATAGGGAGAGAAAAAAAACCCAGAGAAGGAAACGACGGCCAACAGCAAAACCAACAAAAGCGAACACACCAAAAATTATTAAAGTATCTAACAAACGCTCGAACAAGTATTTATAATGATTAACTGACAATTATTCAAACAACAAGTAAGAACATTTTTCACTTGGCCAAAGCCAGTATGGAAGCACCCGATCTTGTTTAGCAGCAAATGAGATCTGGGGAGCTATCTAAGGGCATGATGGGATAGGGTTACAGCCACAAGCTAGAGGAAGACCTTGAGCTTTTGCATAAGGCCGATTTGGAACTGAGTATCTGTTTCGAACCCAGCCAGTTAAGAATGAAGGTGAGATAGGACAACACTACATCATCCATTTAAAAAAAAAAGTTTGTTGACTAACACTTTCCTGTTGTTTCTTTGCAAATTGCTCATCCAATCTCTCTTCCCAATCCTTTCCGATTCATCTGATTGATTCTTATAGTTATCATGCAATATTTTATACACTCTACTAATTATTCCTTTTTTAACAACAACTTCTGTTCTAGATTCTACTAAAAACTCTACCAGTGCTGGTCTTTCATTTAGGGCCCCCTATTTCTTTCCTTGTCACAATCATATTATTATACATACACAACTACATGGGACTTGTCACTAGTGAACATCTCTCTCTTCCTTATTTTTATATACAGAAAATAGTAAAAAGTATTTCACAATACAGTGCTAAATATCCAATACAGAAAGGTATGTTTTTAAAATGGTATTTGATATTCCCAATGTCTAACAAAATTATAGCTACTAGGTTTGAGGAAAATTTGCTATCTTAAAATAAGATCATTAATTTAGTTGCATTTCTGCTTGATACTGATTAGTGTATTGTTATGGCATTAACCATCAGACAGACTTTTATTACTTGACTGACTGCTGTACTGATACCACACTGAAACAACCAGTTTACAGTTAATGCAGACGGAACTATTCATTTAACTGTAGCTACTGCTCTAACAGTTACTGCACCTGGATCTATTGGGTTAGGCTTTCTATGCCTCATTGCTGCTGCTAGTTAGGTAGAGACCAAAGCAGTTTACTTGTTAAAGCTATCTGATTTAAAATTTGTCACTTACTATTGATTACCTTTTTCTTCCTGCATACTTCTTTTACTTTAATGTTTCACCTGTGAATACTACAAGTAGTCACATATCTTATTTTTGTATCCTTTTTGCAACAATCCATATTATCACCTTTTTGCTTGTCCAATTCACTATCCTCCTCTAATCTATAACAAGATGAAATGATTAAGCTTTCCTCTTTTCTAACACTCCATCTGCACTGATGATTGTGGAATTTCAGCCAGCTTTTGTTCCTTCTGTAATTAGCCTGACAGCACTAGGTACTTTGATACTTCAATGCTACCCCAAAGTGATTCAACAGGTGAGAATTAGAAGTATTTACTGAACTTGAAGGCTGGATTCTCACTTTAGAACATATTCGGTGAGCACAAAACACCCCCCCAACACACATACTATACAGCACCTCCACTACACCAGCTTATACCTAGATCTCTTACAAAACTGTCTTAATGAAACAGTTTCCCATGATAAGGACTAAGAAAGCTGAATGATCAGGTCACACAGCAACACACCCACCTGCACCTTGAATACCCACTGCCAGTACAGATACCTCAAGGAGTAAGAGTTCAGACTCCAAGCCCTTAAGATCCATTGAGACTGGACCTGCCCATGGCAATGTTTTGGTAATAGGTGACTTTATTGTCAGTGAAACACCGCCACCCTAAACAAGCTGGTTAAGAAAAGAGTGACCGCTGTCTTTCTGGAGCTAGGTTCCTGGGTATAACATGGATTATTTGGACCCCTTATCCTCCTTATCCTCACAAATACAATTATGACTTCATAGTGGCCCAAGTGGGGGTGAAAGATCTTAGGTACTCTATCCACAGAGTAATGTAGAAGACTATGACTGAGCTTGCTATGTATATGTGTGAGGTAGGAAAGGCACTTGTCTTAAGTGTTATTTTGCTGTCATCCAGAATGATGCAGAGATTCAGAGAGAAGATAAATGGCTTTAATACTTGGCTATGTAGCTGGTGTCATTCTAGGGGGAATTCAGTATGTGTCAGCTTTGGATAAGATGGCTGGCAAGCTTTCCTTTTTTGCCAGTGATGGTCTGTACCTCTCTTGCAAAGGCTTTCTCATTCTGGTTAAAGCCTTTGCTGATCTCATATTGCTTTTTGTAGGTACAGTTCATTTGATGAACATTCCAACCTGTTAGATTCTATTTTGTAACACATTAGAAGTGGCACTAGTCAATAAAAGGTGTTACAAAAAAAACTGGCCTTGAGACTTTCCTGCAACTTGAACATGTCCACATATGTGTAGTTACAAAGACATGATTTCAAAGCAAAGAAATCAATCCTCTATTCCTGGGTTTAGTGTCCATCATGTCTTCAGATCCACAGGCAGTTGTTGGGAGGGGGAGCATTAGTATTTGTTAGGGATATCATCATCTCATGAGAGGTTCCTCAGGACACTAAATTTGAACTTCTACATGTCCAAAGCACCAAGAAGAGGATTAAGTACCACTTTGTAGCTAGCTATATCCCCTTTGCGCATGACAACTATTGTAGTACTGTAGCTGAAATCCTCATTAAATTCAAAACCTTTCTATGGAGGGGAGCATCAGACATCTATTAATAAACTAGTTGAGCTATGCAGCCAGTGGTCAGCATGCCCAATGTTTCCTTGAAAACAGAAATCCCCACTCCCTTGTCACTATCCACAAATATACAGAGAAATTTAAAATCACACCCCTATGGTGAAATACCCATGTAAATAAATTATACAACATAGACAAAATTACTTAGTGCTTGTTAGTTTCATTCTACCTACCTTAGTACCACACTTAAGCAAGGTAGGAGAGAGCTTGAGTGAACCACTAGGAAGTTCAAGGCAAATCATGAACTTAAAACAGCCACTAACATAAAAATAACTGAATCTTTCTTTAACTATATGAGGAAGTTAAGAACTAGCATCCACCAATGTTCAGATCAACTCCATAATAATGCTGACCACTCTGATCCCGAGGAAGTAGCTAATATCCTAAATGATAAAATGAGTGCAACTTTTATTCCACCCATAATTCCAGGGACTTCACAGTCTCAGCCACCATCTTGAATTATTATGGAACAAGTTCTCTCAGTCCTCTGAAAAACTAAGAATTCCTTATCCATGCGCTTGAATAGCATATCAGGTTCTCTAATTATCAGCATACATGATGATAGATACGGCCTATCTGAACCCTTACTTATCCTCTTTAATCTAAGCCTCTCCACTGGTTACATTGCTGAAGTCTGGATAACAGCTATTATAATTCCAATGCACGAAGGTGGCCCAGCCACAGACCTGATAACTAGAAACCCATTATTCTCACTAGCCTCATATGTAGGCCATATTAATCTGGACATTGAAACTCTCTTAACACTAGACACTCATCAACTCAGTTTTGTCAAAGGAAGGTGCTGTTTCTTTAACCTCATTAATTTCCTTGAAAAAAAAATTACTGATTCAGTGGATAATGGTTGTGCAGCACATACAACATATCTGGACCTGGCTAAAGCTTTTGACATTATGCCCTGTATAGGCAATATTGCCAGACTTGTTAATTTCAATATAAATTCTTATGTTGTGCAGTAGATAGCAAACTGGCTATGTGATAGAACCCATGTGCTTAAGAGTCACAGGTTCCATGTCTGAAAACAAAAAAGTTACTAGTGATGTACCACAGGGTCAGTGCTGGTCCTCTGTTCTATTTGTGTGTATTTTGCAGACCTTCAGGCCATCACTTTTAGCATATGGCTATCTAACTTTGCAGATAATCGTAAACTGGTTGTTGTTCAATCTTTCACTGACTAACGATTGGTCTAACATGGGTTTGACCATGCTAACATCTGGTGTAATTACAATAGACTCAAATTACATGTGAAGAATAACCTACAGTTAATTTTGGTAAACAATAGCTTGGACACTTGAAAGCACTGGAACTGGTTATGGTCGCAGCCACTGACCAATGCTATAGTTTTGTGTTAGGCACCCTGTATGGTGTTATGTGGAGTAATTGCAACTTCTTGGGGACATTAGACAGCAGTGGTTCAACTAAGCGGGGTGCAGTCTTGGGAACACAAAAGACCCCATATAAGGGAAGAGATGCAACAAATAAGGTGTTTGCAAATAATTTAATTTAAAATTATGTTAATTTTTTACTCCCCTTTTACCCTGGGCATGAGAATTTTAAATTATCTGCACTAATGTGTAATTTTTATTGTCCATTCTGTGCATGTATCTTTGATATTTTTTTTCTGTAGTGCAGCAAGGCTGCACTGTTTTGTTTTGAGGCTGCTCACCTTCTGTTAACTGTGCTCCCCAATGATATTTGTGATACTAGATTTTTGCAGCCGGGTAAAAACCCTATAAATTGTATTAATAATAAAAAGTTACAGACCAGGTGTTCCAAAATTGAGCTCCCAACTGAATAGATACTTTCTCCACAGTGTAGGCTAAGACAAAGCATTCAACAACGAATTCAGTATCACAAAGGTTGCCAAAATTTTCTCTTCAGCAGAAGTTGCATTTACGAAGCTGGGGAAACTGACAATGCAGCTGCATCCTACTGCCGATTCTTCACCAACAGGAGCTCAGACAAAGACAAGTTGAATATTTATGAGGATAGTGGGATACTGGTTCACTCAGAGTCCCCAAAGAAGATGCTGAAGTCCCAACATCACAGATGGTGAAAAACACTTCCCTACAGGACATTCCTGCAGCTGCTACTAAAAAGGAAAAGACATTGAAAGAATGTTTTATGGATAAGTATAACGATTAACTTATTTACAGTATCTCATATCCTGAAATCATCCTCGACCATTTGCATACCAGAAAGTATCTCAGTGATGAAGCTTATGACAGGATCCATGCTCAGCTTACACTCCAAAATAAAATGTGAGAACTACACATAGTAGCTCAAAACTGGGGCAAGAATGAGAAGGAAGAGTTCTATAACATTATACTAGAATAACTACCATACCTTGTCAAAGAGCTGAAAAAAAATGTAATCTGATGACTCTGCAACTTGCACTGATACGGGACTGAAGATGATATCTGTGGCTGCTTTGCATCACAGAAGTAGAGTGTTATCTTGGAGTGATTTAGACTGTTATACTGAAGCTATGCAAAAAGTGCTGTTTACAATGACTAGAACTCTGAGGTATATGTAAAGGGGCAGTGTGCAGGAAAATGTGGTACTTCTACCTTCAGTAAAGCAACATTACAAGTGTTCTATTAGTGAGTTTCATTCTGTTCAATGTACTTTGTCAGAGGTTACAGCATTGCAGAAAATAGTGGGGTGGGTTTAGTATAACGGCTAAGGTCTTCGCCTCACAGAAGCAAGCTATAGGGTTTGATTCTGACCTCAGATTATTGGCTAGGCTTAAAATGGCCCTTCAGGACAGCTAGCCTAGTATTCACCTATGAACAATACATTTTCTCACACCATATATGTGACACACCCTTCCATTAAGACACTGTTTTAAGTGATCTAGGCACCCTTGTTGATAATTCATTAACTTCTGACCATTATGTTTCCACAGTTATTCATAAAGTCATCTGCCTAGGTCATCTAATTTTCAAAAGCATCTCCCCTAGAGCCTAAGTCGTCTTAATTTTCCTTTACTCATATCTCATCAGACCTATCCTATAATATTCCTTTAGAAGGTAATTGTTGAAGCATATCATTCAAATTGAGAGACCTCTGCAATTTAAAACTAAAAAGATCAGCGGCCTCTAAAATCTTAGTTATCAGAAAAGGCTGACACCCTTCTCTCCGTCTCTTATAGACTCCACCACTGGGAACTGTAGAGCCTTTTGGGCCATGAAAGATGTGGCATTCTCTGACCACCTATTCCTTTAAAGAGCAAGTGGTTCCCTGAATACTCAGTTAAATGAAGTAAACCTTCATGAACAGTTAAACAGGGTATGTTGTTGTGATAGATTCACTTCCCAACATATCCCCTCTAACTGGAACAAACTTCCACTGTATGTCAAGCAGAGTAGCACATATGCCATTTTCACATTAAGCTTAGATAACTTAATGGGCACTCTCAGATTCTCCCCTAGTATATCCTGTGTTCCCATCTTTGAGGCTGGAGGGAAATTTTGAATATGGATTATTGACTAAGCTTGTAAC